>NC_092761.1:12043288-12747700 GCF_047496795.1 Chiloscyllium punctatum
GTGATTGGAGCTGGGCGGTGATGGGATATTGGAGAGTCCCGTTCTCTCCCCCCTCTCCCAGATCCTGTCTCCCTTTCCCAGCCCAGCTACAAAGACACATCTTATCTCTCTATCGCTCCCTCCTTCCCACACACATTCCATATCTTTGTCTGCATCTTGTCTTTTTTTACCCCTTTGTCTCAAAAACAATCACCTTGATGACTGCCAAAATATTTCCTTCTCCCCCACTTCAATACCCACGAGTCACATTGCCTGTGCTGCTGGGACGGTTTTATTTGATTTCAAATATATTCAACTTAGTACGAAGATGGAGAGGGGAGAGAGAGAGAGAGAGAGAGAGAGTGCGTAGAGAAGAAAGAAAGTGGGAAGTGGTTTGAATTTGTCAAACAGCAGGATCTCTGTCATCCTGAAGCCAGAATTGAACCCTTAACCAGCATCAGTGAAAAACACAATCTGTCTGTGGTCCCACTGCTACTTGTGGGATCTTGCTGTGTCTGAAGGGACTAAAGGCTCAGTAACAGAATGAATATGCCATTGGCTCAGAGAGAGGAGACAAGATAAAGGGTAACGAGGGTTTCAGACTGGAGGGAGCTACATGCACATACAAGTTGGGAACTGTTTTCAGTAAAAGGCAATTGATCCCATATCACTGCAGAGTGTAAGAATCTGATGCCTTTCCCTCACTATCCTCCTCCAATCTCTGGGAAGATCTGCTCCCACACCACGTTTCACTGTTGACTGTGTTAGATATTTTGATACATTGGGGATGGGCGGGGGTGATTTTAAACGTGGGATTTCAAGCTTGCCTTCAAAATGCTGTCGCTCCCCCTTTCAACTCATCTTTTCTCTCTTTTATTCCGAGGAACCTTTGTTTGGAAATCTGCAATGTGAAGAACCAAAATGTTCGAGGCCAGGAAAGAACAACCTCCAGAGGGGGAGCACGGGCCTGAGGCCTGAGGCCTGGTCGACAGGCTGCACCCCGTGGGGGCCCACAGTGAATTGTGTGTTTATTTACCCCGACGTTTAATCTCCTCTGGGGGACCCTGGGTTTTAGGGGCCTCTGGGTAATTGGCTCCTGTCAGATTGCGGCCCTGTCATTTTTAAAACAGATTTGAAGCCTGGGGTTAAAGTAACTGGGGACTTGCAATTTAATACAAATATTTGAATCCGCAGAAAATGTCTGACAGTCCAGACTCCCCAAGAAGGGAATTAAAACCTTAAGTGAGAAACTCTCCCCAAAGACTTGTTCTAATGTCAGAGTAATGTGGGATGTGTACAGGACTGGGTGATCGAATGTGATAATCGCATAAATAAGACACAGGTTGGCCCGTTCAATTCAATTCTCTAAGTATCTAGGAGGGGATCTCTCTGTCTGTCTGTATGTCTCTCTCTCTCTCTTTCTCTCTCTCTCTGTCCCCTCTCTCACACCCTCTCCAGTTTCTTTTGTTGATATTTTTAACAAATAAAACCGTCCCACAAACAGCAATGTGATTCGTGGTTATTTGAAGTGGGGGAGATGGAAATATTTTGCAGCACAAGGTGATTGTGTTTGAGACAAAGGGGTAAAAGAACACAAGATCGACAGAGAGAGTGTGGAAAGGAGGGAGTGATAGAGGGATAAGATGGGGGGGGGAGGAGCAGGGAAGGAGAGGGGGAGGGATGGGGGAAGGAGGGGGAGGAGGGAGGGTGTAAAGGAGGGGGGAAGGGGTATAATGCGAGGTGGGGAAGGAGAGAGGGGCAAGGAGAGGTGGGGAAGGAGGGGGGAAGGAGAGACGGGGTGTGGAGAGGGGGGAAGGAAAGGGGAAGGAGAGGGGATGAAAGTAGAGATGGAATAAGGTGAGGGGGAAGCAGAGGGGGAAGGAGAGGGAGGGAAAGAGGGAAAGGAGAGGGGGGAAGGAGAGGGGGGAAGGAGAGTGGGGGAAGGGGGCTGACAGAGAGAGGGTGAAAGTAGAGACGGGGAAAGAAGCGGGGGAAGAAGAAATGGGAAGGGGGAAGGAGAGAGAGTGGTTTGAGAATCGGGGGAAGGAGAGCAGCAGAAGGAGAGGAGCAAAGAAGTGGTGGAATGCGAGAAGTAGAGAGAGAATTAGGGGGAAGGAGAGGGGCAAGGAGATGGAGGCAGAGAGTGGAGAGGAGAGATGTCAGAAGGAATTGGGGAAGGAGAGAGGGGAAAGGAGCGGGGAGGGAGGGGATGCTGAGGGGGTGAAGGAGAGAGGGAGCAAGAGTGAGGGAAAGAGTGTGGTAAGGAGAGAAGGGAAGGGTGGAAGGAGAGGGGGGAAGGGCGAATGGACAGGGAGTGAAAGAGAGGGGGAGGAAGGTGGGCGAAGGAGAGGGCGAAACGTAGATGTGGAGAAGGAGAGGGCGGAAGGAGAGTGGGGGGAAGTAGAGAGTGGGGAAGGACAGAGGGGAGGAAGGAGCGGGGGGAAGGAGAGGGGGCACAAGAGAGAGGAGGGAAGGGGAGAGGGGAAGGAGAGAAGGGGGAAGGAGCGAAGGGGGAAGGAGAGAGGGGAGAAGGAGAGACGGGAGAAGGAGAGACCGGAATAAAGGGGGAAGTAGAGAGTGGGGTAGGACAGAGGGGTGGAAGGAGCAAGGGGGGAAGGAGACGGGGGCGAACGAGAAGAGGGGGAAGGGGAGAGGAGATGGAAAAAGGGAAGGAGAGAGGGGAGAAGGAGAGAGGGAAGGAAGGGGGAAGGAGAGAGGGGAGAAGGAGACAGGCGGAAGGAGAGAGGATAATGAATGGGGAAAGAGAGAGGGAGAAGGAAGAGGGAAGGAGAGGGGGAAGGAGAGAGGCGGTAAAGGAGAGAAAGGAAGGAAGAGGGAAGAAGAGAGGGCAAGGAAGGGCCGAGGTGAGAGGGGAGAAGGACAGAGTGGGGAAGGAGAGGGGGAAGGAAGGGGGAAGGAGATGGGGAGAAGGAGAGTGGGGGGAAGGAAAGAGGAGGGAAGCAGAGAGTGGAAGGAGGGGGAAGGAGAGAGGGGAGAAGAAGAGAGGGGAAGTAAGGGGGGAGGAGAGAGGGGAAAAGGAGAGGGGAGAAGGAGGGGGAGGAAGGAAGGGGGAAGGAGACAGAAGAGAAGGACAGAGGGGAAGGAAGGAGGAAGGAGAGAGGAGAGATGGAGAGGGAGGAAGGAAGGGGAAGGAGAGGGGGAGAAGGAGAGGGGGTAAGGAAGGGGAAAGGAGAGAGGGGAGAGGTAAGAGTGGAGAACGAGAGCGGGAAGGAGAGAGGCGGGAAGAAGGAGCAAGGAAGGGGAGAGGAGCGAGGGGAGAAGGAGAGAGGGGAGAAAGAAAGGGGAAAGGAGAGAGGGGAGAATGAGAGAGGGGAAGGAGAGGGGCAACAAGAGAGGGGAGAAGGAGGGGGAAAGGAGGGAGAAAGAAAGAGCAGAAGAAAGGGGAAAAGAGTGAGGGGAGAAGGAGAGAGGGGAAGGAAGGGGGAAGGAGAAAGGGGAAGGAAGGGGGAAGGAGAGGGGGAAGGAGAGAGTGGAAGAAATGGGAAGGAGCGAGGGGGAAGGAGAGATAGGGGAAGGAGGAGGGAAGGAAAGGGGGGAAGGAGGGGGGAATGAAGGGGAAGGAAGGAGATGGGGGAGAAGGAAGGAGATGGGGTGAAGGTAGGAGATGGGGAAAGGAAGGAAAGGGAGGTGAAGGACGGGGAGGAAGGAGATGGGGGCAAGGAGAGGGGGGAAGGCAGGAGATGGGAGGAAGGAGAGGAGGGGAAGGAGGGGAAAGGAAAGGGGAAGGAAGGAGAGGGGGAAGGAAGGGAGAAGGAAGGAGATGGGCGGAAGGAGGGGGAAGGAGATGGGGGAAAGGAGGTGGGAAGGTGGGGGAAGGAGGGGGAAGGAATGAGGGGGGAGGAAGGAGGGAGGAGGAAGGAGAGGGGAGGGAGAGGGGGAAGGAAGGAGAGGGGGAATGCAGGATATGGGGGAAGGAGAGGGGGAAGGAGGGGGGAAGGAAGGGGGGAAGGAAGGAGAGGGGGAAGGAAGACGGAAGGAAGGAGATAGTGGAAGGAGAGACGGAAAGAAAGGAGATGGGGGAAGGAGGGGGGGAAGGCTGGAGATGGGGGAAGGAGAGGGGGAAGGAGGGTGGAAGAAAGGGGGAAGGAATCAGAGGGGGAAGGAAGGGGAAAGGAAGGAGAAGGGGGGATGGAGAGGGGAAGGAAGGGGGAAGGAAGGTGGAAGCAGGAGATGGAGGAGAAGGGGGGGAAGGAAGGTGGAAGGAAGGAGATGCGGGAAGTAGGAGGGGGAAGGGGGAATGGGAGGGGGAAGGAAGGAGATGGGGAAGGAGAGGGGGAAGTAAGGGGGAAGGATGGAGATGGAGGGAGAAGTGGGGGGAAGGAAGTGGGAAAGAAGGAGATGGGGGAACGAAAGGGGGGAAGGAGGGGGAATGAAGGAGATGAGGAAGGAAGGGGGAAGTAAAGAGATGGGGGAAGGAAGGTGGAAGGAAGGAGATGGGAGGGAAGGAAAGGGGGAAGGAGGGGGGAATGAGATGGGGGTAAGGGTTGGAGGAGATGGGGGCAAGGAGAGGGGTGGGAAGGAGATGGGGAAAGGAAGGAGATGGGGGGAAGGAGAGGTGGGGAAGGAGAGGGGGGACGGAACGGGCAAGGTAGGAAATGGTGGGAAGAAGTGGGGGATGAAGGAGATAGGGGGGAAGGAGAGGGGGGACGGAATAGGGAAGGAGATGGGGGAAGTAAGGGGGAAGGAGATGGGGGAGGAGAGGGTAGTAGGAAGAGGAAAGGAGATGGGGGAAGGAGTGGGAGGGATTGAGAGGGGTGGGAAGGAGATAGTGGCGAAGGAGACAGGGGTGAAGGAGAGGGAGCGAAGGAGAATGGGCGAAGGATAGGGGGGCGAAGGAGAGTGGGAAGGAGATGGGGGAAGGAGAGGGGGAAAGGAAGGGGGAAGGGGAAAGGAGAAGGGGGAAGGAGATAGAAGGGAAGGAGAGGAGGTGAAGGAGGTGAGAAGGAGAGGGGGAGGTGGGGAGTGAAGGAGAGGGGGAAGGAGAGGGGGGAAGGAGATAGGGGGGAAGGAGAGGGGAGGAAGGGGGGAAGGAGAGAGGGGGGAAGGTGATAGGGGGTATGAGAGGGGGTGAAGGATGGGGAAACGAGATAGGGGGAAAGAGAGGGGGAAGAAGGGGAAAGGAGAAGGGAAGGAGAGGGGTGGAAGGAGATGGGGGAAGGAGGGGGGAAGGAGATGGGGAAGTAGGGGGGTAAGGAAGGGGGTTGGAGATAGGGGGGACAGAGGGGGGAAGGAAGGGGAAGGAGATAGGAGGGAAGGAGGGGGTGAAAGGAGAGGGGATGGAGAGGGGGGAAGGAAGGGGGAAGGAGATGGGGGAAGGAGAGGGGGGAAGGAAGGGGGAAGGAGATGGGGGAAGGAGAGGGGGAAGAAAGAGGGAAAGAGAGGGGGAAGGAGAGGGGTGAAGGAGATTGGGGAAGGGGGGAAGGAAGGGGTAGGAGATAGGCGGGAGGGGAGGGGAAGGAGATGGGGAAGGAGGGGGAAGGAAGGGGGAAAGAGAAGAGGGTAAGTAGAGGGGGGAAAGAAGGAAGGAGAGGGGGGAAGGAAGGGGGTAGGAGATAGGGGGAATGAGATAGGGGGAAGGAGATGGGGAGAACGAGAGGGGGAGGGAAGGCGAAAGGGGGAAGGAGAGGGGGTGAAGGAGAGGTGGGTGAAGAAGGGGGGGAAGGAGAGGGTGGGAAGGAAGGGGAAGGAGATGAGGGAAGGAGAGGGGGTGGAATGAAGGGGAAGGGCGGAAGTGGATGGGAAAAGAGAGGTGGGAAGGATATGAGGGGAAGGAGAGGGGGGCAAGGAGAGGGGGGAGGAAGGGGAATGAGATGGGGGACGGAGAGAGGGAGAAGGAGGGGGGTAAGGAGATAGTGGGAAGGAGAGGGGAGGGAAGGAGATGGGGGAAAGGAGAGGGGGTGAAAGGAAGGGGGAAGGAGAGTAGAGAAGGAGAGGGGGAAGGAGCTACGGGGAAGGAGATGGGGGGAAGGAGAGGATGTGGAAGGACGGGAAAGGAGAGGGCGGACGTGGATGTGGGAAGGAGAGGTGGGAAGGAGTTAATGGGGAAGGAGAGGGAGGAAGAAGAGAGGGGGAAGGAGAGACGGGGAAGGAGAAGGGGAAGGAAGGCGGAAGGAGATGGGGGATGGAAGGGGAAGGAGATGGGGAAGGAGAGGGGTAAGGAAGGGGGAAGGAGATGGGGGAAGGAGAGGGGGGAAGGAAGGGGGAAGGAGAAGGGGGAAGGGGGTGGGAAGGAGAGGGGTGGAACGAGAGTGTGGGGAAGGAGGGGGAAGGAGATGGGGGAGGAGTTGGGTCAAGGGGAGGGGAGGAAGGGTGGGAAGGAAGGGGAAGGAAGGCGGGGGAAGGGGGAAGGAAGGGGGTAGGAGATATGGGGGAAGGAGTGGGGGGAAGGAATGGCGATGGAGATGGGGAAGGAGGGGGGGAAGGAAGGGGGAAGGAGAGGGGGGAAGGAGAGAGGGAGGAGAGGGGGTAAGGAGATAGTGGGGACTGAGAGGGGAGGGAAGGAGATGGGGGAAGGAGAGGGGGTGGAAGGAAGGGGAAGGAGAGTGGAGAAGGAGGGGGGGAAGGAGCTACGGGGAAGGAGATGGAGGTGAATGAGAGGATGTGCAATGAAGGGGAAGGAGAGGGCGGAAGTGGATGTGGGAAGGAGAGGTGGGAAGGTGATGGGGGGAAGGAGAGGGGGGAAGGAGAGAGGGGGAAGGAGAGGAGGGAAGAAAGGCAGAGGGAGATGGGGAAGGATATGGGGGAAGGAAGGGGGAAGGAGATAGGGGAAATGAGATGGGGGAAGGAGATGGGGGAACGAGAGGGGGAGGGAAGGAGAAAGGGGGAAGGAGAGGGAGCGAAGGAGAGGGGGTGAAGGCGGGGGGAGGGAGAGAGTGGGAAGGAAGGGGAAAGGAGGGGGCGAAGCAGAAGTGGGGGAAGGAGAGAGTGGGAAGGAGATGGGGGAAGGAGAGGGGGAAGGAGATGGGGGAAGGGGAAGGAGGGAGGGAAGGAAATGAGGGGAAGGAGAGAGGGGCGAAGGAGATGGGGTGAAGGAGAGGGGGTGGAAGGAAGGGGGAAGGAGAGGGGAGAAGGAGAGGGGGGAAGGAGATGGGGGAAGGAGGTGGGGGGAAGGAGAGGGGGTGGAAGGAATGGGATGGAGAGGGGGGAAGGATATGGGGGAAGAAGAGGTGGGAAGGAGATAGTGGGTAAGGAGAGGGCGAAGGAGAGGGGGGAAGGAGAGGGGGGAAGGAAGGGGGAAGGAGATGGGGAGAAGGATATAGGGTGGAAGGAAGGGGGAAGGAGATGAGGGGAAGGAGAGGTGGGAAGGAGATTGGGGGAAGGAGAGGGGGAAGGAGATGGGGGAAGGAGAGGGGGTGGAAGGAGAGGTGGGAAGGAGATTGGGGAAGGAGAGGGGAAGGAGATGGGGGGAAGGAGAGGGGGTGGAAGGAGAGCTGGGAAGGAGATTGGGGGAAGGAGAGGCTGGAAGGAGAGAGGGGGAAGGAGAGGGGGGGAGGAAGGGGAAGGAGATGGTGGAAGGAAGGGGGAAGGAGAAGGGAAGGAGGGGAGAAGGAAGGGGGAAGGAGATAGGGGAAAAGGAGAGGGGGAGGAAGGAAGGGGAAGGAGAGGGGAGAAGGAAGGGGGAAGGAAGGCGGGGGGAAGGTGGGAAGGAAGGGGAAGGAGATATGGGGGAAGGAGAGGGGTGTAAGGAAGGGGAAAGAGGTGGGGGAAAGAGAGCGGGGTAAGGAAGGGGGAAGGAGATGGGGGAAGGTGGGGGGAAGGAAGGGGGAAGGAAGGGGGAAGTAGGGCGGGGGAAGGAGGGGGGAAGGAGAGGAGGGAAGGAGATGGGGGAAGGAGATGGGGGTGAAGGAAGGTGGAAGGAGATGGGGAACGAGAGGGGAGAAGGAACGTGGAAGGAGATATGCGGGACGGGAGGAGAAGGAGAAGGGGGAAGGAGAGGGGGAGGGAAGGGGAAGGAGATCGGGGAAATGAGATGGGGGGAAGGAGATAGGGGAACGAGAGGGGGAGGGAAGGAGAAAGAGGGAAGGAGAGGGGGCGAAGGAGTGGGCGTGAAGGCGGGAGGAGGGAGAGAGTGGGAAGGAAGGGGAAAGGAGGGGCGAAGCAAAAGGGGGGGAAAGAGAGGGTGGGAAGGAGATGGGGGAAGGAGAGGGGGAAGGAGATGGGGAAGGGGGAAGGAGGGAGGGAAGGAGATGAGGGGAAGGAGAGAGGGGCGAAGGAGATGGGGAAGGAGGTGGGGGGAAGGAGAGGGGGTGGAAGGAAGGGGAAGGAGAGGGGGGTAGGATATGGGGGGAAGAAGAGGTGGGAAGGAGATAGTCGGTAAGGAGAGGGCGAAGGAGAGGGGGGAAGGAGAGGGGGGAAGGAAGGGGGAAGGAGATGGGGAGAAGGATATAGGGTGGAAGGAAGGGGGAAGGAGATGAGGGGAAGGAGAGGAGGGAAGGAGATTGGGGGAAGGAGAGGGGGAAGGAGATGGGGGAAGGAGAGGGGGTGGAAGGAGAGGTGGGAAGGAGATTGGGGGGAAGGAGAGGGTGGAAGGAGAGAGAGGGGGAAGGAGAGGGTGGAAGGAAGGGGGAAGGAGATGAGGGGAAGGAGAGGAGGGAAGGAGATTGGGGGAAGGAGAGGGGGAAGGAGATGGGGGAAGGAGAGGGGGTGGAAGGAGAGGTGGGAAGGAGATTGGGGGCAAGGAGAGGGTGGAAGGAGAGAGAGGGGGAAGGAGAGGGGGGAAGGAAGGGGGAAGGAGATGAGGGAAGGAAGGGGGAAGGAGAAGGGGGAAAGAGGGGGGAACGAAGGGGGAAGGAGATAGAGGCGAAGGAAGGGGGAACGAGATTTGGGGGAAGGAGAGGGTGGGGAAGGAAAGGGGGAGGATATAGCGGTGAAGGAGGGGGGAAGGAAGGGGGAAGTAGATGGGGCAAGGAGATGGGGTAACGAAGGGGGAAGGAGATGGGGAAAGAGATGGGGAAGAAAGGGGGAAGGAGATGGGGAAGGAGAGGGGGTAAGGAAGGGGGAAGGAGATGGGGGAAGGAGAGGGGAGAAGGAAGGGGAAGGAGAAGGGGAGAAGGAACGGGGTGGGAAGGAGAGGGGTGGAAGGAGAGAGTGGGGAAGGAGGGTGAAGGAGATGGGGGCTGGAGATGGGGAAGGAGAGGGGAGAAAGGGTGGGAAGGAAGGGGGAAGGAGATATGGGGGAAGGAGTGGGGGAAAGGAATGGGGAAGGAGATGGGGGAAGGAGAGGGGGTTAAGGAATGGGGGAGGAGATGGGGGAAGGAAAGCGGGGTAAGGAAGGGGGAAAGAGATGGGGGAAGGAGGGGGGAAGGAAGGGGGAAGGAGGGGGGAATGAGGGCGGGGGAAGGAGGGGGGAAGGAAAGGGGGGAAGGAGATGGGGGAAGGAGATGGGGGTGAAGGAAGGTGGAAGGAGATCGGGGAACAAGAGGGGGGAAGGAACGGGGAAGGAGATACGCGGGACGGGAGGAGAAGGAGAAGGGTGAAGGAGAGGGGGAGGGAAGGGGAAGGAGATAGGGGGTAAGGAGAGGTGGGAAGGAAGGAGAGGGGGGAAAGAAGGGGGAAGGAGATAGGGGAAATGAGATGGGGGAAGGAGATGGGGGAACGAGAGGGGGAGGGAAGGAGAAAGGGGGAAGGAGAGGGAGCGAAGGAGAGGGGGTGAAGGCGGGGGGAGGGAGAGAGTGGGAAGGAAGGGGAAAGGAGGGGGCGAAGCCGAAGTGGGGGAAGGAGAGAGTGGGAAGGAGATGGGGGAAGGAGAGGGGGAAGGAGATGGGGGAAGGGGGAAGGAGGGAGGGAAGGAAATGAGGGGAAGGAGAGAGGGGAGAAGGAGATGGGGTGAAGGAGAGGGGGTGGAAGGAAGGGGGAAGGAGAGGGGAGAAGGAGAGGGGGGAAGGAGATGGGGGAAGGAGGTGGGGGGAAGGAGAGGGGGTGGAAGGAATGGGAAGGAGAGGGGGGAAGGATATGGGGGGAAGAAGAGGTGGGAAGGAGATAGTGGGTAAGGAGAGGGCGAAGGAGAGGGGGGAAGGAGAGGGGGGAAGGAAGGGGGAAGGAGATGGGGAGAAGGATATAGGGTGGAAGGAAGAGGGAAGGAGATGAGGGGAAGGAGAGGAGGGAAGGAGATTGGGGGAAGGAGAGGGGGAAGGAGATGGGGGAAGGAGAGGGGGTGGAAGGAGAGGTGGGAAGGAGATTGGGGAAGGAGAGGGGAAGGAGATGGGGGAAGGAGAAGGGGTGGAAGGAGAGCTGGGAAGGAGATTGGGGGGAAGGAGAGGGTGGAAGGAGAGAGGGGGAAGGAGAGGGGGGAAGGAAGGGGGAAGGAGATGGTGGAAGGAAGGGGGAAGGAGAAGGGGGAAGGAGGGGAGAAGGAAGGGGGAAGGAGATAGGGGAAAAGGAGAGGGGGTGGAAGGAAGGGGAAGGAGAGTGGAGAAGGAAGGGGGAAGGAAGGCGGGGGGAAGGTGGGAAGGAAGGGGAAGGAGATATGGGGAAGGAGAGGCGTGTAAGGAAGGGGGAAAGAGGTGGGGGAAAGAGAGCGGGGTAAGGAAGGGGGAAGGAGATGGGGGAAGGTGGGGGGAAGGAAGGGGGAAGGAAGGGGGAAGGAAGGCGGGGGAAGGAGGGGGGAAGGAGAGGAGGGAAGGAGATGGGGGAAGGAGATGGGGGTGAAGGAAGGTGGAAGGAGATGGGGAACGAGAGGGGAGAAGGAACGTGAAGGAGATACGCGGGACGGGAGGAGAAGGAGAAGGGGGAAGGAGAGGGGGAGGGAAGGGGAAGGAGTGAAGGAGAGGGGGCGAAGGAGTGGGCGTGAAGGCGGGAGGAGGGAGAGAGTGGGAAGGAAGGGGAAAGGAGGGGCGAAGCAAAAGGGGGGGAAAGAGAGGGTGGGAAGGAGATGGGGGAAGGAGAGGGGGAAGGAGATGGGGAAGGGGGAAGGAGGGAGGGAAGGAGATGAGGGGAAGGAGAGAGGGGCGAAGGAGATGGGGAAGGAGGTGGGGGGAAGGAGAGGGGGTTGAAGGGAGGGGAAGGAGAGGGGGGAAGGATATGGGGGGAAGAAGAGGTGGGAAGGAGATAGTGGGTAAGGAGAGGGCGAAAGAGAGAGGGGGGAAGGAGAGGGGGGAAGGAATGGGGAAGGAGATGGGGGAGAAGGATATAGGGTGGAAGGAAGGGGGAAGGAGATGAGGGGAAGGAGAGGAGGGAAGGAGATTGGGGGAAGGAGAGGGGGAAGGAGATGGGGGAAGGAGAGGGGGTGGAAGGAGAGGTGGGAAGAAGATTGGGGGGAAGGAGAGGGTGGAAGGAGAGAGAGGGGGAAGGAGAGGGTGGAAGGAAGGGGGAAGGAGATGAGGGGAAGGAGAGGAGGGAAGGAGATTGGGGGAAGGAGAGGGGGAAGGAGATGGGGGAAGGAGAGGGGGTGGAAGGAGAGGTGGGAAGGAGATTGGGGGCAAGGAGAGGGTGGAAGGAGAGGGAGGGGGAAGGAGAGGGGGGAAGGAAGGGGGAAGGAGATGAGGGAAGGAAGGGGGAAGGAGAAGGGGGAAGGAGGGGGGAACGAAGGGGGAAGGAGATAGAGGCGAAGGAAGGGGGAACGAGATTTGGGGGAAGGAGAGGGTGGGGAAGGAAAGGGGGGAGGATATAGCGGTGAAGGAGGGGGGAAGGAAGGGGGAAGTTGATGGAGGGAAGTAGATGGGGAAGGGGAGGGTGGGGAAGGAGAGGGGCGAAGGAGATAGGGGGAAGGAGTTTGGGGTAAGGAATGGGGAAGGTGATGGGGAAGGAGAGGGAGGTAAGGAAGGGAGAAGGAGATGGGGAAGCAGAGGAGGGGAGGAGAGGGCGAAGGAGAGGGGGAAGGGGAGATGGGGCGAAGGAGGGGGGAAGGAGATAATGGGGAAGGAGAGTGGGCAAGGAGATCGGGGGAAGGAGAGTGGGGGTATGGAAGGGGGTAGGAGATGTGGGAAGGAGTGGGGGGAAGAAAGGGGGAAGGAGATGGGGGAAGGAGAGGAGGAAGGAGATGGGGGAAAGGAGAGGGGGGGGAAGGAGAGGTGGGAAGGAGAATGGGGGAAGGAAGGGGAAGGAGATGGGGGAAGGAAGGGGGAAGGAGATGGGGGAAAGGAGAGGGAGTGGAAGGAGAGGTGGGAAGGAAATGGGGGAAGGAGAGGGGGGAAGGAGAGAGTGGGGAGAAGGGGGTAGGAAGCGGGAAGGAGATATGGGAAGGAAGGGGAAGGAGATGGGGGAAGGAGAGTGGAGGAAGGAAGGGGGAAGGAGACAGGGGAGAAGGAGAGGGGGAAGTAAGGGGGTAGGAGATAGGGGCGAAGGAGAGGTGGGGGTAGGAAGTGAGAACGATATAGGGGGGAAGGAGAGGGTTGGGAAGGGGAGGGGGGAAGGAGGAGAGGAAAGAGATGGGGAGGAGAGGGTGGGGAAAGAGAGGGGGGTAAGGAGATAGCGGTGAAGGAGGGGGGAAGGAAGGGGGAAGGAGATGGGGGAAGTATTTGGGGGAAGGGGAGGGTGGAGAAGGAGGGGGGGAAGGAGAGGGGGAAGGAGTGTGGGGGGGAAGGAGAGAGGGTGGAAGAGGAGGGGGGAAGGAAGGGGGAAGGAAAAGAGATGGGGAAGGGGGGAAGAAGGAGGAAGGAAAGAGATGGGGGAAGTAAGGGGATGGGGAGGAAGGGGGCAGGAGATGGGGGTAGGGGAAGGAAGGGGGAAAGAGATAGGGGAAGGAGAGGGGGGAAGGAGAGGGGGGAAGGAGGGCCTGAGGCAGAGGGGAAGGAGAGGGGGGAATGAGAGGGGGGAAGGAGAGGGAGGAAGGGGGGGAGGAGAGGGGGGAAGGAGGTGGGGGAAGGAGAGAGTGGGGAAGGAGAGGGGGGAATGAAGGGGGAAGGAGATAGGCGGAAGGAGATGGGGGAAGGAGAGGGGAGGAGAAGGGGAATGAGATAGGGGGAAAGAGATGGGATGGAAAGGAGAGGGTGGGGAAGGAGTGGGGTGAAGGGGGTAGGGGGGAAGGAGGGGTGGAAGGAAGGTGGAAGGAGATGGGGGAGAGGAGAGGGGGTGGACCGACGAGGGGGGGAAGGAGTTGGGGGGAAAGAGAGGGTGGTGAAGGAAGTGGGAAAGAGAGGGAGCGGAAGGAAGGGTGAAGGAGATAGCGGGGAAGGGGAGGAGGAAGGGGGAAGGAGATGGGGAAGGAGGGGGCGAAGGAAGGGGGAAGGATGGAGATGGGGAAGGAGAGGGAGGATGGAAGGGGGAAGGAAGGAGATGGGGGAAGGAGAGGGGGAAGGAAGGGGAAGGAAGGTGATGGGGAAGGAGATGGGGGAAAGGAGATGGTGGGGAAGGAGTGGGGGAAGGAGATAGGGGGTAAGGAGAGGTGGAAAGAAGGTGGAAGGAGATGGGGGAAGGAGAGGGAGTGGACCGACAGGGGGGAAGGAGAGGGGTGTGAAGGAAGTCGGAAAGAGAGGGAAGGGAAGGAAGGGTGAAGGAGATTGCGGGGAAGGAGGGGGGTGGAAGGGGGAAGGAGATGGGGGAAGGAGGGGGAAGGAAGGGGGAAGGAGATAGGGAGGAGGAGAGGAGTGGAAAGGAAGGGGGAAGGAGATGGGGGAAGAAGGCGGAAGGAGATAGGGTAAGGAATGCGGGGGGGAGGAAGGAGGGGGGAGGGAGAGGGGTTTAGTCAGGAGATGGGGAAGGAGGGGGGAAGGTAGGAGATGTAGGAAGGGGAGGGGGGAAGGAGGGGGAAGTAAGGGGGAAGGAAGGAGAGGGGGAAGGAAGACGGGTGGAAGGAGATGGGGGACGGAGAAGGGGGAAGGAAGGAGATGGGGGAAGGAGATGAGTGAAGAAGGGAGGAAGGAAAGGGGGAAGGATGGAGATGGGAGAAGGAGATGGGGGAAGGAAGGGGGAAGGAAGGAGATGGGGAAGGAGAGGGGGGTAAGGAAGGGGGAAGGAAGGAAATGGGGGAACGATGGGGGAGGGAAGAGGAAGGAAGGAAATGGGGAAGGAGAGAGGGGGAAGGAAGGGCTAAGGAAGGAGATGGGGAAGGAGAGGTGGGGAAGGACGGGGATGGGGAGGAAGGAGATGGGGGAAGGAAGGGGGAAGGAAGGAGACTGGGGAAGGAGAGGGGGGAAGGAGGGGGAAGGAAGGAGACGGGGAAGGAGGAGAGGAAGGAAGGGGTTAGGAAGGAGATGGGGGAAGGAGAGGGCGGAAGAAGGAAGGTGTAATGAAGGAGACGGGGAAGAAAGGAGATGGGGAGAAGGAGGGGGCAAAGAAGGGGAAGGAAGTAGTTGGGGGAAGGATGGGGGTGCATGAAGGGGATGGAAGGACTTCGGGGAAAGAGAGGGGGGAAGGAAGGAGACTGGGGGGAGGAAGGAGATGGGGGAAGGAGAGGGGGAAGGAGTGGGGAGGGAAGGAGGTGGGGAAGGAGGGGAGAAGGGGGGGACGGAAGGAGATGGTGGAAGGGTGGGGATGGAGTGGGAAAGGGAGGAGATGGGGTAGCGGGGAAGGAGGAGGGAAGGAAGGAGTGGGGGGAGGAAGGGGGAAGGAGATGGTGAAGGAGAGGGCGGAAGAAGGAAGGGGGAACGAAGGAGACGGCGCGGAAGGAGACGGGGGGAGGAAGGCAAAAGGAAGGAGATGGGGAGAAGGAGGGGGGAAAGAAGGGGGAAGGATGGAGATGGGGGAAGAAGAGGGGGGAAGGAAGGGGGAAGGAAGGAGATTGGGGAAGGAGAGCGGGGGAAGGAAGGGGGAAGGAAGGAGATGGGGAGGAAGGGGGCAGCAGATGGGGGAGGGGGGAAGGAAGGGGAAAGGAGATGGGGGAAGGAGAGGGGGAAGGAGAGGCGGGAAGGAGGAGGGAGGCAGAGGGGGAGAAGGAGGGGGGGAATGAGAGGGTGGGAAGGAGAGGGGAGGAAGGGGGAAGAAGAGGGGGGAAGGAGGTGGAGGGAAGGAGAGGGTGGGGAAGGAGAGGGGGTAATGAAGGGGGAAGGAAACAGGGGAGAAGGAGAGGGGGAAGGAAGGGTGTAGGAGATAGGGGCGAAGGAGAGGTGGGGGAAGGAAGTGAGAACGATATAGGGGGGAAGGAGAGGGTGGGGAAGGGGAGGGGGGAAGGAGGAGGGGGAAAGAGATGGGGACGAGAGGGTGGGGAAAGAGAGGGGGGTAAGGAGATAGCGGTGAAGGAGGGGGGAAGGAAGGGGGAAGGGGATGGGGGAAGGAGATGGGGAAGGGGAGTGTGGAGAAGGAGTGGGGAAGGAGAGTGGGGAAGGAGTGTGGGGGGAAGGAGAGAGGGTGGAAGGGGAGGGGGGAAGGAAGGGGGAAGGAAAAGAGATGGGGAAGGGGGGAAGAAGGAGGAAGGAAGCAGATGGGGGAAGTTAGGGGATGGGGAGGAAGGGGGCAGGAGATGGGGGTAGGGGGAAGGAAGGGGGAAAGAGATAGGGGGAAGGAGAGTGGGGAAGGAGAGGGGGAAGGAGGGCGTGAGGCAGAGGGGGGAAGAAGAGGGGGGAATGAGAGGGGGAAGGAGAGGGAGGAAGGGGGGAGGAGAGGGGGGAAGGAGGTGGTTGAAGGAGAGAGTGGGGAAGGAGAGGGGGGATGGAAGGGGGAAGGAAGGCGATGGGGGAAGGAGAGGGGGAAGGAGAGGGGGGTAAGGAAGTGGGGAAGGAGTGGGGGGAAGGAGGTGGGGGTAAGGAGAGGTGGAAAGAAGGTGGAAGGAGATGGGGGAAGGGGGGGGAAAGAGATGGGGAAGAAAGGGGGAAGGAGATGGGGAAGGAGAGGGGGTAAGGAAGGGGGAAGGAGATGGGGAAGGAGAGGGGAGAAGGAAGGGGGAAGGAGAAAGGGAGAAGGAAGGGGGTGGGAAGGAGAGGGGTGGAAAGAGAGTGTGGTGAAGGAGGGTGAAGGAGATGGGGGCTGGAGATGGGGAAGGAGAGGGGAGAAAGGGTGGGAAGGAAGGGGGAAGGAGATATGGGGGAAGGAGTGGGGGAAAGGAATGGGGAAGGAGATGGGGGAAGGAGAGGGGGTTAAGGAATGGGGGAGGAGATGGGGGAAGGAAAGCGGGGTAAGGAAGGGGGAAAGAGATGGGGGAAGGAGGGGGGGAAGGAAGGGGGAAGGAGGGGGGAATGAGGGCGGGGGAAGGAGGGGGGAAGGAGATGGGGGAAGGAGATGGGGTTGAAGGAAGGTGGAAGGAGATCGGGGAACGAGAGGGGGGAAGGAACGGGGAAGGAGATTCGCGGGACGGGAGGAGAAGGAGAAGGGTGAAGGAGAGGGGGAGGGAAGGGGAAGGAGATAGGGGGTAAGGAGAGGTGGGAAGGAAGGAGAGGGGGGAAAGAAGGGGGAAGGAGATAGGGGAAATGAGATGGGGGAAGGAGATGGGGGAACGAGAGGGGGAGGGAAGGAGAAAGGGGGAAGGAGAGGGAGCGAAGGAGAGGGGGTGAAGGCGGGGGGAGGGAGAGAGTGGGAAGGAAGGGGAAAGGAGGGGGCGAAGCCGAAGTGGGGGAAGGAGAGAGTGGGAAGGAGATGGGGGAAGGAGAGGGGGAAGGAGATGGGGGAAGGGGGAAGGAGGGAGGGAAGGAAATGAGGGGAAGGAGAGAGGGGCGAAGGAGATGGGGTGAAGGAGAGGGGGTGGAAGGAAGGGGGAAGGAGAGGGGAGAAGGAGAGGGGGGAAGGAGATGGGGGAAGGAGGTGGGGGGAAGGAGAGGGGGTGGAAGGAATGGGAAGGAGAGGGGGGAAGGATATGGGGGGAAGAAGAGGTGGGAAGGAGATAGTGGGTAAGGAGAGGGCGAAGGAGAGGGGGGAAGGAGAGGGGGGAAGGAAGGGGGAAGGAGATGGGGAGAAGGATATAGGGTGGAAGGAAGGGGGAAGGAGATGAGGGGAAGGAGAGGAGGGAAGGAGATTGGGGGAAGGAGAGGGGGAAGGAGATGGGGGAAGGAGAGGGGGTGGAAGGAGAGGTGGGAAGGAGATTGGGGAAGGAGAGGGGAAGGAGATGGGGGGAAGGAGAGGGGGTGGAAGGAGAGCTGGGAAGGAGATTGGGGGGAAGGAGAGGCTGGAAGGAGAGAGGGGGAAGGAGAGGGGGGGAGTAAGGGGGAAGGAGATGGTGGAAGGAAGGGGGAAGGAGAAGGGGGAAGGAGGGGAGCAGGAAGGGGGAAGGAGATAGGGGAAAAGGAGAGGGGGTGGAAGGAAGGGGAAGGAGAGTGGAGAAGGAAGGGGGAAGGAAGGCGGGGGGAAGGTGGGAAGGAAGGGGAAGGAGATATGGGGGAAGGAGAGGGGTGTAAGGAAGGGGGAAAGAGATGGGGGAAAGAGAGCGGGGTAAGGAAGGGGGAAGGAGATGGGGGAAGGTGGGGGGAAGGAAGGGGGAAGGAAGGGGGAAGTAGGGCGGGGGAAGGAGGGGGGAAGGAGAGGAGGGAAGGAGATGGGGGAAGGAGATGGGGGTGAAGGAAGGTGGAAGGAGATGGGGAACGAGAGGGGAGAAGGAACGTGGAAGGAGATACGCGGGACGGGAGGAGAAGGAGAAGGGGGAAGGAGAGGGGGAGGGAAGGGGAAGGAGCGAAGGAGAGGGGGCGAAGGAGTGGGCGTGAAGGCGGGAGGAGGGAGAGAGTGGGAAGGAAGGGGAAAGGAGGGGCGAAGCAAAAGGGGGGGAAAGAGAGGGTGGGAAGGAGATGGGGGAAGGAGAGGGGGAAGGAGATGGGGAAGGGGGAAGGAGGGAGGGAAGGAGATGAGGGGAAGTAGAGAGGGGCGAAGGAGATGGGGAAGGAGATGGGGGGAAGGAGAGGGGGTTGAAGGGAGGGGAAGGAGAGGGGGGAAGGAATGGGGAAGGAGAAGGGGTAGAAGCATATGGGGTGGAAGGAAGGGGGAAGGAGATGAGGGGAAGGAGAGGAGGGAAGGAGATTGGGGGAAGGAGAGGGGGAAGGAGATGGGGGAAGGAGAGCGGGGGAAGGAAGGGGGAAGGAAGGAGATGGGGAGGAAGGGGGCAGCAGATGGGGGAGGGGGGAAGGAAGGGGAAAGGAGATGGGGGAAGGAGAGGGGGAAGGAGAGGCGGGAAGGAGGAGGGAAGCAGAGGGGGAGAAGGAGGGGGGGAATGAGAGGGTGGGAAGGAGAGGGGAGGAAGGGGGAAGAAGAGGGGGGAAGGAGGTGGAGGGAAGGAGAGGGTGGGGAAGGAGAGGGGGTAATGAAGGGGGAAGGAAACAGGGGAGAAGGAGAGGGGGAAGGAAGGGTGTAGGAGATAGGGGCGAAGGAGAGGTGGGGGAAGGAAGTGAGAACGATATAGGGGGGAAGGAGAGGGTGGGGAAGGGGAGGGGGGAAGGAGGAGGGGGAAAGAGATGGGGACGAGAGGGTGGGGAAAGAGAGGGGGGTAAGGAGATAGCGGTGAAGGAGGGGGGAAGGAAGGGGGAAGGAGATGGGGGAAGGAGATGGGGAAGGGGACTGTGGAGAAGGAGTGGGGAAGGAGAGTGGGGAAGGAGTGTGGGGGGAAGGAGAGAGGGTGGAAGGGAGGGGGGAAGGAAGGGGGAAGGAAAAGAGATGGGGAAGGGGGGAAGAAGGAGGAAGGAAGCAGATGGGGGAAGTAAGGGGATGGGGAGGAAGGGGGCAGGAGATGGGGGTAGGGGGAAGGAAGGGGGAAAGAGATAGGGGGAAGGAGAGTGGGGAAGGAGAGGGGGAAGGAGGGCGTGAGGCAGAGGGGGGAAGAAGAGGGGGGAATGAGAGGGGGAAGGAGAGGGAGGAAGGGGGGAGGAGAGGGGGGAAGGAGGTGGTTGAAGGAGAGAGTGGGGAAGGAGAGGGGGGATGGAAGGGGGAAGGAAGGCGATGGGGGAAGGAGAGGGGGAAGGAGAGGGGGGTAAGGAATTGGGGAAGGAGTGGGGGGAAGGAGGTGGGGGTAAGGAGAGGTGGAAAGAAGGTGGAAGGAGATGGGGGAAGGGGGGGGAAAGAGATGGGGAAGAAAGGGGGAAGGAGATGGGGAAGGAGAGGGGGTAAGGAAGGGGGAAGGAGATGGGGAAGGAGAGGGGAGAAGGAAGGGGGAAGGAGAAAGGGAGAAGGAAGGGGGTGGGAAGGAGAGGGGTGGAAAGAGAGTGTGGTGAAGGAGGGTGAAGGAGATGGGGGCTGGAGATGGGGAAGGAGAGGGGAGAAAGGGTGGGAAGGAAGGGGGAAGGAGATATGGGGGAAGGAGTGGGGGAAAGGAATGGGGAAGGAGATGGGGGAAGGAGAGGGGGTTAAGGAATGGGGGAGGAGATGGGGGAAGGAAAGCGGGGTAAGGAAGGGGGAAAGAGATGGGGGAAGGAGGAGGGGAAGGAAGGGGGAAGGAGGGGGGTTTGAGGGCGGGGGAAGGAGGGGGGAAGGAGATGGGGGAAGGAGATGGGGTTGAAGGAAGGTGGAAGGAGATCGGGGAACGAGAGGGGGGAAGGAACGGGGAAGGAGATTCGCGGGACGGGAGGAGAAGGAGAAGGGTGAAGGAGAGGGGGAGGGAAGGGGAAGGAGATAGGGGGTAAGGAGAGGTGGGAAGGAAGGAGAGGGGGGAAAGAAGGGGGAAGGAGATAGGGGAAATGAGATGGGGGAAGGAGATGGGGGAACGAGAGGGGGAGGGAAGGAGAAAGGGGGAAGGAGAGGGAGCGAAGGAGAGGGGGTGAAGGCGGGGGGAGGGAGAGAGTGGGAAGGAAGGGGAAAGGAGGGGGCGAAGCCGAAGTGGGGGAAGGAGAGAGTGGGAAGGAGATGGGGGAAGGAGAGGGGGAAGGAGATGGGGGAAGGGGGAAGGAGGGAGGGAAGGAAATGAGGGGAAGGAGAGAGGGGCGAAGGAGATGGGGTGAAGGAGAGGGGGTGGAAGGAAGGGGGAAGGAGAGGGGAGAAGGAGAGGGGGGAAGGAGATGGGGGAAGGAGGTGGGGGGAAGGAGAGGGGGTGGAAGGAATGGGAAGGAGAGGGGGGAAGGATATGGGGGGAAGAAGAGGTGGGAAGGAAATAGTGGGTAAGGAGAGGGCGAAGGAGAGGGGGGAAGGAGAGGGGGGAAGGAAGGGGGAAGGAGATGGGGAGAAGGATATAGGGTGGAAGGAAGGGGGAAGGAAGGCGGGGGGAAGGTGGGAAGGAAGGGGAAGGAGATATGGGGGAAGGAGAGGGGTGTAAGGAAGGGGGAAAGAGATGGGGGAAAGAGAGCGGGGTAAGGAAGGGGGAAGGAGATGGGGGAAGGTGGGGGGAAGGAAGGGGGAAGGAAGGGGGAAGGAGGGCGGGGGAAGGAGGGGGGAAGGAGAGGAGGGAAGGAGATGGGGGAAGGAGATGGGGGTGAAGGAAGGTGGAAGGAGATGGGGAACGAGAGGGGAGAAGGAACGTGGAAGGAGATACGCGGGACGGGAGGAGAAGGAGAAGGGGGAAGGAGAGGGGGAGGGAAGGGGAAGGAGCGAAGGAGAGGGGGCGAAGGAGTGGGCGTGAAGGCGGGAGGAGGGAGAGAGTGGGAAGGAAGGGGAAAGGAGGGGCGAAGCAAAAGGGGGGGAAAGAGAGGGTAGGAAGGAGATGGGGGAAGGAGAGGGGGAAGGAGATGGGGAAGGGGGGGGTTGAAGGGAGGGGAAGGAGAGGGGGGAAGGAATGGGGAAGGAGATGGGGTAGAAGGATATAGGGTGGAAGGAAGGGGGAAGGAGATGAGGGGAAGGAGAGGAGGGAAGGAGATTGGGGGAAGGAGAGGGGGAAGGAGATGGGGGAAGGAGAGGGGGTGGAAGGAGAGGTGGGAAGGAGATTGGGGGGAAGGAGAGGGTGGAAGGAGAGAGAGGGGGAAGGAGAGGGTGGAAGGAAGGGGGAAGGAAATGAGGGGAAGGAGAGGAGGGAAGGAGATTGGGGGAAGGAGAGGGGGAAGGAGATGGGGGAAGGAGAGGGTGTGGAAGGAGAGGTTTGAAGGAGATTGGGGGCAAGGAGAGGGTGGAAGGAGAGAGAGGGGGAAGGAGAGGGGGGAAGGAAGGGGGAAGGAGATGAGGGAAGGAAGGGGGAAGGAGAAGGGGGAAGGAGGGGGGAACGAAGAGGGAAGGAGATAGAGGCGAAGGAAGGGGGAACGAGATTTGGGGGAAGGAGAGGGTGGGGAAGGAAAGGGGGGAGGATATAGCGGTGAAGGAGGGGGAAGGAAGGGGGAAGTTGATGGAGGGAAGTAGATGGGGGAAGGGGAGGGTGGGGAAGGAGAGGGGCGAAGGAGATAGGGGGAAGGAGTTTGGGGTAAGGAATGGGGAAGGTGATGGGGAAGGAGAGGGAGGTAAGGAAGGGAGAAGGAGATGGGGAAGCAGAGGAGGGGAGGAGAGGGCGAAGGAGAGGGGGAAGGGGAGATGGGGCGAAGGAGGGGGGAAGGAGATAATGGGGAAGGAGAGTGGGCAAGGAGATCGGGGGAAGGAGAGTGGGGGTATGGAAGGGGGTAGGAGATGTGGGAAGGAGTGGGGGAAGAAAGGGGGAAGGAGATGGGGGAAGGAGAGGAGGAAGGAGATGGGGGAAAGGAGAGGGGGGAAGGAGAGGTGGGAAGGAGAATGGGGGAAGGAAGGGGAAGGAGATGGGGGTAGGAAGGGGGAAGGAGATGGGGGAAAGGAGAGGGAGTGGAAGGAGAGGTGGGAAGGAAATGGGGGAAGGAGAGGGGGGAAGGAGAGAGTGGGGAGAAGGGGGGAGGAAGCGGGAAGGAGATAGAGGAAGGAAGGGGAAGGAGATGGGGGAAGGAGAGTGGAGGAAGGAAGGGGGAAGGAGACAGGGGAGAAGGAGAGGGGGAAGTAAGGGGGTAGGAGATAGGGGCGAAGGAGTGGTGGGGGAAGGAAGTGAGAACGATATAGGGGGGAAGGAGAGGGTTGGGAAGGGGAGGGGGGAAGGAGGAGAGGAAAGAGATGGGGAGGAGAGGGTGGGGAAAGAGAGGGGGGTAAGGAGATAGCGGTGAAGGAGGGGGGAAGGAAGGGGGAAGGAGATGGGGGAAGTATTTGGGGGAAGGGGAGGGTGGAGAAGGAGGGGGGGAAGGAGAGGGGGAAGGAGTGTGGGGGGGAAGGAGAGAGGGTGGAAGGGGAGGGGGGAAGGAAGGGGGAAGGAAAAGAGATGGGGAAGGGGGGAAGAAGGAGGAAGGAAGGAGATGGGGGAAGTAAGGGGATGGGGAGGAAGGGGGCAGGAGATGGGGGTAGGGGAAGGAAAGGGGAAAGAGATAGGGGAAGGAGAGGGGGGAAGGAGAGGGGGGAAGGAGGGCCTGAGGCAGAGGGGAAGGAGAGGGGGGAATGAGAGGGGGGAAGGAGAGGGAGGAAGGGGGGGAGGAGAGGGGGGAAGGAGGTGGGGGAAGGAGAGAGTGGGGAAGGAGAGGGGGGAATGAAGGGGGAAGGAGATAGGCGGAAGGAGATGGGGGAAGGAGAGGGGAGGAGAAGGGGAATGAGATGGGGGAAAGAGATGGGAGGGAAAGGAGAGGGTGGGGAAGGAGTGGGGTGAAGGGGATAGGGGGGAAGGAGGGGTGGAAGGAAGGTGGAAGGAGATGGGGGAGAGGAGAGGGGGTGGACCGACGGGGGGGGGAAGGAGTTGGGGGGAAAGAGAGGGTGGTGAAGGAAGTGGGAAAGAGAGGGAGTGGAAGGAAGGGTGAAGGAGATAGCGGGGAAGGGGAGGAGGAAGGGGGAAGGAGATGGGGAAGGAGGGGGCGAAGGAAGGGGGAAGGATGGAGATGGGGAAGGAGAGGGAGGATGGAAGGGGGAAGGAAGGAGATGGGGGAAGGAGAGGGGGAAGGAAGGGGAAGGAAGGTGATGGGGAAGGAGATGGGGGAAAGGAGATGGTGGGGAAGGAGTGGGGGGAAGGAGGTAGGGGGTAAGGAGAGGTGGAAAGAAGGTGGAAGGAGATGGGGGAAGGAGAGGGAGTGGACCGACAGGGGGGAAGGAGAGGGGTGTGAAGGAAGTCGGAAAGAGAGGGAAGGGAAGGAAGGGTGAAGGAGATAGCGGGGAAGGAGGGGGGAGGAAGGGGGAAGGAGATGGGGGAAGGAGGGGGAAGGAAGGGGGAAGGCGATAGGGAGGAGGAGAGGAGTGGAAAGGAAGGGGGAAGGAGATGGGGGAAGAAGGCGGAAGGAGATAGGGTAAGGAATGCGGGGGGGAGGAAGGAGGGGGGAGGGAGAGGGGTTTAGTCAGGACATGGGGAAGGAGGGGGGAAGGCAGGAGATGTAGGAAGGGGGGGGAAGGAGGGGGAAGTAAGGGGGAAGGAAGGAGAGGGGGAAGGAAGACGGATGGAAGGAGATGGGGGAAGGAGAAGGGGGAAGGAAGGAGATGGGGGAAGGAGATGAGTGAAGAAGGGGGGAAGGAAAGGGGGAAGGATGGAGATGGGAGAAGGAGAGGGGGGAAGGAAGGGGGAAGGAAGGAGATGGGGAAGGAGAGGGGGGTAAGGAAGGGGGAAGGAAGGAAATGGGGGAACGAGGGGGGAGGGAAGGGGAAGGAAGGAGATGGGGAAGGAGAGAGGGGGAAGGAAGGGCTAAGGAAGGAGATGGGGAAGGAGAGGTGGGGAAGGACGGGGATGGGGAGGAAGGAGATGGGGGAAGGAAGGGGGAAGGAAGGAGATTGGGGAAGGAGAGGGGGGAAGGAGGGGGAAGGAAGGAGACGGGGAAGGAGGAGAGGAAGGAAGGGGTTAGGAAGGAGATGGGGGAAGGAGAGGGCGGAAGAAGGAAGGGGTAACGAAGGAGACGGGGAAGAAAGGAGATGGGGAGAAGGAGGGGGCAAAGAAGGGGAAGGAAGTAGTTGGGGGAAGGAGGGGGGTGCATGAAGGGGATGGAAGGACTTCGGGGAAAGAGAGGGGGGAAGGAAGGAGACTGGGGGGAGGAAGGAGATGGGGGAAGGAGAGGGGGAAGGAGTGGGGAGGGAAGGAGGTGGGGAAGGAGGGGAGAAGGGGGGGACGGAAGGAGATGGTGGAAGGGTGGGGATGGAGTGGGAAAGGGAGGAGATGGGGTAGCGGGGAAGGAGGAGGGAAGGAAGGAGTGGGGGGAGGAAGGGGGAAGGAGATGGTGAAGGAGAGGGCGGAAGAAGGAAGGGGGAACGAAGGAGACGGCGCGGAAGGAGACGGGGGGAGGAAGGCAAAAGGAAGGAGATGGGGAGAAGGAGGGGGGAAAGAAGGGGGAAGGATGGAGATGGGGGAAGAAGAGGGGGGAAGGAAGGGGGAAGGAAGGAGATGGGGGAAGGAGAGCGGGGGAAGGATGGGGGAAGGAAGGAGATGGGGAGGAAGGGGGCAGCAGATGGGGGAGGGGGGAAGGAAGGGGAAAGGAGATGGGGGAAGGAGAGGGGGAAGGAGAGGCGGGAAGGAGGAGGGAGGCAGAGGGGGAGAAGGAGGGGGGGAATGAGAGGGTGGGAAGGAGAGGGGAGGAAGGGGGAAGAAGAGGGGGGAAGGAGGTGGAGGGAAGGAGAGGGTGGGGAAGGAGAGGGGGTAATGAAGGGGGAAGGAAACAGGGGAGAAGGAGAGGGGGAAGGAAGGGTGTAGGAGATAGGGGCGAAGGAGAGGTGGGGGAAGGAAGTGAGAACGATATAGGGGGGAAGGAGAGGGTGGGGAAGGGGAGGGGGGAAGGAGGAGGGGGAAAGAGATGGGGACGAGAGGGTGGGGAAAGAGAGGGGGTTAAGGAGATAGCGGTGAAGGAGGGGGGAAGGAAGGGGGAAGGAGATGGGGGAAGTAGATGGGGAAGGGGAGTGTGGAGAAGGAGTGGGGAAGGAGAGTGGGGAAGGAGTGTGGGGGGAAGGAGAGAGGGTGGAAGGGGAGGGGGGAAGGAAGGGGGAAGGAAAAGAGATGGGGAAGGGGGGAAGAAGGAGGAAGGAAGGAGATGGGGGAAGTAAGGGGATGGGGAGGAAGGGGGCAGGAGATGGGGGTAGGGGGAAGGAAGGGGGAAAGAGATAGGGGGAAGGAGAGTGGGGAAGGAGAGGGGGAAGGAGGGCGTGAGGCAGAGGGGGGAAGAAGAGGGGGGGATGAGAGGGGGAAGGAGAGGGAGGAAGGGGGGGAGGAGAGGGGGGAAGGAGGTGGTTGAAGGAGAGAGTGGGGAAGGAGAGGGGGGATGGAAGGGGGAAGGAAGGCGATGGGGGAAGGAGAGGGGGAAGGAGAGGGGGGTAAGAAAGTGGGGAAGGAGTGGGGGGAAGGAGGTAGGGGGTAAGGAGAGGTGGAAAGAAGGTGGAAGGAGATGGGGGAAGGAGAGGGAGTGGACCGACAGCGGGGGAAGTAGTTGGGGGGAAGGAGAGGGGTTTGAAGGAAGTGGGAAAGAGAGGGAAGGGAAGGAAGGGTGAAGGAGATAGCGGGGAAGGAGGGGGTAGGAAGGGGGAAGGAGATGGGGGAAGGAGGGGGGAAGGAAGGGGGAAGGAGATAGGGAGGAGGAGAGGAGTGGAAAGGAAGGGGGAAGGAGATGGGGGAAGGAGGGGGAAGGAGATAGGGGAAGGAATGCGGGGGGGAGGAAGGAGGGGGAGGAATGAGGGGGGAGGGAGAGGGGTTTAGTCAGGAGATGGGGGAAGGAGGGGGGAAGGCAGGAGATGGGTGAAGGGGAGGGGGAAGGAGGGGGAAGTAAGGGGGAAGGAAGGAGAGGGGGAAGGAAGACGGATGGAAGGAGATGGGGAAGGAGAAGGGGGAAGGAAGGAGATGGGGAAGGAGATGAGTGAAGGAGGGGGAAGGAAAGGGGGAAGGATGGAGATGGGAGAAGGAGAGGGGGGAAGGATGGGGGAATGAAGGAGATGGAGAGGAAGGGGGCAGGAGATGGGGAGGGGAAGGAAGGGGGAAGGAGATAGGGGGAAGGAGAGGGGGAAGGAGAGAGGGGAAGGAGGAGGGAGGCAGAGGGGGAGAAGGAGAGGGGGGAATGAGAGAGGGGAAGAAGAGGGGAGGAAGGGGGAAGAAGAGGGGGGAAGTAGGTGGAGGGAAGGAGAGGGTGGGGAAGGAGAGGGGGGAATGAAGAGGGAAGGAGATAGGGGGAAGGAGATGGGGAAGGAGAGGAGAGGAGAAGGGGGTAGGAGATGGGGGAAAGAGATGGTGGAAAGGAGATGGTGGGGAAGGAGTGGGGGGAAGGAGGTCGAGGGTAAGGAGGCGTGGAAGGATGGTGGAAGGAGATGGGGGGAAGGAGAGAGTGTGGACCGACAGGGGGGAAAGAGAGGGTGGTGAAGGAAGTGGGAAAGAGAGGAAGGGGAGGGAAGGGTGAAGGAGATAGCGGGGAAGGAGGGGGAGGAAGGGGGAAGGAGATAGTGGAAGGAGAGGAGTGGGAAGGAACGGGGAAGGAGATGGAGGGAAGGAGGGGGGAAGGAGATAGGGGAAGGAATGCGGGGGGGACGAAGGAAGGGGTAGGAATGAGAGGGGGGAGGGAGAGGGGGTAAGGCAGGAGATGGGGGAAGGAGAGGGTCAAGGCAGGAGATGGGGAAAGAGAAGGGGGAAGGAAGGAGATGGGGAAAGGAGAGGTGGCAAGAAGGGGGAAGGAAGGAGATTGGGGAAGGAGAGGGGGGAAGGAGTGGGAAGGAAGGAGATGGGGAAGGAGAGCGGAGAAGAAGGTGGTAGAAAGGAGATGGGGGAAGGAGAGGGGAAGGATGGAGATGGGGGAAGGTGGGGGGAAGGAAGGGGGAAGGATGAAGATGGGGAAGGAGAGGGGGAGGAAGGGGGAAGGAAGGAGATGGGGGAATGAGAGGTGGGGAAGGAAGGAGATGAGGGGAGGAAGGAGATGGGGGGATGGAAGGGGGAAGGAAGGAGATTGGGGAAGGCGAGGGGGGAAGGAAGGGGAAGGAAGGAGATGGGGGAAGGAGGAGAGGAAGGAAGGTGGTAGGAAGGAGATGGTGAAGGAGAGGGCGGAAGAAGGAAGGGGGAACGTAGGAGACGGGGCGGAAGGAGACGGGGGGAGGAAGGCAAAAGGAAGGAGACAGGGTAGAAGGAGGGGGGAAAGAAGGGGGAAGGATGGAGATGGGGAAGGGAGGGGGGAAGGAAGGGGGAAGGAAGGAGATTGGGGAAGGAGAGCGGGGGAAGGAAGGGGGAAGGAAGGAGATGGGGAGGAAGGGGGCAGCAGATGGGGGGCGGGGGGAAGGAAGGGGAAAGGAGATGGGGGGAAGGAGAGGGGGAAGGAGAGGGGGGAAGGAGGAGGGAGGCAGAGGGGGAGAAGGAGAGGGGGGAATGAGAGGATGGGAAGGAGAGGGGAGGAAGGGGGAAGAAGGGGGGGAAGGAGGTGGAAGGAAGGAGAGGGTGGGGAAGGAGAGGGGGTAATGAAGGGGGAAGGAGACAGGGGAGAAGGAGAGGGGGAAGGAAGGGTGTAGGAGATAGGGGCGAAGGAGAGGTGGGGGAAGGAAATGAGAACGATATAGGGGGGAAGGAGAGGGTGGGGAAGGGGAGGGGGAAGGAGGAGGGGGAAAGAGATGGGGAGGAGAGGGTGGGGAAAGAGAGGGGGGTAAGGAGATAGCGGTGAAGGAGGGGGGAAGGAAGGGGGAAGGAGATGGGGAAGTAGATGGGGGAAGGGGAGGGTGGAGAAGGAGGGGGGAAGGAGAGGGGGGAAGGAGTGTGGGGGGAAGGAGAGAGGGTGGAAGGGGAGGGGGGAAGGAAGGGGGAAGGAAAAGAGATGGGGAAGGGGGGAAGAAGGAGGAAGGAAGGAGATGGGGAAGTAGAGGGGTGGGAAGTAAGGGGATGGGGAGGAAGGGGGCAGGAGATGGGGGTAGGGGGAAGGAAGGGGGAAAGAGATAGGGGGAAGGAGAGGGGGGAAGGAGAGGGGGGTAGGAGGGCGTGAGGCAGAGGGGGGAAGGAGAGGGGGGAATGAGAGGGGGGAAGGAGAGGGAGGAAGGGGGGAAGAGAGGGGGGAAGGAGGTGGGGGAAGGAGAGAGTGGGGAAGCAGAGGGGGGATGGAAGGGGAAGGAAGGAGATGGGGGAAGGAGAGGGGGAAGGAGAGGGGGGTAAGGAAGTGGGATGGAAGGAGATGGGGGAAAGGAGATGGTGGGGAAGGAGTGGGGGGACGGAGGTAGGGGCTAAGGAGAGGTGGAAATAACGTGGACGGAGATGGGGGAAGGAGCGGGAGTGGACCGACGGGGATGAAGGATTTGGGGGGAAGGAGAGGGGGGTGAAGGAAGTGGGAAAGAGAGGGAAGGGAAGGAAGGGTGAAGAAGATAGCGGGGAAGGAGGGGGCGGAAGGGGAAGTAGATGGGGGAAGTAGATGGGGGAAGGAAGGGGGAAGGAGATAGGGAGGAGGAGAGGAGTGGAACGGAAGTGGGAAGGAGATGGGGGAAGGAGGGGGAAGGAGATAGGGGAAGGAATGCGCGGGGGAGGAAGGAGGGGGCGGAATGAGGGGGAAGGGAGAGGGGTTTAGTCAGGAGATGGGGAAGGAGGGGGAAGGCAGGAGATGGGTGAAGGGGAGGGGGGAAGGAGGGGGAAGTAAGGGGGAAGGAAGGAGAGGGGGAAGGAAGACGGATGGAAGGAGATGGGGGAAGGAGAAGGGGGAAGGAAGGAGATGGGGAAGGAGATGAGTGAAGGAGGGGGGAAGGAAAGGGGGTAGGGTGGAGATGGGAGAAGGAGAGGCGGGAAGGAAGGGGGAAGGAAGGAGATGGGGAAGGAGAGGAGGGTAAGGAAGGGGGAAGGAAGGAAATGGGGGAACGAGGGGGGAGGGAAGGGGAAGGAAGGAGATGGGGAAGGAGAGAGGGGGAAGGAAGGGCTAAGGAAGGAGATGGGGAAGGAGAGGTGGGGAAGGACGGGGATGGGGAGGAAGGAGATGGGGGAAGGAGAGGTGGAAGGAAGGGGGAAGGAAGGAGATTGGGGAAGGAGAGGGGGGAAGGAGGGGGAAGGAAGGAGATGGGGGAAGGAGGAGGGGAAGGAAGGTGGTAGGACGGATATGGGCGAAGGAGAGGGCGGAAGAAGGAAGGGGGAACGAAGGAGACGGGGTGGAAGGAGATGGGGAGGAAGGCAAAAGGAAGGAGATAGAGGAGAAGGAGGGGGGAAAGAAGGGGGAAGGATGGAGATGGTGGAAGGAGAGGGGGGAAGGAAGGGGGAAGGAAGGAGATGGGGGAAGGAGAGCGGGGGAAGGAAGGGGGAAGGAAGGAGATGGGGAGGAAGGGGGCAGGAGATGGGGAGGGGGGAAGGAAGGGGGAAGGAGATGGGGGAAGGAGAGGGGGGAAGCAATGGGGAAGGCGATGGGGGGAAGGAGTTGGGTGAAGCAATGGGGAAGGCGATGGGGGGAAGGTGAGGGGGGAAGGAATAGGGAAGCAGAGGGGGGAAGGAGATCGGGGCGAAGGAGGGGGGAAGGAGATACGGGGAAGGAGAGGTTGCAAGGAAATCGGGGGGAAGGAGATTGGGGGTAAGAAAGGGGGATGGAGATGGGGGAAGGAGGGGGAAGGAAGGGGGAAGGAGAGGGGGAAGGAGGGTGGGGGAAGGAGAGGGAAGGAGAGGGTGGAAGGAGATGGGGGGAGGGAGATGGGGGTGAAGGAAGGGGGGAGGAGATGGGGGTAGGAATGGGGGAAGGAGATAGGGGAAGGAGAGGGCGAAGGAGAGGGAGGAAGGAGATTGGGGAATGGGGGAAGGAAGGGGGAAGGAGATAGACGGGAGGGGAGGGGAAGGAGATGGGGGAAGGAAGGGGGAAGGAGATGGGGGAAGGAGTTGGAGGGAAGGAGAGGGTGGGGAAGGAGAGGGGGAATGAAGAGGGAAGGAGATAGGGGGAAGGAGATGGGGGAAGGAGAGGAGAGGGGAAGGGGGCAGGAGATGGGGGAAAGAGATGGTGGAAAGGAGATGGTGGGGAAGGAGTGCGGGGAAGGAGGTAGAGGGTAAGGAGGCGTGGAAGGATGGTGGAAGGAGATGGGGGGTAGGAGAGGGGGTGGACCGACAGGGGGGAAGGAGTTGGGGGGAAAGAGAGGGTGGTGAAGGAAGTGGGAAAGAGAGGAAGGGGAAGGAAGGGTGAAGGAGATAGCGGGGAAGGGGAGGAGGAAGGGGGAAGGAGATAGGGGAAGGAGAGCAGTGGGAAGGAACGGGGAAGGAGATGGAGGGAAGGAGGGGGGAAGGAGATAGGGGAAGGAATCCGGGGGACGAAGGAAGGGGTAGGAATGAGAGGGAAATGGGGGAAGGAGAGGGGCAAGGCAGGAGATGGGGAAGGGGAGGGGGGAAGGAGGGTAGAAGGAAGGGGGAAGGAAGCAGAGGGGGAAGGAAAGGGGAAGGAAGGAGATGGGTGGAAGGAGAGGGGGAAGGAAGACGGAAGAAAGGAGATGGGGGAAGGAGAGGGGTGAAGGAAGGAGATGGGGGGAAGGAGAGGGGGGAATGCAGGAGTTGAGGGAAGGAGAAGGGTGGAAGGAGAGGATGGAAGGAAGGGGGAAGGAAGGTGGAAGCAGGAGATGGAGGGGAAGGGGGGAATGAAAGTGGAAGGAAGGAGAAGGGGAAGTAGGAGGGGGTGGGGGAAGGGGAAGGGAGGGGGAAGGAAGGAGATGGTGGATGGAGAGGGGGTAAGGACGGGGGAAGGAAGGAGAAGGGGAAGGAGATGGGGAAGGAGGGGAAAGGAAGGGGGACGGATGGAGATGGGGGAAGGAGAAGGGGGAAGGAGGAGGGGAAGGAAGGCGGTAGGAAGGAGATGGGGGGAAGGAGAGGGCGGAAGAATTAAGGGGGAACGAAGGAGATGGGGGAAAGGAAAAGGGGGAAGGAGGGGGAAGGAAGGAAATGGGGGAAGGAAATGGGGGAAGTAGGGGAAGGATGTAGATGGAGAAAGGAGAGAGGGGGAAGGAGAGGGGAAGGATGGAGATGGGGGAAGGAAGAAGGTGAAGTGGGGAAGGAGGTGGGAAGGAGGGGGCATGAAGGAGATGGGGAAGAAGAGGGGGGAAAGGAGGGGTGAAGGAAGGAGATGGGGAAGGAAAGTGGGGGAAGGAAGGGGGAAAGAAGTCTATGGCAGTGAAGAAGAGGGAAGAACGGGGGAAGGAAGGAGATGGGGGAAGGAGAGGGGGAGGAGGGCGAAGGAAGTAGATGGGGGAGGAGAGGGCGGAACGAGGAGGGAAGGGAGAATATGTGGGGGAAGGAGGGGGAATGAAGGAGATGGGGGAAGAAGAGGGGGGAAGGAAGGAGGAAGGAAGGAGCTGCGCGGGAAGGAAGGGGGGAAGGAGGGGGGAATGAGATGGGGGTAAGGGGGGAGGAGATGGGGGCAAGGAGAGGGGTGGGAAGGAGATGGGGGAAGGAAGGAGATGGGAGAAGGAGGAGGGGAAGGAATGGGGTAGGAAGGTGATGGGGGGAAGGAGAGGGCGGAAGAAGGAAGGGGGAACGAAGGAGATGGGGAAGGAGAAGGGGGAAGGAGGGGGAAGGAAGGAAATGGGGGAAGGAGAGGGGTGAAGGAGGGGGAAGGATGTAGATGGAGAAAGGAGAGAGGGGGAAGGAGAGGGGAAGGATGGAGATGGGGGAAGGAAGAAGGTGATGTGGGGGAAGGAGGGGGAAGGAGGGGGCATGAAGGAGATGGGGGGAAGAAGAGGGGGGAAAGGAGGGGTGAAGGAAGGAGATGGGTAAGGAAAGTGGGGGAAGGAATGGGGAAAGAAGTCGATGGCAGTGAAGAGGAGGGAAGAACGGGGGAAGGAGGGAGATGGGGAAGGAGATGGGGAGGAGGGCAAAGGAAGTAGATGGGGGAGGAGAGGGCGGAACAAGGAGGGAAGGGAGAACATGTGGGGGAAGGAGAGGGGGAGAAGGAGGGGGAATGAAGGAGATGGGAAAGAAGAGGGGGGAAGGAAGGAGGAAGGAAGGAGATGCGCGGGAAGGAAGGGGGAAGGAGGGGGAATGAGATGGGGATAGGGGGGGAGGAGATGGGGGCAAGGAGAGGGGTGGGAAGGAGATGGGGGGAAGGAAGGAGATGGGAGAAGGAGGAGGGGAAGGAAGGGGGTAGGAAGGAGATGGGGGGAAAGAGAGGGCGGAAGAAGGAAGGGGGAACGAAGGAGATGGGGGAAGGAGAAGGGGAAGGAGGGGGAAGGAAGGAAATGGGGGAAGGAGAAGGGGGAAGAAGGGGGAAGGATGTAGATGGAGAAAGGAGAGAGGGGGACGGAGAGGGGAAGGATGGAGATGGGGGAAGGAAGAAGGTGATGTGGGGGAAGGAGGGGGGAAGGAGGGGGAATGAAGGAGATAGTGGGAAGAAGAGGGGGGAAAGGAGGGGGAATGAAGGAGATGGGGAAGAAGAGGGGGGAAGGAAGGAGGAAGGAAGGAGATGCGCGGGAAGGAAGGGGGGAAGGAGGGGGGAATGAGATGGGGATAAGGGAGGAGGAGATGGGGCAAGGAGAGGGGTGGGAAGGAGATGGGGGAAGGAAGGAGATGGGGGAAGGGGAGGTGGGGAAGAAGGGGGGACGGAAGGGGCAAGGAAGAAGATGGGGTAAGGAGTGGGGGATGAAGGAGATACAGGGAAGGAGAGGGGTGACGGAAGGAGAGGGTGGAAGGAAGGAGATGGGGAGGAAGGAGAGGTGTTCAAGGAGATGGTGTGGATGGACGGGGGGGTAAGGAAGGGAGAAAAAGATTGGGGAAGGAGAGAGGGGAGGGAGATGGAGGGAAGGAAGGAGGAAAGATATGGGGTGGAGGAGAGTCGGGGAACGAAGGGGGAAGGAGATGGGGAAGGAGATGGGGGGAAGGAAGGTGGAAGGAGATAGGGCGGAAGGTGAGGGGCGGAAAGAGATGGGGAGGAGAGGGGGACGGAGGGGGAGAAGGAGGGGGGAAGGAGAAGGGTCAAGGAGATGGGGAGGGAGAGGGAGGAATGGAGAGGGGTGGGACGGAGATAGTGGCGAAGGAGAGGGGGGTGAAGTAGAGGGGGGCAAAGGAGAAGGGAGCGAAGGATAGTGGGGAGAAGGAGAGTGGGAAGGAGATGGGGGAAGGAGAGGGTGGGAAGCAAGGGGGAAGCGGGAAGGAGAAGGGAGGAAGGAGATAGGAGGGAAGGATAGGGGGTGAAGGAGGGGGGAAGGAGATTGGGGGAAGGAGAGGGGGAAGGAGGTGGGAAGGAGAGGGAGGAGGAGGGGAGTGAAGGAGAGGGGGAAGGAGAGGGGGGAACGAGATAGGAGGGAAGGAGAGGGGTGAACGAGGGGGTGAAGGAGAGAGGGGGCAAAGGAGACAGGGGGTAGGAGGGGGGATGCAGGATGGGGAAAGTATATAAAGGGAAGGGGGGAGGAAGGAGGAAGGAGTGGTGAAGTAGAGGAGGGGAAGAAGATGGGGGAAGGAGGGGTGAAAGGAGAGGGGGATAAGGAGGGGGGTAAGGAAGGGGGATTGAAAAATGGGGAATGGAGGGGGGGAAGGAAGGGGAAGGAGATGGGAGGCAAGGAGAGGAGACGGAAGGAGGGGGGAAGGAGAGGGGGGAAGGAGATGGAGAGTGAAGGAGGGAAGGGGAAGGAGATAGGGGCGAAGGAGAGGGGGAAGGAAGGGGGAAGGAGATTAAAGGGAAGGAGGGGGTGAAAAGAGGGGGATGTAGGGGGGAAGGAAGGGGGAAGGAGATAGGGGGGAAGGAGAGGGGGAAGGAAGGGGGAAGGAGATGGGGAAGGAGAGGGGGAACGGAAGTAGGAAGGAGATAGGGGAGAATGAGAGGTGGGAAGAAAGGGGGAAGGAGAGGGGCGAAGAAGAGGGGGAAGAAGGATGGAGAGGGGGGAAGGAGATAGGAGGGAAAGAGAGGGGGCAAGGAGATGGGGATGGAGAGGGGGAAGAAAGGGGGAAGGAGATCGGAGGAAGGAGAGGGGGGCAAGGAGAGGGGGGAAGTGAGAAGGAGAGGGGGAAGGAGATAGGAGGCAAGGAGAGGGGGGAAGGAGAGGGTGAAGGAGATGGCAGAAGGAGAGGGGGTGAAGGAGAGGGGTGGAAGGAGATAGGGGCGAAGGAGAGGGGGCAGTGGAGCGGGGGCTGAAGGAGAAAGGGGCGATGGATAGGGCGGCGAAGGTGAGGGGGAAGGAGAGTGGGGCGAAGGAGAGGGGGGAAAGGAGAAGGGGGAAGGAAGAGGGGGAAGAAAGGGGGTAAGAGATGGGGGATGGAGGGGGGGACAGAGAGGGGGTAACGGAGAGGTGGGGAAGGAAAGGGGTGGGAAGGAGAGTGGTGGAAGAAGAGGGTGGGGAAGGAGGGGGGAAACAGATGGGGAGGAGATGAGGGAAGGAGAGCGGGAAGGAAGGGGGGAAGGAGAGGTGGGGAGGAGATGGGGATTGAGGGTGGTAAGGAGGGGGGTAAGTAGTGGGGTAATGAGGGGGGAAGAAGGAGATGGGGGAAGGAGGGGAAGGAAGGGTGGGAAGGAAGGGGTAAGGAAGGTGGGGAAGGGGGGAAGGAAGGGGGTAGGAGATATGGGGGAAGGAGTTGGGGGAAGCAATGGGGAAGGCGATGGGGGGAAGGAGTTGGGTGAAGCAATGGGGAAGGCGATGGGGGGAAGGTGAGGGGGGAAGGAATAGGGAAGCAGAGGGGGGAAGGAGATAGGGGCGAAGGAGGGGGGGAGGAGATACGGGGAAGGAGAGGTTGCAAGGAAATCGGGGGGAAGGAGATTGGGGGTAAGAAAGGGGGATGGAGATGGGGGAAGGAGGGGGAAGGAAGGGGGAAGGAGAGGGGGAAGGAGGGTGGGGGAAGGAGAGGGAAGGAGAGGGTGGAAGGAGATGGGGGGAGGGAGATGGGGGTGAAGGAAGGGGGGAGGAGATGGGGGTAGGAATGGGGGAAGGAGATAGGGGAAGGAGAGGGCGAAGGAGAGGGAGGAAGGAGATTGGGGAATGGGGGAAGGAAGGGGGAAGGAGATAGACGGGAGGGGAGGGGAAGGAGATGGGGGAAGGAAGGGGGAAGGAGATGGGGGTAAAGAGTTGGGGGATGGAAGGAAGGAGGGGGGAAGGAAGGGAGAAGGAGATAGGGAGAATGAGATGGGGGAAGGACATGGGGATAACGAGAAGGGGAGGGAAGGAGAAAGGGGCGAAGGAGAGGCGGAGAAGGAGACGGGGGTGAAGAAGGGGGAAGGAGAGGGTGGGAAGGAAGGGGGAAGGAGGGGGGGCGAAGCAGATGTGGTGAAGTAGAGGGGGGAAAGGAAGGGGTAGGAGATGGGGGAAGGAGGGGGGAGAAGGAGGGGGGGTAAGGAGATAGGGGGAAGGAGAGGGGGGAAGGAGAGGGGATGGAAGGAAGGGGAAGGAGAGGGTGGAAGTGGATGGGGAAGGAGAGGTGGGTCGGAGATGGGGGAAGGAGAGGGGGTGAAGGAGAGGGGGTGAAGGAGGGGGGGAAGGAAGGTGGAAGGAGATGGGGAAAGGATATGGGGGGAAGGAAGGGGGAAGGAGAGGGGGTAAGGAAGGGGGAAGGAGATGGGGAAAGGGGGGGAAGGAAGGGGGAAGTAGAAGGGGGAAGGAAGGGGGTGGGAAGGAGAGGGGTGGAAGGAGAGGGTGGGGAATGAGGGGGAAGGAGATGGAGGGAGGAGATGGGGAAGGCGTGGGGGGAAGGAGAGGGGGGCGGAGATGGGGGAAGGAGGTGGGTTAAGGACGGGGGAGGAAGCAGGGGGTAGGAAGGGTGGGAAGAAAGGGAGAAGGAAGGCGGGGAAGGGAGGAAGGAGGGGGGAAGGAGCTATGGGGGAAGGAGTGGGTGGAAGGAATGGGGAAGGAGATGGGGGAAGGAGAGGGGGGAAGGAGATGGTGTGAAGGAAGGGGAAGGTGATAGGCGGGAGGGGAGGGGAAGGAGAGGGAGGGAAGGAAGGAGAGGGGAAGGAGAGGGGGGAGGAGATGGGGAAAGGAGGGGGTGTAAGGACGGGGTAAGGAGGGGGGAGGAAGGAGATGGGGGATGGAGAGGGAGGAAGGGTGGGAAGGAAGGGGCAACGAAGGCGGGGGGAAAGGGGAAGGAAGTGGGAAGGAGATATGGGGGAAGGAGTGGGGGGGAAGGAATAGGGAAGGAGATGGGGGAAGGAGAGGGGGGAAGGAAGGGGGAAGGAGAGGGGTGACGGAGGGCGGGGCAAGGAGGGGGGAAGGAGATGGGGTAAGGAGATGGGGGTGAAGGAAGCGGGAAGGAGATGGCGGGAACGAGAGGGGGGAAGGAACTGGGAAAGAGATACGTGGGAGGGGAGGAGAAGGAGATGGGGGAAGGGGAGGGGGAAGGAGATAGGGGAAGGAATGCGGGGGGGAGGAAGGAGGGGGCGGAATGAGGGGGAAGGGAGAGGGGTTTAGTCAGGAGATGGGGAAGGAGGGGGAAGGCAGGAGATGGGTGAAGGGGAGGGGGGAAGGAGGGGGAAGTAAGGGGGAAGGAAGGAGAGGGGGAAGGAAGACGGATGGAAGGAGATGGGGGAAGGAGAAGGGGGAAGGAAGGAGATGGGGAAGGAGATGAGTGAAGGAGGGGGGAAGGAAAGGGGGAAGGGTGGAGATGGGAGAAGGAGAGGGGGGAAGGAAGGGGGAAGGAAGGAGATGGGGAAGGAGAGGAGGGTAAGGAAGGGGGAAGGAAGGAAATGGGGGAACGAGGGGGGAGGGAAGGGGAAGGAAGGAGATGGGGAAGGAGAGAGGGGGAAGGAAGGGCTAAGGAAGGAGATGGGGAAGGAGAGGTGGGGAAGGACGGGGATGGGGAGGAAGGAGATGGGGGAAGGAGAGGGGGAAGGAAGGGGGAAGGAAGGAGATTGGGGAAGGAGAGGGGGGAAGGAGGGGGAAGGAAGGAGATGGGGGAAGGAGGAGGGGAAGGAAGGTGGTAGGACGGAGATGGGCGAAGGAGAGGGCGGAAGAAGGAAGGGGGAACGAAGGAGACGGGGTGGAAGGAGATGGGGAGGAAGGCAAAAGGAAGGAGATAGGGGAGAAGGAGGGGGGAAAGAAGGGGGAAGGATGGAGATGGTGGAAGGAGAGGGGGGAAGGAAGGGGGAAGGAAGGAGATGGGGGAAGGAGAGCGGGGGAAGGAAGGGGGAAGGAAGGAGATGGGGAGGAAGGGGGCAGGAGATGGGGAGGGGGGAAGGAAGGGGGAAGGAGATGGGGGAAGGAGAGGGGGAAGGAGAGGGGGGAAGGAGGAGGGAGGCAGAGGGGGAGAAGGAGAGGGGCGAATGAGAGAGGGGAAGGAGAGGGGAGGAAGGGGAAGAAGAGGGGGGAAGGAGGTGGAGGGAAGGAGAGGGTGGGGAAGGAGAGGGGGAATGAAGAGGGAAGGAGATAGGGGGAAGGAGATGGGGGAAGGAGAGGAGAGGGGAAGGGGGCAGGAGATGGGGGAAAGAGATGGTGGAAAGGAGATGGTGGGGAAGGAGTGGGGGGAAGGAGGTAGAGGGTAAGGAGGCGTGGAAGGATGGTGGAAGGAGATGGGGGGTAGGAGAGGGGGTGGACCGACAGGGGGGAAGGAGTTGGGGGGAAAGAGAGGGTGGTGAAGGAAGTGGGAAAGAGAGGAAGGGGAAGGAAGGGTGAAGGAGATAGCGGGGAAGGGGAGGAGGAAGGGGGAAGGAGATAGGGGAAGGAGAGCAGTGGGAAGGAACGGGGAAGGAGATGGAGGGAAGGAGGGGGGAAGGAGATAGGGGAAGGAATCCGGGGGACGAAGGAAGGGGTAGGAATGAGAGGGAAATGGGGGAAGGAGAGGGGCAAGGCAGGAGATGGGGAAGGGGAGGGGGGAAGGAGGGTAGAAGGAAGGGGGAAGGAAGCAGAGGGGGAAGGAAAGGGGAAGGAAGGAGATGGGTGGAAGGAGAGGGGGAAGGAAGACGGAAGAAAGGAGATGGGGGAAGGAGAGGGGTGAAGGAAGGAGATGGGGGGAAGGAGAGGGGGGAAGGAGAGGGGATGGAAGGAAGGTGAAGGAGAGAGTGGAAGTGGATGGGGAAGGAGAGGTGGGTCGGAGATGGGGGAAGGAGAGGGGGTGAAGGAGAGGGGGTGAAGGAGGGGGTGAAGGAAGGTGGAAGGAGATGGGGAAAGGATATGGGGGGAAGGAAGGGGGAAGGAGAGGGGGTAAGGAAGGGGGAAGGAGATGGGGAAAGGGGGGGAAGGAAGGGGGAAGTAGAAGGGGGAAGGAAGGGGGTGGGAAGGAGAGGGGTGGAAGGAGAGGGTGGGGAATGAGGGGGAAGGAGATGGAGGGAGGAGATGGGGAAGGCGTGGGGGGAAGGAGAGGGGGGCGGAGATGGGGGAAGGAGGTGGGTTAAGGACGGGGGAGGAAGGAGATGGGGAAGGAGGGGGTAGGAAGGGTGGGAAGAAAGGGAGAAGGAAGGCGGGGAAGGGAGGAAGGAGGGGGGAAGGAGATATGGGGGAAGGAGTGGGTGGAAGGAATGGGGAAGGAGATGGGGGAAGGAGAGGGGGGAAGGAGATGGTGTGAAGGAAGGGGAAGGTGATAGGCGGGAGGGGAGGGGAAGGAGAGGGAGGGAAGGAAGGAGAGGGGAAGGAGAGGGGGGAGGAGATGGGGAAAGGAGGGGGTGTAAGGACGGGGTAAGGAGGGGGGAGGAAGGAGATGGGGGATGGAGGGGGAGGAAGGGTGGGAAGGAAGGGGGAACGAAGGCGGGGGGAAAGGGGAAGGAAGTGGGAAGGAGATATGGGGGAAGGAGTGGGGGGGAAGGAATAGGGAAGGAGATGGGGGAAGGAGAGGGGGGAAGGAAGGGGGAAGGAGAGGGGTGAAGGAGGGCGGGGCAAGGAGGGGGGAAGGAGATGGGGGAAGGAGATGGGGGTGAAGGAAGCGGGAAGGAGATGGCGGGAACGAGAGGGGGGAAGGAACGAGGAAAGAGATACGTGGGAGGGGAGGAGAAGGAGATGGGGGAAGGGGAGGGGGAAGGAGATAGGGGAAGGAATGCGGGGGGGAGGAAGGAGGGGGCGGAATGAGGGGGAAGGGAGAGGGGTTTAGTCAGGAGATGGGGAAGGAGGGGGAAGGCAGGAGATGGGTGAAGGGGAGGGGGGAAGGAGGGGGAAGTAAGGGGGAAGGAAGGAGAGGGGGAAGGAAGACGGATGGAAGGAGATGGGGGAAGGAGAAGGGGGAAGGAAGGAGATGGGGAAGGAGATGAGTGAAGGAGGGGGGAAGGAAAGGGGGAAGGGTGGAGATGGGAGAAGGAGAGGGGGGAAGGAAGGGGGAAGGAAGGAGATGGGGAAGGAGAGGAGGGTAAGGAAGGGGGAAGGAAGGAAATGGGGGAACGAGGGGGGAGGGAAGGGGAAGGAAGGAGATGGGGAAGGAGAGAGGGGGAAGGAAGGGCTAAGGAAGGAGATGGGGAAGGAGAGGTGGGGAAGGACGGGGATGGGGAGGAAGGAGATGGGGGAAGGAGAGGGGGAAGGAAGGGGGAAGGAAGGAGATTGGGGAAGGAGAGGGGGGAAGGAGGGGGAAGGAAGGAGATGGGGGAAGGAGGAGGGGAAGGAAGGTGGTAGGACGGAGATGGGCGAAGGAGAGGGCGGAAGAAGGAAGGGGGAACGAAGGAGACGGGGTGGAAGGAGATGGGGAGGAAGGCAAAAGGAAGGAGATAGGGGAGAAGGAGGGGGGAAAGAAGGGGGAAGGATGGAGATGGTGGAAGGAGAGGGGGGAAGGAAGGGGGAAGGAAGGAGATGGGGGAAGGAGAGCGGGGGAAGGAAGGGGGAAGGAAGGAGATGGGGAGGAAGGGGGCAGGAGATGGGGAGGGGGGAAGGAAGGGGGAAGGAGATGGGGGAAGGAGAGGGGGAAGGAGAGGGGGGAAGGAGGAGGGAGGCAGAGGGGGAGAAGGAGAGGGGGGAATGAGAGAGGGGAAGGAGAGGGGAGGAAGGGGAAGAAGAGGGGGGAAGGAGGTGGAGGGAAGGAGAGGGTGGGGAAGGAGAGTGGGAATGAAGAGGGAAGGAGATAGGGGGAAGGAGATGGGGGAAGGAGAGGAGAGGGGAAGGGGGCAGGAGATGGGGGAAAGAGATGGTGGAAAGGAGATGGTGGGGAAGGAGTGGGGGGAAGGAGGTAGAGGGTAAGGAGGCGTGGAAGGATGGTGGAAGGAGATGGGGGGGTAGGAGAGGGGGTGGACCGACAGGGGGGAAGGAGTTGGGGGGAAAGAGAGGGTGGTGAAGGAAGTGGGAAAGAGAGGAAGGGGAAGGAAGGGTGAAGGAGATAGCGGGGAAGGGGAGGAGGAAGGGGGAAGGAGATAGGGGAAGGAGAGCAGTGGGAAGGAACGGGGAAGGAGATGGAGGGAAGGAGGGGGGAAGGAGATAGGGGAAGGAATCCGGGGGACGAAGGAAGGGGTAGGAATGAGAGGGAAATGGGGGAAGGAGAGGGGCAAGGCAGGAGATGGGGAAGGGGAGGGGGGAAGGAGGGTAGAAGGAAGGGGGAAGGAAGCAGAGGGGGAAGGAAAGGGGAAGGAAGGAGATGGGTGGAAGGAGAGGGGGAAGGAAGACGGAAGAAAGGAGATGGGGGAAGGAGAGGGGTGAAGGAAGGAGATGGGGGGAAGGAGAGGGGGGAATGCAGGAGTTGAGGGAAGGAGAAGGGTGGAAGGAGAGGATGGAAGGAAGGGGGAAGGAAGGTGGAAGCAGGAGATGGAGGGGAAGGGGGGAATGAAAGTGGAAGGAAGGAGATGGGGAAGTAGGAGGGGGTGGGGGAAGGGGAAGGGAGGGGGAAGGAAGGAGATGGTGGATGGAGAGGGGGTAAGGAAGGGGGAAGGAAGGAGAAGGGGAAGGAGATGGGGAAGGAGGGGAAAGGAAGGGGGGCGGATGGAGATGGGGAAGGAGAAGGGGGAAGGAGGAGGGGAAGGAAGGCGGTAGGAAGGAGATGGGGGAAAGGAGAGGGCGGAAGAATTAAGGGGGAACGAAGGAGATGGGGGAAAGGAGAAGGGGGAAGGAGGGGGAAGGAAGGAAATGGGGGAAGGAAATGGGGGAAGTAGGGGAAGGATGTAGATGGAGAAAGGAGAGAGGGGGAAGGAGAGGGCAAGGATGGAGATGGGGGAAGGAAGAAGGTGATGTGGGGGAAGGAGGGGGAAGGAGGGGGCATGAAGGAGATGGGGGGAAGAAGAGGGGGGAAAGGAGGGGTGAAGGAAGGAGATGGGTAAGGAAAGTGGGGGAAGGAAGGGGGAAAGAAGTCTATGGCAGTGAAGAAGAGGGAAGAACGGGGGAAGGAAGGAGATGGGGGAAGGAGAGGGGGAGGAGGGCGAAGGAAGTAGATGGGGGAGGAGAGGGCGGAACGAGGAGGGAAGGGAGAATATGTGGGGGAAGGAGAGGGGGAGAAGGAGGGGGAATGAAGGAGATGGGGGAAGAAGAGGGGGGAAGGAAGGAGGAAGGAAGGAGCTGCGCGGGAAGGAAGGGGGGAAGGAGGGGGGAATGAGATGGGGGTAAGGGGGGAGGAGATGGGGGCAAGGAGAGGGGTGGAAAGGAGATGGGGGAAGGAAGGAGATGGGAGAAGGAGGAGGGGAAGGAATGGGGTAGGAAGGTGATGGGGGGAAGGAGAGGGCGGAAGAAGGAAGGGGGAACGAAGGAGATGGGGAAGGAGAAGGGGGAAGGAGGGGGAAGGAAGGAAATGGGGGAAGGAGAGGGGGGAAGGAGGGGGAAGGATGTAGATGGAGAAAGGAGAGAGGGGGAAGGAGAGGGGAAGGATGGAGATGGGGGAAGGAAGAAGGTGATGTGGGGGAAGGAGGGGGAAGGAGGGGGCATGAAGGAGATGGGGGAAGAAGAGGGGGGAAAGGAGGGGTGAAGGAAGGAGATGGGTAAGGAAAGTGGGGGAAGGAAGGGGGAAAGAAGTCGATGGCAGTGAAGAGGAGGGAAGAACGGGGGAAGGAAGGAGATGGGGAAGGAGATGGGGAGGAGGGCAAAGGAAGTAGATGGGGGAGGAGAGGGCGGAACGAGGAGGGAAGGGAGAACATGTGGGGGAAGGAGAGGGGGAGAAGGAGGGGGAATGAAGGAGATGGGAAAGAAGAGGGGGGAAGGAAGGAGGAAGGAAGGAGATGCGCGGGAAGGAAGGGGGAAGGAGGGGGAATGAGATGGGGATAGGGGGGGAGGAGATGGGGGCAAGGAGAGGGGTGGGAAGGAGATGGGGGGAAGGAAGGAGATGGGAGAAGGAGGAGGGGAAGGAAGGGGGTAGGAAGTAGATGGGGGGAAAGAGAGGGCGGAAGAAGGAAGGGGGAACGAAGGAGATGGGGGAAGGAGAAGGGGAAGGAGGGGGAAGGAAGGAAATGGGGGAAGGAGAAGGGGGAAGGAGGGGGAAGGATGTAGATGGAGAAAGGAGAGAGGGGGACGGAGAGGGGAAGGATGGAGATGGGGGAAGGAAGAAGGTGATGTGGGGGAAGGAGGGGGGAAGGAGGGGGAATGAAGGAGATAGGGGGAAGAAGAGGGGGGAAGGAAGGAGGAAGGAAGGAGATGCGCGGGAAGGAAGGGGGGAAGGAGGGGGGAATGAGATGGGGATAAGGGAGGAGGAGATGGGGCAAGGAGAGGGGTGGGAAGGAGAAGGGGGAAGGAAGGAGATGGGGGAAGGGGAGGTGGGGAAGAAGAGGGGAAGGAAGGGGCAAGGAAGACGATGGGGTAAGGAGTGGGGGATGAAGGAGATACAGGGAAGGAGAGGGGTGACGGAAGGAGAGGGTGGAAGGAAGGAGATGGGGAGGAAGGAGAGGTGTTCAAGGAGATGGTGTGGATGGACGGGGGGGTAAGGAAGGGAGAAAAAGATTGGGGAAGGAGAGAGTTGGAAGGAACGGGGAGGGAGATGGAGGGAAGGAAGGAGGAAAGATATGGGGTGGAGGAGAGTCGGGGAACGAAGGGGGAAGGAGATGGGGAAGGAGATGGGGGGAAGGAAGGTGGAAGGAGATAGGGCGGAAGGTGAGGGGCGGAAAGAGATGGGGGAGGAGAGGGGGACGGAGGGGGAGAAGGAGGGGGGAAGGAGAAGGGTCAAGGAGATGGGGAGGGAGAGGGAGGAATGGAGAGGGGTGGGAAGGAGATAGTGGCGAAGGAGAGGGGGGTGAAGTAGAGGGGGGCAAAGGAGAAGGGAGCGAAGGATAGTGGGGAGAAGGAGAGTGGGAAGGAGATGGGGGAAGGAGAGGGTGGGAAGGAAGGGGGAAGCGGGAAGGAGAAGGGAGGAAGGAGATAGGAGGGAAGGATAGGGGGTGAAGGAGGGGGGAAGGAGATTGGGGGAAGGAGAGGGGGAAGGAGGTGGGAAGGAGAGGGAGGAGGAGGGGAGTGAAGGAGAGGGGGAAGGAGAGGGGGGAACGAGATAGGAGGGAAGGAGAGGGGTGAACGAGGGGGTGAAGGAGAGAGGGGGCAAAGGAGACAGGGGGTAGGAGGGGGGATGCAGGATGGGGAAAGTATATAAAGGGAAGGGGGGAGGAAGGAGGAAGGAGTGGTGAAGGAGAGGAGGGGAAGAAGATGGGGGAAGGAGGGGTGAAAGGAGAGGGGGATAAGGAGGGGGGTAAGGAAGGGGGATTGAAAAATGGGGAATGGAGGGGGGGAAGGAAGGGGAAGGAGATGGGAGGCAAGGAGAGGAGACGGAAGGAGGGGGGAAGGAGAGGGGGGAAGGAGATGGAGAGTGAAGGAGGGAAGGGGAAGGAGATAGGGGCGAAGGAGAGGGGGAAGGAAGGGGGAAGGAGATTAGAGGGAAGGAGGGTGTGAAAAGAGGGGGATGTAGGGGGGAAGGAAGGGGGAAGGAGATAGGGGGGAAGGAGAGGGGGAAGGAAGGGGGAAGGAGATGGGGAAGGAGAGGGGGAACGGAAGTAGGAAGGAGATAGGGGAGAATGAGAGGTGGGAAGAAAGGGGGAAGGAGAGGGGCGAAGAAGAGGGGGAAGAAGGATGGAGAGGGGGAAGGAGATAGGAGGGAAAGAGAGGGGGCAAGGAGATGGGGATGGAGAGGGGGAAGAAAGGGGGAAGGAGATCGGAGGAAGGAGAGGGGGGCAAGGAGAGGGGGGAAGTGAGAAGGGGGGGGAAGGAGATAGGAGGCAAGGAGAGGGGGGAAGGAGAGGGTGAAGGAGATGGCAGAAGGAGAGGGGGTGAAGGAGAGGGGTGGAAGGAGATAGGGGCGAAGGAGAGGGGGCAGTGGAGCGGGGGCTGAAGGAGAAAGGGGCGATGGATTGGGCGGCGAAGGTGAGGGGGAAGGAGAGTGGGGCGAAGGAGAGGGGGAAAGGAGAAGGGGGAAGGAAGAGGGGGAAGAAAGGGGGTAAGAGATGGGGGATGGAGGGGGGGACAGAGAGGGGGTAACGGAGAGGTGGGGAAGGAAAGGGGTGGGAAGGAGAGTGGTGGAAGAAGAGGGTGGGGAAGGAGGGGGGAAACAGATGGGGAGGAGATGAGGGAAGGAGAGCGGGAAGGAAGGGGGGAAGGAGAGGTGGGGAGGAGATGGGGATTGAGGGTGGTAAGGAGGGGGGTAAGTAGTGGGGTAATGAGGGGGGAAGAAGGAGATGGGGGAAGGAGGGGAAGGAAGGGTGGGAAGGAAGGGGTAAGGAAGGTGGGGAAGGGGGGAAGGAAGGGGGTAGGAGATATGGGGGAAGGAGTTGGGGGAAGCAATGGGGAAGGCGATGGGGGGAAGGAGTTGGGTGAAGCAATGGGGAAGGCGATGGGGGGAAGGTGAGGGGGGAAGGAATAGGGAAGCAGAGGGGGGAAGGAGATCGGGGCGAAGGAGGGGGGAAGGAGATACGGGGAAGGAGAGGTTGCAAGGAAATCGGGGGGAAGGAGATTGGGGGTAAGAAAGGGGGATGGAGATGGGGGAAGGAGGGGGAAGGAAGGGGGAAGGAGAGGGGGAAGGAGGGTGGGGGAAGGAGAGGGAAGGAGAGGGTGGAAGGAGAGGGGGGGAGGGAGATGGGGGTGAAGGAAGGGGGGAGGAGATGGGGGTAGGAATGGGGGAAGGAGATAGGGGAAGGAGAGGGCGAAGGAGAGGGAGGAAGGAGATTGGGGAATGGGGGAAGGAAGGGGGAAGGAGATAGACGGGAGGGGAGGGGAAGGAGATGGGGGAAGGAAGGGGGAAGGAGATGGGGGTAAAGAGTTGGCGGATGGAAGGAAGGAGGGGGGAAGGAAGGGAGAAGGAGATAGGGAGAATGAGATGGGGGAAGGACATGGGGATAACGAGAAGGGGAGGGAAGGAGAAAGGGGCGAAGGAGAGGCGGAGAAGGAGACGGGGGTGAAGAAGGGGGAAGGAGAGGGTGGGAAGGAAGGGGGAAGGAGGGGGGGCGAAGCAGATGTGGTGAAGTAGAGGGGGGAAAGGAAGGGTCAAGAGATGGGGGAAGGAGGGGGGAGAAGGAGGGGGGGTAAGGAGATAGGGGGAAGGAGAGGGGGGAAGGAGAGGGGATGGAAGGAAGGGGAAGGAGAGGGTGGAAGTGGATGGGGAAGGAGAGGTGGGTCGGAGATGGGGGAAGGAGAGGGGGTGAAGGAGAGGGGGTGAAGGAGGGGGGGAAGGAAGGTGGAAGGAGATGGGGAAAGGATATGGGGGGAAGGAAGGGGGAAGGAGAGGGGGTAAGGAAGGGGGAAGGAGATGGGGAAAGGGGGGGAAGGAAGGGGGAAGTAGAAGGGGGAAGGAAGGGGGTGGGAAGGAGAGGGGTGGAAGGAGAGGGTGGGGAATGAGGGGGAAGGAGATGGAGGGAGGAGATGGGGAAGGCGTGGGGGGAAGGAGAGGGGGGCGGAGATGGGGGAAGGAGGTGGGTTAAGGACGGGGGAGGAAGGAGATGGGGAAGGAGGGGGTAGGAAGGGTGGGAAGAAAGGGAGAAGGAAGGCGGGGAAGGGAGGAAGGAGGGGGGAAGGAGATATGGGGGAAGGAGTGGGTGGAAGGAATGGGGAAGGAGATGGGGGAAGGAGAGGGGGGAAGGAGATGGTGTGAAGGAAGGGGAAGGTGATAGGCGGGAGGGGAGGGGAAGGAGAGGGAGGGAAGGAAGGAGAGGGGAAGGAGAGGGGGGAGGAGATGGGGAAAGGAGGGGGTGTAAGGACGGGGTAAGGAGGGGGGAGGAAGGAGATGGGGGAAGGAGAGGGGGGAAGGAAGGGGGAAGGAGAGGGGTGAAGGAGGGCGGGGCAAGGAGGGGGGAAGGAGATGGGGGAAGGAGATGGGGGTGAAGGAAGCGGGAAGGAGATGGCGGGAACGAGAGGGGGTAAGGAACGGGGAAAGAGATACGTGGGAGGGGAGGAGAAGGAGATGGGGGAAGGGGAGGGGGAAGGAAGGGGGAAGTAGATAGGCGGTAAGGAGAGGGGGAAGAAAGGAAGGAGAGGGGTGAAAGAAGCGGGAAGGAGATAGGGGGAACGAGAGGGGGAAGGAACGGGGAAGGAGATACATGGGAGGGGAGGAGAAGGAGATGGGGGTAAGGAGAGGGGGGAAGAAAGGGGGAAGGAGAGGGGGGAAGAAGGGGGTTAGAAGGCAAGAGAGGGGGGAAGGAGATGGGAGGGAAAGAGAGGGGGAAAGAAGGGGCAAGGAGATGGGGGTAAGGAGAGGGGGGAAGGAATGGGGAAGGAGATCTAGAGAAGGAGAGAGGGGGAAGGAGACGGGGAAAGGGGGAAAGAGAGGGGGAAGGAGATAGGAGGTAAGGAGGGGGGAAGGAGAGTGGGAAGGAGATGGGGAAGGAGAAGGGGAAGAGAGGGGTGGAAAGAGATAGGGGTGAAGGAGAGGGGGTAAAGGAGAGGGGGATGAAGGAGAAAGGGGCGATGGATAGGCCGGCGAAGGAGAGGGGGAAGGAGAGTGGGGCGAATGAGAGGGCGGAAAGGAGAAGGGGGGAAAGAAGAGGTGGGAAGAAAGGGGGAAGGAGATGGGGGACAGAGGGGGGTACAGAGAGGGGAGTAACGGAGCGGTGGGGAAGAAAGTGGGTGGGAAGGAGAGGGGTGGAAGGAGAGGGTGAAAAAGGAGGGGGAAGGCGATGAGGGAGGAGATGGGGGAAGGAGAGGGGGAAGGAAGGAGGGCGGCAGGAGTGGTGGGGAGGAGATGGGGGAAAGAGGGGGTAAGGAGGGGGAAGGAGGGGGTTGGAAGGAGATGGGGAAGGAGGGGGAGGAAGGGTGGGAAGGAAGGGGGAATGAAGGCGGTGGAAGGGGGGAAGGAAGGGGGAAGGAGATATGGGGGAAGGAGTTGGGGGAAGCAATGGGGAAGGAGATGGGGAGGGAGTGGGGGGGAAGGAATGGGGAAGGACGGGGGAAAGGGGAGGCGGGAAGGAGATCGGGGCGAAGGAGGGGGGAACGAGATAGGGGGAAGGAGAGGGTGCAAGGAGATCGGGGGGAATGAGATTGGGGGTAAGGAAGGGGGATGGGGATGGGGGAAGGAGAGGGGGAAGGAAGTGGGAAGGAGAGGGTGAAGGCGGACAGGGGAAGGAGGGGCAAGGAGAGGGGCAGGAGATGGGGGAAGGACATGGGGAAGGAGATGGGGGAAGGAGATGGGGAAGGAGATAGGGGAAGGAGAGGGGGGAAGGAGTGGGGGGAAGGAGATTGGGGCAAGGGGGAAGGAAGGGGGAAGGAGATAGGTGGGAGGGGAGGGGAAGGAGAAAGGGGGGAAGGAAGGGGTAAGGAGATAGTGGGGAATGAGATGGGGGAAGGAGATGGGCAGAACGAGAAGGGGAGGGAAGGAGAAAGGGGGGAAGGAGGGGGGCGAAGGAGAGGGGGGTGAAGAAGGGGGGAAGGAGAGGGTGGGAAGGAAGGGGGAAGGGGGGGCGAAGCAAATGTGGTGAAGGAGAGGGTGGGAAGGAGATGGGGCGAAGGAGAGGGGGGGAAGGAAGGGGAAGGGGATGGGGGAAGGAGAGAGGGAGAAGGAAGGGCGGTAAGGAGATAGGGGGAAGGAGAGGGGAGGGAAGGAGATGAGGGAAGAAGAGGGGGTGGAAGGAAGGGGGAGGACAGGGGAGAAGGAGAGGGGGGATGGAGCTACGGGGGAAGGAGATGGGGGAAGGAGAGGGGGGAAGGAGATGGGGTGAAGGAGATGGGGGAGGAGAGGGGGGAAGGAGAGGGGGGAAGGAAAGCGGAAGGAGATTGGGGGATGGAGAGGGGGGCCGGAACGGGCAAGGAGAAGGGGGAAGGAAGGGGGTGGGAAGGAGAGGGGTGGAAGGAGAGGGTGGGGAATGAGGGGGGAAGGAGATGGAGGGAGGAGATGGGGGAAGGGGAGGTGGGGAAGAAGGGGGGACTGAGAGTGGGAGGGGATGGGGAAGGAGGGGTTTTAAGGAGGGGGGAGGAAGGAGATGGGGAAGGAGGGGAGAGGAAGGGTGGGAAGAAAGGGGGAAGGAAGGCGGGGAAGGGGGGAAGGAAGGGGGAGAGATATGGGGGAAGGAGTAGGGGGAAGGAGATGGGGGAAGGAGAGGGGGTAAGGAAGGCGGAAAGAGATGGGGGAAGGAGAGGGGGCAAGGAAGGGCGAAAGAGAGGGGGGAAGGAGCGCGGGGGGAAGGTGGGGGGAAGGAGAGGGGGGAAGGAGATGGGGGAAGGAGATGGGGTGAAGGAAGGGGGAAGATGATAGGCGGGAGGGGAGGGGAAGGAGATAGGGGGTAGGAGAGGGTGGAACGAAGGGAGAAGGAGATGGGGGTAAGGAGAGGGGCAAGGAAGGGGTGGGAAGGAGAGGGGTGGAAGGAGAGGGTGGGGAAGGAGGGGGGAAGAAGATGGGGGAGGAGATGGGGGAATGAGAGGGGGGAAGGAAGGAGGGGGGAAGGAGAAGGGGAGGAGATGGGGGAAGGAGGGGCGGTAAGGACGGGGGAAGGAGGGGGGAGGAAGGAGATGGGGGAAGGAGGGGGAGGAAGAGTGTGAAGGAAGGGGGAAGAAAGGCGGTGGGATGGGGGGAAAGAAGGGGGAAGGATATATGGGGAAGGAGTGGAGGGGAACGAATGGGGAAGGAGATGGGGGAAGGAGAGGGGGTGAAGGAAGGGGGAAGGAGATGGCGGAAGGAAGCGGGAAGGAGATGGGGGAACGAGAAGGAGAGGGAAGGAGAAAGGGGGGAACGAGAGGGGGCGAAGGAGAGCGTGGTGAAGGAGTGGGGAAAGGAGAGGATGGGAAGGAAGGGGGAAGGAGCGGGGCGAAGCAGACGGGTGGAAGGAGAGGGTGGGAACGAGATGGGGGGGAAGGAGAGGGGGGAAGGAAGGGGAAGGAGATGGGGGAAGGAGGGGGGGAAGGAGATGAAGGGAAGGAGAGGGGGAAAGAGATGGAGGAAGGAGTGGGGGGTGGAAGGAAGGGGGAAGGAGAGGGGAGAAGGAGAGGGGGGAAGGAGATGGGGAAGGAGATGAAGGGAAGGAGAGGGGAAAAGAGATGGAGGAAGGAGTGGGGGGGTGGAAGGAAGGGGGAAGGAGAGGGGAGAAAGAGAGGGGGGGAGGAGATGGGGGAAGGAGATGGGGGAAGGAGATGGGGGAAGGAGAGGGGGTGGAAGGAAGGGGAATGAGAGGGGGGAAGAATATGTGGGGAAGGAGAGGCGGGAAGGAGATAGGGGGAAGGAGAGGGGAGAAGGAGAGAGGGGGAAGGAGAGGGGGGAAGGAAGGGGGAAGGAGATAGGGGAGAAGGATATAGGGTGGAAGGAAGGTGGAAGGAGATGGGGGAATGAGTGGAGGAAGGAAATGGGGGAAGGATAGGGGGTGGAAGGAGAGGTGGGAAGGAGATGGGGAAGGAGAGTGGGGGTAAGGAAGGGGGAAGGAGATAGCGGGAAGGATTGGGGGAACGAGATGGGGGAAGGAGAGGTGAGAAGGAGATGGGGGGAAGGAGAGGGGGAAAGGAGTGGGGGGAGAAAGGGGGAATGGGATGGGGGGAAGGAAGGCGGAAGGAGATGGGGAAGGAGACGAGGGGAAGGAAGGGGAAGGAGATACAGGGGGGAAGGAGAGGGTGGGAAAGGAGAGGGGGGAAGGAGATAGCGGTGAAGGAGCGGGGAAGGAAGGGGGAAGAAGATGGGGGAAGGAAGGGGGAAGGAGAGGGAGGAAGGAGAGGGGGAAGGAGAGAGTGGGGAAGGGGAGGGGGGAAGGAAGGGAGAAGGAAGGAGATGGGGAAGGAGAGGGGGGAAAAGGAAGGGGGAAGGAAGTAGATGGGGGGAAGGAGGGGGTGGAAAGGAAGGGGGAATGAAGCGGATGGGGGAGTAAGGGGCACGAGATGGGGGAGGGGGGAAGGAAGGGTGAAGGAGAGGGGGGAATGAGAGGGGGGTAAGGAGAGGGGAGGAAGGGGGAAGGAGAGGGGGGAAGGAGAGGGGGAAGGAGGTGGGGGGAAGGAGAGGGTGGGGAAGGAGAGGGGAAATTGAAGGGGGAAGGAGATGGGGGAAGGAGATGGGGGCAAGAGAGGGGAGGAGAAGGGGGAAGGAGATGGGGGAAGGAGATGGGGGAAAGGAGAGGGTGGGGAAGGAGTGGGGGGAAGGAGGTAGGGGGTAAGGAGAGGGGGGTAAAGGAAGTGGGAAAGAGAGCGAGGGGAAGGAAGGGTGAAGGTGATAGCGGGGAAGGAGGGGGGAGGAAGGGGGAAGGAGATAGGGAGGAAGGAGAGGAGTGGGAAGGATGGTGGAAGCAGATGGGGGAAGGAGGGGGAAGGAGCTAGGGGAAGTAGAGGGGGAAAGGAAGGGGGAAGGAAGGACATGGGGGAAGTAGAGGGGTGGGAAGGAAGTGGGAAGGAAGGTGATGGCGAGGAAGGGGGCAGGGGATGGGGAGGGGGGATGGAAGGGGGAAGGAGATAGGGGAAGGAGAGGGGGAAGGAGGGGTGGGAAGGAGGGGGAGGGAGAGGGGGGCAAGTAGAGGGGGGAATGATAGGGGGAAGGAGAGGTGAGGAAGGGGGAAGGAGGGGGGAAGGAGGTGGGGGAAGGAGAGGGTGCGAAAGGAGAGGGGGAATGAAGGGGGAAGGAGATGGGGGAAGGAAATGGGGAAAGAGAGGGGAGGAGAAGGGGCAGGAGATAGCGGGGAAGGAGATGGGGGGAAAGGAGAGGGTGGGGAAGGAGTGGGAGGAAGGAGGTAGGGGAAAGGACGGGTGGAAGGAAAGTGGAAGGAGATGGGGGGAAGTAGAGGGGGTGGACCGACGGGGGGGGGGGAAGGAGTTGGTGGGAAGTAGAGGGGGGTGAAGGAAGTGGGAAAGAGAGGGAGGGGAAGGAAGGGTGAAGAAGATAGCGGGGAAGGAGGGGGCAGGAAGGGGAAGGAGATAGGGGGGAAGGAGAGTAGAGGGAAGGAAGGGGGAAGGAGATGGGGAAGGAGGGGGAAGGAGGTAGGGGAAGGAATGCGTGGGGGAGGAAGGACGGGGGAGAAAGGAGAGGGGGAGGGAGAGGGGGGAAGGCAGGAGAAAATTGGGAAGGAGAGGAGGAAGGCAGGAGATGGGGAAGGAGAGAGGGAAAGGAGGGGGAAGGAAGGGGGAAGGAAGGAGAGGGTGATGGAAGACGGAAGGAAGGAGATGGGGAAGGAGAGGGGGGAAGGAAGGAGATGGGGAAGGAGAGGGGGGAAGGAGAGGGGGGAAGGAGGGTGGAAGGAAGGGGGAAGGAAGCAGAGGGGGAAGGAAGGAGAATGGGGGAAGGAGAGGGGGAAGGAAGAGGGAAGGAAGGTCGAAGAAGGAGGTGGAGGCGAAGGGGGAGAATGAAGGTGGAATGAAGGAGATGGGGAAGTAGGAGCTGGAAGGGGGAAGGGAGGGGGAAGGAAAGAGATGGGGGAAGGAGATGGGGAAGGAGATGGGGGAAGGGAGGAAGGAAGGGGGAAGGATGGAGATGGGAAAGGAGAGGGGGAAGGGGATGGGTAAGGAAGGGGGAAGGAAGGAGATGCGGGAACGAGGGGGGAAGGAATGGAAAGGAAGGAGATGGGGAAGGAGAGCGGGGGAAGGAAAGGGGAAGGAAGGAGATGGGGGAAGGAGAGGTGGGAAGGAAGGAGATGGGGAGGAAGGAGATATGGAGAAGAAAGGGGGAAGGAAGGAGATGGGGGAAGATAGGGGGAAGGAAGGGGGAAGGAAGGAGATGGGGGTAGGAGAGGGGATGAAGGAAGGGGACGGAAGGAGATGGGGAAGGAGGAGGGGAAGAAAGGTGGTAGGAAGCAGATGGGGGGAAGGAGAGGGAGGAAGAAGGAAGGGGGAACGAAGGAGTCGGGATGGAAGGAGGGGGGAAAGAAGGGGAAAGAATTAGTATGGGGGGAAGGAGAGGGGGAAAGGAAGTGGGAAGGAAGGAGATGGGGGAAGGAGAGGGGGAAGGAGGGGGGAAGGAAGGAGATGGTGGAACGAGGGGGGAAGGAGGGGGAAGGAAGGAGATGGGGGAAGGAGGGGGAAGGAGGGGGGAAGGAAAGAGATGGTGGAAGGGTGGGGAAGGAGTGGGAAAGGGAGGAGATGGGTGTCGGGGGGAAGGAGGCGGGATGGAAGGAGAGGACGGGGAATGGGGAAAGGAAGGAGATGCGGGAAGAACAGGGGGGAAGGATGGAGATGGGAGGAACGAGAAGGGGGAAGGAGGGGGAAGGAAGGAAATGGGGGAAGGAGAGGGGGGATGGAGGGGGAAGGAAGTAGATGGAGAAAAGAGAGAGGGGAAGGATAGAGATGGGGAAGGAGAGGGGGCGGAAGGAGAGGGGGAATGAAGGGGGAAGGAGATGGGGGAAGGAGATGGGGGAAAGGAGAGGGTGGGGAATGAGTGGGGGGAAGGAGGTGGGGCTAAGGAGGGGTGGAAGGAAGGTGGAAGGAGATGGGGGGAAGGAGAGGTGATGGACCAGCGTGGGGGAAGGAGTTTGGGTGGGAAGGAGAGGGGGGTGAAGGAAGTGGGAAAGAGAGGGAGGGGAAGGAAGGGTGAAGAAGATAGCGGGGAAGGAGGGGGGAGGAGGGGGGAAGGAGATAGTGGAAGGAGAGGTGGGAGGCAAGGGGGAAGGAGATAGGGAGGAAGGAGAGGTGTGGGAAGGAAGGGGGAAGCAGATGGGGGGAAGGAGGGGGGAAGGAGATAGGGGACGTAGATGGGGGAAGGAAGGAGATGGGGAGGGAGAGGGGGGAAGGCAGGAGATGGTGGAAGGAGAGGGGGGAGGCAGGAGATGGGCGAAGGAGAGGGGGAAGGAGGGGGGAAGGAAGGGGGAAGGAAGGAGAGGGGGAAGGAAGACGAAAGGAAGGAGATGGGGGAAAGAGAGGGGGGAAGGCAGGTGATGGGGAAAGGAGAGCGGGGAAGGAGGGCGGAAGGAAGCGGGAAGGAAGCAGAGAGGGGAGGAAGGGGGAAGGAAGGAGAAGGGGGAAGGAGAGGGGGGAAGGAAGAGGGAAGGAAGGTGGAAGCAGGAGATGGAGGCGAAGGTGGGGAATGAAGGTGGAAGGAAGGAGATGGGGGAAGTAGGAGGGGGAAGGGGAAGGGAGGGGGAAGGAAGGAGATGGGGGAAGGAGATGGGGAAGGGGGGAGGAAGGGGAAGGATGGAGATGGGGAAGCAGAGGGGGGAGGAAGGGGGAAGGAAGGAGATGGGGGAAGGAGAGGGGGGTAAGGAAGGGGGAACGAAGTAGATGGGGAACGAGGGGGGGAAGGAAGGGGAAGGAAGGAGATGGGGGAAGGAGAGCGGGGGAAGGAAATGGGACAGAAGATTGGGGAAGGAGAGGTGAGGAAGTAAGGAGATGGGGAGGAAGGAGATAGTGGGAAGGAAGGGGGAAGGAAGGAGATTGGGGAAGGAGGGGGGAAGGAAGGAGACTGGGAGGGAGGAACGAGATGAGTGGTAGGAAGGGGGAAGGAAGGAGATTGGGGCGAAGGAGGGGGGGAAGGAAGTGGGAAGGAAGGAGATGGGGGAAGGAGAGGGGAAGGAGGGGGGAAGGAAGGAGATGGTGGAAGGAGGGGGGAAGGAGGGGGGAAGGAAGGAGATGGGGAAGGAGAGGGGGAAGGAGGGGGGAAGGAAGGAGATGGTGGAAGGAGGGGGGAAGGAGGGGGGAAGGAAGGAGATGGGGCAAGGGTGGGGAAGGAGTGGGAAAGGGAGGAGATGGCTGTAGGGGGGAAGGAGGCGGGAAGGAAGGAGAGGACGGGGAATGGGTGAAAGGAAGGAGATGGGGGAAGAACAGGGGGGAAAGATGGAGATGGGAGGAAGGAGAAGGGGAAGGAGGGGGAAGGAAGGAAATGGGGGAAGGAGAGGAGGGATGGAGGGGGGAAGGAAGTAGATGGAGAAAGGAGAGAGGGGGAAGGAGAGGGGAAGGATGGAGATGGGGGAAGGAGAGGGGGCGGAAGGAAGGGGGAAGGAGAGGGGAGAAGGAGCGTGGGGAATGATATGGGGGAAGGAGAGAGGGGAAGGTGATGAGGAGAAGGAGAGGGGGAAGGAGAGAGGGGGGAACGAGAGAGGGAAGGAAGGGGCAAGGAGATAGGGGAGAAGGATATAGGGTGGAAGGAAGGGGGAAGGAGATGGGTGGAAGGAGAGAGGGGAATGAGAGGGGGTAAGGAGAGCGGAGGAAGGGGGGGAAGGAGAGGGGGAAGGAGAGGGGAGGAAGGGGGGAAGGAGAGGGGGAAAGGAGAGGGGGGAATGAAGGGGGAAGGAGATGGGGTAGGAGAGGGGAGGAGAAGGGGAAGCAGATGGGGAAGGAGATGGGGGAAAGGAGAGGGTGGGGAAGGAGTGGGGGAAGGAGGTAGGGGTATGGAGGGGTGGAAGGAAGGTGGAAGGGGCTGGGGAAAGTAGAGGGGATGGACTGGCGTGGGGGAAAGAGTTTGGGGTGGAAGGAGAGGGGGTTGAAGGAAGTGGGAAAGAGAGGGAGGGGAAGGAAGGGTGAAGAAGATAGCGGGGAAGGAGGGGAGGAGGGGGGAAGGAGATAGTGGAAGGAGAGGGGGAGGCAAGGGGGAAGGAGATAGGGAGGAAGGAGATGAGTGGGAAGGAAGGGGGAAGCAGATGGGGGAAGGAGGGGGGAGGAGATAGGGGACGTAGAGGGGGGAAGGGAGGGGGAAGGAAGGAGATAGGGGAAGGAGGAGGGGAAGGAAGGTGGTAGGAAGGAGATGGATGGAAGGCGAGGGCGGAAGAAGGAAGGGGGAACGAAGCAGACTGGACGGAAGGGGGGGAGGAAGGGGGAAGGAAGGAGATGGGGGAAGGAGAGGGGGGAAAGAAGGAGACAGGGTTTGAGGAAGGAGATGGGGGTAGGAAGGGGGAAGGGGAAGGGAGGGGGGAGGAAGGACATGGGGGAAGGAGATGGGGGGAGGGGGGAGGAAGGGGGAGGATGGAGATGGGGAAGCAGAGAGGGGAGGAAGGGTGAAGGAAGGAGATGGGGAAGGAGGTGGGAGGGAAGGAGATGTGGGAAGGAGAGGGGGAAGGAGGGGGGAATGAAGGAGATGGTGGAAGGAGGGGGGAAAGGAGGGGGAAGGAAAGAGATGGGGAATGAGAGGGGGTAAGGAGGGGGGGAAGGAAGGAGATGGCGGAAGTTTGGGAAAGGAGTGGGAAAGGGAGGAGATGGGGGATGGGGGAAGGAGGCGGGAACGAAGGAGAGGGCGGGGAAGGAGGGGGGAAGGAAGGAGATGGGGGAAGAACAGGGGAAGGAGGGGAGACGGCTGGAGATGGGGGAAGGAGAAGGGGAAGGAGGGGGAAGGAAGGAAATGGGGGAAGGAGAGGGGGGATGGAGGGGGGAAGGAAGTAGATGGAGAAAGGAGAGAGGGGGAAGGAGAGGGGAATGATGGAGATGGGGGATGGAGGGGGGGGAAGGAGGGCGAAGGGAGTAGATGGGGGGAGGAGAGGGGGGAACGAGGAGAGAAGGAAGTATATGTGGGGGAAGGAGAGGGGGGAAGGAGGGGGAATGAAGGAGATGGGGAAGAAGAGGGGGGAAGGTAGGAGATGGGGGAAGTTGGGGGGAAGAAAGGTGTAAGGAAGGAGATGGGCGGGAAGGAAGGGGGGAAGGAGGGGGGAATGAGATGGGGGTAAGGGGGGGAGGAGATGGAGCAAGGAGAGGGTTAGGAAGGAGATGGGGAAAGGAAGGAGATGGGGGAAGGAGTGGAGGATGAAGGAGATGGGGGAAGGAGAGAGGGGCCGGAAGAAAATGGGTGGGAATGAGAGGTGTTCAAGGAGATAGTGGGGAAGGACAGGTGGTAAAGAAGGGGGAAGAAGATGGGGGAAGGAGAGAGGGGGAAAGAACGGGGAAGGAGATGGGGGGAAGGAAGGAGGAAGGAGATGGGGGAGGAGAGTGGAAAAAGGAAGGGGGAAGGAGATGGGGGAAGGAGATGGGGAGAAGGAAGGGGGAAGGAGATAGGGCGGAAGGTGAGGGGGAAGGAGATGGGGGAGGAGAGGGGGGACGGAGGGGGAGAAGGAGAGGGGGGAAGGAGAGGAGTCAAGGAGATGGGGAAGGAGAGGGGTGGGAAGGAGATAGTGGCGAGGGAGGGGCGAAGGAGAAGGGAGCGAGGGATAGGGGAAGAAGGAGAGTGGGAAGGAGATGGGAGAAGGAGAGGGTGGGAAGGAGATAGTGGCGAAGGAGGGGGGTGAAAGAGAGCGGGGCGAAGGAGAAGGGAGCGAAGGATAGGGGAAGAAGGAGAGTGGGAAGGAGATGGGAGAAGGAGAGGGTGGGAAGGAAGGGGGAAGGAGAAGGGGGGAAGGAGATAGAGAGATGGAGAGGGGTGAAGGAGGGGGCAAGGAGATTGGGGGGAAGGAGAAGGGGAAGGAGGGGTGAAGGAGAGAGGGGGAAGGAGATAGGGGTGTAGGAGAGGGCGGTGAAGGATGGGGAAAGGAGATGGGGAAGGGGGAAGGAAGGAAGAAGGAGGGAGGAAGGAGAGGAGGGGAAGGAGATGGGGGAAAGAGGGGAGGAAGGAGATGGGTGTAAGGAGGAGGGTAAGGTAGGGGGATGGAGATGGGGGGATGGGGGGAAGGAAGGGGAAGGAGATGGGAGGCAAGGAGAGGGGGCGGAAGGAGATGGGGAAGGAGAGGGTGAAGGAGATGGGGAGTGAAGGAGGGAAGGGGGAAGGAGATAGGGGGAAGGAGAGGGGGGTAGTAAGGGGTAAGGAGATTAGTGGGAAGAAGGGCGTGAAAGGAGGGGGGAATGGAGAGGGGGGAAGGAATGGTGAAGGAGATAGGGAGAAGGAGATGGAGAAGGAAGGTGGAAGGAGAGGGTACAAGGAGATAGGAGGGAAAGAGAGGGGGGAAGGAAGGGGCAAGGAGATGGGGGAAGGAGAGGGGGAAGGAAGGGGGATGGAGATGGGGGAAGGAGAGAGGGAAGAAGGAGAGGGGTGAAGGGGGAAGGAGAGGGGCGAAGGAGAGGAGTCAAGGAGATGGGGAAGGAGAGGGGTGGGAAGGAGATAGTGGCGAAGGAGGGGGGTGAAAGAGAGCGGGGCGAAGGAGAAGGGAGCGAGGGATAGGGGAAGAAGGAGAGTGGGAAGGAGATGGGAGAAGGAGAGGGTGGGAAGGAGATAGTGGCGAAGGAGAGGGGTGAAGGAGAGCGGGGCGAAGGAGAAGGGAGCGAAGGATAGGGGAAGAAGGAGAGTGGGAAGGAGATGGGAGAAGAAGAGGGTGGGAAGGAGATAGTGGCGAAGGAGGGGGTGAAGGAGAGCGGGGCGAAGGAGAAGGGAGCGAAGGATAGGGGAAGAAGGAGAGTGGGAAGGAGATGGGAGAAGGAGAGGGTGGGAAGGAAGGGGGAAGGGGGAAGGAGAAGGGGGGAAGGAGATAGAGAGATGGAGATGGGTGAAGGAGGGGGCAAGGAGATTGGGGGGAAGGAGAAGGGGAAGGAGGGGTGAAGGAGAGAGGGGGAAGGAGATAGGGGTGTAGGAGAGGGCGGTGAAGGATGGGGAAAGGAGATGGGGAAGGGGGAAGGAAGGAAGAAGGAGGGAGGAAGGAGAGGAGGGGAAGGAGATGGGGGAAAGAGGGGAGGAAGGAGATGGGTGTAAGGAGGAGGGTAAGGTAGGGGGATGGAGATAGGGGGGATGGGGGGAAGGAAGGGGAAGGAGATGGGAGGCAAGGAGAGGGGGCAGAAGGAGATGGGGGAAGGAGAGGGTGAAGGAGATGGGGAGTGCAGGAGGGAAGGGGGAAGGAGATAGGGGGAAGGAGAGGGGGGTGTAAGGGGTAAGGAGATTAGTGGGAAGAAGGGCGTGAAAGGAGGGGGGAATGGCGAGGGGGGAATGAATGGTGAAGGAGATAGGGGGAAGGAGATGGAGAAGGAAGGGGGAAGGAGAGGGTACAAGGAGATAGGAGGGAAAGAGAGGGGGGAAGGAAGGGGCAAGGAGATGGGGGAAGGAGAGGGGGAAGGAAGGGGGATGGAGATGGGGGAATGAGAGAGGGAAGAAGGAGAGGGGTGAAGGGGGAAGGAGAGGGGGGAAGGAGATAGGAGGCAAGGAGAGGGGGGAAGGAGAGGGTGGAAGGAGATAGGGCGAAGGAGAGGGGGCAAATGAGAGGGGGCTGAAGGAGAAAGGGGCGATGGATAGGGCGCCGAAGGTGAGGGGTGAAGGAGAGTGGGGTGAAGGAGAGGGGGGAAAGAAGAAGGGGGAAGGAAGAGGGGAGAAGAAAGGGGGAAGGAGATGGGGGAAGGATGGGAGACAGAGAGGGGGTAACGGAGAGGTGGGGAAGGAAATGGGTGGGAAGGAGAGGGGTGGAAGGAGAGGTTGGGGAAGAAGGGGGGAAGGAGATGGGGAGGAGATGGGGAAGGAGAGGGGGAAGGAAGGAGAGGGGAAGGAGAGGGGGAGGAGATTGGGGAAAGAGGGGGTAAGGAGGGGGTAAGGAGGGGGAGGAAGGAGATGGGGGAAGGAGGGGGAGGAAGGGTGGGAAGGAAGGGGGAAGGAAGGCGGGGGAAGGGGAAGGAAGGGGAAGGAGATATGGGGAAGGAGTTGGGGGAAGCAATGGGGAAGGAGATGGGGGAATGAGTCGGGGGAAGGAATGGGGGAGGAGAGGGGGAAGGAGATCGGGGCGAAGGAGGGGGGAAAGGAGATAGGGGGAAGGAGAGAGTGCAAGGAGATCGGGGGGAAGGAGATTGGGGGTAAGGAAGGGGGATGGAGATGGTGGAAGGAGAGGGGAGAAGGAAGGGGGAAGGAGAGGCGGGAAGGAGGGGGGAAGGAGAGGGGGGAAGGAGATGGGCGAAGGAGATGGGGCTGAAGGAAGGGGGAAGGAGTTGGGGAAGGAATGGGGGGAAGGAGATGGGGGAAGCAGAGGGGGGAAGGAGAGGGGGGAAGGAGATTGGGGGAAAGGGGAAGGAAGGGGGAAGGATATAGGCGAGAGGGGAGGGGAAGGAGATGGGGTAAGGAGAGGGGGAAGGAAGGGGGAAGGAGATGGGTGTAAGGAGAGTGGGGAAGGAAAGAAGGAGGGGGAAGGAAGGGGGAAGGAGATGGGGGAATGGGATGGGGGAAGGACATGGGGAGAACGAGAGGGGGAGGGAAGGAGAACGGGGGAAGGAGAGGGGGCGAAGGAGAGGGGGTGTAGAAGGGGGGAAGGAGAGCGTGGGAAGGAAGGGGGAAGGAGGGTGGCGAAGCAGATGTGGGGAAGGAGAGGGTGGGAAGGAGATAGGGGGGAAGGAGAGGGGGAAAGGAAGGGGAAGGAGAGGGGGGAAGGAGAGAGGGAGAAGGAGAGGGTGGTAAGGAGATAGGGGGAAGGAGAGGGGAGGGAATGAGATGGGGAAGGAGAGGGGTGGAAGGAAGGGGGAGGAGAGAGGAGAAGGAGAGGGGGAAGGTGCTACGGGGGAAGGATATGGGGGAAGGAGACGGGGGCAAGGGGGTGGAAGGAGAGGGGGGAAGGTAGGCGGAAGGAGATGGGGAAAGGATATAGTGGGAAGGAAGGGGGAAGGAGATGGGGAAGAATATGGGGGAAGGAAGGGGAAGGAGATAGGCGGAAGGAGATGGGGAAGAATATGGGGGAAGGAGAAATGGGGAAGGAGATGGGGGAAGGAAGGGGGAAGTAGATAGGGGGAAGGAGATGGGGGAAGGAGACGGGGGTTAAGGAAGGGGGAAGGAGATGGGGAAGGAAGGGGGAAGGAGAAGGGGGAAGGAAGGTGGTGGGAAGGAGAGGGGTGGAAGGAGAGGGTGGAGAATGAGGGGGCAAGGAGATGGGGGAGGAGATGGGGGAAGGAGAGGGGGAAGAAGAGGGGGGAGGAGATGGGGGAATTAGGGGCGTAAGGACGGGGGAAAGGAGGGGGGAGGAAGGGTGGGAAGGAAGGGGGAAGGAAGGCGGGGGAAGGGGGGAAGGAAGGGGGAAAGAGATATGGGGGAAAGAGTGGGGGGGAAGGAATGGGGAAGGCGATGGGGGGAAGGAGGGGGGAAAGGAAGGGGGAAAGAGATGGGGGAAGGAGAGGGGGAAGGAAGGGGGAAGGAGAGGGGGTGAAGGAGGGCGGGGGAAGGAGGTGGGAAGGAGAGGGGGAAGGAGATGGGGGTGAAGGAAGGGGCAAGGTGATAGGCCGGAGGTGAGGGGAAGGAGATGGGGGGTAGGAGAGGGGGGAGGAAGGGGGTGGGAAGGAGAGGGGTGGAAGGAGAGGGTGGGGAAGGAGTGAGAAGGAGAGGGGGGAGGAGATGGGGGAAGGAGGGGGGTAAGGATGGGGGTAAGGAGGGGGGAGGAAGGAGATGGGGGAAGGAGGGGGAGGAAGGGTGGGAAGGAAGGCGGGGGAAGGGGGAAGGAAGGAGCAAGGAGATATGGGGGATGGAGTGGGGTGAAGGAATGGGGAAGGAGATGGGGGAAGGATAGGGGGGAAGGAAGGGGGGAAGGAGAGGGGGAAGGAGGGCGGTGGGGTAGGAGGGGGAAGGAGAGGGGGAAAGAGATGGAGAAGGAGATGGGGATGAAGGAAGGGGGAAGGAGAGTGGGGAAGGAAGCGGTAAGGAGATAGGCGGAACGAGAGGGGTGGGAACGAACGGAGAAGGAGATAGGTGGTAAGGAGAGGGGGAAGGAAGGAAGGAGAGGGGGGAAAGAAGGGGGATGGAGATCGGTGGAATGAGATGGGGGAAGTCGATGTGGGAACGAGAAGGAGAGGGAAGGAGAAAGGGGGAAGAAGAGGGGGCGAAGGAGAGGGGGGGAATGGAGAGGGGGTGGAAGGAAGGAGGAAGGAGAGGGGAGAAGGAGAGGGGGGAAGGCGATGGGGGAAGGAGATGGGTGGAAGGAGAGGGGTGGAAGGAAATGGGGAAGGATATGGGGAAGGAGAGGTGGGAAGGTGATGGGGGGAAGGAGAGGGGGAAGGAGAGAGGGGGAAAGAGAGGGGGGAATGAAGGGGTATGGAGACAAGGGAGAAGGATATAGGGTGGAAGGAAGGGGAAAGGAGAATGGGGGAAGGAGAGGGGGAGGGAGATGGGGGAAGGAGACTGGGGGTAAGGAAGGGGGTAGGAGATGCGGAAGGAGAGGGGGAAAGAGATGGGGGAAGGAGAGGGTGTGGAAGGAGAGGTGGGAAGGAGATGGCGGAAGGAGAGGGGGAAGGAGAGGGGGCGAGGAAGGGGGAAGGAGATAGGGGAAGGAGACGAGGGGAAGGAAGGGGGAAGGAGATAGGGGCAAAGGAGAGGTGGGGGTGGAAAGGGGAACGATACAGGGGGGAAGGAGAGTGTGGGTAAGAAGAGGGGGGAAGGAGATGGGGGAAAGAGATGAGGGGAAGAGAGGGTGGGGATGGAGGGGGGGAAGGAGATAGCGGTGAAGGAGGTGGGGAAGGAAGGGGGAAGGAGATGGGGGGAAGTAGATGGGGGAAGGGGAGGGTGGAGAGGGAGAGGGTGGGGAAGGAGATAGGGGGAAGGGGGGTAAGGAAGGGGGAAGGAAATAGCGGGGAAGGAGGGGGAAGGATAGGGGAGAAGGAGATGGGTAAGGAGAGAGTGAGGAAGGGGAGGGGGAAGGAAGGGGAAGGAAGGAGATGGGGAAGGAGAGGGGTGGAAACGAAGGGGGAAGGAAGTGGATGGGGGAGGAAGGGGGCAGGAGATGAGGGAGTGGGGAGGGAAGCTAGAAGGAGAGGGGGGAAGGAGAGGGGGAAGGTGCGGGGCAAGGCAGAGGGGGAAGGAGAGGGGGGAATGAGAGGGTGGTAAGGAGAGGGGACGAAGGGGGGAAGGAGAGGGGGAAAGAGGTGGGGGGAAGGAGAGGGGGGTTGGAGAGTGGGGAAGGAAGGGGGAAGGAGATAGAGGGTAAGGAGAGGGGGAAGGAAGGGGGGAAGGAGATGGGGAGGAGATGGGGAAGGAGGGGGTTAAGGACGGGGGTAAGGAGGGGGAGGAAGCAGATGGGGAAGGAGGGGGAGGAAGTGTGGGAAGGAAGTGGGAAGGAAGGTGGGGGGAGGGGGGAACGAAGGGGGAAGGAGGTATGGGGGAAGGAGTGGGGGGCAAGAAATGGGGAAGGAGATGGGGGAAGGAGAGGGGGGTAAGGAAGGGGGACGGAGATGGGGGGAAGGAGAAGGGGGATGGAAGGGGGAAGGAGATGGGGGAAGGAAGCGGGAAGGAGATAGGGGGAACGAGAGGGGGAAAGGAAGGGGGAAGGAGATAGGGGTAAGGAGAGGGGGAAAGGATGGAAGGAGAGGGGGAAAGAAGGGGGAAGGAGATGGGGGACGAGAGGGGGACGAGAGGGGGAGGAGAGGGGGTGTGAAAGTGGGGGAAGGAGAGGGTGGGAAGGAAGGGGGAAGGAGGGGGGAGAAGCAGATGGGGAAGGAGATGGTGGGAACGAGATGGAGAAGGAGAGGGGGTAAAGGAACGGGAAGGAGATGGGGGAAGGAGGGGGAAGGAGAGGGGGGAAGGAGATGAGGGGAAGGAGAGAGGGGGAAGGAGATGGGGGGATGGAGAGGGGGTGGAAGGAAGGGGAAGGAGAGGGGATGGAAGGAGATAGGGGAAAGGGGGGGTAAGGAAGGGGGAAGGAGATAGGGGGATGGAGGGGGGGAAGGATATGGGGGAAGGAGAGGGGGGAAGGAGAGGGGTGAAGGAGAGAGTGGGGAAGAGGAGGGGGAAAGGAACGGGGAAGGAAGGAGATGGGGAAGGAGAGGGGGCAGGAGATGGAGTAGGGGGAAGGAAGGGGGAAGGAGATGGGGAAGGAGAGGGGGGAAGGAGAGGAGGTGGAAGGAGGGGGGGGCAGAGTGGGAAGGAGAGGGGGAGAAGGAGAAGGGAAGAAGGCGGAAGGAGAGGGAGGGAAGGAGGTGGGGGTAAGGAGAGGGTGGGGAAAGAGGGGGGAAGGAAGGGGGAAGGAGATAGGGGGAAGGATAGGGGGCAAAGGAAGAGGCAAGCAGATGGGGTGAAGGAGCGGGGAGGAGAAGGGGAAGGAGATAGGGGAAGGAGATGGGGGAAGGAGAGGGGGTGGAGCACAGGGGGGAAGGAGTAGGGGGGAAGGAGAGGGGGTAAAGGAAGTGGGAAAGAGAGGGAGGGGAAGGATAGGTGAAGGAGACAGCGTGGAAGGAGTGGGGGAGGAGGGGGAAGGAAATGGGGGAAGGAGAGGGGGGAAGGAAGGGGGAAGGAGATATGGAGGAAGGAGAGGAGTGGGAAGGAAGGGGGACGGAGATGGGAGGAAGGAGGGGGCAAGGAGATAGGGGAAGGAGAGGGGGAAGGAAGTGGGAAGGATTTAGTGGGGAAGGAGATGCGGTGGGGAAGGAGATCGCAGGGAAGGAGATGGGAGAAGGAGATGCAGTGGAAGGAGAGGGGGTGAAGGAGAGGGGGTGAAGGAGGGGGGAGGGGAGGGGGAAGGAGAGGGAGGAGGAGAGGGGGTAAGGAGATGTGGGAAGGAGATAGGGGAAGGGGAGTGGGGGGAAGGAGACGGGGTAAGGAAGGGGGAAGGAGATGGGGAAGGAGAGGGGGGAAGGAAGGGGGAAGGAGAAGGGGGAAGGAAGGGGGTGGGAAGGAAAGGGATGAAAGGAGAGGGTGGGGAAGGAGGGGGGAAGGAGATGGGGGAGGAGATGGGGGAAGGAGAGGGGGGAAGGAGAGGGGGAGGAGATGGAGAAGGGGGCGTAAGTACGGGGGTTACGAGGGGGTAGGAAGTAGATGGGGAAGGAGGGTTGTGGAAGGGTGGGAAGGAAGGGGAAAGGAAGGCGGGGGAATGGAAGGAAGGAAAGGGGAAGGAGATATGGTGGATGGAGTCGGGGGGAAGGAATGGGGAAGGAGATGGGGGAAGGAGAGGGGGGTAAGGAAGGGGGAGGAGATGGGGGAAGGAGAGCGGGGAAGGAAGGGGGAAGGAGAGGGGGAAGGAGATGGGGAAGGAGATGGGGGTGAAGGAAGGGGGAAAGCAATAGGTGGGATCGGAGGGGAAGGAGATAGTGGGGTAGGAGAGGGGGGAAGGAAGTGGGAAAGAGATAGGGGGTAAGGAGAGGGTGGAAGGAAGGGGGTGGGAAGGACAGGGGTGGAAGGAGGGGGTGGGGAAGGAGGGGGGAAGGAGATGGGGGGAGGAGATGGGGGAAGGGGATGGGGGTAAGGAGAGCGGGGAAGGAAGGAAGGAGAGGGGGGAAGGAAGGGTGAAGGAGATAGGGGGAATGAGATGGGGAAGGAGATGGGGGAAGGAGAGGGGGAGGGAAGAAGAAAGCGGGAAGGAGAGGGGGAAGGAGAGGGGTTGAATGAGAGGGTGTGAAGGAGAGGGGGAGAAGGAGAAGGGAAGAAGGGGGGAAGGAGAGGGAGGGAAGGAGGTGGGGGTAAGGAGAGGGTGGGGAAGGGGGGGGAAGGAAGGGGGAAGGAGATAGGGGGAAGGATAGGGGGCAAAGGAAGAGGAAAGGAGATGGGGTGAAGGAGCGGGGAGGAGAAGGGGAAGGAGATATGGGGGAAGGAGATGGGGAAAGGAGAGGGTGGGGAAGGAGTGGGGGAAGGAGGTTGGGGCTAAGGAGGGGTGGAAGGAAGGTGGAAAGAGATGGGGGAAGGAGAGGGGGTGGAGCGACGGGGGGAAGGAGTTGGGGGGAAGGAGAGGGGTGTGAAGGAAGTGGGAAAGAGAGGGTGGGGAAGGATGGGTGAAGTAGATAGCGGGGAACGAGGTGGGGAGGAAGGGGGAAGGAGATGGGGGAAGGAGAGGGGGGAACAAGAGGGGGAGGAGAGGGGGGAAGGAGATGTGAGAAGGAGATAGGGGAAGGAGAGTGGGGGGAAGGAGACAGGGGGCAATGAGATATGGGGGAAGGAGACGGGGGTTAAGGAAGGGGGAAGGAGATAGTGGGGAAGGAGGGGGGGAAGGAAGGGGAAGGAACGAGATTCGGGAAGTAGAGGGGTGGGAAGGAAGGGGGAAGTAAGGGGATGGGAGGAGGAAGGGGAAGGAGATGGCGGGGTAAGGAAGGGGGAAGGAGATAGGGGGAAGGAGAGGGGGGAAGGAGTGCCAGGGAAGGAAGGGGGGAGGCAGGGGGGGAAGGAGAGGGGGGAATGAGAGGGGGAAGGAGAGGGGAGGATGGGAGGGAAGGAGAGGGGGGAAAGGAGGTGGGGGGAAAGGAGAGGGTGGGGAAGGAGTGGGGGAAGGAGGTAGGGGGTAAAGAGAGGGTGGGGAAGGAGATCGGGGAAGGAGAGGGTGTGGACAGACGGGGGGAAGGAGTTGGGGGGGAAGAGATGGCGGTGAAGGAAGGGGGAAAGAGAGGGAGGGGAAGGAAGGATGAAGGAGATAGCGTGGAAGGAGTGGGGGAGGAAGGGGGAAAGAGATAGGGGGAAGGACAGGGGGGAAGGAAGGGGGAAGGAGATAGGGAGGAAGGAGAGGAGTGGGAAGGAAGGGGGACGGAGATGGGAGGAAGGAGGGGGCAAGGAGATGGGGAAGGCGAGGGGGTAAGGAAGTGGTAAGGAGATGGGGGAAGGAGATGCGGTGGGGAAGGAGATCACAGGGAAGGAGATGGGAGAAGGAGAAGCAGTGGAAGGAGAGGGGGTGAAGGAGAGGGGGGGAAGGAGAGGGGGAAGGAGAGGGAGGAGGAGAGGGTGTAAGGAGATATGGGAAGGAGATAGGGGAAGGGGAGTGGGGGGAAGGAGAGGGGTTTAGGAAGGGGGAAGGAGATTGTTGGGAAGGAGCGAGGGTGAAAGGAAGAGGGAAGGAGGGAGGGAAGGAGAGGGGAGGGAAGGAGATTGGGAGGAAGGAGTGTGGAAGGAGATTGGGAAGGAGAGGGGGGAAGGAAGGGGGAAGGAGATAGGGGAGAATTAGAGGTGGGGGAAGGAAGGGGTAAGGAGATAAAGGGGAAGGAGAGGGTGGGGAAGGAGAGGGGGGAAGGAGATGGGGGAAAAAGATGGGGAAGGAGAAGGTGGGGAAGGAGAGTGGGGGAAAGAGATAGCGGTGAGGGGGGGAAGGAAAGGGGAAGGAGATGGGGGAAGTAGATGGGGAACGGGAGGGTGGGGAAGGAGAGGTGGGAAGGAGATGGGGTGAAGGAGAGGGGGGAAGGAGATGGGGAGGGAGAGGGGGAGAAGGAGATGGGGAGGGAGAGGGGGAGGAGAGAAGGGGAAAGGAGAGAGGGGGAAGGAGATGGGGGAAGGAGCAGGGGGAAGAGCTGGGAAGGAGATGGGGGAAGGAGGGGGGAAGGAGAGAGGGGGGAAGGAGATAGTGGGGAAGGAGATAGGAGGGAAGGAGAGGGGGAAGGAGAGCGGGGGGAAGGAGAGGGGGAAGGAGATGGTGGAAAGAGATGGGGGACGGAAATGGGGGTGAAGGAAGATTAAAGGCAATGGGGGAAGGAGAGGGTGGGAAGGAAGCGGAAAGGAGATAGGAGAAAAGGAAAGGGGGGAAGGAAGGGGGAAGGAGATAGGCGGGAGGGGAGGGGAAGGTGATGGGGAAGGAAGGAGGAAGGAGGGGGGAAGGAGGGGGGAGGAAGGGGGAACGAGATGGGGGAAGGAAGGGGGGGAGGCAGAGGGGGTGGAAGGAGAGGGGGAAGGAGAGGGGGAAGGAGGTGGGGGGAAGGAGATGGTGGGGAAGGAGAGGGGCGAAGGAAGGGGGAAGAAGATAGGGGGAAGGATAGGGGACAAAGGAAGAGGCAAGGAGATGGGGGAAGGAGAGAGGAGGAGAAGAGGGGGAAAGAGATGGGGGAATGAGATGGATGGAAAGGTGAGTGGGGGGAAGGTGTGGGGGGAAGGAGGTGGGGGTAAGGCGGGGTGGAAGGAAGGGGGAAGGAGATGGGAGAAGGAGAGGGGTTGGACGGACATGGGGGTAAGGAGTTGGGGGGTAGGAGAGGGGGTGAAGGAAGGGGGAAAGAGAGGGAGGGGAAGGAAGGGTGAAGGAGATAGCGGGGAAGGAGGAGGGGAAGGAAGGGGAAAGGAGATAGGGAGGAAGGAGAGGAGTGGGAAGGAAGGGGGAAGGAGATAGGGGGAAGGAGGGGTAAAAGAGATACGGGAAGGAGGGGGGAAGGAAGGTGGAAGGAAATCGCGGGGAAGGAGATGGGAGAAGGAGATGCGGTGGAAGGAGAGGGGGTGAAGGAGAGGGGTGAAGGAGAGGGGGATGAGAGGGGGGAAGGAGAGCTGGGAAGGAGATGGGGGAAGGAGAGGGGGGGAAGGAGATAGGGGGAAGGAGAGAGGAGGGAAGGAGAGGGTGAAGGAGAGGGGGAAGGATGGCGGGGGGAAAGAGAGAGGGGGGAAGGTGATGGGGGAAGGAGATGGGGGAAGGAAATGGGAAAGAAGGAAGGGGAAGGCGATGGGGGGGAAGGAGAGGGTGGGAAGGAAGCGGGAAGGAGATAGGAGGGAAGAAAGTGGGGGAAGGAGATAGGCGGGAGGGGAGGGGAGGGGAAGGTGATGGGGGCAAGGAAGGGGGATGGGGATAGGGTGAAAGGAGAGGGGGGAAGGAAGGAAGAAGAGTGGGGAAGGAAGGGGGAAGGAGTTGGGGGAATGAGATGGGGGAAGGAGAGGGGGAGCGAAGAAGAAAGCGGGAAGGAAGGGGGGAATGAGAGGGGGTGAATGAGAGGGGGAGAGGAGATGGGGGAGGAGAGGGAGGTGAAGGAGAGTGGGGGAAGCAGAGGGGGGTAGGAGGGGGGTGAAGGAGAGTGGGGTAGGAGAGGTGGGGAAGGAGATGGGGTGAAGGAAAGGGGGGAAGGAGAGGTGGGAAGGCGAGAGGGGGAAGGAAGGGGGCAGGAGAAAGGGCTGAAGGGGGAAGGAAGGGGGAAGAAGATGGGGGAAGGAGGGGGGAAGGAAGGGGGAAGGAGACAGGGGCGAAGGAGAGGTGGGAGAAGGAAGGGGGAAGGAGATAGGCGCCAAGGAGAGGTGGGGAAGGAAGGGGGAAGGAGATGGGGGGAAGGAGGTGTGGGGAAGGAAGGGGGAAGGTGATGGGGAGGGGGGCAAGGAAGGGGGAAGGAGATAGGTGGGAAGTAGAGGGGGTGAAGTAGATAGGGGTGAGGTAGAGGGGGAAGGAAGCAGGAAGGAGATAGGGGGAAGGCGAGGGGGAAGGTGGGGGGAGGGAGATACGCAGGAAGAGGGGAGGAGATGAGGGGAAGGAGAGAGGGGGAAGGAGGGGCGAGGCAGAGGTGGGGAAGGAGAGGTGGGAATGAGAGGGGGGAAGGAGAGGGGAGGAAGGGGGAAAGGAGAGGGGGGGAAGGAGAGGGGGGAAGGTCGGCTGGGGAAGGAGAGTGGGGAAGAAAGGGGGAACGAGATAGGGGGAAGGATGGGGGCAAAGGAAGAGGCAAGGATAGGGGAAGGAGAGGGGAAGAGAAGGGGGAAGGAAGGGGGAAGGAGATAGGCGGGAGGGGAGGGGAAGGTGATGGGAGAAGGAAGGGGGAAGGAGGGGGGAAGGAAGGTGGAAGGAAGGAGATGTGGAAGTAGAGGGGTGGGAAATAAGGGGGAAGGAAGGAGATGGGGGAGTATAGGGGTGGGAAGGAAGGGGGAGGAAGGGGATGGGGGAGGAAGGGGAAACGAGATGGGGGGAGGGGGAAGGAAGGGGGAAGAAGATAGGGGGAAGGAGAGGGGCAAGGAGTGTGGGGGGAAGGAAGGGGGGAGGAGTTGGGGGGAAGGAGATGGTGGGGAAGGAGAGGGGTGAAGGAAGGGGGAAGAAGATAGGGGGAAGGATAGGGGGCAAAGGAAGAGGCAAGGAGATGGGGAAGGAGAGGGGAGAAGAGGGGGGAAAGAGATGGGGGAATGAGATGGAGGGAAAGGTGAGTGTGGGGAAGGTGTGTGGGTAAGTAGGTAGGGGGTAATACGGGGTGGAAGGAAGGGGGAAGGAGATGGGAGAAGAAGAGGGGTTGGACGGACAGGGGGTTAAGGAGTTGGGGGTAGGAGAGGGGGTAAAGGAAGGGGGAAAGAGAGGGAGGGGAAGGAAGGGTGAAGGAGATAGCGGGAAAGGAGAAGGGGAAGGAAGGGGAAAGGAAATAGGGGGAATGAGTAGTGGAAGGAAGGGTGAAGGAGATAGGGAGGAAGGAGAGGAGTGGGAAGGAAGGGGGAAGGAGGGGGGAAGGAAGGGGGAAGGAGATCGCGTTGGGGAAGGAGATCGCGGGGAAGGAGATGGGAGAAGGAGATGCGGTGGAAGCACAGGGGGTGAAGGAGAGGGGTGAAGGAGTGGGGGAAGGAGAGGGGGATGGGGGGCGAAGGAGAGCTGGGAAGGAGATGGGGGAAGGTGGACGAAGGAGAGGGGGAAGGAGATAGGGGGGAAGGAGATTGGAGGGAAGGAGTGGGGGAAGGAGAGGGGTAAGGAGGGCGGGGGGAAGGAGAGGCGGGAAGGGGATGGGGGAAGGAAAGTGGGGGAAGGAAGGGGGTAGGAGATAGGCGGGAGGGGAGGGGAAGGTGATGGGGGAAGGAAGGGGGATGGGGATGGGGGTAAGGAGGGGGGTAAGGAAGGAAGGAGAGAGGGCACGGAATGGGGAAGGAGTAGGGGGAATGAGATGGGGGAACGAGAGGGGGAGGGAAGAAGAAAGCGGGAAGGAGTGGGGGAATGAGAGGGGGTGAATGAGAGGGTGTGAAGGAGAGGGGGGAAGGAGAGGGGGGTGAAGGAGCGTGGGGGGAAGGAGAGGGGGGAAGGAGAGGGGGTGAAGGAGGGGGGTGAAGGAGGGGTGGGAAGGAGAGGTGGGATGAGAGAGGTGGAAGGAGAGGGGGCAAGGAAGGGGGAAGGAGAAAGGGGTGAAGGGGGGAAGGAAGGGGAAGAAGATAGGGGGAAGGAGGGGGTGGAAGGAACGGGGAAGGAGATAGGGGCGAAGGAGAAGTAGGATTAGGAAGGGGGAAGGAGATAGGCCCCAAGGAGAGGTGGGGAAGGAAGGGGGAAGGAGATGGGGGGAAGGAGGTGGGGGGAAGGAAGGGCGAAGGAGTTGGGGGAGGGGGACAAGGAAGGGGGATGGAGATAGGCGGGAAGTAGAGGGGGTGAAGGAGATAGGGGTGATGTAGAGGGGGGAACGAAGCGGGAAAGAGATCGGGGGAAGGAGAGGGGGGAAGGTGGGGGGAGGGAGATACGCGGGAAGGGGGAGGAGATGAGGGGAAGGAGAGAGGGGGAAGGAGGGGGAGGACGGGGGAAGGAGAGGGCGGAAGGTGGGGTGGGGAAGGAGAGGGGGGAAGGAAGGGGGAACGAGATAGCGAGAAGGATGGGGGCTAAGGAAGAGGCAAGGAGATGGGGGAAGGAGAGTGGAAGAGAAGAGGGAAGGAGATAGGGAGGAAGGAGAGGAGTGGTAAGGAAGGGGGGAGGAGGGGGAGACGTAGATTGGGGAAGGAGAGGGGGAAGGAAGGAGGAAGGAGATAGTGGGGAAGGAGAGGTGGTGGACCGACAGGGGGGGAAGGAGTTGGAGGGAAGGAGAGGGGTGTGAAGGAAGTGGGAAAGAGAGGGAGGGGAAGGCAGGGTGAAGGAGATAACGGGGAATGACGGGGGGAGGAAGGGGGAAGGAGATAGAGGGAAGGACGGGGGAAGGAGATAGGGAGGAAGGAGAGGAGTGGGAAGGAAGGGGGAAGGACATGGTGGAAGGAGGGGGGAAGGAGATAGGGGAAGGAATAGGGAAGGAGATGGGGGGAAGGAGATAGGGGGAAGGAGATCGCGGGGAAGGAGATGGGAGAACGAGGTGCGGTGGAAGGAGAGGGGGTGAAGGTGAGGGGGGATGGAGGGGGGAAGGAGAGGGGGAGGAGTGGGGGAAGGAGCTGTGGGAAGGAGATAGGGGGAAGGAGAGTGGCGGGGAAGGAGAGAGGGGGCAATGAGATACCGGGGAAAGAGACGGGGGTTCAGGAAGGGGGAAGGAGATAGTGGGGAAGGAGAGAGGGTGAAAAGAAGAGGGAAGGAGGGGGGGGAGGAGAGGGGAGGGAAGGAGATTGGGGGAAGGAGAGGGGGGAAGGAGATGGGGGAAGGAGGGGGGAGATGGTGGAAGGAGAGGGTGGGGAAGGAGAGGGGGACTGAGATGGGGGAAAGAGATGGGGAGTAGGAGAGGGAGGGGAAGGAGAGGGGGGAGGAGAGAGCGGTGAAGGAGGGGGGAAGAAAGGGGAAGGAGATGGGGAAGAGGATGGTGGTGAAGGAGAGGGGTGAAGGAGATGGGGGAAGGGGGTAAGGAAGGGGGAAGGACATAGGGGGAAGGAGGGGGGAAGGAGATAGGGGAAGGAGAGGTGGGAAGGAGAGGAGTGTAAGGAGAGAGGGGGAAAAGAGGGGGGGAAGGAAGGGGGAAGTAAGGAGATGGGGAAGGAGCGGCGAAGGAAGGGGGAAGAAAAGAGATGGGGTAAGTAGAGGTGTGGGAAGGAAGTGGGAAGTAAGGGGATGGGAGGAGGAAGGGGGAAAGAGATGGGTGAGGGGGGAAGGAAGGGGGAATGAGATAGGGGGAAGGAGATGGGCGGAAGGAGAGGGTGGGACGGAAGGGGGAAGGAGATAGGGAGGAGGAGAGGAGTGGGAAAGAAGGGGGAAGGAGATGGGGGAAGGAGGGGGGAAGGAGATAGGGGAAGGAGAGGGGGGAAGGAAGGGGGAAGGAAATAGGGGGGAAGGAGATGCGGTGGAAGGAGAAGGGGTGAAGGAGAGGGGGGAAGGAGTGGGGGAAGGAGAGGGGGGACGAGAGGGGGGAAGGAGATGTGGGAAGGAGATAGCGCGAAGCAGAGTGGGGGGGGAAGGAGAGAGGGGGCAATGTGATACGGGGGAAGGAGACGGGGGTTAAGGCAGGGGGAAGGAGATAGTGGGGAAGGAGAGACGGTGAAAGGAAGAGGGAAGGAGGGAGGGAAGGAGAGGGGAGGGAAGGAGATTGGGAGGAAGGAGGGGGAAGGAGATGGGGAAAGAGAGGGGGGGAAGGAAGGGGGAAGGAGATTAGGGGGAAGGGGAAAGGAGCGTGGGGTAAGGAGATGGGGGAAGGAGATGGGGATGAAGGAGGGGTGGAAGGAGATAGGGGAAGGAGAGGGGGCAAGAAGATAGGGGGGAGGAGAGGGGGGAATGGAAGGGGCAAGGAAGGAGATGGGGAAGGAGGGGGGAAAGAAGGGGGTAGGAAGTAGATGGGGCAAGTAGAGGGGTGGGAAGGAAAGGGGAAGGAAGGGGATGAGGGAGGAAGGGGGAACGAGATGGGGGGAGGGGGAAGGAAGGGGGAAGGAAGGGGGAAGGAGATAGGGGGACGTAGAGGTGGGAAGGAGTGGGGAAGGAAGGTGGGAGGCAGAGGGGGGAAGGAGAGGGGGGAACAATGTGGGGGGAAGGAGAGGGGAGGAAGGAGTGGGGGAAGGATGGGGGAAGGAGGTGGGGGGAAGGAGAGGGTGGGGAAGGAGAGGGTGGGAAGGAAGGGGGAAGAAGTTGGGGGAAGGATAATGGGCAAAGGAGGAGGCAGGGAGATGGGGGAAGGAGAGGGGAGGAGAAGAGGGGGGAAAGAGATGGGGGAAGGAGATGGGGGAAAGGTGAGTGTGGGGAAGGATTGGGGGGAAGGAGGTAGCGGGTAAGGACGGCTGGAAGGAAGGGGGAAGGAGGGGGGAAAAGAGAGTGGGGTAAGGAGAGGGGGGAAGGAGATGGGCGAAGGAGGTGTGGAAGGAGATGGGGGAAGGATGGAGGGGCAAGAAGATCGGGGGAAGGAGAGTGGGGGTAGGAAGGGTGAAGGAGATAGGAGGGAAGGAGAGGGGGTAAGAGGGCGGGGGGGAAGGAGAGGGGGGAAGGAGATCGGGAAGGAGATGGGGAAGGAGATGGGGGAAGGAGAGGGTGGGAAGGAAGCGGGAAGGAGATAGGATGGAAGGAAAGGGGGAGGGGACGGGTGTAAGGAGAGGGGGAAGGAAGGGGGAAGGAGATAGGGGGAATGAGATGGGGGAAGGAGATGGGGAAACGAGAGGGGGAGGGAAGAAGAAAGCGGGAAGGAGAGGGGGGAAGGAGAGGGGGTGAAGGAGAGGGGGGAAGGAGAGGGGGGTGAAGGAGAGTGGGGGGAAGGCGAGGGGGGAAGGAGAGGGTTTGAAGGAGAGGGGGTTTTAGGAGAGGTGGGGAAGGAGAGGGGGTGAAGGAGAGGGGGGAAGGAGAGATGGGAAGGAGAGAGGGGATGAAAGGGGGAAAGAGATAGGGGTGAAGGGGGAAGGAAGGGGGAAGAAGATAGGGGGAAGGAGATGGGGGAAGGAAGGGGAAGGAGATGGGGCGGGAAGGGGGGAGGAGATGAGGGGAAGGAGAGAGGGGAAAGGAGAGTGGGTGGAAGGATGTGGGAAAGAGATGGGAGAAGGAGAGGGGTTGAACGGACAGGGGGTAAGGAGTTGGGGGTAGGAGAGGGGGTGAAGGAAGGGGAAAGAGAGGGAGGGGATGGAAGGGTGAAGGAGATAGCGGGGAAGGGGGTAGGAAGGGGAAGGAGATAGGGAGGAAGGAGAGGAGTGGGAAGGAAGGGCGAAGGAGATGGGGAAGGAGGGGGGAAGGAGATAGGGGAAGCGGGGAAGGAAGGGTGTTGGAGACAGGGGAAGGAGATGCGGTGGGGAAGGAGTGGGGGTGAAGGAGAGGTTTGAAGGAGAGGGAGGATGAGAGGGTGGAAGGAGAGCTGGGAAGGAGATGGGGGAAGGAGAGAGGGGGGAAGGAGATGGGGGGGAAGAGACGGGGGTTAAGGAAGGGGGAAGGAGATAGTGGGGAAGAAGAGAGGGTGAAAGGAAGGGGGAAGGAGGGGGGAAGGAGAGGGGAGGGAAGGAGATTGGGGGTAAGGAGAGGGGGGAAGGAGATGGGGAAGGGGAAGGAGATGGGGGAAAGAGAGGGGATAAGGAAAAAGGAAGGAGATGAGAGGGAAGAAGGGGGGAAATGAGAGTGGGGTAAGGAGAGGGGGGAAGGAGATGGGCGAAGGAGGTGTGGAGGCAGATGGGGAAGGATGGGGGTCAAGAAGATCGGGGGAAGGAGAGTGGGGGAAGGAAGGGGAAGGAGATAGGAGGGAAGGAGAGGGGGAAAGAGGGCGGGGGGAAGGAGAGGGGGGGAAAGAGATGGGGAAGGAGATGGGGAAGGAGATGGGGGAAGGAAATGGGGTGAAGGAAGGGGGAAGGCGATGGGGGGAAGGAGAGGGTGGAAAGGAAGCGGGAAGGAGATAGGAAGGAAGAAAAGGGGAGGGGAGGGGAAGGAGATGGTGGGAATGATGGGGGATGGGGATGGGTGTAAGGAGAGGGGGGAAGGAAGGAAGGAGAGTGGGGACGGAAGAGGGAATGTGATAGGGGGAATGAGATGGGGGAAGGAGAGGTGGGAGAAGGAAAGGGAAGGAGATAGGGGCCAAGGAGAGGTGGTGGAAGGAAGGGGGAAGGAGATGGGGGGAAGGAGGTGGGCGGAAGGAAGGGTGAAGGAGATGGGGGAGGGTGGAAGGAAGGGGGAAGGAGATAGGCGGGAAGTAGAGGGGGAAGGAGATAGGGGTGACGTAGAGGGGGGAAGGAAGCAGCAAGGAGATAGGGGGAAGGAGAGGGGGGAAGGAAGCAGGAAGGAGATGTGGGTAGGAGAGGGGGAAGGAGATCGGGGGAAGGAGGAGGGGGAAAGGAGACGGGGGAAGGAGAGGGGGTGGAAGGAAGGGGGGAGGAGAGGGTGGGGAAGGAGATAGGGAGGAGATGGGGGAAGGAGAGGTGGGTAGTTGAAGGGGGAAGGAGAGGGGGAAGGAGCTGGGGGGAAGGAGAGGGCAATAGGAAGGGGGAAGGAGATAGGGGGAAGGGGGGAAGGAAGGGGGAAACATGGGGGAAGAAGAGCGGGTGGAAGGAGAGGGAAAAAGTGGATGGGGGAAGGAGAATGTGGGGAAGGAGGGGGGAAGGAGAGATGGGAAGGAGAGAGGGGGAAGGAGAGAGGGGATGGAAGGGGTGAAGGGGGAGGAAGGGGAAAGAAGATAGGGCAAGGAGGGGGAAGGAAGGGGGAAGGAGATAGGGGCGAAGGAGAGGTGGGAGAAGGAAGGGGAAGGAGATAGGGGGAAGGAGGTTGGGGGAAGGAAGGGTGAAGGAGATGGGGGGGAGGGGGAAGGAAGGGGGAAGGAGATAGGCGGGAAGTAGAGGGGGGAAGGAGATAGGTGGGAAGTAGAGGGGGAAGGAAGCAGGAAGGAGATAGGGGGAAGGAGAGGGGAAAGGAGGGGGGAGGGAGATCGGCTGGAAGGGGGGAGGAGATGAGGGGAAAGAGAGAGGGGAAAGGAGAGGGGGTGGAAGGATGTGGGAAGGAGAGGGGGGAAGGAGATGGAGGAAGGAGAGATGGGAAGGAGATAGGAGGGAAGGAGGAGGGGGAAAGGAGACGGGGGAAGGAGAGGGGGTGGAAGGAAGGGGAAGTAGAGGGTGGGGAAGGAGAGGTGGGAAGGAGATAGTGGGGAAGGAGAGGGGGATGTTGATGGGGGAATGTGAGGGGTTGGAAGGAAGGGAGAAGGAGAGGGGGGAAGGAGATGGGGGAAGGAGAGGTGGGAAGGAGATGGGTTAAGGAGAGGGGGGAAAGAGCGAGGGGGGAAGGAAGGGGGAAGGAGACGGGGAACGGGGGAAGGAAGGGGGTAGGAGTTAGGAGAGAAAGAGAGGGGGGAAGTAAGGGGGAAGGAGGTAGAGGCGAAGGAGAGGTGAGGGAAGGAAGGGGGAAGGAGATGGGGGAAGGAGAGGGTTGGGAAGGAGAGGGGGGAAGGAGATAGGTGGAAGTCGATGGGGGGAAGGAGAGGGTGGGGAAGGAGAGTGGGTGAAAGAGATAGGGGTGACGGAGGGGGGAAAGGAAGGGGGAAGGAGATGGAGGAAGGAGAGGGGGTGGAAGGAGAGGGGGTGGAAGGAGAGGGGAATAGGAAGGGGAAGGAGATAGGGGGAAAGGGGGGGAAGGAAATGGGAAGGAGATGGAGGGAAGTAGAGGGGGGAAGGAAGGGGCAAGTAGAGTGTGAAAGGAAGGGGGAAGGAGATGGGGTGGAGGGGGAAGGATGGGGGAAGGAGATAGGGGGAAGGAGATAGTGGGGAAGGAAGAGGGAAGGAGATGGGGAAAAGACGATAGCGGGGAAGGAATGGGGAAGGAGATAGGTGGGAGGAGATGGGGGAAGGATGGGGGAAGGAGATAGGCGGGAAAGAGGGGGGTAAGGAGACAGGGGGTAAGGAGAGGGGGGAAGGAAGGGGGAAGGAGATAGGGGGAAGGAGATGGAGAGGGACGGGGATGGAGATAGGGGAAGGAGAGGGGGGAAGGAGTTGGGAAGGAGATAGGGGCGAAAGAGAGGTGGGGGAAGGAAGGGGGAATGAGATGGGGGAAGGATGGTGGAGGAAGGGGGAAGGTGATAGTCGGGAAGGAGAGTGGGGAAGGAGACAGGGGGGAAGACGAGGGGGGAAGGAAGGGGGCAGGAGATAGGAGGGAAGGAGAGGGGAAGGAAGGGGGAAGGAGGTGGGGAAGGAGAGGGGGGAAGGAAGCAGGAGGAGATAGGCGGGAAGGGGGGGAAGAGATGGGCGAAGGAGAGGGGAAGGAAGGGGGAAGGAGATAGGGGGTAAGGAGAGGAGGGAAGGAACGATGGAAAGGGGGGAAGGAAGGGGGAAGGAGATAGTGGGGAAGGAGATGGGGGGATGACAGGGGGAGGGAAGGGGACAGTGGGGAAGGAGAAGGGGGACGGAGAGGGGGGTGAAGGAGAGGGGGGTAAGGAGATGGTGGGAAGGAAGGGGGAAGGAGATGGGTGAAGGAGAGGGTGGGAAGGAGATAGGGGGGGGGGGGGGGGGGGGGGGGGGGGGGGGGGGGGGGGGGGGGGGGGGGGGGGAGGGGGGGGGGGGGGGGGGGGGAGGGGGGGGGGGGGAGGGGGGGGGGGGGGGGGGGGGGGGGGGGGGGGGGAGAGGGGGAGGAAGGGGGAAGGAGATGGGGGAAGGAGGGGAGCAAGGAATGGGGAAGGAGAAAGGGGGGAAGGGGGTGGAAGGAAGGGCGAACGAGATGGGGGAAGGAGAGTGGGGGAAGGAAGGCGGAAGGAGATGAGGGAAGGAGAGGGGGAAAAGAAGGGGGAAGGAGATGGGGTGAAGGAGAGGGGGAAGAAGGGGGAAGGAGAGGGGGGATGTAGATGGGGAAGAAGAGGTGGGAAGGAGATGGGGGAAAGAGAGGGGTGAATGAGAGACGGGGTAAGGAGGGGGCGGAAGGAAGGGGGAAGGAGATAGGGGGAAAGGGGGAAGGAAGTGGGAAGGAGATGGAGGGAAGTAGAGGGGGAGGAAGGGGGAAGGAGATAGGGGCACGGAGAGCAGGGTAGGAAGGGGGAAGGAGATGGGGGAAAGAGAGAGGGAAGGAAGAGGGAAGGAGATAGGCGGGAAAGGGGAGGAGGAGACGGGGAAGGAGAGGGGGGAAGGAAGGGGGAAGGAGATGGGGTGAAGAAGATGGGGGAAGGAGAAGTGGGAAGGAGATAAGGGGAAGGAAAGGGGGTGAGGAAGGGGGGGAAGGAGATTCGGGGATGCAGGGGGGAACGGAAGAAGGAAAGAGAAGGGGGGTTGAGAGGGAGAAGAAGATTGGGGAAAGGAGAGGGGGGAAGGAGATGGGGGAAGGAGAGGGGGGTGGAAGGAAGGGGGAAGGACAGAGCGGCAAGGAGGGGGGAAGGAGATGGGGGAAGATGAGGGGGTGGAATGAAGGGGTAAGGAGAGGGGGGAAGGAGATGGGCAAGAAGAGGAGGGGAGGAGATGGGGAAGGAGGGGGGGAAGGAGAGAGGGGGTAAGGAGGGGGAAGGAAGGGGGAAGGAGATGGGGGAAAGGGAGGGAAGGAAATGGGAAGGAGATGGAGGGAAGTAGAGGGGGGAAGGACGGGGTAAGGAACGAGATGGGGGGAAGGAGGGGGAAGGAAGGAGTTGGGGAAGGAGAGGGGTGGGAAGGAAGGGGAAGGAAGGGGATGGGGAGGAAGGGGGATGGAGATAGGTGAAGGGGAGGGGGAAGGAAGGGGTAGGAGATGGGGGAAGGAGAGTGGGTGGGAAGGAGATAGGTGGGAAGGAGAGGGGGGAAGGAAGGGGCAAGTAGAGTGTGAAAGAAAGCGGAAGGAGATGGGGAAAGGAGAGAGGGAAGGAAGGGTGAAGGAGTTGGTGGGGAAGGAGAGGGGGGAAGTAAGGGGGAAGGAGATGGGGAAGGGGGTGAAAGGAAGGGGGAAGGAGATGGTGGAAGGAGAAAGGGAGAAGGAAGGGGGAAGGTGATAGGGAACGTAGAGGAGGAATGGAAGTGGGAAGGAGATAGGGGAAGGAGAGGTGGGATGGAAGCAGGAGGAGATAGGTGGGAAGGGGGGGGGAAGAGATGGGCGAAGGAGAGGTGGAAGGAGAGGGGGTTGAAGGAGAGGGGGGTAAGGAGATGGTGGGAAGGAAGGGGGAATGAGGGGGGAGGAGATGGGGAAGGAGAGGGTGGGAAGGAAGGGGGATGGAGATGCGGGGAAGGAGAGGGGAGAAGGAGAGAGGAGAAGGAGAGAGGGAGGAGATAGCGGGAAGTGGGGAAGGAAGGAGGAAGGAGATGGGGAAGCAGGGGGAGCAAGGAAGGAGGAAGGAGAAAGGGGGTAGGGGGTGCAAGGAAGGGCAAAGGAGATAGGGGGAAGGAGAGTGGGGGAAGGAAGGGGGAAGGAGATAAGGGGAAGGAGAGGTGGGGGAAGGAAGGCGGAAGGAGATGGGGAAGGAGGGGTGAAAAGAAGGGGAAGGAGATGGGGTGAAGGAGAGGGGGGAAGAAGGGGGGAAGGAGAGGGGGAAGGAGATGGGGAAGGAGAGGGGGTGGAAGAAAGAGGGAAGGAGAGTGGGAATGAGATAGGGTGAAGGAGAAGTGGGAAGGAGATAGGGGGAAGTAGAGGGGGGAAGGAAGGGGGAAGGAGAGAGGGGTGAATGAGAGGTGGGGGAAGGAAGGGGGAAAGAGATATGGGTGAAGGCGGGGGGGAAGGAAGGGGGAAGGAGATGGGGGAAGGAGATGGAGGAAGGAGAGGGTAGGGAAGGAGAGAGGGGGAAGGAAGGGGAAAGGAGATGGGGTGAAGGAGATGGGGGGAGGAGATGGGGGAAGGAGAGGGGTGGATGAAAGGGGAAGGAGAGGGGGGCAAGGAGGGGGGAAGGAGATGGGGGAAGATGAGGGGGTGGAAGGAAGGGGTAAGGAGAGGGGGGAAGGAGATGGGGGAAGAAGAGGTGGGAAGGGGATGGGGAAGGAGAGGGGGAATGAGAGAGGGGGGAAAGGACGGGGGAAGGAAGGGGGAAGGAGATGGAGGGAAGTGGGGGGGAGGAAGTGGGAAGGAGGTAGGGGCAAGGAGAGCGGGTGAAGGAAGGGGGAAAGAGATGGGGGGAAGGAGAGGGGGGAAGGAAGCGGGAAGAAGATAGGCGGGAAGGGGGAGGAGGAGGTGGGGGAAGGAGAGGGTGGAAGGAAGTGGGAAGGAGATGGGGTGAAGGAGATGGGGGAAGGAGAAGTGGAAAGGAGATAACGGGAAGGAAAGGGGGTGAAGAAGGGGGAAGGAGATTCGGGGAGGGAGGGGGGAAAGGAAGCAGGAAGGAGATGGCGAAGGAGAGGGTTTGGAAGGAAGGGGCAACGAGAGGGGGCAAGGAGGGTGAAGGAGATGGGGGAAGGAGAGGGGGAAGGAGATGGGGGGAAGATGAGGGGGTGGAAGGAAGGGGAAAGAAGAAGGGGTAAGGAGATGGGGGAAGAAGAGGTGGGAAGTAGATGGGGGGTAGATGAGGGGTTGGAAGGAAGGGGTAAGGAGAGAGGGAAGAAGAGGTGGGAAGGAGATGGGGGAAGGAGAGGGGGAAGGAGAGAGGGGGTAAGGAGGGGGGAAGGAAGGGGGAAGGAGATAGGGGGGAAGGGGAGGGAGGAAATGGGAAGGAGATGGAGGGAAGTAGAGGGGGGAAGGAAGGGGGAAGGAAGGGGATGGGGGAGGAAGGGGGAAGGAGAGGGGGCAGGAGAGGGGGGAAGGAAGGGGTAGGAGATGGGAGAAGGAGAGTGGGTGGGAAGGAGATAGGTGGGAAGGAGAGGGGGGAAGGAAGGGGCAAGTAGAGTGTGAAAGGAAGTGGGAAGGAGATGGGGGAAGGAGAGGTGGGAAGGAGTTGGGGGGCAAGGAGAGGGGGGAAGTAAGGGAGAAGGAGATGGGTGAAGGGGGTGGAAGGAAGGGGGGAGGAGATGGGGGAAGGAGATTGGGAGAAGGAAGGGGGAAGGTGATATGGGGACGCAGAGGGGTAAAGGAAGTGGGAAGGAGATAGGGGGAAGGAGGGGGGAGTAAGGGGGAAGGAGATAGGGTGGAGGGGGAAGGAAGGGGGAAGGAGATAGGGGGAAGGAGATAGTGGGGAAGGAAGAGGGAAGGAGATGGGGAAAAGGAGATAGCGGGGAAGGAATGGGGAAGGAGACAGGAGGGAGGAGATGGGGGAAGGATGGGGGAAGGAGACAGGGGGAAAGGGAGGGAAGGAAATGGGAAGGAAGATGGAGGGAAGTAGAGGGGGGAAGGAGGGGGTAAGGAAGGAGTTGGGGAAGGAGGCGGTGGGAAGGAAGGGGAAGGAAGGGGATGGGGGAGGAAGGGGGAAGGAGAGGGGGGAAGGAAGGGGTAGGATATGGGAGAAGGAGAGTGGGTGGGAAGGAGACAGGTGGGAGGGAGAGGGGGGAAGGAAGGGGTAGGAGATGGGAGAAGGTGAGTGGATGGGAAGGAGATAGGTGGGAAGGAGAGGGGGGAAGGAAGGGGCAAGTAGAGTGTGAAAGGAAGGGGAAGGAGATGGGGTGGAGGGGGAAGGATGGGGGAAGGAGATAGGGGGACGGAGATAGCGGGGAAGGAATGGGGAAGGAGATAGGCGGGAAAGAGGGCGGTAAGGAGACAGGGGGTAATGAGAGGGGGGAAGGAAGGGGGAAGGAGATAGGGGAAGGAGATGGAGAGGGAAGGGGGAAGGAGATAGGGAAAGGAGGGGGGGAAGGAGTTGGGAAGGAGATAGGGGCGAAAGAGAGGTGGGGGAAGGAAGGGGGAATGAGATGGGGGGAAGGATGGTGGAGGAAGGGGGAAGGTGATAGTCGGGAAGGAGAGTGGGGAAGGAGACGGGGGGGAAGGAGAGGGGGGAAGGAAGGGGCAGGAGATAGGAGGGAAGGAGAGGGGGAAGGAAGGGGGAAGGAGATGGGGAAGGAGAGGGGGGAAGGAAGCAGGAGGAGATAGGCAGGAAGGGGGGAAGAGATGGGCGAAGGAGAGGGGAAGGAAGGGGGAAGGAGATAGGGGGTAAGGAGGGGGGGAAGGAAGGATGGAAAGGGGGGAAGGAGGGGGGAAGGAGATGTTGGGAAGGAGAGGGGAGAAGGAAAGGGGGAGGAGATAGCGGAAAGGGGGGAAGGAAGGGGGAAGGAGATGGGGGGAAGGAGGGGGAGCAAGGAATGGGGAAGGAGAAAGGGGGGAATGGGGTGGAAGGAAGGGCGAAGGAGATGGGGGAAGGAGAGTGGGGGAAGGAAGGCGGAAGGAGATGAGGGAAGGAGAGTGGGAAAAGAAGGGGGAAGGAGATGGGGTGAAGGAGAGGGGGAAGAAGGGGGAAGGAGAGGTGGGAAGGAGATGGGGAAGAAGAGGTGGGAAGGAGATGGGGGAAAGAGAGGGGTGAATAAGTGAGGGGGTAAGGAGGGGGCGGAAGGAAGGGGGAAGGAGATAGGGGGAAAGGGGGGAAGGAAGTGGGAAGGAGATGGAGGGAAGTAGAGGGGGAGGAAGGGGGGAAGGAGATAGGGGCACGGAGAGCGGGGGAAGGAAGGGGGAAGGAGATGGGGGAAAGAGAGAGGGAAGGAAGAGGGAAGGAGATAGGCGGGAAAGGGGAGGAGGAGATGGGGAAGGAGAGGGGGGAAGGAGATGGGGGAAGGAGATGGGGGAAGATGAGGGGGTGGAAGGAAGGGGTAAGGAGAGGGTGGAAGGAGATGGGCAAGAAGAGGAGGGAAGGAGATGGGGGAAGGAGGGGGGGAAGGAGAGAGGGGGTAAGGAGGGGGGAAGGAAGGGGGAAGGAGATGGGGGAAAGGGAGGGAAGGAAATGGGAAGGAGATGGAGGGAAGTAGAGGGGGGAAGGAAGGGGTTAGGAACGAGATGGGGGGAAGGAGGGGGGAAGGAAGAAGTTAGGGAAGGAGAGGGGTGGGAATGAAGGGGAAGGAAGGGGATGGGGGAGGAAGGGGGAAGGAGATATGTGAAGGGGAGGGGGGAAGGAAGGGGTAGGAGATGGGGGAAGGAGAGTGGGTGGGAAGGAGATAGGTGGGAAGGAGAGGGGGGAAGGAAGGGGCAAGTAGAGTGTGAAAGAAAGCGTAAGGAGATGGGGAAAGGAGAGGGGGAAGGAAGGGTGAAGGAGTTGGTGGGGAAGGAGAGGGGGGAAGTAAGGGGGAAGGAGATGGGGAAGGGGGTGAAAGGAAGGGGGAAGGAGATGGTGGAAGGAGAAAGGGAGAAGGAAGGGGGAAGTTGATAGGGAACGGAGAGGGGGAAAGGAAGTGGGAAGGAGATAGCGGAAGGAGAGGTGGGAAGGAAGCAGGAGGAGATAGGTGGGAAGGAGAGAGGGGGTAAGGAGGGGGGAAGGAAGGGGGAAGGAGATGGGGGAAAGGGAGGGAAGGAAATGGGGAAGGGGGTGAAAGGAAGGGGGAAGGAGATGGTGGAAGGAAGGGGAAGGAAATGGGGGTAAGGAGAGGGGGGAAGAAAGGATGGAAAGGGGGGAATGAAGGGGGAAGGAGAATGGGGAAGGAGATAGTGGGGAAGGAGATGGGGGATGACAGGGGGAGGGAAGGAGACAGTGGGGAAGGAGAAGGGGGAAGGAGAGGGGGTTGAAGGAGAGGGGGGTAAGGAGATGGTGGGAAGGAAGGGGGAATGAGGGGGGGAAGGAGAGGGTGGGAAGGAAGGGGGATGGAGATGCGGGGAAGGAGAGGGGAGAAGGAGAGAGGGAGGAGATAGCGGGAAGTGGGGAAGGAAGGAGGAAGGAGATGGGGGAAGCAGGGGAAGCAAGGAAGGGGGAAGGAGAAAGGGGGAAGGGGGTGGAAGGAAGGGCAAAGGAGATGGGGGAAGGAGAGTGGGAAAAGAAGATGGGGTGAAGGAGAGGGGGAAGAAGGGGGAAGGAGAGGTGGGAAGGAGATGGGGAAGAAGAGGTGGGAAGGAGATGGGGGAAAGAGAGGGGTGAATTAGTGAGGGGGTAAGGAGGGGGCGGAAGGAAGGGGGAAGGAGATAGGGGGAAAGGGGGGAAGGAAGTGGGAAGGAGATGGAGGGAAGTAGAGGGGGAGGAAGGGGGGAAGGAGATAGGGGCACGGAGAGCGGGGGAAGGAAGGGGGAAGGAGATGGGGGAAAGAGAGAGGGAAGGAAGAGGGAAGGAGATAGGCGGGAAAGGGGAGGAGGAGATGGGGAAGGAGAGGGGGGAAGGAGATGGGGGAAGGAGATGGGGGAAGATGAGGGGGTGGAAGGAAGGGGTAAGGAGAGGGTGGAAGGAGATGGGCAAGAAGAGGAGGGAAGGAGATGGGGGAAGGAGGGGGGGAAGTAGAGAGGGGGTAAGGAGGGGGGAAGGAAGTGGGAAGGAGATGGGGGTAAGGGAGGGAAGGAAATGGGAAGGAGATGGAGGGAAGTAGAGGGGGGAAGGAAGGGGTTAGGAACGAGATGGGGGGAAGGAGGGGGGAAGGAAGAAGTTAGGGAAGGAGAGGGGTGGGAATGAAGGGGAAGGAAGGGGATGGGGAGGAAGGGGGAAGGAGATAGGTGAAGGGGAGGGGGGAAGGAAGGGGTAGGAGATGGGGGAAGGAGAGTGGGTGGGAAGGAGATAGGTGGGAAGGAGAGGGGGGAAGGAAGGGGCAAGTAGAGTGTGAAAGAAAGCGTAAGGAGATGGGGAAAGGAGAGGGGGAAGGAAGGGTGAAGGAGTTGGTGGGGAAGGAGAGGGGGAAGTAAGGGGGAAGGAGATGGGGAAGGGGTTGAAAGGAAGGGGGAAGGAGATGGTGGAAGGAGAAAGGGAGAAGGAAGGGGGAAGGTGATAGGGAACGGAGAGGGGGAAAGGAAGTGGGAAGGAGATAGGGGAAGGAGAGGTGGGAAGGAAGCAGGAGGAGATAGGTGGGAAGGGGGGGAAGAGATGGGCGAAGGAGAGGGGGAAGGAAGGGGAAGGAGATGGGGGTAAGGAGAGGGGGGAAGAAAGGATGGAAAGGGGGGAATGAAGGGGGAAGGAGAATGGGGAAGGAGATAGTGGGGAAGGAGATGGGGGATGACAGGGGGAGGGAAGGAGACAGTGGGGAAGGAGAAGGGGGAAGGAGAGGGGGTTGAAGGAGAGGGGGGTAAGGAGATGGTGGGAAGGAAGGGCGAATCAGGGGGTGAAGGAGAGGGTGGGAAGGAGAGGGTGGGAAGGAAGGGGGATGGAGATGCGGGGAAGGAGAGGGGAGAAGGAGAGAGGGAGGAGATAGCGGGATGTGGGGAAGGAAGGAGGAAGGAGATGGGGGAGGCAGGGGGAGCAAGGAAGGGGGAAGGAGAAAGGGGGAAGGTGGTGGAAGGAAGGGCAAAGGAGATGGGGGAAGGAGAGTGGCGGAAGGAAGGGGAAAGGAGATAATGGGAAGGAGAGGTGGGGGAAGGAAGGCGGAAGGAGATGGGGAAGGAGGGGGGAAAAGAAGGGGAAGGAGATGGGGTGAAGGAGAGGGTGGAAGAAGGGGGAAGGAGAGGGGGAAGGAGATGGGGAAGGAGAGGGGGTGGAAGAAAGGGGGAAGGAGAATGGGAATGAGATAGGGGGAAGTAGAAGTGGGAAGGAGATAGGGGGAAGTAGAGGGGGAAGGAAGGGGGAAGGAGATGGGGGAAGGAGGGGGCAGCAATCAGGAAAGAGATCGGGAAGGAGGGGTGAAGGAGATTGGGGGAAGGAGGGGGGGAAGGAAATGGGAGAAGGAGAGAGGGTGGAAGGACGGGGGAGGGAGAGCGGGACAAGGAGGGGCGAAGGAGATGGGGGAAGGAGAGGGGGGAAGGAGATGGGGGAAAGAGGTGGGAAGGAAATAGGGAGGAAGGAGGGGGGAAGGAGAGAGGGGGGGAAGGAGAGGGTGGAAAGTGTGGAAGGAAGGGGGAAGGAAATGGGGAAGTAGGGGGAAGGAGGGGCGAAGGAGATAGGGGAGAAGGAGGGGGGGAAGGAAGGAGGAAGGAGATAGGGGCGAATGAGAGGTGGGGGAAGGAAGGGGGAAGGAGACAGGGGGAAGGAGAGGGTGGGGAATGAGAGGGGGGAAGGAGATGGGGGAAGTAAGGGGGAAGGAGATGGGGGAAGGGGGTGGAAGGAATAGGGAACGAGATGGGGAAGGAGATTGGGAGAAGGAAGGGGGAAGGTGATAGGGGGCCATAGAGGGGGAAAGGAAGTGGGAAGGAGATAGTGGCGAAGGAGAGATGGGGATGGAAGGGGGAAGGAGGGGGGAGGAAGGAGGAAGGAGATAGCGTGGAGGGTGGAAGGAAGCGGGAAGGAGATATGTGGGAAGGAGAGGGGGAAGGAAGGGGAAAGGATATACGGGGGAAGGAGAGGGAGAAGGAAGGGGGGAGATAGGGGGGACAGAGAGGGGGGGAAGGAAATGGGAAGGAGATAGGGGCGAAGGAGAGGTGGGGGAAGGAAGGGTGAAGGAGATAGGGGGGAAGGATGGGGGAGGAAGGGGGAAGGTGATAGTCGGGAGGAGAGGGGGGAAGGAGACAGGGGGGAAGGAGAGGGGGTAAGAAAGTGGGAAGGAGATAGGAGGGAAGGAGAGGGGAAGGAAGGGGGAAGGAGATGGGGAAAGGGAGGGGGGAAGGAAACAGGAGGAGATAGGTGGGAAGTGGGGGAAGAGATGGGCGAAGGAGAGGGGGAAGGAAGGGGGAAGGAGATAGGGGGTAAGGAGAGGGGGAAGGAAGGATGGAAAGGGGGGAAGAAGGGGAAGGAGAAGGGGGAAGGAGACAGTGGGGAAGGAGAAGGGGGAAATAGAGGGGGTTGAAGGAGAGGGGTGTAAGGAGATGGTGGGAAGGAAGGGGGAAGGAGATGGGGGAAGGAGATTGGGAGAAGGAAGGGGGAAGGTGATAGGGGCGAAGGAGAGATGGGGAAGGAAGGGGGAAGGAGATAGGGGGGAAGGGGGGGAAGGGGGAAGGAGATAGGGTGGAGGGGGGAAGGAAGCAGGAATGAGATAGGCGGGAAGGAGGGGGGTAAGGAGACAGGAGGGAAGGAGAGGGGGGAAGGAAGGGGAAAGGAGATACGGGGAAGGAGAGGGAGAAGGAAGGGGGAAGGAGATGGGGGGATGGAGAGGGCGGCAAGGTAATGGGAAGGAGATATGGGCGAAGGAGAGGTGGGGGAAGGAAGGGTGAAGGAGATAGGGGGGAAGGAGAGGGGGGTAAGAAAGTGGGAAGGAGATAGGAGGGAAGGAGAGGGGAAGGAAGGGGGAAGGAGATAGGGGGAAAGGGAGGGGGGAAGGAAACAGGAGGAGATAGGTGGGAAGGGGGGGAAGAGATGGGCGAAGGAGAGGGGGAAGGAAGGGGGAAGGAGATAGGGGGTAAGGAGAGGGGGAAGGAAGGATGGAAAGGGGGGAGGAAGGGGAAGGAGAAGGGGAAAGGAGACAGTGGGGAAGGAGAAGGGGGAAATAGAGGGGGTTGAAGGAGAGGGGTGTAAGGAGATGGTGGGAAGGAAGGGGGAAGGAGATGGGGGAAGGAGATTGGGAGAAGGAAGGGGGAAGGTGATAGGGGCGAAGGAGAGATGGGGAAGGAAGGGGGAAGGAGATAGGGGGGGAAGGGGGGGAAGGGGGAAGGAGATAGGGTGGAGGGGGGAAGGAAGCAGGAATGAGATAGGCGGGAAGGAGGGGGGTAAGGAGACAGGAGGGAAGGAGAGGGGGGGAAGGAAGGGGAAAGGAGATACGGGGAAGGAGAGGGAGAAGGAAGGGGGAAGGAGATGGGGGGATGGAGAGGGCGGCAAGGTAATGGGAAGGAGATAGGGGCGAAGGAGAGGTGGGGGAAGGAAGGGTGAAGGAGATAGGGGGGAAGGAGGGGGAGGAAGGGGGAAGGTGATAGTCGGGAGAAGAGGGGGGGAAGGAGACAGGGGGGAAGGAGAGGGGGAAGGAAGTGGGAAGGTGATAGGGTGAAGGAGAGGGGGGAGGAAGCAGGAGGAGATAGGTGGGAAGGGGGGAAGAGATGGGCGAAGGAGAGGGGGGAAGGAAGAATGGAAAGGGGGGGAAGGAAGGGCGGTGGAGATAGGGGGAAGGAGATAGTGGGGAAGGACATGGGTGGATGACAGGCGGAGGGAAGGAGACAGTGGGGAAGGAGAAGGGGGGAAGGAGAGGGGGTTGAAGGAGAGGTGGGTAAGGAGATGGTGGGAAGGAAGGGGGAAGGAGGGGGAAGGAGATGGGGGGAAGGAGAGGGTGGGAAGGAAGGGGGAAGGAGATTCGGGGAAGGAGAGGAGAGAAGGAGAGGGGGGAGGAGATAGCGGGAAGTGGGGAAGGAAAGAGGAAGGAGATGGGGGGAAGCAGGGGGAGAAAGGAAGGGGAAGGAGAAAGGGGGAAGGGGTGGATGGAAGGGCGAAGGAGATAGGGGGAAGGAGAGTGGGGGAAGGAAGGGGGAAGGAGATAAAGGGAAGGAGAGGTGGGGGAAGGAAGGCGGAAGGAGATGGGGATGGAGGGGGGGGAAGAAGGGGAAGGAGATGGGGTGAAGGAGAGGGGGGAAGAAGGGGGGAGGAGAGGGGGAAGGAGATGGGGAAGGAGAGGGGGTGGAAGAAAGGGGGAAGGAGAGGGGGGAATGAGATAGGGGAAGGAGAACTGGGAAGGAGATGGGGGAAGTAGAGGGGGGAAGGAAGGGGGGAAGGAGTTGGGTGGAGGAGGGGGCAGCAATCAGGAAAGAGATGGGGGAAGGAGGGGTGAAGGAGATTGGGGGAAGGAGGGGGGAAGGAAATGGGGAAGGAGAGAGGGAGGAAGGAAGGGGGAGGGAGAGGGGGACAAGGAGGGGCGAAGGAGATGGGGGAAGGAATGGGGGAAGGAGATGGGGGAAAGGTGAGGGACTGGAAGAAGGGGGAAGGAGAGGGGGGAAGGAGATGGGGGAAAGAGGTGGGAAGGAAATAGGGGGGAAGGAGAGGGGGGAAGGAGAGAGGGAGGAAGGAGGAGAGGGGGGAAAGAGGTGGGAAGGAAATAGGGGGGAAGGAGAGGGGGGAAGGAGAGAGGGGGGAAGGAGAGGGGGGAAGGAAGGGTGAAGGAGATGGGGGGAAAGTGTGGGAAGGAAGGGGGAAGGAGATGGGGGAAGTAGGGGGGAAGGAGGGGCGAAGGAGATAGGGGAGAAGGAGGGGGAAGGAAGGAGGAAGGAGATAGGGGCGAATGAGAGGTGGGGGAAGGAAGGGGGAAGGAGACAGGGGGAAGGAGAGGGTGGGGAAGGAGAGGGGGAAGGAGATGGGGGAAGTAAGGGGGAAGGAGTTGGGGCAAGGGGGTGAAAGGAAGGGGGAAGGAGATGGGGAAGGAGATTGGGAGAAGGAAGGGGGAAGGTGATAGGGGGCCGGAGAGGGGGAAATGAAGTGGGAAGGAGATGGGGGCGAAGGAGAGATGGGGAAGGAAGGGGGAAGGAGGTAGGGGGGAAGGAGGGGGGAGGAAGGAGAAAGGAGATAGGGTGGAGGGGGAAGGAAGCGGGAAGGAGATATGCGGGAAGGAGGGGGGGTAAGGAGACGGGGGGAAGGAGATGGGGAAGGAAGGGGGAAGGAGATAGGGGGAAGGAGAGGGTGGAAGGAAGCAGGAGGAGCTAGGTGGGAAGGGGGGAAGAGATGGGCGAAGGAGAGGGGGAAGGAAGGTGGGAGGAGATGGGGGTAAGGAGAGTTGGGAAGGAAGAATGGAAAGGGGGGGAAGGAAGGGGGATGGAGATAGGGGGAAGGAGATAGTGGGGAAAGACATGGGTGGATGACAGGGGGAGGGAAGGAGACAGTGGGGAACGAGAAGGGGGGAAGGAGAGGGGGGTTGAAGGAGAGGGGGGTAAGGAGACGGTGGGAAGGAAGGGGAAGGAGAGGGGGAAGGAGATGGGGGAAGGAGAAGGTGGGAAGAAAGGGGGAAGGAGATGCGGGGAAGGAGAGGGGAGAAGGAGAGGGGGAGGAGATAGCGGGAAGTGGGGAAGGAAGGGGTAAGGAGATAGGGAAGGAGGGGGAGCAAGGAAGGGGGAAGCAGAAAGGGGGAAGGGGTGGAAGGAAGGGCGAAGGAGATGGGGGAAGGAGAGTGGGGGAAGGAAGGGGGAAGGAGATAAGGGGAAGGAGAGGTGGGGGAAGGAAGGCGGAAGGAGATGGGGAAGGAGGGGGTGGAAAGAAGGGGGAAGGAGATGAGGTGAAGGAGAGGGGGAAGAAGGGGGGAAGGAGAGTGGGAAGAAATGGGGAAAGAGAGGGGGTGGAAGAAAGGGGGAAGGAGAAGTGGGAAGGAGATAGGGGGAAGTAGAGGGGGGAAGGAAGGGGGAAGGAGATGGGGGAAGGAGGGGGGGAAGGAGATTGGGGTAAGGAGGGGGCAGCACTCAGGAAAGAGATGGGGGAAGGAGGGGTGAAGGAGATTGGGGGAAGGAGGGGGGAAGGAAATGGGAGAAGGAGAGCGGGTGGAAGGAAGGGGGAGGGAGAGAGGGACAAGGAGGGGCGAATGAGATGGGGGAAGGAGAGGGGGAAGGAGATGGGGGCAAGGTGAGGGGCTGGAAGAAGGGGGAAGGAGAGGGGGAAGGAGATGGTGGAAAGAGGTGGGTACGAAATAGGGGGAGGGAGAGGGGGGAAGGAGAGAGGGGGAAGGAGAGGTGGGGCAAGGAGGGGGCAAGCAGATGGTGGAAGGAGAGGGGGAAGGTGATGGGGAAGGCAAGGGGATGAAGGATGGGGGAAGGAGAGGGGGAGGGAGAGGGGGGAGGAGATGGGAGAAAGGAGAGGTGGGGGAAGGAAGGGTGAAGGAGATCGGGGGAAGGAGTTGGGGGAAAAGGGGGAAAGAGATGGGTTGAAGGAGAGGGGGGAAGAAGAGGGGGGAAAGGAGAGGGGGAAGGAGATGGGGGAAGGAGATGGGGGAAGTAGAGGGTAGGGAAGGAGAGGGGGAAGGAGATGGGGAAGAAGAGGTGGGAAGGAGATAGGGGAGAAGGAGAGGGGGAAGGAGAGAGGGTGGGAAGGTGAGGGGGGAAGGAAGGGGGAAGGAGATGGGGAAGGGCAAAGGAAGGGGGAATGAGATGGGGGAAGGAAGGGGGAAGGAGATCTGGGAAGGATATGGGGGAATGACAGGGGGGAGGGAAGGAGACGGGGGGAGGATATGGGGGGTAAGGAGAGGGTGGGAAGGAAGTGGGAGGGAGAGGGGTGGAAGGAGAGGGTTGGAAGAAGATGGGGAGGGAGAAGGGGTGAAGGAAGGGGAGGAGACGGCGGAAGGAGAGGGGAGAAGGAGAGGGGGGAGGAGATGGGAGAAAGGAGAGGGGGGAAGGAAGGGGGAAGGAGATGGGGGAAGGAGGGGGGAAGGAAGGGGGAAGGAGATGCGGGATAGGAGAGGGGAGAAGGAGAGGGGGAGGAGATAGGGGGAAGGAGGGGGGAAGGAGATTGGGGTAAGGAGGGGGCAGCACTCAGGAAAGAGATGGGGGAAGGAGGGGTGAAGGAGATTTGGGGAAGGAGGGGGGAAGGAAATGGGAGAAGGAGAGAGGGTGGAAGGAAGCGGGAGGGAGAGCGGGACAAGGAGGGGCGAAGGAGATGGGGGGAAGGAGAGGGGGAAGGAGATGGGGGCAAGGTGAGGGGCTGGAAGAAGGGGGAAGGAGAGGGGAGAAGGAGATGGTGGAAAGAGGTGGGTACGAAATAGGGGGGAGGGAGAGGGGGGAAGGAGAGAAGGGGGAAGGAGAGGTGGGGGAAGGAAGGGTGAAGGAGATCGGGGGAAGGAGTTGGGGGAAAAAGGGGGAAAGAGATGGGTTGAAGGAGAGGGGGGAAAAGAGGGGGGAAAGGAGAGGGGGAAGGAGATGGGGGAAGGAAATGGGGAAGTAGAGGGTAGGGAAGGAGAGGGGGGAAGGAACGGGGAAGGAGATAGGTGGAAGGAGAGGGGGAAGGAGAGAGGGGGAAGGAGGGGTATGGAGGAAGGGGGAAGGAGATAGGGGGCAAGGCGAGGGGGAAATGAAGAGGGTAGGAGATAGGGGGAAGGGGGAAGGTAGCGGGAAGGAGATAGGCGGGAAGGAGGGAGAAGATGGTGGAAGGAGGGGGGAAGGAGAGAGGGAAGGAAGGGGGAAGGAGATGGGGAAGGAGAGGGGAAGGAAGCAGGAAAGAGATGGGGAAGGAAAGGGGGAAGGAGATTAGGGGAAGGAGGGGGAAGGAGATGGGGAAAGGAGAGGGGGTGGAAGGAAGGGGGAAGGAGGGAGGGGCAAGGTGGGTGGAAGGAGATGGCGGAAGGATAGGGGAAGGAGATGGGGAAGGCGAGGGGGTGGGAAGGAGATGGGGGAAGGAGGGGGGGAAGTAGATAGGGGGAAGGAGAGGGTTGAAGGAAGGGGTAATTAGAGGGGGAAGGAAGGGGAAGCAAATGGGGGAAGGAGAGGGGGAAGGAAGGAGGAAGGAGATAGGGGTGAAGGAGAGGGGGAAGAAGGGGGAAGGAGATGGGAGAAGGAGTGGGGGGAAGGAAGGGGGAAGGAGATAGAGGAAGAGGGGGAAGGAAGAGGGAAAGAGTTAGGCGGAAGAAGAGTGGGGAAGGAGATAGGGGGAAGGAGATGGGGGAAGTAGAGGGTAGGGAAGTAGAGGGGGAAGGAAGGGGGAGGGAGATAGGCGGAATGGAGAGGGGAAAGTAGATAGGGAAGGGAGGGGGGTAGAGGAAGGGGGAAGGAGATAGGGAACAAGGCGAGGGGGGAAGAAAGGGGGTAGGAGATAGGGGGGAAGGGGGAAGGTAGCGGGAAGGAGATAGGTGGGAAGGGGGGAGGAGATAGGGGGAAGGAGGGGATAAGGACAGGGGGAAGGAAGGGGGAAGGAGATGGCGGAAGGAGGGGGAAGGATGCAGGAAGGAGATGTTGGAAGGAAACGGAGGAAGGAGATTGGGGGAAGGAGGGGTAAGGAGCTGGGGGAAGGAGAGGGGGTGGAAGGAAGGGGGAAGGAGAGGGGGGCAAGGAGGGGGGAAGCAGATGGTGGAAGGAGAGGGGGAAGGTGATGGGGAAGGCAAGGGGATGAAGGATGGGGGAAGGAGAGGGGGAAGGAGATGGGGGAAGCAGAGGTGGGAAGGAGATAGGGGAGAAGGAGAGGGGGAAGGAGAGAGGGTGGGAAGGCGAGGGGGGAAGGAAGGGGGAAGGAGATGGGGGAAGGGGTAAAGGAAGGGGGAATGAGATGGGGAAAGGAAGGGGGAAGGAGATCTGGGAAGGAGATGGGGGAATGACAGGGGGGAGGGAAGGAGACGGGGGGAAGGATATGGGGGGTAAGGAGAGGGTGGGAAGGAAGGGTGAAGGAGAGGGGTGGAAGAAGAGAGGTGGAAGGAGAGGGTGGGAAGGAGATGGGGAAGGAGAGGGGGTGAAGGAGAGGGGGGAGGAGATGGGGAAAGGAGAGGGGGGAAGGAAGGGGGAAGGAGATGGGGGAAGGAGGGGGGGAAGGAAGGGGGAAGGAGATGCGGGCTAGGAGAGGGGAGAAGGGGAGGGGGAGGAGATGGGTTGAAGAAGAGGGGGGAAGAAGAGGGGGTCTAGGAGAGGGGGGAATGAGATGGGGGAAGGAGATGGGGAAGTAGAGGTTAGGGAAGGGGAGGGGAAGGAAGGGGGAAGGAGATAGGCGGAAAGGAGAGGGGGGAAGGAGATGGGGGAGGAGGGGGTTGGAGAAAGGGGGAAGGAGATAGGGGGCAAGGCGATGGGGGAAGGAAACGGGTAGGAGATGGGGGGAAGGGGGAAGGTAGCGGGAAGGAGATAGGCGGCAAGGGGGAGGAGATAGGGGGAATGGGGGGGTAGGAGAGGGGGAAGGAAGGGGGAAGGAGATTGGGGAATGAGGGGGGATGGAAGCAGGAAGGAGATGGGAGAAGGAAAGGGGGTTAGGAGATTGGGGGAAGGAGGGGTGAAGGAGATGGGGGAAGGAAAGGGGGGCAAGGAATGGGGAAGGAGAGGGGGGCAAGGAGGGGGCAAGGAGATGTGGAAGGAGAGGGGGAAGGAGATGGGGGAAGGCGAGGGAGTGGAAGGATGGGGGAAGGAGAGGGGGAAGGAGATAGGGGGAAGAAGAGGTGGGAAGGAGATAAGGGAGAAGGAGAGGGGGAAGGAGAGAGGGGAAGTAGAGGGGGGGAAGGAAGAGGGAAGCAGATAGGGGAGAAGCAGAGGTGGGAAAGGAAGGTGGAAGGAGATAGGGGGGAAGGAGGGGTGAAGGAGATTGGGGAAGGAGGGTGTAAAGGAGCTGGGGGAAGGAGGGGGGAAGGAGATTGGGGAGGAGAGAAGGGGAAGATGCGGAGGGCGGAAGGAGAGGGGCACGGAAGGAGGAAGGAAGGAGATGGGGAAGGAGGGGGTATGGAGGGGGAAGGAAGGAGATGTGGGGGATGGAGAGGGGTGGGAACGAAGGGGAAGGAAGGGGATGGGGGAGGAAGGGGGAAGGAGATGGGGGAAGGCGAGGGGGTGAAGGAGAGGGGGGAAGGAAGGGTTAGGAGATAGGGAGAAGGAGAGGGGGTGAAAATGAGATAGGTGGGTAGGAGAGGGGAGAAGGAAGGGGGAAGGAGATGGGAAAGGAGAGGAGGGGTGGAAGGGAGAAGGAGATGGGGAAGGGGATGAAAGGAAGGGGATGGAGATGGGGCAAGGAGAGTGGGGGAAGGAAGGGCGAAGGAGATAGGTGGAAGGAGAAGCGGCAAGGAATTGGGAAGGAGATAGGGGCGAAGGAGAGGTGGGGGAAGGAAGGGGGAAGGAGAGGGGGGAAGGAAGGGGTAGGAGAGTGGGAAAGGAAGGGGAAAGGAGATGGGGGAAGGAGAGTAGGGAAGGAAGGGGAAGGAGATAGGGAGAAGGAGAGGGGGAAGGAAGTGGGAAGGAGATAGGGGTGAAGGAGAGGTGGGGGAGGAAGGGAGAAGGAGAGGGTATAAAGGAAGGGGGAAGGAGAGGGCGCAAGGACGGGGGAAGGAGATAGGGTGGAAGGAAGGGGGAAGGAGATAGGGTGGAAGGAAGGGGGAAGGAGATGGGGGAAGGAGAGGGGGGGAAGGAAGCGGGAAGGAGATAGGCGGGAAGGGGGATAGAGATGGGGAAGGAGAGGGGGTTAGGAAGTGGGAAGGAGATGGCGGGGAAGGAGATAGGGGGAATGACAGGGGGAGGGAAGTAGAGGGGGGAAAGAGAGGGGGGTAAGGAGAGGGTGGGAAGGAAGGGGGAAGGAGGGGGGGAAGGAGAGGGTGGGAAGGAGATGGGGAAGGAGAGGGGGTGAATGCAGGGGGAGGAGATGGGGAAGGAGAGGGGAGAAGGAGAGGGGGTAGGAGATGGGGAAAAGGAGAGGGGGGAAGGAAGGGGGAAGGAGATAGTGGGGAAGGAGAGGGTGAAGGAAGGGGGAAGGAGATGCGGGATAGGAGAGGGGAGAAGGAGAGGGGGAGGATATAGGGGGAAAGGAGAGGGGGGGATGGAAGCGGGAAGGAGATAGGCGGGAAGGGGGATAGAGATGGGGAAGGAGAGGGGGGAAGGAAGTGGGAAGGAGATGGCGGGGAAGGAGATAGGGGGAATGACGGGGGGAGTGAAGTAGAGGGGGGAAAGAGAGGGGGGTAAGGAGAGGGTGGGAAGGAAGGGGGAAGGAGGGGGGGAAGGAGAGGGTGGGGAAGGAGATGGGGAGGGAGAGGGGGGGAATGAAGGGGGGAGGAGATGGGGAAGGAGAGTGGAGAAGGAGAGGGGGTAGGAGATGGGGAAAGGAGAGGGGGGAAGGAAGGGGGAAGGAGATAGAGGGGAAGGAGAGGGTGAAGGAAAGGGGAAGGAGATGCGGGATAGGAGAGGGGAGAAGGAGAGGGGGAGGAGATAGGGGGAAGGTGAGGGGGGAAGGAAGGGGGAAGGGGATAGGGGTAAGGAGAGTGGGGGAAGGAAGGGGGAAGGAGAGAGGGGCGAAGGAGAGGTGGGGGAAGGAAGGGGGAAGGAGATGGTGCGAAGGAGATGGGGGGCAAAGGAGAGGGTGGGGAAGGAGGTAGGGTGGAAGGAGAGGGGGGAAGGAAGGGGGAAGGAGATAGGCGGGAAGGGGTGTGTGAACGAGATAGGGGGAAGAAGAGGGGGTAAGGAAGGGGGAAGGGGAAGGAGATAGTAGGGATGGAGAGGGTGGGGAAGGAGAGGGGGAAGTAGATGTGGGGAAGGGGAGGGTGAGGAAGGAGAGTGCAGAAGGAGTTGGGGGAAGAAGGGGGGGAAGGAAGGGGGATGGAGCTAGGGGGGAAGGAGATAGGGGGAAGGCGAGGGGGGAAGGAAGGGGGAAGGAGATGGGGAAGGAGAGGGGAAGGAAGCAGGAAGGAGAAATGGGGGAAGGAAAGGGGGGAAGGAGATTGGGGGAAGGAGAGGGGGTGGAAGGAAGGGAAAAGGAGAGTGGACAAGGAGGGGGGAAGGAGATAGGGGGAAGGAGAGGGGGAAGGAGATGGGGGCAAGGTGAGGGGCTGGAAGAAGCGGGAAAGAGAGGGGGAAGGAGATGGTGGAACGAGGTGGGTACGAAATAGGGGGAGGGAGAGGGGGGAAGGAGAGAGGGGGGAAGGAGAGGTCGGGGAAGGAGAGGGGGGCAAGGAGGGGGGAAGCAGATGGTGGAAGGAGAGGGGGAAGGACGTTCTCCCCGTGTCTGCGTGGGTTTCCTCCGGGTGCTCCGGTTTCCTCCCACAGTCCAAAGATGTGCAGGTCAGGTGAATTGGCCGTGCTAAATTGTCCGTAGTGTTAGGTAAGGGGTAGATGTAGATGTAGGGGTATGGGTGGGTTACGCTTCGGCGGGGCGGTGTGGACTTGTTGGGCCGAAGGGCCTGTTTCCACACTGTAAGTAATCTAATCTAATCTAATCTAATCAAGGTGATGGGGAAGGCAAGGGGATGAAGGAGGGGGGAAGGAGAGGGGGAAGGAGATGGGGAAGAAGAGGTGGGAAGGAGATAGGGGAGAAGGAGAGGGGGAAGGAGAGAGGGTGGGAAGGCGAGGGGGGAAGGAAGGGGGAAGGAGATGGGGGAAGGGGGAAAGGAAGGGGGAATGAGATGGGGGAAGGAAGGGGGAAGGAGATCTGGGAAGGAGATGGGGGAATGACAGGGGGGAGGGAAGGAGACGGGGGGGAGGATATGGGGGGTAAGGAGAGGGTGGGAAGGAAGGGGGAAGGAGAGGGGTGGAAGGAGAGGGTGGGAAGGAGATGGGAGGGAGAGGGGGTGAAGGAAGGGGAGGAGACGGCGGAAGGAGAGGGGAGAAGGAGAGGGGGGAGGAGATGGGAGAAAGGAGAGGGGGGAAGGAAGGGGGAAGGAGATGGGGGAAGGAGGGGGGAAGGAAGGGGGAAGGAGATGCGGGATAGGAGAGGGGAGAAGGAGAGGGGGAGGAGATAGGGGGAAGGAGGGGGGAAGGAGATTGGGATAAGGAGGGGGCAGCACTCAGGAAAGAGATGGGGGAAGGAGGGGTGAAGGAGATTGGGGAAGGAGGGGGGGAAGGAAATGGGAGAAGGAGAGAGGGTGGAAGGAAGCGGGAGGGAGAGCGGGACAAGGAGGGGCGAAGGAGATGGGGAAGGAGAGGGGGAAGGAGATGGGGGCAAGGTGAGGGGCTGGAAGAAGGGGGAAGGAGAGGGGGAAGGAGATGGTGGAAAGAGGAGGGTACGAAATAGGGGGGAGGGAGAGGGGGGAAGGAGAAAGGGGGGAAGGAGAGGTGGGGGAAGGAAGGGTGAAGGAGATCGGGTAAGGAGTTGGGGGAAAAAGGGGGAAAGAGATGGGTTGAAGGAGAGGGGGAAAGAAGAGGGGGGAAAGGAGAGGGGGAAGGAGATGGGGGAAGGAGATGGGGGAAGTAGAGGGTAGGGAAGGAGAGGGGGGAAGGAACGGGGAAGGAGATAGGTGGAAGGAGAGGGGGAAGGAGAGAGGGGGAAGGAAGGGTATGGAGGAAGGGGGAAGGAGATAGGGGGCAAGGCGAGGGGGAAATGAAGCGGGTAGGAGATAGGGGGAAGGGGGAAGGTAGCGGGAAGGAGATAGGCGGGAAGGAGGGAGAAGATGGGGGAAGGAGGGGGGAAGGAGATGGGGAAGGAGAGGGGAAGGAAGCAGGAAAGAGATGGGGGAAGGGGGAAGGAGATGGGGAAAGGAGAGGGGGTGGAAGGAAGGGGGAAGGGGGGGCAAGGTGGGTGGAAGGAGATGGCGGAAGGATAGGGGAAGGAGATGGGGAAGGCGAGGGGGTGGGAAGGAGATGGGGGAAAGAGATAGGGGGAAGAAGAGGTGGGAAGGAGATGGGGGAAGGAGAGGGGGAAGGAGAGAGTGGGTAAGGAGATGGGGGAAGGAAGGGGGAAGGAGATCGGGGGAAGGGGAAGGAAGGGGGAAGTAGATGGGGAAGAAGAGGGGGAAGGAAGGGAGAAGCAGATGGGGAGAAGGAGAGGGGGAAGGAAAGGGGAAGGAGATAGCGGCAAAGGAGAGTTGGGGAAGGAAGGGGGAAGGAGATGGGGGAAGGAGAGGGTGGGGTAGGAGAGGGGTGAAGTAGATGGGGAGAAGGGGAGGGTGAGGAAGGAGAGGGCAGAAGGAGATGGGGGAAGGAGGGGGTAAGGAAGGGGGAAGGAGCTGGGGGTGAAGCAGATTGGGGGATGAAAGTGGGAAGGAGATAGCGGGGGAAGAAAGGTGGAAGGAAATGGGGGAAGGAGATAGAGGGAAGGAGATGGGGAAGGAAGGGTGAAGGAGAAAGGGGGAAGGAAGGGGGAAGGAGATAGGTGATTAGAAGATGGGGGGAAGGAAGGGGGAAGGAGATAGGGGGAAGGAAGGGGGAAGGAAATAGGGGCGAAGGAGAGGGTGGGGAAGGAGAGGGGTAAGAAGATGGGGAAGGGGAGTGTGAGGAAGGAGAGGGCAGAAGGAGATGGGGAAGGATGGTGAGAAGGAAAGGGGAAGGAGCTGGGGGGAAGGAGATGGGGGATGAAAGTGGGAAGGAAATAGAGGGGAAGAAAGGTGGAAGGAGATGGGGGAAGGAGATAAGGGGAAGGAGAAAGGGGAAGGAAGGGGAAAGGAGACATGGGAGAAGAAGATGGGGGGAAGGAAGGGGGAAGGTGATAGGGAGGAAGGAAGGGGAAGGAGATAGGAGAATGGAAGGGGAAGGAGATGGGGAAGGAGACAGGGGAAGGTAGGGGAAAGGAGATGGGGGAAGGAGATGGGGAAAGGAAGGGGGAAGGCGATAGGAGGTAGGAGATAGGGGAAGGAAGTGGGAAGGAGATGGGCGAAGGAGAGGTGGGGGAAGGAAGGGGGAAGGAGATATGGGGAAAGGCGGGGGGGAGGAAGAGGGAAGGATATGGGGGAAGGAAGGGGGAAGGAGATCGGGGGATGGAAGGGAGAAGGAGATGGGGAAGGAGAAGGGGGAAGGAAGCGGGAAGGAGATGGGGGAAGGAGATTTGGGAAAGGATATGGGGAAAGGAAGAGGGAAGGAGATAAGGGGTAGGAGAGGGGGGAAGGAAGTGGGAAGGAGATGGGGCGAAGGAAAGGTGGGGGAAGGAAAGGGATGGGGATATGGGGGAAGACGTGGGGGAAGGAAGGGGAAAGGAGATGGGGGAAGGAGATGGGGGAAGGAGATAGGGGGAAGTTGTGGAGGGTTGGGAAGTAGATAGGTGTTGAAGGAGAGGCGGGAAGGAAGGGGGAAGTAGATAGGGAAGGAGATAGGGTGGAAGGAGGGGGGAAGGAAGGGGGAAGGAGATAGGCGGGAAGGGGTGTGTGTGAACGAGATCGCGGAAGGAGAGGGGGGGAAGGAAGGGGGAAGGAGAGAGGGGGAAGGAGAGGGGGAAGGGGGAAGGAGATAGGGGGGATGGAGAGGGTGGGGAAGGAGAGGGGGAAAGTAGATGTGTGGAAGGGGAGGGTGAGGAAGGAGAGGGCAGAAGGAGATGGGGGAAGGAGGGGGTAAGGAAGGGGGAAGGAGCTGGTGGTGAAGCAGATTGGGGGATGAAAGTGGGAAGGAGATAGCGGGGGAAAAATGGTGGAAGGAAATGGGGGAAGGAGATAGAGGGAAGGAGATGGGGAAGGAAGGGTGAAGGAGAAAGGGGGAAGGAAGGGGGAAGGAGATAGGTGATTAGAAGATGGGGGGAAGGAAGGGGGAAGGAGATAGGGGGAAGGAAGGGGGAAGGAAATAGGGGCGAAGGAGAGGGTGGGGAAGGAGAGGGGTAAGAAGATGGGGAAGGGGAGTGTGAGGAAGGAGAGGGCAGAAGGAGATGGGGAAGGAGGGGGAGAAGGAAAGGGGAAGGAGCTGGGGGGAAGGAGATGGGGGATGAAAGTGGGAAGGAGATAGAGGGGAAGAAAGGTGGAAGGAGATGGGGGAAGGAGATAAGGGGAAGGAGAAAGGGGAAGGAAGGGGAAAGGAGACATGGGAGAAGAAGATGAGGGGAAGGAAGGGGGAAGGTGATAGGGAGGAAGGAAGGGGGAAGGAGATAGGAGAATGGAAGGGGAAGGAGATGGGGAAGGAGACAGGGGAAGGTAGGGGAAAGGGGATGGGGGAAGGAGATGGGGAAAGGAAGGGGGAAGGCGATAGGAGGTAGGAGATAGGGGAAGGAAGTGGGAAGGAGATGGGCGAAGGAGAGGTGGGGGAAGGAAGGGGGAAGGAGATATTGGGAAAGGCGGGGGGGAGGAAGAGGGAAGGATATGGGGGAAGGAAGGGGGAAGGAGATCGGGGGATGGAAGGGGGAAGGAGATGGGGAAGGAGAAGGGGGAAGGAAGCGGGAAGGAAATGGGGGAAGGAGATTTGGGAAAGGATATGGGGAAAGGAAGAGGGAAGGAGATAAGGGGTAGGAGAGGGGGGAAGGAAGTGGGAAGAAGATGGGGCGAAGGAAAGGTGGGGGAAGGAAGGGGATGGGGATATGGGGGAAGACGTGGGGGAAGGAAGGGGAAAGGAGATGGGGGAAGGAGATGGGGGAAGGAGATAGGGGGAAGTTGTGGGGGGTTGGGAAGTAGATAGGTGGGAAGGAGAGGCGGGAAGGAAGGGGGAAGTAGAGAGGGAAGGAGATAGGGTGGAAGGAGGGGGGAAGGAAGGGGGAAGGAGATAGGCGGGAAGGGGTGTGTGTGAACGAGATCGGGGAAGGAGAGGGGGGAAGGAAGGGGGAAGGAGAGAGGGGGAAGGAGAGGGGGAAGGGGGAAGGAGATAGGGGGGATGGAGAGGGTGGGGAAGGAGAGGGGGAAAGTAGATGTGGGGAAGGGGAGGTTGAGGAAGGAGAGGGCAGAAGGAGTTGGGGGAAGGAGGGGGGGAAGGAAGGGGGAAGGGGCTAGGGGGAAGGGGGGGAAGGAGATGGGGGAAGGAGATAGGGGGAACGAGAGGGGGAAGGAGATGGGGGTAAGAGAGGGGGGAAGGAGATAGGGGGAGGAGGGGTTGAAGGAGATGGTGAGGAGAGGAGGGGAAGGAGCGAAGGGGGGATGGAGAGAGGGGTAAGGTGAGGGGTGAAGGAAGGGGGAAGGAAGGAGATGTTGGGGAAGGAGAGGGGTGGGAACGAAGGGGAAGGAAGGGGATGCGGCTAGGAAGGGGGAAGGAGATGGCGGGAAGGAGAGGAGGGGAGGAAGGGGGAAGGAGATGGGGAAAAGGGGGAAGAAGATATGGAGGGAAGGAGATGGGGCGGAAGGAAGGGGAAGGAAGTGGGAAGTGGATGGGGGAAGGAGAGTGGGGGAAGGAACGGGAAGGAGATAGGGGAAGGAGGTGGAAGGAAGGGGGAAGGGGATGGGGAAGGAGAGTGGGGGAAGGGAGGGGAAGGAGATAGGGGGAAGGAGGGGGGAAGGAAGTCGTAAGGAGATAGGGGCGAAGGAGAGGTGGGGGAGGAAGGGGGAAGGAGAGGGTATAAAGGAAAGGGGAAGGAGAGGGGGGAAGGAAGAGGGAAGGAGATAGGCGGGAAGGAGAGGGGGGAAGGAGATAGGGGGAAGGAGGGGGGGCAAGGAAGGGGGAAGGAGATGGGGGGAAGGAGAGGGGGAAGGAAGGGGGAAGGAGATAGGCGGGATGGGGGGTAGAGATGGGGGAAGGAAGGGGGAAGGAGAGAGGCGGTAAGGAGAGGGGGAAGGAATGGGGAATGAAGGAGATGGGGGAAGGGGGGAAGGAAGGGGGAAGGAGATAGGTGAGAAGAAGATGGAGTGAACGAAGGGGGAAGGAAATAGGGGCGAAGGAGAGGGTGGGGAAGGAGAGGGAGGAAGTAGATGGGGGAAGGGGAGTGTGAGGAAGGAGAGGGCAGAAGGAGATGAGGAAGGAGGGGGGAAGGAAGGGGGAAGTAACTAGGGGGGAAGGAGATGGGGGGATGAAAGTGGGAAGGAGATATCGGGGGAAGAAAGGTGGAAGGAGATGGGGGAAGGAGATAAGAGGACGGAGATGGGGGAAGGAAGGGTGAAGGAGAAAAGGCGAAGGAAGGTGGAAGGAGATATGGGAGAAGAAGATAGGGGGATGGAAGGGGGATGGAGATGGCGGAAGGAGACAGGGGGAAGCTAGGGGAAAGGAGATGGTGGAAAGGAAGGGGGAAGGAGATAGGGGGTAGGAGAGGGGGGTAAGAAGTGGGAAGGAGATGGGCGAGCGAGAGGTGGGGAAGGAAGGGGGAAGGAGATATGGGGAAAGGCGGGTGGAGGAAGAGGGAAGGATATGGGGGGAAGGAAGGGGGAAGGAGATAGGGGGATGGAAGGGGGAAGGAGATGTGGGAAGGAGAAGGGGGAAGGAAGGTGGAAGGAGATGGGGGAAGGAGCCGGGGGAAGGTAGGGGAAAGGAGATATGAGGAAGGAGATGGGGAAAGGAAGAGGGAAGGAGATGGGGGTAGGAGAGGGGGAAAGGAAGTGGGAAGGTGATGAGGCGAAGGAGAGGTGGGGGAAGGAAGGGGGATGGAGATATGAGGAAGGCGGGGGGGGGGGAAGGAGATAGGGGGAAGGAGTGGGGGGTTGGGAAGGAGATAGGTGGGAAGGAGAGGCGGGAAGAAAGGGGGAAGTAGAGGGGCGAAGGAAAGGGGAAGGAGATGGGGGGGAAGGAGAGGAGGGGAGGAAGGGGAAGGGGATGGGGGAAGGAGGGGAGGACGAAGGGGAAGGAGATAGGGTGGAAGGAGGGGGGAAGGAAGGGGGAACGAGATAGGCGGGAAGGAGGGGGAAGTGGAAGGAGATATGGGGGATGGAGAGGGTGGGGAAGGAGAGGGGGGAAGTAGATGTGGGGAAGGGGAGGGTGAGGAAGGAGAGGGCAGAAGGAGTTGGGGGAAGGAGGGGGGAAGGACGGGAGAAGGAACTCGGGGGGAAGGGGGGGGAAGGAGATAGGGTGAACGAGAGGGGGAAGGAGATGGGGAGGAGAGGAGTGGAGGGAGCGGAGGTGGGAAATAGAGAGGGGGTAAGGAGAGGGGGGAAGGAAGGGGGAAGGAAGGAGATGTGGGGGAAGGAGAGGGTTGGGAACGAAGGGAAAGGAAGGGGATGCGGGGAGGAAGGGGGAAGGAGATGGGGGAAGGAGAGGGGGTGGGAAGGAGCTGAGAGGGAAGGAGAGGGGGAAGGAAGGGGGAAGTAGAGGGGGGAAGGAAGTGGGAACGAGATGGGCGAAGGAGAGGTCGGGGAAGGAAGGGGAATGGAGATATCTGGGAAGGCGGGGGGGAGGAAGAGGGAAGGATATGGGGGGAAGGAGAGGGGGGAAGGAGATGGGGGAAGGAGTGGGGTATGGGAAGGAGATAGGTGGGAAGGAGAGGCGGGAATGAATGGGGAAGTAGAGGGGATAGGAATGGGGAATGAGATGGGGAAGGAGAGGAGGGGAGGAAGGGGGAAGGAGATGGGGAAGGAGAGGGGGAAGTAAGGGGGCAGGAGATGGGGAAGGAAGTGGAAGGAAGGGGGAAGGAGATAGAGGAAGGAGAGTGGGGAAGGAAGGGGGAAGGAGATAGGGGCGAAGGAGAGGTGGGAAGGAAGGAAGGAAAGGGAAAGGAAGGTGGAAGGAGATAGAGGGAAGGAGATAATGGGAAAAAGATAGGAGGGAATAACAAGAGGGATGGGGCAAGGAGGGGGGAAGGAGATAACGGGAAGGAGAGGGGGAAGGAGATGGGGAAGGCGAGGGTGTGGAAGGATGGGGAAGGAGAGGGGGAAGGAGATAGGGGGAAGAAGAGATGGGAAGGAGATGAGGGAAGGAAACGGGAAGGAGATAGGCGGAAAGGTGGTGAAAGAGATGGGGGAAGGAGAGGGGGAAGGAAGGGGGAAGGAGATAAGAGTTAAGGAGAGGGGGGAAGGAAGGAAGTAAAGGGGGAAGGAAGGGGGAATGAGATAGGGAAACGAGAAAAGTGGAAAATATAGGAGGGAATGACAAGATGAGGGAGGGAGACAGGGGGAAGGAGAGTGGGGAAGGAGAGGGGGTGAAGGAGAGGGGATAAGGAGAGGGTGGGAAGGAGATAGCGGGAAGGAGAGAGGGGAAGGAAGGGTGAAGGATATGGGGGAAGGAGAGGGGAGAAGGAGAGGGGGAAGGAGAGGGGAAAGGAGATAGGGGAAAGGAGAGGGGCGGAAGGAAGGGGGATGGAGATATAGGGGAAGGCGGGGGGAAGAAGATAGGGGAAGGAGTGGGGGGTTGGGAAGGAGATAGGTGGGAAGGAGAGGCGGGAAGGAAGGGGGAAGTAGAGGGGCGAAGAAAAGGGGAAGGAGATGGGATGGAAGGAGAGGAGGGGAGGAAGGGGAAGGAAATGGGGGAAGGAGGGGGGAAGGAAGGGGGAAGGAGATAGGCGGGAAGGGAGTGTGTGAACGAGATAGGGGAAGGAGAGGGGGAAGGAAGGTGGAAGGAGAGAGGGGGGAAGGAGGGGGGAAGGGGAAGGAGATGGGGGGATGGAGAGGGTGGGGAAGGAGAGGGGGAAGTAGATGTGGGGAAGGGGAGGGTGAGGAAGGAGAGGACAGAAGGAGTTGGGGGAATGAGGGGGGAAGGAAGGGAGAAGCAGCTCGGGGGGAAGGGGGGGAAGGAGATAGGGTGAACGAGAGGGGGAAGAAGATGGGGGAAGGAAGGGGGAAGGAGATAGGGGGAAGGAGATGGGGAAGGAGATGGGGAGGAGGGGGGTAGGGAGCGGAGGTGGGAAGGAGAGAGGGGGTAAGGAGAGGGGGGAAGGAAGCGGGAAGGAAAGAGATGTGGGGGAAGGAGAGGGTTGGGAACGAAGGGGAAGGAAGGGGATGCGGGGAGGAAGGGGGAAGGAGATGGGGGAAGGAGAGAGGGTGGGAAGGAGCTGAGTGGGAAGGAGAGGGGGAAGGAAGGGGGAAGTAGATGGGAGGAAGGAGAGGAGGGGAGGAAGGGGGAAGGAGATAGGGGGAAGGAGATAGGAGGGAAGGAAGGGTGAGGGAGATGGGGAGAAGGGGAAGAAGATTGGGCGGAAGGAAGTGGAAGGAAGGGGATGCGGGGAGGAAGGGGGAAGTAGAGGGGGGAAGGAAGGGGGAAGGAGATGGGGGATGGAGAGGAGGGGAGGAAGGGGGAAGGAGATGGGGGAAGGAGATAGGAGGGAAGGAAGGGTGAAGGAGATGGGAAGAAGGGGGAAGAAGATAGGGAAGGAAGGAGATGGGGCGGAAGGAAGTGGAAGGAAGGGGATGCGGGGAGGAAGGGGGAAGGATATGGGGGAAGGAGAGGGGTGGGAAGGAGCTGAGTGGGAAGGAGAGGGGGAAGGAAGGGGGAGGTGATAGGGGTTGGAAGAAGGAGCGGAAGGAAGGGGGAAGGAGATGGGGGGAAGGAGATGGGGAAGGAGATGGGGAGGAGAGGGGGGAGGGAGCGGAGGTGGGAAGGAGAGAGGGGGTAAGGAGAGGGGGAAGGAAGGGGGAAGGAAAGAGATGTGGGGGAAGGAGAGGGTTGGGAACGAAGGGGAAGGAAGTGGATGCGGGGAGGAAGGGGGAAGGAGATGTGGGAAGGAGAGGGGGTGGGAAGGAGCTGAGTGGGAAGGAGAGGGGGAAGGATGGGGGAAGTAGATGGGGGGAAGGAGAGGAGGGGAGGAAGGGGGAAGGAGATAGGGGGAAGGAGATAGGAGGGAAGGAAGGGTGAGTGAGATGGGGAGAAGGGGGAAGAAGATAGGGAGGGAAGGAGATGGGGTGGAAGGAAGTGGAAGGAAGGGGATGCGGGGAGGAAGGGGGAAGGAGATGGGGGAAGGAGATGGGGAAGGAGATGGGGAGGAGAGGGGGGAGGGAGCGGAGGTGGGAAGGAGAGAGGGGGTAAGGAGAGGGGGACGGAAGGGGGAAGGAAAGTGATGTGGGGGAAGGAGAGGGTTGGGAACGAAGGGGAAGGAATTGGATGCGGGGAGGAAGGGGGAAGGAGATGGGGGAAGGAGAGGGGGTGGGAAGGAGCTGAGTGGGAAGGAGAGGGGGAAGGAAGGGGGAAGTAGAGTGGGGAAGGAAGGGGGAAGGAGATGGGGGGATGGAGAGGAGGGGAGGAAGGGGGAAGGAGATGGGGGAAGGGGGAAGAAGATAGGGAGGGAAGGAGATGGGGCGGAAGGAAGTGGAAGGAAGGGGATGCGGGGAGGAAGGGGGAAGGAGATGGGGAGAAGGGGGAAGAAGATAGGGAGGGAAGGAGATGGGGCAGAAAGAAGTGGAAGGAAGGGGATGCGAGGAGGAAGGGGGAAGGAGATGGGGGAAGGAGAGGGGGTGGGAAGGAGCTGAGTGGGAAGGAGAGGGGGAAGGAAGGGGGAAGTAGAGGGGGGAAGGAAGTGGGAACGAGATGAGCGAAGGAGAGGTGGGGGAAGGAAGGGGAAAGGAGATATGTGGGAAGGCGGGGGGGAGGAAGAGGGAAGGATATGGGGGAAGGAGAGGGGGGAAGGAGATGGGGGAAGGAATGGGGTATGGGAAGGAGATAGGTGGGAAGGAGAGGCGGGAAGGAAGGGGGAAGTAGAGGGGGTAGGAATGGGGAAGGAGATGGGGGAAGAAGAGGAGGGGAGGAAGGGGGAAGGAGAGGGGGGAAGGAAGGGGGAAGGAGATGGGGGAAGAAGAGGAGGGGAGGAAGGGGGAAGGAGAGGGGGGAAGGAAGGGGGAAGGAGATGGGGAAGGAAGTGGAAGGAAGGGGGAAGGAGATAGGGGAAGGAGAGTGGGGAAGGAAGGGGGAAGGAGATAGGGGTGAAGGAGAGGTGGGGGGAGGAATGGGGAAAGAGAGGGTATAAAGGAAGGGGGAAGTAGCGGGGGAAAGGAAGGGTGAAGGAAATAGGTGGGAAGGAGAGGGCGGAAGGAGATGGGGGGAAGGAGAGGGGGTAAGGAAGGGGGAAGGAGATAGGGGGATGGAGAGGGAGCAAGGAAGCGGGAAGGAGATAGGTGGAAAGCGGGGTAGAGATGGGGGAAGGAGAGGGGGGAAGGAGGGGGGGAGGAGATTTGGGGTAAAGAGAGGGGGAAAGAAGGAAGGAAACGGGGAAGGAAGGGGAAAGGAAATGGGTGGAAGGAGAAAGCAGGGAATGACAGGGGAGTGAAGGAGACAGGGGGAAGGAGAGGAGGGTAAGGAGAGGGTGGGAAGGAAGGGGGAAGGAGATGGGGAAGGAGAGGGGGAGGTGATAGGGGTTGGAAGAAGGAACGGAAGGAAGGGGGAAGGAGATGGGGGGAAGGAGATGGGGAAGGAGATGGGGAGGAGAGGGGGGAGGGAGCGGAGGTGGGAAGGAGAGAGGGGGTAAGGAGAGGGGGGAAGGAAGGGGGAAGGAAAGAGATGTGGGGGAAGGAGAGGGTTGGGAACGAAGGGGAAGGAAGTGGATGCGGGGAGGAAGGGGGAAGGAGATGGCGGAAGGAGAGGGGGTGGGAAGGAGCTGAGTGGGAAGGAGAGGGGGAAGGAGATAAGGGGAAGAAGAGATGGGAAGGAGATGAGGGAAGGAAGCGGGAAGGAGACAGGCGGAAAGGTGGTGAAAGAGATGGGGGAAGGAGAGGGGGAAGGAAGGGGAAAGGAAATGGGTGGAAGGAGAAAGCGGTGAAGGACAGGGGAGTGAAGGAGACAGGGGGAAGGAGAGGCGGGTAAGGAGAGGGTGGGAAGGAAGGGGGAAGGAGATGGGGAAGGAGAGGGGGAGGTGATAGGGGTTGGAAGAAGGAGCGGAAGGAAGGGGGAAGGAAATGCCGGAAAGGAGAGGGGCGATGGAGAGGGGGAGGAGATAGGGAAGAAGGAGGGGGGAAGGAAGGGGGAAGGGGATAGGGGTAAGGAGAGTGGGGGAAGAAAGGGGGACGGAGATAGGGGGAAGGAGGGGGGAGGAAGGGGGAAGGCGATAGGGTGGAAGGAGATCGGGGAAGGAAGGGGAAGGAGATAGGCGGGAAGGAGGGGGGAGGAAGGGGGAAGGAGATAGGGTGGAAGGAGGTGGGGGAAGGAAGGGGGAAGACGATAGGCGGGAAGGAGCGTGAGGTGAAGGAGATAGGGGAAGGAGATGGGGGAAGGAGAGGGGGAAGGAAGGGGGAAGGAGATAGTGGGAAGGAGTGGGGGGTAGGAAGCAGAAAGGAGATAGGCGGGAAGGGGGTGAAAGAGATGGGGGAAGGAGAGGGGGGAAGGAAGGAAGGAAAGGGGAAGGAAGGGGGAAGGAGATAGAGGGAAGGAGATAAGGGGAAAAAGATAGGAGGGAATGACAAGAGGGATGGGGCAAGGAGGGGGGAAGGAGATAGGGGGAAGGAGAGGGGGAAGGAGATGGGGAAGGCGAGGTGGTGGAAGGATGGGGAAGGAGAGGGGGAAGGAGATAGGGGGCAGAAGAGATGGGAAGGAGATGAGGGAAGGAAGCGGGAAGGAGATAGGCGGGAAGGTGGTGAAAGAGATGGGGGAAGGAGAGGGGGAAGGAATGGGGAAGGAGATAAGAGTGAAGGAGAGGGGGAAGGAAGGAAGTAAAGTGGGAAGGAAGGGGAAATGAGATAGGGGAACGAGAAAAGTGGAAAATATAGGAGGGAATGACAAGAGGAGGGAGGGAGACAGGGGGAGGAGAGGGGGGAAGGAGAGGGGGTGAAGGAATGGGGAAGGAGATTGGGGAGAAGGAGATGGGGACAGGAAGGTGGAAGGAGATAGGGGGGAAGGAGATGGGGGAAGTAGAGGGGGGAAGGAAGGGAGAAGCAGATAGGGGAGAAGGAGAGGGGGGAAGGAAAGGGGAAGGAGATGGGGGAAGGAGAGGGGGGAGGAAGGGGGAAGGAGATGGGGAAGGAAGTGGATGGAAGGGGGAAGGGGATAGGGGAAGGAGAGTGGGGAAGGTAGCGGGAAGGAGATAGGGAGAAGGAGGGTGGAAGGGAGTGGGAAGAAGATGGGGCGAAGGAGAGCTGGAGGGAGGAAGGGGGAAGGAGAGGGTATAAAGGAAGGGGGAAGTAGAGGGCGGAAGGAAGGGGGAAGGAGATAGGCGGGAAGGAGAGGGGGTAGGAGAGAGTGGGTAAGGAGATGGGGGAAGGAAGGGGGAAGAATATAGGGGGAAGGGGGAAGGAAGGGGGAAGGAGATGGGGAAGTAGAGGGGGGAAGGAAGGGGGAAGCAGATAGGGGAGAAGGAGAGGGGGAAGGAAAGGGGAAGGGGATAAGGGTAAGGAGAGTGGGGGAAGGAAGGGGGACGGAGATAGGGGGAAGGAGGGCGGAGGAAGGGTGAAGGCGATAGGGTGGAAGGAGATCGGGGAACGAAGGGGAAGGAGATAGGCGGGAAGGAGGGGGGAGGAAGGGGGAAGGAGATAGGGTGGAAGGAGGTGGGGGAAGGAAGGGGGAAGGCGATAGGCAGGAAGGAGCGTGAGGTGAAGGAGATAGTGGAAGGAGATGGGGGAAGGAGAGGGGGAAGGAAGGGGGAAGGAGATAGGGGGAAGGAGTGGGGGGTAGGAAGCAGAAAGGAGATAGGCGGGAAGGGGGAGAAAGAGATGGGGGAAGGAGAGGGGGAAAGAAGGGGGAAGGAGATAGGGGGTAAGGAGAGGTGGGAAGGAAGGAAGGAAAGGGGAAGGAAGGGGGAAGGAGATAGAGGGAAGGAGATAAGGGGAAAAAGATAGGAGGGAATGACAAGAGGGATGGGGCAAGGAGGGGGGAAGGAGATAGGGGGAAGGAGAGGGGCAAGGAGATGGGGAAGGCGAGGGGCGATGGAGAGGGGGAGGAGATAGGGAAGAAGGAGGGGGGGAAGGAAGTGGGAAGGGGATAGGGGTAAGGAGAGTGGGGGAAGGAAGGGGGACGGAGATAGGGGGATGGAGGGGGGAGGAAGGTGTAGGCGATAGGGTGGAAGGAGATCGGGGAAGGAAGGGGAAGGAGATAGGCGGGAAGGAGGGGGGAGGAAGGGGGAAGGAGATAGGGTGGAAGGAGGTGGGGGAAGGAAGGGGGAAGGCGATAGGCGGGAAGGAGCGTGAGGTGAAGGAGATAGGGGAAGGAGATGGGGAAGGAGAGGGGGAAGGAAGGGGGAAGGAGATAGTGGGAAGGAGTGGGGGGTAGGAAGCAGAAAGGAGATAGGCGGGAAGGGGGTGAAAGAGATGGGGGAAGGAGAGGGGGAAAGAAGGGGGAAGCAGATAGGGGGTAAGGAGAGGTGCGAAGGAAGGAAGGAAAGGGGAAGGAAGGGGGAAGGAGATAGAGGGAAGGAGATAAGGGGAAAATGATAGGAGGGAATGACAAGAGGGATGGGGCAAGGAGGGGGGAAGGAGATAGGGGGAAGGAGAGGGGGAAGGAGATGGGGAAGGCGAGGGGGTGGAAGGATGGGGAAGGAGAGGGGGAAGGAGATAGGGGGCAGAAGAGATGGGAAGGAGATGAGGGAAGGAAGCGGGAAGGAGATAGGCGGGAAGGTGGTGAAAGAGATGGGGGAAGGAGAGGGGGAAGGAATGGGGAAGGAGATAAGAGTGAAGGAGAGGGGGAAGGAAGGAAGTAAAGTGGGAAGGAAGGGGAAATGAGATAGGGGAACGAGAAAAGTGGAAAATATAGGAGGGACTGACAAGAGGAGGGAGGGAGACAGGGGGAAGGAGAGGGGGGAAGGAGAGGGGGTGAAGGAGAGAGGGTAAGGAGAGGGTGGGAAGGAAAGGGGAAGAAGAGGGGGGAAGTACAAATGGGGGAAGGAGAGGGTGGGAAGGAGATAGGGGGAAGGAGAGGGGCGGAAGGAAGAGGGAAGGAGATAGGGGGAAGGGGGTGGAAGGAAGGGCGAAGGAGATATGTGGGAAGGAAAGTGGGGGAAGGAAGGGGGAAGGTGATAGGGGTAAGGAGAGGGGGTAAAGAAGTGGGATGGAGACAGGGGCGAAGGAGACGGGGAAGGAAGGGGGAAGGAGATGGGGCGAAGGCGGGGGTGGAAGGGAGGGGGAAGGAGATGGGGGAAGGAGATAGGGGATGGAGGGGGGAAGGAAGGGGGAAGGAGATGGGGGAAGGAGATGGGGTGTAAGGAAGGGGGAAGGAGATGGGGAAAGGAAATGGGGCAAGGAAGGGGGATGGAGATCGGGGAGAAGAACATGGAGGGAAGGAATGGGGAAGGAGATTGGGGAGAAGGAGATGGGGACAGGAAGGTGGAAGGAGATAGGGGGGAAGGAGATGGGGGAAGTAGAGGGGGGAAGGAAGGGAGAAGCAGATAGGGGAGAAGGAGAGGGGTGAAGGAAAGGGGAAGGAGATGGGGGAAGGAGAGGGGGGAAGGAAGTGGAAGGAAGGGGGAAGGGGATAGGGGAAGGAGAGTGGGGAAGGTAGCGGGAAGGAGATAGGGAGAAGGAGGGGGGAAGGGAGTGGGAAGAAGATAGGGGCGAAGGAGAGCTGGAGGGAGGAAGGGGGAAGGAGAGGGTATGAAGGAAAGGGGAAGTAGAGGGCGGAAGGAAGGGGGGAAGGAGATAGGCGGGAAGGAGAGGGGGACGGAGATGGGGGAAGGAGAGGGGGTAAGGAAGGGGGAAGGAGATGGGGAAGGAGAGGGGGAAGGAGAGAGTGGGTAAGGAGATGGGGAAGGAAGGGGGAAGTATATAGGGGGAAGGGGGAAGGAAGGGGGAAGGAGATGGGGAAGTAGAGGGGGGAAGGAAGGGGGAAGCAGATAGGGGAGAAGGAGAGGGGGGAAGGAAAGGGGAAGGAGATAGGGGCGAAGGAGAGTTGTTGAAGGAAAGGGGGAAGGAGATGGGGGAAGCAGAGGGTGGGGAAGGAGAGGGGGGAAGTAGTTCGGGAGAATGGGAGGTTGAGGAAGGAGAGGGCAGAAGGAGATGGGGGAAGGAGGAGGTAAGGAAGGGGGTAGGAGCTGGTGGGGTGGAAGGAGATGGGGGGATGAAAGTGGGAAGGAGATAGTGGGGGAAGAAAGGTGGAAGGAGATGGGGGACGGAGATAGGGGGAAGGAGATGGGGAAGGAAGGGTGAAGGAGATAGGTGAGAAGAAGATTGGGGGAAGGAAGGGGGAAGGTGATAGGGGGAAGGAAGGGGGAAGGAGATAGGGGCGAAGGAGAGGGTGGGGAAGGAGAGGGGGTAATTAGATGGGGGAAGGGGAGTGTGAGGAAGGAGAGGGCAGAAGGCGATGGGGAAGGAGGGGGAAGGAAGGGGGAAGGAGCTTGGGGGGGAAGGAGATGGGGGGATGAAAGTGGGAAGGAGTTAGCGGGGGAACAAAGGTGGAAGGAGATGGGGGAAGGAGATAAGGCGAAGGAGAAGGGGGAAGGATGGGGGAAGGAGATAGGGGGAAGGAGAGGGGGAAGGAGATGGGGAAGGCGAGGGGGTGGAAGGATGGGGAAGGAGAGGGGGAAGGAGATAGGGGGCAGAAGAGATTGGAAGGAGATGAGGGAAGGAAGCGGGAAGGAGATAGGCGGGAAGGTGGTGAAAGAGATGGGGGAAGGAGAGGGGGAAGGAATGGGGAAGGAGATAAGAGTGAAGGAGAGGGGGAAGGAAGGAAGTAAAGTGGGAAGGAAGGGGAAATGAGATAGGGGAACCAGAAAAGTGGAAAATATAGGAGGGAATGACAAGAGGAGGGAGGGAGACAGGGGGAGGAGAGGGGGGAAGGAGAGGGGGTGAAGGAGAGGGGATAAGGAGAGGGTGGGAAGGAAGGGGGAAGGAGAGGGGGGAAGTACAAATGGGGGAAGGAGAGGGTGGGAAGGAGATAGGGGGAGGGAGAGGGGCGGAAGGAAGAGGGAAGGAGATAGGGGGAAGGGGGTGGAAGGAAGGGCGAAGGAGATATGTGGGAAGGAAAGTGGGGGAAGGAAGGGGGAAGGTGATAGGGGTAAGGAGAGGGGGTAAAGAAGTGGGATGGAGACAGGGGCGAAGGAGACGGGGAAGGAAGGGGGAAGGAGATGGGGCGAAGGCGGGGGTGGAAGGAAGGGGGAAGGAGATGGGGGAAGGAGATAGGGGATGGAGGGGGGAAGGAAGGGGGAAGGATATGGGGGAAGGAGATGGGGTGTAAGGAAGGGGGAAGGAGATGGGGAAAGGAAATGGGGCAAGGAAGGGGGATGGAGATCGGGGAGAAGAACATGGAGGGAATGAATGGGGAAGTAGATTGGGGAGAAGGAGATGGGGACAGGAAGGTGGAAGGAGATAGGGGAGAAGGAGATGGGGGAAGTAGAGGGGGGAAGGAAGGGAGAAGCAGATGGGGAGAAGGAGAGGGGGGAAGGAAAGGGGAAGGAGATGGGGGAAGGAGAGGGGGAAGGCAGGGGGAAGGAGATGGGGAAGGAAGTGGAAGGAAGGGGGAAGGGGATAGGGGAAGGAGAGTGGGGAAGGTAGCGGGAAGGAGATAGGGAGAAGGAGGGTGGAAGGGAGTGGGAAGAAGATGGGGCGAAGGAGAGCTGGAGGGAGGAAGGGGGAAGGAGAGGGTATAAAGGAAGGGGGAAGTAGAGGGCGGAAGGAAGGGGGAAGGAGATAGGCGGGAAGGAGAGGGGGACGGAGATGGGGGAAGGAGAGGGGGTAAGGAAGGGGGAAGGAGATGGGGAAGGAGAGGGGGAAGGAGAGAGTGGGTAAGGAGATGGGGAAGGAAGGGGGAAGTATATAGGGGGAAGGGGGAAGGAAGGGGGAAGGAGATGGGGAAGTAGAGGGGGGAAGGAAGGGGGAAGCAGATAGGGGAGAAGGAGAGGGGGGAAGGAAAGGGGAAGGAGATAGGGGCGAAGGAGAGTTGTTGAAGGAAAGGGGGAAGGAGATGGGGGAAGCAGAGGGTGGGGAAGGAGAGGGGGGAAGTAGTTCGGGAGAATGGGAGGTTGAGGAAGGAGAGGGCAGAAGGAGATGGGGGAAGGAGGAGGTAAGGAAGGGGGTAGGAGCTGGGGGGGTGGAAGGAGATGGGGGGATGAAAGTGGGAAGGAGATAGTGGGGGAAGAAAGGTGGAAGGAGATGGGGGACGGAGATAGGGGGAAGGAGATGGGGAAGGAAGGGTGAAGGAGATAGGTGAGAAGAAGATTGGGGGAAGGAAGGGGGAAGGTGATAGGGGGAAGGAAGGGGGAAGGAGATAGGGGCGAAGGAGAGGGTGGGGAAGGAGAGGGGGTAATTAGATGGGGGAAGGGGAGTGTGAGGAAGGAGAGGGCAGAAGGCGATGGGGAAGGAGGGGGAAGGAAGGGGGAAGGAGCTTGGGGGGGAAGGAGATGGGGGGATGAAAGTGGGAAGGAGATAGCGGGGGAACAAAGGTGGAAGGAGATGGGGGAAGGAGATAAGGCGAAGGAGAAGGGGGAAGGATGGGGGAAGGAGATAGGGGGAAGGAGAGGGGGAAGGAGATGGGGAAGGCGAGGGGGTGGAAGGATGGGGAAGGAGAGGGGGAAGGAGATAGGGGGCAGAAGAGATTGGAAGGAGATGAGGGAAGGAAGCGGGAAGGAGATAGGCGGGAAGGTGGTGAAAGAGATGGGGGAAGGAGAGGGGGAAGGAATGGGGAAGGAGATAAGAGTGAAGGAGAGGGGGAAGGAAGGAAGTAAAGTGGGAAGGAAGGGGATATGAGATAGGGGAACCAGAAAAGTGGAAAATATAGGAGGGAATGACAAGAGGAGGGAGGGAGACAGGGGGAGGAGAGGGGGGAAGGAGAGGGGGTGAAGGAGAGGGGATAAGGAGAGGGTGGGAGGGAAGGGGGAAGGAGAGGGGGGAAGTACAAATGGGGGACGGAGAGGGTGGGAAGGAGATAGGGGGAGGGAGAGGGGCGGAAGGAAGAGGGAAGGAGATAGGGGGAAGGGGTTGGAAGGAAGGGCGAAGGAGATATGTGGGAAGGAAAGTGGGGGAAGGAAGGGGGAAGGTGATAGGGGTAAGGAGAGGGGGTAAAGAAGTGGGATGGAGACAGGGGCGAAGGAGACGGGGAAGGAAGGGGGAAGGAGATGGGGCGAAGGCGGGGGTGGAAGGAAGGGGGAAGGAGATGGGGGAAGGAGATAGGGGATGGAGGGGGGAAGGAAGGGGGAAGGAGATGGGGGAAGGAGATGGGGTGTAAGGAAGGGGGAAGGAGATGGGGAAAGGAAATGGGGCAAGGAAGGGGGATGGAGATCGGGGAGAAGAACATGGAGGGAATGAATGGGGAAGTAGATTGGGGAGAAGGAGATGGGGACAGGAAGGTGGAAGGAGATAGGGGAGAAGGAGATGGGGGAAGTAGAGGGGGGAAGGAAGGGAGAAGCAGATAGGGGAGAAGGAGAGGGGGGAAGGAAAGGGGAAGGAGATGGGGGAAGGAGAGGGGGAAGGCAGGGGGAAGGAGATGGGGAAGGAAGTGGAAGGAAGGGGGAAGGGGATAGGGGAAGGAGAGTGGGGAAGGTAGCGGGAAGGAGATAGGGAGAAGGAGGGTGGAAGGGAGTGGGAAGAAGATGGGGCGAAGGAGAGCTGGAGGGAGGAAGGGGGACGGAGAGGGTATAAAGGAAGGGGGAAGTAGAGGGCGGAAGGAAGGGGGAAGGAGATAGGCGGAAGGAGAGGGGGAAGGAGAGAGTGGGTAAGGAGATGGGGGAAGGAAGGGGGAAGAATATAGGGGGAAGGGGGAAGGAAGGGGGAAGGAGATGGGGAAGTAGAGGGCGGTAGGAAGGGGGAAGCAGATAGGGGAGAAGGAGAGGGGGAAGGAAAGGGGAAGGAGATGGGGCGAAGGAGAGTTGTTGAAGGAAAGGGGGAAGGAGATGGGGGAAGCAGAGGGTGGGGAAGGAGAGGGGGGAAGTAGTTGGGGAGAATGGGAGGTTGAGGAAGGAGAGGGCAGAAGGAGATGGGGAAGGAGGAGGTAAGGAAGGGGGAAGGAGCTGGGGGGGTAGGAGATGGGGGGATGAAAGTGGGAAGGAGATAGTGGGGGAAGAAAGGTGGAAGGAGATGGGGGAAGGAGATAGGGGGAAGGAGATGGGGAAGGAAGGGTGAAGGAGATAGGTGAGAAGAAGATTGGGGGAAGGAAGGGGGAAGGTGATAGGGGGAAGGAAGGGGGAAGGAGATAGGGGCGAAGGAGAGGGTGGGGAAGGAGAGGGGGTAAATAGATGGGGGAAGGGGAGTGTGAGGAAGGAGAGGGCAGAAGGCGATGGGGAAGGAAGTGGGAAGGAGCTTGGGGGGAAGGAGATGGGGGGATGAAAGTGGGAAGGAGATAGCGGGGGAACAAAGGTGGAAGGAGATGGGGAAGGAGATAAGGCGAAGGAGAAGGGGGAAGGAAGGGGGAAGGAGATAGCGGGATGGAAGTGGGAAGGAGATGGGCGAAGGAGAGGTGGGGGAAGGAAGGGGGAAAGAGACATGGGGGAAGGCGGGGGGAGGAAGAGGGAAGGATATGGGGAAGGAGAGGGGGGAAGGAGTAGGGATTGGGAAGGAGATAGGTGGGAAGGAGAGGCGGGAATAAAGGGGTAGGTAGAGAGGGGAAGGAAGGGGGAAGGAGTTGGGGGGAAGGAGAGGAGGGGAGGAAGGGGGAAGGAGATGGGGGAAGGAGAGGGGGGAAAGGAAGGGGGAAGTAGAGGGGGGAAGGAAGGGGAAGGAGATAGGTGGGAAGGAGAGGAGGGGAGGAAGGGGGAAGGAGATGGGGAAGGAGAGGGGGAAAGGAAGGGGGAAGGAGATGGGGAAGGAAGTGGAAGGAAGGGGGAAGGGGATAGGGAGAAGGAGGGGGAAAGGGAGTGGGAAGGAGATAGGGGCGAAGGAAAGGGAGAAGGAAGGGGGAAGCAGATAGGGGAAGAAGATAAGGGGAAAAAGATAGGAGGGAATGTCAAGAGGAGGGAGGGAGACGGGGGAAGGAGAGGGGGGAAGGAGAGGGGGTGAAGGAGAGGCGGTAAGGAGAGGGTGGGAAGGAAGGGGGAAGGAGAGGGGGGAAGTACATAGGGAGGAAGGAGAGGGTGGGAAGGAAGGGGGAAGGAGATGGGCAAGGAGAGGGGAGAAGGAGACGGTGGAAGGAGAGGGGGAAGGAAATAGGGGAAAGGAGAGGGGCGGAAGGAAGGGTGAAGGAGATAGGTGAGAAGAATATGGGGGAAAGAAGGGGGAAGGAGATATGGGGAAGGTGGGGGGAAGGAAGGGGAAGGAGATGGGGGAAGGAGATGTGGTGAAGGAGAGGGTAGGGAAGGAGAGGGGGGAAGGAAGGGGGTAGGAGATAGGCGGAAAGGAGAGGGGTGAAGGAGATAGGGGAAGGAGGGAGGGAGGAGGAAGGGGGAAGGAGATGGGGGCAAGGAGAGGGGGGAAGGAAGCGGGAAGGAGATAGGCGTGAAGGGGGAGGAGATAGGGAGACGGAGAGGGGGTAAGGAAGGGGGAAGGAGATGGAGTGAAGGAGATAGGGGAAAGGCGAGGGGGAAGGAGGGGGGAAGGAGATGGGGAAGGAGGGGGGAAGGAAGCAGGAAGGAGAAAAGGGGGGAAGGAAAGGGGGAAGGTGATTGATGGAAGGAGAGGAGTGTGAGGAGAGGGGTCAAGGAGGGGGGAAGGAGATAGGGGGAAGGAAAGGGGGAAGGAGATGGGGGAAGGCGAGGGGGTGGAAGGATGAGGGAAGGAGAGGGGGGAAGGAGATAGGGGAAGAAGAGGTGGGAAGGAGATGGGGAAGGAGAGGGGGAAGGAGAGAGTGGGTAAGGAGATGGGGGAAGGAAGGGGGAAGGAGATAGGGGAAAGGGGAAGGAAGGGGGAAGGAGATGGGGAAGTAGGGAGGGGAAGGAAGGGGAAGCAGATAGGGGAGAAGGAGAGGGGGGAAGGAAAGGGGAAGGAGATATGGGCGAAGGAGAGTTGGGGAAGGAAGGGGGAAGGAGATGGGGAGAAGGGGAGCGTGAGGAAGGAGAGGGCAGAAGGAGAAGGGGAAGGAGTGGGTACGGAATGGGGAAGGAGCTGGGGGGGGAAGGAGATGGGGGGATGAAAGTTGGAAGGAGATAGCGGGGGAAGAAAGGTGGAAGGAGATGGGGGAAGGAGATAAAGGGAGGAGATGGGGAAGGAAGGGTGAAGGAGACAGGGGTAAGGAAGGGGGAAGGAGATTGGTGAGAAGAAGATGGGGAAAGGAAGGGGGAAGGTGACGGGGGAAGGAAGGGGGAAGGAGAGGGGGGAAGTAGATGGGGAAGGGGAGTGTGAGGAAGGAGAGGGCAGATGGAGATGGGGAAGGAGGGGAGAATGAAGCGGGAAGGAGATAGGCGTGAAGGGGGAGGAGATAGGGGGACGGAGAGGGGGAAAGGAAGGGGGAAGGAGATGGAGTGAAGGGGGGGAAGGAAGCAGGAAGGAGAAAAGGGGGGGAAGGAAAGGGGGAAGGTGATTGATGGAAGGAGAGGAGTGTGAGGAGAGGGGTCAAGGAGTGGGGAAGGAGATAGGGGGAAGGAAAGGGGGAAGGAGATAGGGGGATGGAAGGGGGAAAGAGATGGGGGAAGGAGATGGGGGAAAGGAAGGGGGAAGGAGATGGGGAGAAGGGGAGCGTGAGGAAGGAGAGGGCAGAAGGAGAAGGGGAAGGAGTGGGTACGGAATGGGGAAGGAGCTGGGGGGGTAGGAGATGGGGGGATGAAAGTGGGAAGGAGATAGTGGGGGAAGAAAGGTGGAAGGAGATGGGGGAAGGAGATAGGGGGAAGGAGATGGGGAAGGAAGGGTGAAGGAGATAGGTGAGAAGAAGATTGGGGGAAGGAAGGGGGAAGGTGATAGGGGGAAGGAAGGGGGAAGGAGATAGGGGCGAAGGAGAGGGTGGGGAAGGAGAGGGGGTAAGTAGATGGGGGAAGGGGAGTGTGAGGAAGGAGAGGGCAGAAGGCGATGGGGAAGGAGGGGGAAGGAAGGGGGAAGGAGCTTGGGGGGAAGGAGATGGGGGGATGAAAGTGGGAAGGAGATAGCGGGGGAACAAAGGTGGAAGGAGATGGGGAAGGAGATAAGGCGAAGGAGAAGGGGGAAGGAAGGGGGAAGGAGATAGCGGGATGGAAGTGGGAAGGAGATGGGCGAAGGAGAGGTGGGGGAAGGAAGGGGGAAAGAGACATGGGGGAAGGCGGGGGGAGGAAGAGGGAAGGATATGGGGGAAGGAGAGGGGGGAAGGAGATAGGGGAAGGAGTAGGGATTGGGAAGGAGATAGGTGGGAAGGAGAGGCGGGAATAAAGGGGTAGGTAGAGAGGGGAAGGAAGGGGGAAGGAGTTGGGGGAAGGAGAGGAGGGGAGGAAGGGGGGAGGAGATGGGGTAAGGAGAGGGGGGAAAGGAAGGGGGAAGTAGAGGGGGGAAGGAAGGGGAAGGAGATAGGTGGGAAGGAGAGGAGGGGAGGAAGGGGGAAGGAGATGGGGAAGGAGAGGGGGAAAGGAAGGGGGAAGGAGATGGGGAAGGAAGTGGAAGGAAGGGGGAAGGGGATAGGGAGAAGGAGGGGGAAAGGGAGTGGGAAGGAGATAGGGGCGAAGGAAAGGGGGAAGGAAGGGGGAAGCAGATAGGGGAAGAAGATAAGGGGAAAAAGATAGGAGGGAATGACAAGAGGAGGGAGGGAGACGGGGGAAGGAGAGGGGGAAGGAGAGGGGGTGAAGGAGAGGCGGTAAGGAGAGGGTGGGAAGGAAGGGGGAAGGAGAGGGGGGAAGTACATAGGGAGGAAGGAGAGGGTGGGAAGGAAGGGGGAAGGAGATGGGCAAGGAGAGGGGAGAAGGAGACGGTGGAAGGAGAGGGGGAAGGAGATAGGGAAAAGGAGAGGGGCGGAAGGAAGGGTGAAGGAGATAGGTGAGAAGAATATGGGGGAAAGAAGGGGGAAGGAGATATGGGGAAGGTGGGGGGAAGGAAGGGGAAGGAGATGGGGGAAGGAGATGTGGTGAAGGAGAGGGTAGGGAAGGAGAGGGGGGAAGGAAGGGGGTAGGAGATAGGCGGAAAGGAGAGGGGTGAAGGAGATAGGGGAAGGAGGGAGGGAGGAGGAAGGGGGAAGGAGATGGGGGCAAGGAGAGGGGGGAAGGAAGCGGGAAGGAGATAGGCGTGAAGGGGGAGGAGATAGGGAGACGGAGTGGGGGTAAGGAAGGGGGAAGGAGATGGAGTGAAGGAGATAGGGGAAAGGCGAGGGGGAAGGAGGGGGGAAGGAGATGGGGAAGGAGGGGGGAAGGAAGCAGAAAGGAGAAAAGGGGGGAAGGAAAGGGGGAAGGTGATTGATGGAAGGAGAGGAGTGTGAGGAGAGGGGTCAAGGAGGGGGGAAGTAGATAGGGGGAAGGAAAGGGGGAAGGAGATGGGGGAAGGCGAGGTGGTGGAAGGATGAGGGAAGGAGAGGGGGGAAGGAGACAGGGGAAGAAGAGGTGGGAAGGAGATGGGGAAGGAGAGGGGGAAGGAGAGAGTGGGTAAGAGATGGGGGAAGGAAGGGGGAAGGAGATAGGGGAAAGGGGAAGGAAGGGGGAAGGAGATGGGGAAGTAGGGAGGGGAAGGAAGGGGAAGCAGATAGGGGAGAAGGAGAGGGGGGAAGGAAAGGGGAAGGAGATATGGGCGAAGGAGAGTTGGGGAAGGAAGGGGGAAGGAGATGGGGAGAAGGGGAGCGTGAGGAAGGAGAGGGCAGAAGGAGAAGGGGAAGGAGTGGGTACGGAATGGGGAAGGAGCTGGGGGGGAAGGAGATGGGGGGATGAAAGTTGGAAGGAGATAGCGGGGGAAGAAAGGTGGAAGGAGATGGGGGAAGGAGATAAGGGGAGGAGATGGGGAAGGAAGGGTGAAGGAGACAGGGGTAAGGAAGGGGGAAGGAGATTGGTGAGAAGAAGATGGGGGAGAGGAAGGGGGAAGGTGACGGGGGAAGGAAGGGGGAAGGAGAGGGGGGAAGTAGATGGGGAAGGGGAGTGTGAGGAAGGAGAGGGCAGAAGGAGATGGGGAAGGAGGGGAGAATGAAGCGGGAAGGAGATAGGCGTGAAGGGGGAGGAGATAGGGGGACGGAGAGGGGGAAAGGAAGGGGGAAGGAGATGGAGTGAAGGAGGGGGGGAAGGAAGCAGGAAGGAGAAAAGGGGGGGAAGGAAAGGGGGAAGGTGATTGATGGAAGGAGAGGAGTGTGAGGAGAGGGGTCAAGGAGTGGGGAAGGAGATAGGGGGAAGGAAAGGGGGAAGGAGATAGGGGGATGGAAGGGGTAAGGAGATGGGGAAGGAGACAGGGGGAAGGAAGGGGAAAGGAGATGGGGGTAAGGAGATGGGGGAAAGGAAGGGTGAAGGAGATGGGCGAATGAGAGGTGGGGTAAGGAAGAGGGAAGGAGATATGGGGGAAGGCGGGGGGGAGGAAGATGGAAGGATATGGGGGGAAGGAGAGGGGGGAAGGAGATAGGGGGAAGGACTGGGGTTTGGGAAGGAGATAGGTGGGAAGGAGAGGCGGGAAGGAAGAGGGAAGTAGAGGGGGGAAGGAAGAGGGAAGGAGATTGGGGGGAAGGAGAGGAGGGGAGGAAGGGGGAAAGAGAGGGGGGAAGGAAGGGGAAGGAGATGGGGAACGAAGTGGAAGGAAGGGGGAAGGAGATAGGGGCGAAGGAGAGGTGGGGGAGGAAGGGGGAAGGAGAGGGTATAAAAGAAGGGGGGAAGTAGAGGGGGGAAGGAAGGGGGAAGGAGATAGGCGGGAAGGCGAGGGGGAAGGAGATGGGGAGAAGGAGAGGGGGTAAGGAAAGGGGAAGGAGATGGGGAAGGAGAGGGGGAAAGAAGGGGGAAGGAGATAGGCGGGAAGGAGTGGAGAGATAGTGGAAGGAGCCGGGGGAAGGAAGGGGGGAAGGAGATAGGGAGTAAGCAGAGGGGGAAAGAAGGAAGGAAACGGGGAAGGAAGGGGGAAGGAAATGGGGGTAAGGAGAAAGCAGGGAATGACAGGGGAGGGAAGGAGACAGGGTGGAAGGAGACGGGGGTAAGGAGAGGGTGGGAAGGAAGGCGGAAGGAGAGGGGATGAAGACAGGGGGAAGGAGATGGGGAAGGAGAGGGGGAGGAAATAGGGGGAAGGTGGGGCGGAAGGAAGGGGGAAGGAGATGCGGGAAAAGAGAGGGGCGATGGAGGGGGGAGGAGATAGGGAAGAAGGAGCGGGGGGAAGGAAGGTGGAAGGAGATAGGGTGGAAGGACATGGGAGAAGGAAGCGGGAAGGAGATGGGCGGAAAGGGGGGGAGAGATGGGGGAAGGAGAGGAGGGAAGGAAGGGAAAGAAGATAGTGAGTAAGGAGAGGGGGAAAGAAGGAAGGAAACGGGGAAGGAAGGGGGAAGGAAATGGGGGGAAGGAGAAAGCGGGGAATGACAGGGGAGGGAAGGAGACAGGGGGGAAGGAGAGGGGGTTAAGGAGAGGGTGGGAAGGAAGGGGGAAGGAGAGGGGGTGAAGAAAGGGGGAAGGAGATGGGGAAGGAGAGGGGGGAGGAGATAGGGGGAAGGAGGGGCGGAAGGAAGGGGGAAGGAGATGCCGGGAAGGAGAGGGGCGATGGAGAGGGGGGAGGAGATAGTGAAGAAGGAGGGGGGGAAGGAAGGGGGAAGGGGATAGGGGTAAGGAGAGTGGGGGAAGGAAGGGGGACAGAGACAGGGGGGAAGGAGGAGGGAGGAAGGGGGAAGGAGATAGGGTGGAAGGAGATGGGGGAAGGAAGGGGGAAGGAGATTGGGTGGAAGGAGAGGGGTGAAGGAAGGGTGAACGAGAATGGGGGAAGGAAGGGGAAGGCGATAGGGGAAGGAGATGTTGGAAGGAAGTGGGAAGGAGATAAGGGAGAAGCGGTTAGGGGGTAGGAAAGGGGAAGGAGATAGTGGGAAAGGAGAGGGGGAAGGAAGGGCGTAAAGAGAGGGGGAAGGAAGGGGGAAGGAGATGGGGAAGGAGACAGTGGGGGAAGAAGGGGGAAGGAGATAGGGCGATAGAAGGGGAAGGAGATAGGGGAGAAAGAGATGTGGAAGGAAGGGGGAAGGAGATTGGGGAGAAGGAGATGGGGGGAAGGAAGGGGGGATGGAGATACTTGGGGGAGGAAGGGGAAGTCGATAAAGGGGAAGGAGATGGGGGATGGAAGGGGGGTAGTGGATAGGGGCGAAGGAAGGGGGAAGGAGATAGGGTGGAAGGAGAGGGGGGAACGAAATGGGGAAAGGAGGGGGGGAAGGAAGGGGGAAGGAGATGGGGGAAGAAAGGGGGAAGGAGATGGGGGAAAGGAGATGGGGGGATGGAGGGGAAAGAAGATGGGGGAAGGACAGCGAGGAAGGAAGCGGGAAGGAGATAGCGGAAGAAGTTGGGGGGAGGAAGGGGGAAGGAAATGGGGGAAAGAAGGGGGATGGAGATAGGAGGGGAAGGAGATGGGGTGAAGGAAGGGGGAAGGAGATTGGGGAGACGGAGATGGGGGGAAGCAAGGGGGGATGGAGATAGTGGGGAAGGAAGGGGAAAGTAGATGGGGGGCAGAAAGGGGGAAGTTGACAGGGGGGAAGGAGAGGGGGGAACGAAAAGTGGAAAGGAGAGGGTGGAAGGAAGGGGGAAGGAGATGGGGGAAGGAGATGGGGGAAGGAAGGGGACGGCGATAGGGGGGAAAGGAAGTGGGAAGGAGATGGGGGAAAGAAGGGGGAAGGAAATATGGGGTAGGAATGGGAAGAGATAGTGGGGAAGGAGAGGGGGGAAGGAAGGGGGAGGAAGGGGGAGTAGAGGGGGAAGGAAGGGGGAAGGAGATGGGGGAAGGAGATAATGGGGAAGGAAGGGGGAAGAGATGGGGGAAGGAGATAGGGGAAGGAAGGGGGAAGCAGATAGGGGAGAAGGAGATAGGGAAGGAAGGGGGGATGGAGATAGTGGGGGAAGGAAGGCTGAAGTAGATGGGGGAAGGAAGGGGGAAGGAGATGTTAGAAACGAAGGGGGTAGGGGATAGGGGCGAAGGAAGGGGGAAGGAGATAGGGGGAAGGAGAAGGTGGAACGAAGGGGGGAATAAGACGGTGGATGGAAGGGGGAAGGCGATAGGGGGGAAAGGACGGGGGAAGGAGATAGGTGGAAATGAAGTGGGAATGAGATAGGGGGGTGGAAGGGGGAAGGAGATGGGGAAGGAGAGTGGGGAAGGAAGGGGGAAGGAGATGGGGAAAGGAAGGGAGAAGGAGATGGGGAAGGAGATGGGGAAGGACGTGCGAAGGAGATGGGGAGAAGGAGATGGGGAAGGAAGGAGGAAGGAGATAGGGGAGAAGGATATGTGGGGGACGGAAGGGGGAAGGCGATGGGGGGAAGGAAGTGGGAAGGAGATGGTGGAAGGAAGGGGGAAGGAGATAGGTGTAGGAAGGGGGAAGAGATAGTGGGGAAGGAAGGGGGAAGGAGATAGTGGGGAAGGAAGGGGGAAGGAGAGGGAGAAGGAAGGGGAAGAGGATGGGGGAAGGAGATGGTGGGGGAAGAAAGGGGGAAGGAGATGGGGGAAGGAGATGGGGAAGGAAGGGGGAAGCAGATAGGGGAAGAAGATGGAGGGAGAAGGGGGAAGGAGATGGGGGAAGGAAGGGAGAAGGAGAAAGGGGAGAAGGAGATGGGTGAAAGAAGGGGGAAGGAGATTGCGGAGAAGCAGATGGGGGAAGGAAGAGGGGAAGGAGATAGTGGGGGAAGGAATGGGGAAGGAGATAAGGTGGAAGGAGATGGGGGAAGGAAGGGGGAAGGAGATAGGGCGAAGAAGATAGGGGGAAGGAAGGGGGAAGGAGATGGGGAGGGAGATGGGGTGTAAGGAAGGGGGAAGGAGATTGGGGAAGGAGATGGGGGTGAAGGAAGGGGGAAGGAGATGGGGGAAAGGAGTTGGGGGGAAGGAAGGGGGAAGGAGTTGGGGGGCAGGAGATAGGGGAAGGAAGGGGAAGGAGATGGGGGAAGGAAGGGGGAAGGAGGTAGGGGAGAAGGAGATGGGGAAAGAAGGGGGAAGGAGATGGGGGAAGGAATGGGGAAGTAGATAGGGGAGAAGGAAGGGTGAAGGAGATTGGCTGAAGGAAGGGTGTAGGAGATAGGGGCGAAGGAAGGGGGAAGGAGATGCGGGAAGGAGAGGGGGAAATGAAGGGGAAAGAAGAGGGGGAAAGGATAGGGGGTGGAAATGGGGGAAGGAAGGGGGAAGGAGTTGGGTGGAAGGAGATCGGGGATGGAAGGGGGAAGGAGATGGGGAAAGGAGTTGGTGGAAGAAGTTGGGGGAATGAAGGGGGAAGGAGTTGGGGGGAAGGAGATATGGGGAAGGAATGGGGAAGGCGATGGGGTGGAAGGAAGGGTGAAGGAGATGGGGGAAAGGAGATGGTGGAAGGAGTTGGGGGAAGGAAGGGGGAAGGAGTTGTGGGGAAGGTGATATGGGGAAGGAATGGGGAAGGCGATGGGGTGGAAGGAAGGGTGAAGGAGATGGGGGAAGGAAGTTGGAAGGAGATAGGGTGGAAGGAGATGGGGGAAAGAAGAGTGGAAGGAGATAGTGGGGGAAGGAATGGGGAAGTAGATAGGGGAGAAGGACGGGTGAAGGAGATGGGCTGAAGGATGGGTGTAGGAGATAGGGGCGAAGGAAGGGGGAAGAAGATGGGGGAAGGAGAGGGGGAAATGAAGGGGGGAAGAAGAGGGGGTAAGGATAGGGGATGGAGATGGGGAAGGAAGGGGGAAGGAGATGGGTGGAAGGAGATAGGGGGATGGAAGGGGGAAGGAGATGGGGAAGGAGAGTGGGGAAGGAAGGAGGAAGGAGATGGGGAAGGAAGGGGGAAGGAGATTGGGGAGAAGGAGATGGGGAAGGAAGAGGGGAAGGAGATCGTGGGGGAAGGAATGGGGAAGTAGATAGGGGAGAAGGAAGGGTGAAGGTGATGGGCTGAAGGAAGGGTGTAGGAGATAGGGGCGAAGGAAGGGGGAAGGAGATGGGGAAGGAGAGGGGAAAATGAAGGGGGGAAGAAGAGGGGGTAAGGATAGGGGATGGAGATGGGGAAGGAAGGGGGAAGGAGATGGGTGGAAGGAGATCGGGGGATGGAAGGGGGAATGAGATGGGGGAAGTTGAGTGGGGAAGGAAGGGGGAAGGAGATAGGGCGAAGAAGATGGGGGAAGGAAGGGGGAAGGAGATGGGGAGGGAGATGGGGTGTAAGGAAGGGGGAAGGAGATTGGGGAAGGAGATGGGGGTGAAGGAATGGGAAGGAGATGGGGAAAATGAGTTGGGGGGAAGGAAGGGGGAATGAGTTGGGGGGCAGGAGATAGGGGAAGGAAGAGGAAGGAGATGGGGGAAGGAAGGGGGAAGGAGATAGGGGAGAAGGAGATGGGGTAAATCTGGGGGAAGGAGATTGGGGAGAAGGAGATGGGGGAAGGAAGAGGGGAAGGAGATAATGGGGGAAGGAATGGGGAAGTAGATAGGGGAGAAGGAAGGGTGAAGGAGATGGGCTGAAGGAAGTGTGTAGGAGATAGGGGCGAAGGAAGGGGGAAGGAGATGGGGGAAGGAGAGGGGGAAATGAAGGTGGGAAGAAGAGGGGGTAAGGATAGTGGATGGAGATGGGGGAAGGAAGGGGGAAGGTGATAGGGTGGAAGGAGATGGGGGAAGGAAGGGGGAAGGAGATAGGGCGAAGAAGATGGGGGAAGGAGATGAAGCGGGAGATGGGGTGTAAGGAAGGGGGAAGGAGATTGGGGACCGAGATTGGGGTGAACGAAGGGGGGAGGAGATGGGGGAAAGGAGTTGGGGGGAAGGAAGGGGGAAGGAGTTGGGGGGAAGGAGATAGGGGAAGGAAGGGGAAGGAGATGGGGGATGGAAGGGGGAAGGAGATAGGGGAGAAGGAGATGTGGGAAAGCTGGGGGAAGGAGATTGGGGAGAAGGAGATGGGGGAAGGAAGAGGGGAAGGAGATAATGGGGGAAGGAATGAGGAAGGAGATAGGGGAGAAGGAAGGCTGAAGGAGATGGGCTGAAGGAAGGGTGTAGTAGATAGGAGCGAAGGAAGGGGGAAGGAGATGGGGGAAGTAGAGGGGAAAATGAAGGGGGGAAGAAGAGGAGGTAAGGATAGGGGATGGAGATGGGGGAAGGAAGCGGGAAGGAGATGGGTGGAAGGAGATCGGGGGATGGAAGGGGGAATGAGATGGGGGGAAGGAGAGTGGGGAAGGAAGGAGGAAGGAGATAGGGTGGAAGGAGATGGGGGAAGGAAGGGGGAAGGAGATAGTGCGAAGAAGATAGGGGGAAGGAATGGGGAAGGAGATGGGGAGGGAGATGGGGTGTAAGGAAGGGGGAAGGAGATTGGGGAAGGAGATGGGGGTGAAGGAAGGGGAAGGAGATGGGGAAAGGAGTTGGGGGGAAGGAAGGGGGAAGGAGTTGGGGGGCAGGCGATAGGGGAAGGAAGGGGAAGGAGATGGGGAAGGAAGGGGGAAGGAGATAGGGGAGAAGGAGATAGGGAGGAAGGAAGGGGTAAGGAGATGGGGAGAAGGAGATGGTGGAGGAAGGGGGAAGGAGATTGGGGAGAAGGAGATGGGGGAAGGAAGGGGGGAAGGAGATAGCGGGGGAAGGAAGGGGGAAGTAGATGGGGAAGGAAAGGGGAACGAGATTGGGGGAAGGAGATGGGGAGGAGGGAAGTGTGAAGGAGATGGGGATAGGAAGGGTGAAGGAGATAGGGGAGAAGGAGATGGGGTGAAAGAAGGGGGAAGGAGATGGGGGAAGGAGATATGGGGGAAGGAATGGGAAAGGAGATGGGGGAAGGAAGGTGGAAGGAGATAGGGGAGAAGGAGATGGGGGAATGAAGGGGGGTGGAGATGGGGGAAGGAAGGGGAAAGGAGTTGGGGGAAGGAGATGGGGGAATGGAAGGGGGGAGGAGAGCGTGGAATGAAGGGGAAGTAGATAGGGAGGAAGGAGATGGGGAAGGAAGGGGAAGGAGATAGGGGAAGAAGATGGGGGGAAGGAAGGGGAAGGAGATAGGAGGGTAAGGAGATAGGAGGGTAAGGAAATGGGGGTGAAGGATTTGGGAAGGAGATGGGGGAAGGAAGGGGGAAGGAGATGGGGGAAGGAGATAGGGGGAAGAAGGAGGACGGAGATGGGGAGAAGGACATGGGGGAAGGAAGGGGGAAGGTGATTGGGGAGAAGGAGATAGGGGGAAGGAAAGGGGGAGAAATGGGGGGAAGGAAGGTGCTAGGAGAAAGGGGGAAGGAAGGGGAAGGAGACAGGTGGTAGGAAGGGGGAAGAGATGGGGGAAGGAAGGGGGAAGGAGATAGGGGAAGGAGAGGGGGGAAGGATGGGGGAACGAGATGGGGAAAGAAATGAGAAGGAGATGGGGAGAAGGAGCTGGGGGAAGGAGATAGAGGAGAAGGAGAAGTGGGAAAGAAGTAGTAAGGAGATAGGGGGAAGGAAGTAGGAAGGAGATGGGGAAGGAAGGGGGAAGGAGATAGGGGAAGGAGAGTGGGGAAGGATGTGGGAACGAAATGGGGGGAAGGAAGGGGGAAGGAGATGGGGGAAGGAGATGGGGAAGGAAGTGAGAAGGAGATGGGGAGAAGGAGCTGGAGGGAAGGAAGGGGAAAGGAGATAGAGGAGAAGGGGAAGTGGGGGAAAGAAGGGGTAAGGAGATAGGGGGACGGAAGTAGGAAGGAGATGGGGGAAGGAAGGGGGAAGGAGACAAGGGGTAGGAAGGGGAAGATATGGGGGAAGGAAGGGGGAAGGAGATAGTGGGGAAGGAGAGGGGGGAAGGAAGGGGGAAGGAGATGGGGTGAAGGAAGGGTGTAGGAGATAGAGGCGAGGGAAGGGGGAAGGAGATTGGGGAAGGAAAGGGGAGAATGAAGGGGGAAGGAGTGGGGGGAAGGAGAGGGGGGAAGGATGGGGGAACGAGATGGGGGGAAGGAAGGGGGAAGGAGATAGGGGATGGAGATGGGGGGAAGGAAGTGGGAAGGAGATAGGGGAGAAGGAGAAGTGGGGTAAGGAAGGGGAAGGAAATGGGGGAAGGAAGGAAGTAGGAAGGAGATGGGGTGGAAGGAAGGGGGAAGGAGACAAGGGGTAGGATGGAGAAGAGATGGGGAAGGAAGGGGGAAGGAGATAGTGGGGAAGGAGATGGGGGAAGGAAGGGTGAAGGAGATTCGGTAGAAGGAGATGGGGGAAGGCAGGGGGGGATGGAGATAGTGGGGGAAGGAAGGCTGAAGTAGATGGGGGAAGGAAGTGGGAAGGCGATGTTGGGAACGAAGGAGGTAGGGGATAGGGGTGAAGGAGATGGGGGAAGGAGAAGGGGGAACAAATTGGGGAATGAGACGGGGGAAGGAAGGGGGAAGGCGAGAGGGGGAAAGGACTGGGGAAGTAGATAGGGTGATGGAAGGGGGAAGGAGATGAGGGAAGCAGAGTGGGGAAGGAAGGGGGAAGGAGATAGGGGAAGAAGATGGGGGTAATGAAGGGGGAAGGAGATGGGGGAAAGAAGTGGGATGGAGACAGGAGGGGAAGGAGATGGGGGTGAAGGAAGGGGAAGGAGATTGGTGAGAAGGAGAGGGTGGAACGAAGGGTGGGAAGGAGGGGCAAGAAAGGTTGAAAGAGATGGGGGGAAGGAAGGTGGAAGGAGATAGGAGGGAAAGAGATGGTGGATGGAAGGGGGAAGGAGATGGGGGAAAGAAGAGGGATGGACATAGGATGGGAAGGAGATGGGGTGGAGGAAGGAGGAAGGAGATGGGGAAATGCGATGGGGGAAGGAAGGGGGGAATGGAGACAGTGGGGGAAGGAAGGGGAAGTAGGTGGGGGAAGGAAAGATGTAGGGGATGCAGCGAAGGAAGGGGGAAGGAGATAGGGGGAAGGACAGGGTGGAACGAAGGGTGGGGAGGAGGGGGCAAGAAAGGTTGAAAGAGATGGGGGGAAGGAAGGTGGAAGGAGATAGGAGGGAAAGAGATTGTGGATGGAAGGGGGAAGGAGATGGGGGAAAGAAGAGGGATGGACATAGGATGGGAAGGAGATGGGGTGGAGGAAGGAGGAAGGAGATGGGGAAATGCGATGGGGGGAAGGAAGGTGGAAGGAGATAAGGGAAGGAGATGGGGGGAAGGAAGGGTTAAGGAGATGGGGAGAAGGATATGGGGAAGGAATGTGGAAGGTGATTGGGGAGAAGGAGATGGGGGAAGGAAGGGGGTAAGGTGATAGTGGGTGAAGGAATGTGGAAGTAGATAGCGGAGAAGGAAGGGGGAAGGAGATGGGGTAAAGGAAGGGGGAAGGAGATGGGGGACGGAAGGGGGAAGGAGATGGGGGGAAGGAGATGTGGGAATGAAGGGGGAAGGTGATAGTGGGGGAAGGAATGGGGAAGTAGATAGGGGGAAAGGAAGGGTTCAGAGATGTGGTGAAGGAAGGGTGTAGGAGATAGTGGCGAAGGAAGGGAGAAAGAGATGGGGGAAGGAGAGGAGGGAACGATGGCGGGAAGGAGAGGGGGGAAGGAAGGGTGAAGGAGATGGGGGAGGAAGGCGGAAGGGGATAGGGGGAAGGGAGGAGTAAGGAGATAGGGCGAAAGGAGATGGGGAAGGAAGGGGGAAGGAGATGGGGGAAGGAGAGCAGGGAAGGAAGGGGAAGGAGATAGGGAGAAGGAGATGGGGAAGGAAGTGGGATGGAGATGGGGGAAAGAAGTGGGATGGATATAGGAAGGGAAGGAGATGGGGGTGGAGGAAGGGGGAAGGAGATTGTGGAAATGAGATGGGGGAAGGAAGGTGGAAGGAGATAGGGGGAAGGAGATGGGGGAAGGAAGGATTAAGGAGATGGGGAGAATGACATGGGGGAAGCAATGTGGAAGGTGATTGGGGAGAAGGAGGTGGGGGAAGGAAGGGGGTTAGGTGATAGTGGGTGAAGGAATGTGGAAGTAGTTGGGGGGGAAGGAAGGGGGAAGGAGATGGGGTGAAGGAAGGGTGTAGGAGATCGGGGCGAAGGAAGGGGGAAGGAGATAGGGGAAGGAGAGGAGGGAACGAAGGGAGAAAGGAGAGGGTGGAAGGAAGGGGGAAGGAAGGGGGAAGGAGATGGGGAAAGGAGATGTGGGAAGGAAGGGGGAAGGTGATAGTGGGGGAAGGAATGGGGAAGTAGATGGGGGGAAGGAAGGGGTCGGAGATGGGGTGGAGGAAGGGTGTAGGAGATAGGTGCCAAGGAAGGGGAAAGAGATGGGGTAAGGAGAGGAGGGAACGAAGGGGGGAAGGAGAGGGGGGGAAGGAAGGGTGAAGGACATGGGGGAAGGAGGTGGGGGAAGGAGATAGGGGGTAGGAAGGGGAAGAGATAGTGGGGAAGGAAGAGGGAATAAGATAGTGGGGAAGGAGAGGGGGGAAGGAAGGGGGAAGGAAGGGGGAGCAGAGGGGGAAGGAAGGGGGAAGGAGATAAGGGGGAAGGAGATAATGGGGGAAGGAAGGGGGGATGGAGATAGTGGGGGAAGGAAGGCTGAAGTAGATGGGGGAAGGAAGTGGGAAGGAGATGTTGGGAACGAAGGAGGTAGGGGATAGGGGTGAAGGAAGGGGGAAGGAGATGGGGGCGAAGGAGAAGGGGGAACAAAGGGGGGAATGAGACCGGGGAAGGAAGGGGGAAGGCGATAGGGGAAAAAGGACTGGGGAAGGCGATAGGGGGAAATGAACGGGGAAGGAGATATGGGGGAAGCAGATAGGGGAGAAGGAGATGGGGGAAGGAAGGGGGAAGGAGATTAGGGAGAAGGAGATGGGGGAAGGAGGGGGGGATGGAGATAGATGGGGAAGGAAGGCTGAAGTAGATGGGGGGAAGGAAGGGGGAAGGAGATGTTGGGAACGAAGGAGGTAGGGGATAGGGGTGAAGGAAGGGGGAAGGAGATGGGGGAAGGAGAAGGGGGAACAAATTGGGGAATGAGACGGGGGAAGGAAGGGGGAAGGCGAGAGGGGGAAAGGACTGGGGAAGGAGATAGGGTGATGGAAGTGGGAAGGAGATGAGGGAAGGAGAGTGGGGAAGGAAGGGGGAAGGAGATAGGGGAAGAAGATGGGGGTAAGGAAGGGGAAGGAGATGGGGAAAGAAGTGGAATGGAGACAGGAGGGGAAGGAGATGGGTGTGAAGGATGGGGAAGGAGATTGGGGAGAAGGAGATGGGGAAGGAAGGGGGAATGGAGACAGTGGGGGAAGGAAGGGGAAGTAGATGGGGGAAGGAAGGACGTAGGGGATGGGGCGAAGGAAGGGGGAAGGAGATAGGGGGAAGGAGAGGGGGAACGACGGGTGGGAAGGAGCGGGCAAGAAAGGTTGAAAGAGATGGGGGGAAGGAAGGTGGAAGGAGATAGGGGGAAGGAGATGTTGGATGGAAGGGGGAAGGAGATGGGGGAAGGAGAGTGGGGAAGGAAGGCGAAGGAGATAGGGAGAAGGAGATGGGGAAGGAAGGCGGAAGGAGATGGGGAAAGAAGAGGGATGGAGATAGGGGAAGGAGATGGGGGAAGGAAGGGTTAAGGAGATGGGGAGAAGGATATGGGGAAGGAATGTGGAAGGTGATTGGGGAGAAGGAGATGGGGGAAGAAAGGGGGTTAGGTGATAGTGGGTGAAGAAATGTGGAAGTAGATAGCGGCGAAGGAAGGGGGAAGGAGATGGGGTAAAGGAAGGGGGAAGGAGATGGGAGACGGAAGGGGGAAGCAGATGGGGGAAGGAGATGTGGGAAGGAAGGGGGGATGGTGATAGTGGGGGAAGAAATGGGGAAGTAGATAGGGGGGATGGAAGGGTTCAGAGATGGGGTGAAGGAAGGGTGTAGGAGATAGTGGCGAAGGAAGGGGGAAAGAGATGGGGAAGGAGAGGAGGGAACTAAGGGGGGAAGGATAGGGGGGAAGGAAGGGTGAAGGAGATGGGGAGGAAGGCGGAAGGAGATGGGGAAGGAAGGAGGAAGGAGGTAGGGTGAAAGGAGATGGGGGAAGGAAGGGGGAAGGAGATAGGGGAAGAAGATGGGGGGGAGGTAAGGGGGAAGGAGATGAGGGAAGGAAGTTGGGGAAGGAGATGGGGTGAAGGAGGGGGGAAGGAGCTGGGGGAAAGGAGATCGGGGGATGGAAGGTGGGAGGAGATGGGGGAATGGAGTTGGGGGGAAGGATGGGGGAAGGAGTTGGGGTGAAGGAGATGGGGGAAGGAAGAGGGAAGGAGATGGGGAGAAGGACATGGGGGGAAGGAAGGGGGCAGGAGATTGGGAAGGAAGGGGGAAGGAGATAGGGGAGAAGGAGATGGGGTGAAAGAAGGGGAAAGGAGATGGGGAAGGAGATATGGGGGAAGGAATGCGGAAGGAGATGGGGGAAGGAAGGTGGAAGGAGATGGGGAGAAGGACATGGGGGGAAGGAAGGGGGCAGGAGTTGGGGGAAGGAAGGGGGAAGGAGATAGGGGAGAAGGAGATGGGGTGAAAGAAGGGGAAAGGAGATGGGGGAAGGAGATGAGGGAAGGAAGTGGGAAGGAGATTGGGGAGAAGGAGAAAGGGGGTGAAGGAAGGTGGAAGGAGATAGGGGAGAAGGAGATGTAGGGGAAGGAAGGGGGAAGGCCATAGCGGGCAGGAAGTGGGAAGGAGATGGGGTAGGAAGGGGGAAGGAGATGGGGGTAGGATGTGGGAAGAGATAGTGGGGAAGGAAGGGGGAAGGAGATAGTGGGGAAGGAGAGGGGGAAGGAAGGGGGCAAGGAGAGGGGGAAGGAAGGGGGAAGGAGTTAGGGGGGAAGGAGATAGTGGGGGAAGGAGATGGGGAAGGAGATGGGGAAGGAGATGGGGAAGGAGATAGGGGAGAAAGAGATGGGGGAATGAAGGGGGATGGAGATAGTGGGGGAAGGAAGGGGGAAGGAGATAGGGGGAAAGGAGATAGTGGGGGAAGGAAGGGGAGGGAGATAGGGGAGAAGGAGACGGGGGAATGAAGGGGGATGGAGATAGTGGGGGAAGGAAGGGGGAAGTAGATAGAGGGGAAGGAAGGGGGAAGGAGATGGGGGAAGGAAGGGCGTAGGGGATAGGGGCGAAGGAAGGGGGAAGGAGACGGGGAAAGAAAGGGGGAAGGAGATATGGGGAAAGAAGGGGGAAGGAGATGGGGGATGGAAATGGGAAGAAGATAGGGGAAGAAGATGGGGGAAGGAAGGGGGAAGGAGATGGGGGGAAAGAACGGGGATGGAGATCGGAGGGGAAGGAGATGGGGGTGAAGGAAGGGGGAAGGAGATTGGGGAGAAGGGAGATTGGGGAAAGGAAGGGGGGATGGAGATAGCGGGGGAACGAAGGGGGAAGTAGATGGGGGGAAGGAAGGGGTTAGGGGATAGGGGCGAAGGAAGGGGGGAAGGAGATAGGGGAAGGAGAGTGGGGAACGAAGGGGAGGAAGGAGAGGAGGGAAGAAAGGGGGAAGGAGATGGGGGAACGAAGGGGAAAGGAGATGGAAGGAGTTGGGGGAATGAAGGGGAAGACGATAGGGAGGAAGGAGATGGGGGAAGGAAGGGGAAGGAGATAGGGGAAGAAGATGGGGGAATGAAGGGGGAAGGAGATGCAGGAAAGAAGGGGGATGGAAATAGGAAGGTAAGGAAATGGGGGTGAAGGAAGTGGGAAGGAGATGGGGAAATGAGATGGGGGAAGGAAGGTGGAAGGAGATGGGGGGAAGGAGATAGGGGGGAAGAAGGGGGAAGGAGATAGGGAGAAGGACATGGGGGAAGGAAGGGGGTGAAGGAGAGGGGGAGAGGGGGAAGGAGATGGGGGAAGGAGATGGGGGAATGAGTGGGGGTGAAGGAAAGGACAGGGAAGGAGAGGGGGGAAGGCGAAGGGGAAAGAAGGGGGAAGGAAGGAGATGGGGAAGTAGAGGGTGGGAAGTAAGGGGGAAGGAAGGGGATGGGGCGGGGGCGAAGGAAGGGGGATGGAGATGGGGGAAGGAGTGGGGGAGGAAGGAAGGGGAGGCAGAGGGGGGAAGGACAGGGGAGGAAGGGGGGAAGGAGATGGGGGAAGGAGGTGGGGGAAGGAGAGGAGAGGAGAAGAGGGGGAAGGAGATGGGGGAAGGAGATGGGGAGAAAGGTGAGGGTGGGTAAAGAGTGGGGGGAAGGAGGTAGTGGGTAAGGAGGGGTGGAAGGAAGGGGGAAGGAGATGGGGGAAGTAGATGGTTGAAGGGGATGGTGGGGAAGGAGAGGTGGGGAAGGAGAGGTGGTGAAGGAGAGGGGTAAGGAGAGGTGGGAAGCAGAGAGGGGGAAGGAGAGGGGGGAAGGAGGGGGTATGGAGATGGGGTAAAGGAAGGGGAAAGAGATGGGGGACGGAACGGGGAAGGAGATGTGGGAAGGAAGGGGGGGAAGGTGATAGTGGGGGAAGGAATGGGGACGTAGATACGGTGGAAGGAAGGGTTCAGAGATGGGGTGAAGGAAGGGTGTAGGAGATAGTGGCGAAGGAAGGGAGAAAGAAATGGGGGAAGGAGAGGACGGAACAAAGGGGGGAAGGAGAGGGGGGAAGGAAGGGTGAAGGAGATGGGGGAGGAAGGCGGAAGGAGATGGGGGAAGGAAGGAGTAAGGAGATAGTGTGAAAGGAGATGGGGGAGGAAGGCGGAAGGAGATGGGGGAAGGAAGGAGTAAGGAGATAGGGCGAAACGAGATGGGGAAGGAAGGGGGAAGGAGATAGGGGGAAGAACATGGGGGGGGAAGTAAGGGGGAAGGAGATGGGGAAGGAAATTGGGGAAGGAGATGGGGGTGAAGGAGGAGGGGGGAAGGTGATTGGGGAAATGAGATCGGGGGATGGAAGGTGGGAGGAGATGGGGGGATGGAGATGGGGGGAAGGATGGGGGAAGGAGTTGGGTGAAGGAGATGGGGGAAGAAAGAGGGAAGGAGATGGGGAGAAGGACATGGGGGAAGGAAGGGGGCAAGAGATTGGGGAGAAGGAGATGGGGGAAGGAAGGTGGAAGGAGATGGGGGAAGGAAGGGGGAAACGAGATGTGGGGAAGGAAGGGGAAGGAGATGGTGGAAGGAGATGGGGAAGAAAGTGGGAAGGAGATGGGGAGAAGGAGATAGGGAGGAAGGAAGGGGGAAGGAGATAGGGGAGAAGGATTTTGGGGGAGGAAGGGGGAAGGATATGGGGGAAGGAAGTGGGAAGGAGATGGGGGAAGGAAGGGGAAGGAGATAGGGGGGTAGGAAGGGGGAAGGAGATAGGGGGAAAGGAAGGGGGTAGGAGATAGTTGGGAAGTAGAGGGGGGAAGGAAGGGGTAAGGAGATAGGGGGAAGAAGATGGGGATAAGGAAGGGGGAAGGAAATGGGGGAAGAAGATTGGGGTGGAAGGAGAGGTGGGAGAAGGAAGGGGGAAGGAGATAGGGGCCAAGGAGAGGTGGGGGAAGGAAGAGGGAAGAAGATGGGGGAAGAAGGTGGGGAAGGAGATAGGGGAGGGGGCACGAAGGAATGGGGAAGGAGATAGGGGAGGAAGGAGATAGGGGAAAGTAGATGGGTGAAGGAAGCGGGAAGGAGATAAGGGGAAGGAGAGTGGTTAAGGAGAGGGGAAGGAGGGGGGAATGGGAGAAGGAGAGGTGGAAGGAGATGGGGGAAGGAGAGGGGGAAGGAGATTGGGGGAAGGATAGGGGATGAAGGAGAGGAGGCGAAGGAGAGGGGGCAAAGGAGAGGGGGTGAAGGAGAGGCGGGTGAAGGAGAAAGGGGCGAATGATAGGGCGGCGAAGGAGAGGGGGGAAAGGAGATGAGGGAAGGAAGAGGGGCGAAGAAAGGGGGAAGGAGATGGGGGAAGGGGGGACAGAGAGGGGAGGTAAAGGAAGGGGGTGGGAAGGAGAAGGGTGGAAGGAGGGGGAGGAAGGGTGGGAAGGAGGTATGGGGGAGGAGTGGGAAGGAGATATGGGAAGGACAGGGCGGAAGGAGATGGTGCAAGGAGATCGGGGGGGTAGGAGAGTGGGGGTAAGGAAGGGAGAAGGAGATGGGGAAGGAGAGGGGGGAAGGAGAGGGGGGAAGGAGATGGGGGTGAAGGGAGGGGGAAGGAGATAGGGGATTAGATTACTTAGATTAGATTAGATTACTTTTACAGTGTGAGATGGGGGTGAAGGAAGGCGGAAGGAGATAGGGGATGAGATTACTTAGATATAATTAGATTACTTTTACAGTGCGGAAACAGGCCCTTCGGCCCAACAAGTCCACACCGCCCCGCCGAAGCGTTACCAACCCATACCCCTACGTCTACACCTTACCTAACACTACAGGCAATTTAGCATGGCCAATTCACCTGAAATGCACATTTTTGGACTGTGAGAGGAAACCGGAGCACCCGGAGGAAACCCACGCAGACACAGGGAGAACGTGCAAACTCCAGTCAGTCGCCTGAGGCGGGAATTGAACCCGGGTGTCCGGTGCTGTGAGGCAGCAGTGCTAACCACTGTGCCACCGTGCTGCCCAAAAATATGCAACTCGACACAGACAGTTGCCCGAGGCTGGAATCGAACCCGGATCCCTGGAGCTGTGAGGCAGCAGTGCTAACCACTGAGCCACCGTACCACCCCTCTGACAGAGCAGTGGAGGGATACAGGATAGCCAGAAGGGACCTGAAGAAAGGGATGAGGAGAGCTAAGAGAGGGCATGAAAAATCCTTGGCGGATAGGATCAAGGATAACCCCAAGGCATTCTATGCGTATGTGAGAAACCTGAGAATGACGAGAACGAGGGTAGGTCCGATCAAGGACAGTGGTGGGAGACTGTGTATTGAGTCGGAAGAGATAGGAGAGGTCTTGAACAAGTACTTCTCTTCAGTATTTACGAATGAGAGGGACCGTATTGTTGAAGAGGAGAGTGTGAAACGGACTGATAAGCTAGAAGAGATACCTGTTAGGAAGGAAGATGTGTTGGACATTTTGAACAACTTGAGGATAGACAAGTCCCCCGGGCCTGACGGGATATGGTTCATTGACAGAGGGGGACAGTCTGCTCTTCCCAGGGCGTGTCACATTGACAGAGTGGGGTCAGTCTGCTCTTCACTGGGTGTGTTACATTGACAGAGTGGGGTAAGTCTGCCCTTTCCTGGGTGTGTTACATTGACAAAGTGGGGTCAGTCTCCTCTTGACTGGGTGTGTTACATTGACAGAGTGGGGTCAGTCTGCTCTTCACTGGGTGTGTTACATTGACAGAGTGGGGTCAGTTAGCTCTTCCCTTGGTGTATTACATTGACAGAGGGGGGTCAGTCTGCTCTTCGCTGGGTGTGTGACATTGACAGAGTGGGGTCAGTCTGCACTTCGTTGGGTGTGTTACATTGACAGAGTGGTGTCATTCTGCTCTTCCCTGGGTGTGTTACATTGACAGAGTTGGCTCAATGTGCTTTTCCCTGGGTGTGTTACATTGACAGAGTGGGGTCAGTCTGCTCTTCCCAGGGCGTGTCACATTGACAGAGTGGGGTCAGTCTGCTCCTCCCTGGGTGTGTTACATGGACAGAGTGGGGTCAGTCTGCCCTTTCCTGGTTGTGTTACATTGACAAAGTGGGGTCAGTCTGCTCTTGACTGAGTGTGTTACATTGACAGAGTGGGGTCAGTCTGCTCTTCCCTGGGTGTGTTCCATTGACAGAGTGGGGTTAGTCTGCTCTTCACTGGGTGTGTTACATTGACAGAGTGGGATCAGTCTGCCCTTTCCTGGGTGTGTTACATTGACAAAGTGGGGTCAGTCTGCTCTTGACTGGGTGTGTTACATTGACAGAGTGGGGTCAGTCTGCTCTTCCCTGGGTGTGATACATTGACAGAGTGGGGTCAGTCTGCCCTTTCCTGGGTGTGTTACATTGACAGAGTGGGTTGTGTCTGCCTTTCCCTGGGTGTGTTGCATTGACAGAGTGGGGTTAGTCTGTTTTTATCTGAGTGAGTTACATTTACAGAGTGGGGTCAGTCTGTTCTTCCCTGGGTGTGTTACGTTGACAGAATGCGGTCAGTCTGCTCTTCCCTGGGCGTGTTACATTGACAGAGTGGGGCCAGTCTGCTCTTCCCCGGATGTGTTACGTTGACAGAATGCGGTCAGTCTGCTCTTCCCTGGATGTGTTGCACTGACAGAGTGGGGTCAGTCTGTTCTCCCAGGGTGTGTTACATTGACTGAGTGGGGTCAGTCTGCTCTTCCCTGGGTGGGTTATATTGACAAAGTGGGGTCAGTCTGCTCTGCACTGGGTGGGTTACATTGACAGAGTTGTTTCAGTCTGCTCTTCCCTGGGTGGGTTACATTGACAGAGTTGGATCATCTGCTCTTCCCTGGGTGTGTTACTTTGACAGAGTGGTTTCAGTCTCCTCTTCCCTGGGTGTGTTACAGTGACACGGTGGGGTCAGTCTGCCCTTCCCTGGGTGTGTTACATTGACAAAGTGGGGTCAGTCTGCTCTTCCCTGGGTGTGTTACATTGACAGAGTGGGTTGTGTCTGCTTTTCCGTGGGTGTGTTACATTGACAGAGTGGGGTCAGTCTGTTCTTCCCTGGGTGGGTTACTTTCACAGAGTGGGAGTCAGTCTGCTCTTCCCAAGGTGTGTTACATTGACAGAGTGGGTTGTGTCTGCTTTTCCGTGGGTGTGTTACATTGACAGAGTGGGGTCAGTGTGCATTTCCCTGGGTGTGTTACTTTCACAGAGTGGGAGTCAGTCTGCTCTTCCCAGGGCGTGTCACATTGACAGAGTGGGGTCAGTCTGCTCTTCCCAGGGCGTGTCACATTGACAGAGTGCGGTCAGTCTGCACTTTCCTGGGTGGGTTACATTGACAGAGTGGGTTAAGTCTGCAGTTGACTGTGTGAGTAAGTTTGCAGAGTGAGGTCAGTCTGCTCTTCTCTGGGTGGGTTACATTGACTGATTGGGGTCAGTCTGCTCTTCCCAGGGCGTGTCACATTGTCAGAGGGGGTCAGTGTGCACTTCCCTGGGTGCGTTACATTTACAGATTGGGGTCAGTCTGCTCTTCCCTGGGTGTGTTACATTGACAGAGTGGGGTCAGTCTGCTCTTCCCTTGGTGTATTACATTGACAGAGTGGGTTCAGTCTGAAATTCCCTGGGTGTGTTACATTGACAGAGGGGGGTCAGTCTGCTCTTCCCTGGGTATGTTACATTGACAGAGTGGGGTCAGTCTGCACTTCGTTGGGTGTGGTACATTGACAGAGTGGGGTCATTCTGCTCTTCCCTGGGTGTGTTACATTGACAGAGTTGGCTCAATGTGCACTTCCCTGGGTGTGTTACATTGACAGAGTGGGTTCAGTCTGCTCTTCCCAGGGCGTGTCACATTGACAGAGTGGGGTCAGTCTGCTCTTCCCTGGGTGTGTTACATTGACAGCGTGGGGTCAGTCTGCCCTTTCCTGGGTGTGTTACATTGACAAAGTGGGGTCAGTCTGCTCTTGACTGGGTGTGTTACATTGACAGAGTGGGGTCAGTCTGCTCTTCCCTGGGTGTGTTCCATTGACAGAGGGGGGTTAGTCTGCTCTTCACTGGGTGTGTTACATTGACAGAGTGGGGTCAGTCTGCTCTTCCCAGGGTGTGTTACGTTGACAGAGTGAGGTCAGTCTGCTCTTCCCTTGGAATTGTTACACTGACAGAGTGGGGTCAGTCTGCTCTTCCCTGGGTGTGTTACATTGACAGAGTGGGGTCAGTCTGCTCTTCCCTGGGTGTGTTACATTGACAGAGTGGGTTCAGTCTGCACTTCCCTGGGTGTGTTACATTGATAGAGTGGGGTCATTCTGCTCTTCCCTGGGTGTGTTACATTGATAGAGTGGGGTCAGTCTGCACCTCTTTGGGTGTGTTACATTGACAGAGTGGGGTCAGTCTGCTCTTCCCTGGGTGTGATGCATTGACAGGGTTCGGTCAGTTTGCACTTCCCTGGGTGTGTTTCATTGACAGAGGGGGTCAGTCTGCTCTTCCCAGGGGGTGTCACATTGACAGAGTGCCGTCAGTCTGGTCTTCCCTGGGTGTGTTACATTGACAGAGTGGGGTCAGTCTGCCCTTTCCTGGGTGTGTTACATTGACAAAGTGGGGTCAGTCTGCACTTCGTTGGGTGTGTTACATTGACAGAGTGGGGTCATTCTGCTCTTCCCTGGGTGTGTTACATTGACAGAGTTGGCTCAATGTGCACTTCCCTGGGTGTGTTTCATTGACAGAGTGGGGTCAGTCTGCTCTTTCCAGGGCGAGTCACATTGACAGAGTGGGGTCAGTCTGCTCCTCCCTGGGTGTGTTACATTGACAGAGTGGGGTCAGTCTGCCCTTTCCTGGGTGTGTTCCATTGACAAAGTGGGGTCAGTCTGCTCTTGACTGGGTGTGTTACATTGACAGAGTGGGGTCAGTCTGCTCTTCCCTGGGTGTGTTCCATTGACAGAGTGGGGTTAGTCTGCTCTTCACTGGGTGTGTTACATTGACAGAGTGGGGTCAGTCTGCCCTTTCCTGGGTGTGTTACATTGACAGAGTGGGGTCAGTCTGCTCTTCCCTGGGTGTGATACATTGACAGGGTTGGGTCAGTTTGCACTTCCCTGGTTGTGTTTCATTGACAGAGGGGGTCAGTCTGCTCTTCCCAGGGCGTGTCACATTGACAGAGTGCGGTCAGTCTGCTCTTCCCTGGGTGTGTTACATTGACAGAGTGGGGTCAGTCTGCCCTTTCCTGGGTGTGTTACATTGACAAAGTGGGGTCAGTCTGCACTTCGTTGGGTGTGTTACATTGACAGAGTGGTTTCATTCTGCTCTTCCCTGGGTGTGTTACATTGGCAGAGTTGGCTCAATGTGCACTTCCCTGGGTGTGTTACATTGACAGAGTGGGGTCAGTCTGCTCTTTCCAGGGCGTGACACATTGACAGAGTGTGGTCAGTCTGCTCCTCCCTGGGTGTGTTACATTGACAGAGTGGGGTCAGTCTGCCCTTTCCTGGGTGTGTTGCATTGACAAAGTGTGGTCAGTCTGCTCTTGACTGGGTGTCTTACATTGACTGAGTGGGGTCCGTCTGCTCTTCCCTGGGTGTGTTCCATTGACAGAGTGGGGTTAGTCTGCTCTTCACTGGGTGTGTTACATTGACAGAGTGGGGTCACTCTGCTCTGCCCTGGGTGTGATACATTGACAGAGTCGGGTTAGTCTGTTTTTATCTGAGTGAGTTACATTTACAGAGTGGGGTCAGTCTGTTCTTCCCTGGGTGTGTTACGTTGACAGAATGCGGTCAGACTGCTCTTCCCTGGGCGTGTTACATTGACAGAGTGGGGTCAGTCAGCTCTTCCCCGGATGTGTTACGTTGACAGAATGCGGTCAGTCTGCTCTTCCCTGGGTGTGTTGCACTGACAGAGTGGGGTCAGTCTGCTCCCCCAGGGTGTGTTACATTGACTGAGTGGGGTCAGTCTGCTCTTCCCTGGGTGGGTTATATTGACAGAGTGGGGTCAGTCTGCTCTGCACTGGGTGGGTTACATTGACAGGGTGGGTTCAGTCTGCTCTTCCCTGGGTGGGTTACATTGACAGAGTTGGATCATCTGCTCTTCCCTGGGTGTGTTACTTTGACAGAGTGGTTTCAGTCTCCTCTTCCCTGGGTGTGTTACAGTGACAGAGGGGGGTCAGTCTGCTCTTCGCTGGGTGTGTTACATTGACAGAGTGGGGTCAGTCTGCACTTCGTTGGGTGTGTTACATTGACAGAGTGGGGTCATTCTGCTCTTCCCTGGGTGTGTTACATTGACAGAGTTGGCTCAATGTGCACTTCCCTGGGTGTGTTACATTGACAGAGTGGGGTCAGTCTGCTCTTCCCAGGGCGTGTCACATTGACAGAGTGGGGTCAGTCTGCTCCTCCCTGGGTGTGTTACATGGACAGAGTGGGGTCAGTCTGCCCTTTCCTGGTTGTGTTACATTGACAAAGTGGGGTCAGTCTGCTCTTGACTGAGTGTGTTACATTGACAGAGTGGGGTCAGCCTGCTCTTCCCTGGGTGTGTTCCATTGACAGAGTGGGGTTAGTCTGCTCTTCACTGGGTGTGTTACATTGACAGAGTGGGGTCAGTCTGCCCTTTCCTGGGTGTGTTACATTGACAAAGTGGGGTCAGTCTGCTCTTGACTGGGTGTGTTACATTGACAGAGTGGGGTCAGTCTGCTCTTCACTGGGTGTGTTACATTGACAGAGTGGGGTCAGTCTGCTCTTCCCTGGGTGTGATACATTAACAGAGTGGGGTCAGTCTGCCCTTTCCTGTGTGTGTTACATTGACAGAGTGGGTTGTGTCTGCCTTTCCCTGGGTGTGTTGCATTGACAGAGTCGGGTTAGTCTGTTTTTATCTGAGTGAGTTACATTTACAGAGTGGGGTCAGTCTGTTCTTCCCTGGGTGTGTTACGTTGACAGAATGCGGTCAGTCTGCTCTTCCCTGGGCGTGTTACATAGACAGAGTGGGATCAGTCTGCTCTTCCCCGGATGTGTTACGTTGACAGAATGCGGTCAGTCTGCTCTTCCCTGGGTGTGTTGCACTGACAGAGTGGGGTCAGTCTGCTCTCCCAGGGTGTGTTACATTGACTGAGTGGGGTCAGTCTGCTCTTCCCTGGGTGGGTTATATTGACAGAGTGGGGTCAGTCTGCTCTGCACTGGGTTGGTTACATTGACAGAGTGGGTTCAGTCTGCTCTTCCCTGGGTGGGTTACATTGACAGAGTTGGATCATCTGCTCTTCACTGGGTGTGTTACTTTGACAGAGTGGTTTCAGTCTCCTCTTCCCTGGGTGTGTTACAGTGACACGGTGGGGTCAGTCTGCCCTTCCCTGGGTGTGTTACATTGACAAAGTGGGGTCAGTCTGCTCTTCCCTGGGTGTGTTACATTGACAGAGTGGGTTGTGTCTGCTTTTCCGTGGGTGTGTTACATTGACAGAGTGGGGTCAGTGTGCATTTCCCTGGGTGTGTTACTTTCACAAAGTGGGAGTCAGTCTGCTCTTCCCAAGGTGTGTTACATTGACAGAGTGGGGTCAGTCTGCTCTTCCCAGGGCGTGTCACATTGACAGAGTGGTATCAGTCTGCTCTTCCCAGGGCGTGTCACATTGACAGAGTGCGGTCAGTCTGCACTTTCCTGGGTGGGTTACATTGACAGAGTGGGTTAAGTCTGCAGTTGACTGTGTGAGTAAGTTTGCAGAGTGAGGTCAGTCTGCTCTTCTCTGGGTGGGTTACATTGACTGATTGGGGTCAGTCTGCTCTTCCCAGGGCGTGTCACATTGTCAGAGGGGGTCAGTGTGCACTTCCCTGGGTGCGTTACATTTACAGATTGGGGTCAGTCTGCTCTTCCCTGGGTGTGTTACATTGACAGAGTGGGGTCAGTCTGCTCTTCCCTTGGTGTATTACATTGACAGAGTGGGTTCAGTCTGAAATTCCCTGGGTGTGTTACATTGACAGAGGGTGGTCAGTCTGCTCTTCCCTGGGTATGTTACATTGACAGAGTGGGGTCAGTCTGCACTTCGTTGGGTGTGTTACATTGACAGAGTGGGGTCATTCTGCTCTTCCCTGGGTGTGTTACATTGACAGATATGGCTCAATGTGCACTTCCCTGGGTGTGTTACATTGACAGAGTGGGGTCAGTCTGCTCTTCCCAGGGCGTGTCACATTGACAGAGTGGGTTCAATCTGCTCTTCCCTGGGTGTGTTACATTGACAGCGTGGGGTCAGTCTGCCCTTTCCTGGGTGTGTTACATTGACAAAGTGGGGTCAGTCTGCTCTTGACTGGGTGTGTTACATTGACAGAGTGGGGTCAGTCTGCTCTTCCCTGGGTGTGTTACATTGACAGAGTGGGGTCAGTCTGCTCTTCCCAGGGTGTGTTACGTTGACAGAGTGAGGTCAGTCTGCTCTTCCGTTGGAATTGTTCCACTGACAGAGTGGGGTCAGTCTGCTCTTCCCTGGGTGTGTTACATTGACAGAGTGGGGTCAGTCTGCTCTTCCCTGGGTGTGTTACATTGACAGAGTGGGTTCAGTCTGCACTTCCCTGGGTGTGTTACATTGATAGAGTGGGGTCAGTCTGCTCTTCCCTGGGTGTGTTACATTGATAGAGTGGGGTCAGTCTGCACCTCTTTGGGTGTGTTACATTGACAGAGTGGGGTCAGTCTGCTCTTCCCTGGGTGTGATACATTGACAGCGTTGGGTCAGTTTGCACTTCCCTGGGTGTGTTTCATTGACAGAGGGGGTCAGTCTGCTCTTCCCAGGGCGTGTCACATTGACAGAGTGCGGTCAGTCTGCCCTTTCCTGGGTGTGTTACATTGACAAAGTGGGGTCAGTCTGCACTTCGTTGGGTATGTTACATTGACAGAGTGGGGTCATTCTGCTCTTCCCTGGGTGTGTTACATTGACAGAGTTGGCTCAATGTGCACTTCCCTGGGTGTGTTTCATTGACAGAGGGGGTCAGTCGGCACTTTCCAGGGCGTGTCACATTGACAGAGTGGGGTCAGTCTGCTCCTCCCTGGGTGTGTTACATTGACAGAGTGGGGTCAGTCTGCCCTTTCCTGGGTGTGTTGCATTGACAAAGTGGGGTCAGTCTGCTCTTCCCTGGGTGTGTTCCATTGACAGAGTGGGGTTAGTCTGCTCTTCACTGGGTGTGTTATATTGACAGAGTGGGGTCAGTCTGCTCTTCCCTGGGCGTGTTACATTGACAGAGTGGGGTCAGTCTGCTCTTCCCCGGATGTGTTACGTTGACAGAATGCGGTCAGTCTGCTCTTCCCTGGGTGTGTTGCACTGACAGAGTGGGGTCAGTCTGCTCTCCCAGGGTGTGTTACATTGACTGAGTGGGGTCAGGCTGCTCTTCCCTGGGTGGGTTATATTGACAGAGTGGGGTCAGTCTGCTCTGCACTGGGTGGGTTACATTGACAGAGTGGGTTCAGTCTGCTCTTCCCTGGGTGGGTTACATTGACAGAGTTGGATCATCTGCTCTTCCCTGGGTGTGTTACAGTGACACGGTGGGGTCCGTCTGCCCTTCCCTGGGTGTGTTACATTGACAAAGTGGGGTCAGTCTGCTCTTCCCTGGGTGTGTTACATTGACAGAGTGGGTTGTGTCTGCTTTTCCGTGGGTGTGTTACATTGACAGAGTGGGGTCAGTGTGCATTTCCCTGGGTGTGTTACATTCACAGAGTGGGATCAGTCTGCTCTTCCAAGGGCGTGTCACATTGACAGAGTGCGGTCAGTCTGCACTTTCCTGGGTGGGTTACATTGACAGAGTGGGTTAAGTCTGCAGTTGACTGTGTGAGTAAGTTTGCAGAGTGGGGTCAGTCTGCACCTCTTTGGGTGTGTTACATTGACAGAGTGGGGTCAGTCTGCTCTTCCCTGGGTGTGATACATTGACAGGGTTGGGTCAGTTTGCACTTCCCTAGGTGTGTTTCATTGACAGATGGGGTCAGTCTGCTCTTCCCAGGGCGTGTCACATTGACAGAGTGCGGTCAGTCTGCTCTTCCCTGGGTGTGTTACATTGACAGAGTCGGGTCAGTCTGCCCTTTCCTGGGTGTGTTACATTGACAAAGTGGGGTCAGTCTGCACTTCGTTGGGTGTGTTACATTGACAGAGTGGGGTCATTCTGCTCTTCCCTGGGTGTGTTACATTGACAGAGTTGGCTCAATGTGCACTTCCCTGTGTGTGTTACATTGACAGAGTGGGGTCAGTCTGCTCTTTCCAGGGCGAGTCACATTGACAGAGTGGGGTCAGTCAGCTCCTCCCTGGGTGTGTTACATTGACAGAGTGGGGTCAGTCTGCCCATTCCTGGGTGTGTTGCATTGACAAAGTGGGGTCAGTCTGCTCTTGACTGGGTGTGTTACATTGACAGAGTGGGGTCAGTCTGCTCTTCCCTGGGTGTGTTCCATTGACAGAGTGGGGTTAGTCTGCTCTTCACTGGGTGTGTTACATTGACAGAGTGGGGTCAGTCTGCCCTTTCCTGGGTGTGTTTCATTGACAGAGTGCGGTCAGTCTGCTCTTCCCTGGGTGTGATACATTGACAGGGTTGGGTCAGTTTGCACTTCCCTGGTTGTGTTTCATTGACAGAGGGGGTCAGTCTGCTCTTCCCAGGGCGTGTCACATTGACAGAGTGCGGTCAGTCTGCTCTTCCCTGGGTGTGTTACATTGACAGAGTGGGGTCAGTCTGCCCTTTCCTGGGTGTGTTACATTGACAAAGTGGGGTCAGTCTGCACTTCGTTGGGTGTGTTACATTGACAGAGTGGTGTCATTCTGCTCTTCCCTGGGTGTGTTACATTGACAGAGTTGGCTCAATGTGCACTTCCCTGGGTGTGTTACATTGACAGAGTGGGGTCAGTCTGCTCTTTCCAGGGCGTGACACATTGACAGAGTGGGGTCAGTCTGCTCCTCCCTGGGTGTGTTACATTGACAGAGTGGGGTCAGTCTGCCCTTTCCTGGGTGTGTTGCATTGACAAAGTGTGGTCAGTCTGCTCTTGACTGGGTGTGTCACATTGACTGAGTGGGGTCCGTCTGCTCTTTCCTGGGTGTGTTCCATTGACAGAGTGGGGTTAGTCTGCTCTTCACTGGGTGTGTTACATTGACAGAGTGGGGTCAGTCTGCCCTTTCCTGGGTGTGTTGCATTGACAAAGTGTGGTCAGTCTGCTCTTGACTGGGTGTGTCACATTGACTGAGTGGGGTCCGTCTGCTCTTCCCTGGGTGTGTTCCATTGACAGAGTGGGGTCAGTCTGCTCTGCACTGGGTGGGTTACATTGACAGAGTGGGTTCAGTCTGCTCTTCCCTGGGTGGGTTACATTGACAGAGTTGGATCATCTGCTCTTCCCTTGGTGTGTTACTTTGACAGAGTGGTTTCAGTCTCCTTTTCCCTGGGTGTGTTACAGTGACAGAGGGGGGTCAGTCTGCTCTTCGCTGGGTGTGTTACATTGACAGAGTGGGGTCAGTCTGCGCTTCGTTGGGTGTGTTACATTGACAGAGTGGGGTCATTCTGCTCTTCCCTGGGTGTGTTACATTGACAGAGTTGGCTCAATGTGCACTTCCCTGGGTGTGTTACATTGACAGAGTGGGGTCAGTCTGCTCTTCCCAGGGCGTGTCACATTGACAGAGTGGGGTCAGTCTGCTCCTCCCTGGGTGTGTTACATTGACAGAGTGGGGTCAGTCTGCCCTTTCCTGGGTGTGTTGCATTGACAAAGTGTGGTCAGTCTGCTCTTGACTGGGTGTGTCACATTGACTGAGTGGGGTCCGTCTGCTCTTTCCTGGGTGTGTTCCATTGACAGAGTGGGGTTAGTCTGCTCTTCACTGGGTGTGTTACATTGACAGAGTGGGGTCAGTCTGCCCTTTCCTGGGTGTGTTGCATTGACAAAGTGTGGTCAGTCTGCTCTTGACTGGGTGTGTCACATTGACTGAGTGGGGTCCGTCTGCTCTTCCCTGGGTGTGTTCCATTGACAGAGTGGGGTCAGTCTGCTCTGCACTGGGTGGGTTACATTGACAGAGTGGGTTCAGTCTGCTCTTCCCTGGGTGGGTTACATTGACAGAGTTGGATCATCTGCTCTTCCCTTGGTGTGTTACTTTGACAGAGTGGTTTCAGTCTCCTTTTCCCTGGGTGTGTTACAGTGACAGAGGGGGGTCAGTCTGCTCTTCGCTGGGTGTGTTACATTGACAGAGTGGGGTCAGTCTGCGCTTCGTTGGGTGTGTTACATTGACAGAGTGGGGTCATTCTGCTCTTCCCTGGGTGTGTTACATTGACAGAGTTGGCTCAATGTGCACTTCCCTGGGTGTGTTACATTGACAGAGTGGGGTCAGTCTGCTCTTCCCAGGGCGTGTCACATTGACAGAGTGGGGTCAGTCTGCTCCTCCCTGGGTGTGTTACATGGACAGAGTGGGTTGTGTCTGCCTTTCCCTGGGTGTGTTGCATTGACAGAGTCGGGTTAGTCTGTTTTTATCTGAGTGAGTTACATTTACAGAGTGGGGTCAGTCTGTTCTTCCCTGGGTGTGTTACGTTGACAGAATGCGGTCAGTCTGCTCTTCCCTGGGCGTGTTACATAGACAGAGTGGGATCAGTCTGCTCTTCCCCGGATGTGTTACGTTGACAGAATGCGGTCAGTCTGCTCTTCCCTGGGTGTGTTGCACTGACAGAGTGGGGTCAGTCTGCTCTCCCAGGGTGTGTTACATTGACTGAGTGGGGTCAGTCTGCTCTTCCCTGGGTGGTTTATATTGACAGAGTGGGGTCAGTCTGCTCTGCACTGGGTGGGTTACATTGACAGAGTGGGTTCAGTCTGCTCTTCCCTGGGTGGGTTACATTGACAGAGTTGGATCATCTGCTCTTCACTGGGTGTGTTACTTTGACAGAGTGGTTTCAGTCTCCTCTTCCCTGGGTGTGTTACAGTGACACGGTGGGGTCAGTCTGCCCTTCCCTGGTGTGTTACATTGACAAAGTGGGGTCAGTCTGCTCTTCCCTGGGTGTGTTACATTGACAGAGTGGGTTGTGTCTGCTTTTCCGTGGGTGTGTTACATTGACAGAGTGGGGTCAGTGTGCATTTCCCTGGGTGTGTTACTTTCACAAAGTGGGAGTCAGTCTGCTCTTCCCAAGGTGTGTTACATTGACAGAGTGGGGTCAGTCTGCTCTTCCCAGGGCGTGTCACATTGACAGAGTGGGATCAGTCTGCTCTTCCCAGGGCGTGTCACATTGACAGAGTGCGGTCAGTCTGCACTTTCCTGGGTGGGTTACATTGACAGAGTGGGTTAAGTCTGCAGTTGACAGTGTGAGTAAGTTTGCAGAGTGAGGTCAGTCTGCTCTTCTCTGGGTGGGTTACATTGACTGATTGGGGTCAGTCTGCTCTTCCCAGGGCGTGTCACATTGTCAGAGGGGGTCAGTGTGCACTTCCCTGGGTGCGTTACATTTACAGATTGGGGTCAGTCTGCTCTTCCCTGGGTGTGTTACATTGACAGAGTGGGGTCAGTCTGCCCTTTCCTGGGTGTGTTTCATTGACAGAGTGCGGTCAGTCTGCTCTTCCCTGGATGTGATACATTGACAGGGTTGGGTCAGTTTGCACTTCCCTGGTTGTGTTTCATTGACAGAGGGGGTCAGTCTGCTCTTCCCAGGGCGTGTCACATTGACAGAGTGCGGTCAGTCTGCTCTTCCCTGGGTGTGTTACATTGACAGAGTGGGGTCAGTCTGCCCTTTCCTGGGTGTGTTACATTGACAAAGTGGGGTCAGTCTGCACTTCGTTGGGTGTGTTACATTGACAGAGTGGTGTCATTCTGCTCTTCCCTGGGTGTGTTACATTGACAGAGTTGGCTCAATGTGCACTTCCCTGGGTGTGTTACATTGACAGAGTGGGGTCAGTCTGCTCTTTCCAGGGCGTGACACATTGACAGAGTGGGGTCAGTCTGCTCCTCCCTGGGTGTGTTACATTGACAGAGTGGGGTCAGTCTGCCCTTTCCTGGGTGTGTTGCATTGACAAAGTGTGGTCAGTCTGCTCTTGACTGGGTGTGTCACATTGACTGAGTGGGGTCCGTCTGCTCTTTCCTGGGTGTGTTCCATTGACAGAGTGGGGTTAGTCTGCTCTTCACTGGGTGTGTTACATTGACAGAGTGGGGTCAGTCTGCCCTTTCCTGGGTGTGTTACATTGACAGAGTGGGGTCAGTCTGCTCTTCCCTGGGTGGGTTACATTGACAGAGTTGGATCATCTGCTCTTCCCTGGGTGTGTTACTTTGACAGAGTGGTTTCAGTCTCCTTTTCCCTGGGTGTGTTACAGTGACAGAGGGGGGTCAGTCTGCTCTTCGCTGGGTGTGTTACATTGACAGAGTGGGGTCAGTCTGCGCTTCGTTGGGTGTGTTACATTGACAGAGTGGGGTCAGTCTGCTCTTCCCTGGGTGTGTTACATTGACAGAGTTGGCTCAATGTGCACTTCCCTGGGTGTGTTACATTGACAGAGTGGGGTCAGTCTGCTCTTCCCAGGGCGTGTCACATTGACAGAGTGGGGTCAGTCTGCTCCTCCCTGGGTGTGTTACATGGACAGAGTGGGTTGTGTCTGCCTTTCCCTGGGTGTGTTGCATTGACAGAGTCGGGTTAGTCTGTTTTTATCTGAGTGAGTTACATTTACAGAGTGGGGTCAGTCTGTTCTTCCCTGGGTGTGTTACGTTGACAGAATGCGGTCAGTCTGCTCTTCCCTGGGCGTGTTACATAGACAGAGTGGGATCAGTCTGCTCTTCCCCGGATGTGTTACGTTGACAGAATGCGGTCAGTCTGCTCTTCCCTGGGTGTGTTGCACTGACAGAGTGGGGTCAGTCTGCTCTCCCAGGGTGTGTTACATTGACTGAGTGGGGTCAGTCTGCTCTTCCCTGGGTGGGTTATATTGACAGAGTGGGGTCAGTCTGCTCTGCACTGGGTGGGTTACATTGACAGAGTGGGTTCAGTCTGCTCTTCCCTGGGTGGGTTACATTGACAGAGTTGGATCATCTGCTCTTCACTGGGTGTGTTACTTTGACAGAGTGGTTTCAGTCTCCTCTTCCCTGGGTGTGTTACAGTGACACGGTGGGGTCAGTCTGCCCTTCCCTGGGTGTGTTACATTGACAAAGTGGGGTCAGTCTGCTCTTCCCTGGGTGTGTTACATTGACAGAGTGGGTTGTGTCTGCTTTTCCGTGGGTGTGTTACATTGACAGAGTGGGGTCAGTGTGCATTTCCCTGGGTGTGTTACTTTCACAAAGTGGGAGTCAGTCTGCTCTTCCCAAGGTGTGTTACATTGACAGAGTGGGGTCAGTCTGCTCTTCCCAGGGCGTGTCACATTGACAGAGTGGGATCAGTCTGCTCTTCCCAGGGCGTGTCACATTGACAGAGTGCGGTCAGTCTGCACTTTCCTGGGTGGGTTACATTGACAGAGTGGGTTAAGTCTGCAGTTGACAGTGTGAGTAAGTTTGCAGAGTGAGGTCAGTCTGCTCTTCTCTGGGTGGGTTACATTGACTGATTGGGGTCAGTCTGCTCTTCCCAGGGCGTGTCACATTGTCAGAGGGGGTCAGTGTGCACTTCCCTGGGTGCGTTACATTTACAGATTGGGGTCAGTCTGCTCTTCCCTGGGTGTGTTACATTGACAGAGTGGGGTCAGTCTGCTCTTCCCTTGGTGTATTACATTGACAGAGTGGGTTCAGTCTGAAATTCCCTGGGTGTGTTACATTGACAGAGGGGGGTCAGTCTGCTCTTCCCTGGGTATGTTACATTGACAGAGTGGGGTCAGTCTGCACTTCGTTGGGTGTGTTACATTGACAGAGTGGGGTCATTCTGCTCTTCCCTGGGTGTGTTACATTGACAGAGTTGGCTCAATGTGCACTTCCCTGGGTGTGTTACATTGACAGAGTGGGGTCAGTCTGCTCTTCCCAGGGCGTGTCACATTGACAGAGTGGGTTCAGTCTGCTCTTCCCTGGGTGTGTTATATTGAGAGCGTGGGGTCAGTCTGCCCTTTCCTGGGTGTGTTACATTGACAAAGTGGGGTCAGTCTGCTCTTGACTGGGTGTGTTACATTGACAGAGTGGGGTCAGTCTGCTCTTCCCTGGGTGTGTTCCATTGACAGAGGGGGGTTAGTCTGCTCTTCACTGGGTGTGTTACATTGACAGAGTGGGGTCAGTCTGCTCTTCCCAGGGTGTGTTACGTTGACAGAGTGAGGTCAGTCTGCTCTTCCCTTGGAATTGTTACACTGACAGAGTGGGGTCAGTCTGCTCTTCCCTGGCTGTGTTACATTGACAGAGTGGGGTCAGTCTGCTCTTCCCTGGGTGTGTTACATTGACAGAGTGGGTTCAGTCTGCACTTCCCTGGGTGTGTTACATTGATAGAGTGGGGTCAGTCTGCTCTTCCCTGGGTGTGTTACATTGATAGAGTGGGGTCAGTCTGCACCTCTTTGGGTGTGTTACATTGACAGAGTGGGGTCAGTCTGCTCTTCCCTGGGTGTGATACATTGACAGGGTTGGGTCAGTTTGCACTTCGCTGGGTGTGTTTCATTGACAGAGGGGGTCAGTCTGCTCTTCCCAGGGCGTGTCACATTGACAGAGTGCGGTCAGTCTGCTCTTCCCTGGGTGTGTTACATTGACAGAGTGGGGTCAGTCTGCACTTCTTTTGGTGTGTTACATTGACAGAGTGGGGTCAGTCTGCTCTTCCCTGGGTGTGATACATTGACAGGGTTGGGTCAGTGTGCACTTCCCTGGGTGTGTTTTATTGACAGAGGGGGTCAGTCTGCTCTTCCCAGGGCGTGTCACATTGACAGAGTGGGGTCAGTCTGCTCTTCCCTGGGTGTGTTAATTTGACAAAGTGGGGTCAGTCTGCTCTTGACGGGGTGTGTTACATTGACAGAGTGGGGTCAGACTGCTCTTCACTGGGTGTGTTACATTGACAGAGTGGGGTTAGTCTGCACATCCCTGGGTGTGTTCCATTGACAGAGTGAGGTCAGTCTGCTCTTCTCTGGGTGGGTTACATTGACTGATTGGGGTCAGTCTACTCTTCCCAGGGCGTGTCACATTGACAGAGGAGGTCAGTGTGCACTTCCCTGGGTGTGTTACATTGACAGAGTGGGGTCAGTCTGCTCTTCCCTTGGTGTATTACATTGACAGAGTGGGTTCAGTCTGAACTTCCCTGGGTGTGTTACATTGACAGAGGGGGGTCAGTCTGCTCTTCCCTGGGTGTGTTACATTGACAGAGTGGGGTCAGTCTGCACTTCTTTGGGTGTGTTACATTGACAGAGTGGGGTCAGTCTGCTCTTCCCTGGGTGTGATACATTGACAGGGTTGGGTCAGTGTGCACTTCCCTGGGTGTGTTTCATTGACAGAGGGGGTCAGTCTGCTCTTCCCAGGGCGTGTCACATTGACAGAGTGGTGTCAGTCTGCTCTTCCCTGGGTGTGTTACATAGACAAAGTGGGGTCAGTCTGCTCTTGACTGGGTGTGTTACATTGACAGAGTGGGGTCAGACTGCTCTTCACTGGGTGTGTTACATTGACAGAGTGGGGTTAGTCTGCACATCCCTGGGTGTGTTCCATTGACAGAGTGAGGTCAGTCTGCTCTTCTCTGGGTGGGTTACATTGACTGATTGGGGTCAGTCTGCTCTTCCCAGGGAGTGTCACATTGACAGAGGAGGTCAGTGTGCACTTCCCTGGGTGTGTTACATTGACAGAGTGGGGTCAGTCTGCTCTTCCCTTGGTGTATTACATTGACAGAGTGGGTTCTGTCTGAACTTCCCTGGGTGTGTTACATTGACAGAGGGGGGTCAGTCTGCTCTTCCCTGGGTGTGTTACATTGACAGAGTGGGGTCAGTCTGCATTTCGTTGGGTGTGTTACATTGACAGAGTGGGGTCAGTCTGCTCTTCCCTGGGTGTGTTTCATTGACAGAGTGGGGTCAGTCTGCACTTCGTTGGGTGTGTTACATTGACAGAGTGGGTTCAGTCTGAACCTCCCTGGGTGTGTTACATTGACAGAGGGGGGTCAGTCTGCTCTTCCCTGGGTGTGTTACATTGACAGAGTTGGCTGAATGTGCACTTCCCTGGGTGTGTTACATTGACAAAGTGGGGTCAGTGTGCACTTCCCTGGGTGTGTTACATTGACAGAGTGGGGTCAGTCTGCTCTTCCCTGTGAGTGTTACATTGACAGGGTTGGGTCAGTGTGCACTTCCCTGGGTGTGTTTCATTGACAGAGGGGGTCAGTCTGCTCTTCCCAGGGCGTGTCACATTGACAGAGTGGGGTCAGTCTGCTCTTCCCTGGGTGTGTTACATTGACAAAGTGGGGTCAGTCTGCTCTTGACTGGGTGTGTTACATTAACAGATTGGGGTCAGTCTGCTCTTCACTGGGTGTGTTACATTGACAGAGTGGGGTTAGTCTGCACATCCCTGGGTGTGTTCCATTGACAGAGTGGGGTCAGTCTGCTCTTCACTGGGTGTGTTATATTGACAGAGTGGGGTTAGTCTGCACATCCCTGGGTGTGTTCCATTGACAGAGTGAGGTCAGTCTGCTCATCTCTGGGTGGGTTACATTGACTGATTGGGGTCAGTCTGCTCTTCCCCGGGCGTGTCACATTGACAGAGGGGGTCAGTGTGCACTTCCCTGGGTGTGTTACATTGACAGAGTGGGGTCAGTCTGCTCTTCCGTGGATGTGTTACATTGACAGAGTGGGGTCAGTCTGCACTTCTTTGGGTGTGTTACATTGACAGAGTGGGGTCAGTCTGCTCTTCCCGGGGTGTGTTACATTGACAGGGTTGGGTCAGTGTGCACTTCTCTGGGTGTGTTTCATTGACAGATGGGGTCAGTCTGCTCTTCCCTGGGTGTGTTACATTGACAAAGTGGGGTCAGCCTGCTCTTGACTGGGTGTGTTACATTGACAGTGTGGGGTCAGTCTGCCCTTCACTGGGTGTGTTATATTGACAGAGTGGGGTTAGTCTGCACATCCCTGGGTGTGTTCCATTGACAGAGTGAGGTCAGTCTGCTCATCTCTGGGTGGGTTACATTGACTGATTGGGGTCAGTCTGCTCTTCCCCGGGCGTGTCACATTGACAGAGGGGGTCAGTGTGCACTTCCCTGGGTGTGTTACATTGACAGAGTAGGGTCAGTCTGCTCTTCCCTTGGTGTATTACATTGACAGAGTGGGTTCAGTCTGAACTTCCGTGGGTGTGTTACATTGACAGAGGGGGGTCAGTCTACTCTTCCCTGGGTGTGTTACATTGACAGAGTTGGCTCAATGTGCACTTCCCTGGGTGTGTTACATTGACAAAGTGGGGTCAGTCTGCTCTTTCCAGGGCGAGTCACATTGACAGAGTGGGGTCAGTCTGCTCCTCCCTGAGTGTGTTACATTGACAGAGTGGGGTCAGTCTGCCCTTTCCTGGGTGTGTTCCATTGACAAAGTGGGGTCAGTCTGCTCTTGACTGGGTGTGTTACATTGACAGAGTGGGGTCAGTCTGCTCTTCCCTGGGTGTGTTCCATTGACAGAGTGGGGTTAGTCTGCTCTTCACTGGGTGTGTTACATTGACAGAGTGGGGTCAGTCTGCCCTTTCCTGGGTGTGTTACATTGACAGAGTGGGGTCAGTCTGCTCTTCCCTGGGTGTGATACATTGACAGGGTTGGGTCAGTTTGCACTTCCCTGGTTGTGTTTCATTGACAGAGGGGGTCAGTCTGCTCTTCCCAGGGCGTGTCACATTGACAGAGTGCGGTCAGTCTGCTCTTCCCTGGGTGTGTTACATTGACAGAGTGGGGTCAGTCTGCCCATTCCTGGGTGTGTTACATTGACAAAGTGGGGTCAGTCTGCACTTCATTGGGTGTGTTACATTGACAGAGTGGTTTCATTCTGCTCTTCCCTGGGTGTGTTACATTGGCAGAGTTGGCTCAATGTGCACTTCCCTGGGTGTGTTACATTGACAGAGTGGGGTCAGTCTGCTCTTTCCAGGGCGTGACACATTGACAGAGTGTGGTCAGTCTGCTCCTCCCTGGGTGTGTTACATTGACAGAGTGGGGTCAGTCTGCCCTTTCCTGGGTGTGTTGCATTGACAAAGTGTGGTCAGTCTGCTCTTGACTGGGTGTCTTACATTGACTGAGTGGGGTCCGTCTGCTCTTCCCTGGGTGTGTTCCATTGACAGAGTGGGGTCAGTCTGCTCCTCCCTGGGTGTGTTACATGGACAGAGTGGGGTCACTCTGCTCTGCCCTGGGTGTGATACATTGACAGAGTCGGGTTAGTCTGTTTTTATCTGAGTGAGTTACATTTACAGAGTGGGGTCAGTCTGTTCTTCCCTGGGTGTGTTACGTTGACAGAATGCGGTCAGACTGCTCTTCCCTGGGCGTGTTACATTGACAGAGTGGGGTCAGTCAGCTCTTCCCCGGATGTGTTACGTTGACAGAATGCGGTCAGTCTGCTCTTCCCTGGGTGTGTTGCACTGACAGAGTGGGGTCAGTCTGCTCTCCCAGGGTGTGTTACATTGACTGAGTGGGGTCAGTCTGCTCTTCCCTGGGTGGGTTATATTGACAGAGTGGGGTCAGTCTGCTCTGCACTGGGTGGGTTACATTGACAGGGTGGGTTCAGTCTGCTCTTCCCTGGGTGGGTTACATTGACAGAGTTGGATCATCTGCTCTTCCCTGGGTGTGTTACTTTGACAGAGTGGTTTCAGTCTCCTCTTCCCTGGGTGTGTTACAGTGACAGAGGGGGGTCAGTCTGCTCTTCGCTGGGTGTGTTACATTGACAGAGTGGGGTCAGTCTGCACTTCGTTGGGTGTGTTACATTGACAGAGTGGGGTCATTCTGCTCTTCCCTGGGTGTGTTACATTGACAGAGTTGGCTCAATGTGCACTTCCCTGGGTGTGTTACATTGACAGAGTGGGGTCAGTCTGCTCTTCCCAGGGCGTGTCACATTGACAGAGTGGGGTCAGTCTGCTCCTCCCTGGGTGTGTTACATGGACAGAGTGGGGTCAGTCTGCCCTTTCCTGGTTGTGTTACATTGACAAAGTGGGGTCAGTCTGCTCTTGACTGAGTGTGTTACATTGACAGAGTGGGGTCAGTCTGCTCTTCCCTTGGTGTATTACATTGACAGAGTGGGTTCAGTCTGAACTTCCCTGGGTGTGTTACATTGACAGAGGGGGGTCAGTCTGCTCTTCCCTGGGTGTGTTACATTGACAGAGTGGGGTCAGTCTGCATTTCGTTGGGTGTGTTACATTGACAGAGTGGGGTCAGTCTGCTCTTCCCTGGGTGTGTTTCATTGACAGAGTGGGGTCAGTCTGCACTTCGTTGGGTGTGTTACATTGACAGAGTGGGTTCAGTCTGAACTTCCCTGGGTGTGTTACATTGACAGAGGGGGGTCAGTCTGCTCTTCCCTGGGTGTGTTACATTGACAGAGTTGGCTGAATGTGCACTTCCCTGGGTGTGTTACATTGACAGAGTGGGGTCAGTGTGCACTTCCCTGGGTGTGTTACATTGACAGAGTGGGGTCAGTCTGCTCTTCCCTGTGAGTGTTACATTGACAGGGTTGGGTCAGTGTGCACTTCCCTGGGTGTGTTTCATTGACAGAGGGGGTCAGTCTGCTCTTCCCAGGGCGTGTCACATTGACAGAGTGGGGTCAGTCTGCTCTTCCCTGGGTGTGTTACATTGACAGAGTGGGGTCAGTCTGCCCTTTCCTGGGTGTGTTACATTGACAAAGTGGGGTCAGTCTGCTCTTGACTGGGTGTGTTACATTAACAGATTGGGGTCAGTCTGCTCTTCACTGGGTGTGTTACATTGACAGAGTGGGGTTAGTCTGCACATCCCTGGGTGTGTTCCATTGACAGAGTGGGGTCAGTCTGCTCTTCACTGGGTGTGTTATATTGACAGAGTGGGGTTAGTCTGCACATCCCTGGGTGTGTTCCATTGACAGAGTGAGGTCAGTCTGCTCATCTCTGGGTGGGTTACATTGACTGATTGGGGTCAGTCTGCTCTTCCCCGGGCGTGTCACATTGACAGAGGGGGTCAGTGTGCACTTCCCTGGGTGTGTTACATTGACAGAGTGGGGTCAGTCTGCTCTTCCGTGGATGTGTTACATTGACAGAGTGGGGTCAGTCTGCACTTCTTTGGGTGTGTTACATTGACAGAGTGGGGTCAGTCTGCTCTTCCCGGGGTGTGTTACATTGACAGGGTTGGGTCAGTGTGCACTTCTCTGGGTGTGTTTCATTGACAGATGGGGTCAGTCTGCTCTTCCCTGGGTGTGTTACATTGACAAAGTGGGGTCAGCCTGCTCTTGACTGGGTGTGTTACATTGACAGTGTGGGGTCAGTCTGCCCTTCACTGGGTGTGTTATATTGACAGAGTGGGGTTAGTCTGCACATCCCTGGGTGTGTTCCATTGACAGAGTGAGGTCAGTCTGCTCATCTCTGGGTGGGTTACATTGACTGATTGGGGTCAGTGTGCTCTTCCCCGGGCGTGTCACATTGACAGAGGGGGTCAGTGTGCACTTCCCTGGGTGTGTTACATTGACAGAGTAGGGTCAGTCTGCTCTTCCCTTGGTGTATTACATTGACAGAGTGGGTTCAGTCTGAACTTCCGTGGGTGTGTTACATTGACAGAGGGGGGTCAGTCTACTCTTCCCTGGGTGTGTTACATTGACAGAGTTGGCTCAATGTGCACTTCCCTGGGTGTGTTACATTGACAAAGTGGGGTCAGTCTGCTCTTTCCAGGGCGAGTCACATTGACAGAGTGGGGTCAGTCTGCTCCTCCCTGAGTGTGTTACATTGACAGAGTGGGGTCAGTCTGCCCTTTCCTGGGTGTGTTCCATTGACAAAGTGGGGTCAGTCTGCTCTTGACTGGGTGTGTTACATTGACAGAGTGGGGTCAGTCTGCTCTTCCCTGGGTGTGTTCCATTGACAGAGTGGGGTTAGTCTGCTCTTCACTGGGTGTGTTACATTGACAGAGTGGGGTCAGTCTGCCCTTTCCTGGGTGTGTTACATTGACAGAGTGGGGTCAGTCTGCTCTTCCCTGGGTGTGATACATTGACAGGGTTGGGTCAGTTTGCACTTCCCTGGTTGTGTTTCATTGACAGAGGGGGTCAGTCTGCTCTTCCCAGGGCGTGTCACATTGACAGAGTGCGGTCAGTCTGCTCTTCCCTGGGTGTGTTACATTGACAGAGTGGGGTCAGTCTGCCCTTTCCTGGGTGTGTTACATTGACAAAGTGGGGTCAGTCTGCACTTCATTGGGTGTGTTACATTGACAGAGTGGTTTCATTCTGCTCTTCCCTGGGTGTGTTACATTGGCAGAGTTGGCTCAATGTGCACTTCCCTGGGTGTGTTACATTGACAGAGTGGGGTCAGTCTGCTCTTTCCAGGGCGTGACACATTGACAGAGTGTGGTCAGTCTGCTCCTCCCTGGGTGTGTTACATTGACAGAGTGGGGTCAGTCTGCCCTTTCCTGGGTGTGTTGCATTGACAAAGTGTGGTCAGTCTGCTCTTGACTGGGTGTCTTACATTGACTGAGTGGGGTCCGTCTGCTCTTCCCTGGGTGTGTTCCATTGACAGAGTGGGGTCAGTCTGCTCCTCCCTGGGTGTGTTACATGGACAGAGTGGGGTCACTCTGCTCTGCCCTGGGTGTGATACATTGACAGAGTCGGGTTAGTCTGTTTTTATCTGAGTGAGTTACATTTACAGAGTGGGGTCAGTCTGTTCTTCCCTGGGTGTGTTACGTTGACAGAATGCGGTCAGACTGCTCTTCCCTGGGCGTGTTACATTGACAGAGTGGGGTCAGTCAGCTCTTCCCCGGATGTGTTACGTTGACAGAATGCGGTCAGTCTGCTCTTCCCTGGGTGTGTTGCACTGACAGAGTGGGGTCAGTCTGCTCTCCCAGGGTGTGTTACATTGACTGAGTGGGGTCAGTCTGCTCTTCCCTGGGTGGGTTATATTGACAGAGTGGGGTCAGTCTGCTCTGCACTGGGTGGGTTACATTGACAGGGTGGGTTCAGTCTGCTCTTCCCTGGGTGGGTTACATTGACAGAGTTGGATCATCTGCTCTTCCCTGGGTGTGTTACTTTGACAGAGTGGTTTCAGTCTCCTCTTCCCTGGGTGTGTTACAGTGACAGAGGGGGGTCAGTCTGCTCTTCGCTGGGTGTGTTACATTGACAGAGTGGGGTCAGTCTGCACTTCGTTGGGTGTGTTACATTGACAGAGTGGGGTCATTCTGCTCTTCCCTGGGTGTGTTACATTGACAGAGTTGGCTCAATGTGCACTTCCCTGGGTGTGTTACATTGACGGAGTGGGGTCAGTCTGCTCTTCCCAGGGCGTGTCACATTGACAGAGTGGGGTCAGTCTGCTCCTCCCTGGGTGTGTTACATGGACAGAGTGGGGTCAGTCTGCCCTTTCCTGGTTGTGTTACATTGACAAAGTGGGGTCAGTCTGCTCTTGACTGAGTGTGTTACATTGACAGAGTGGGGTCAGTCTGCTCTTCCCTGGGTGTGTTCCATTGACAGAGTGGGGTTAGTCTGCTCTTCACTGGGTGTGTTACATTGACAGAGTGGGGTCAGTCTGCCCTTTCCTGGGTGTGTTACATTGACAAAGTGGGGTCAGTCTGCTCTTGACTGGGTGTGTTACATTGACAGAGTGGGGTCAGTCTGCTCTTCACTGGGTGTGTTACATTGACAGAGTGGGGTCAGTCTGCTCTTCCCTGGGTGTGATACATTGAAAGAGTGGGGTCAGTCTGCCCTTTCCTGTGTGTGTTACATTGACAGAGTGGGTTGTTTCTGCCTTTCCCTGGGTGTGTTGCATTGACAGAGTCGGGTTAGTCTGTTTTTATCTGAGTGAGTTACATTTACAGAGTGGGGTCAGTCTGTTCTTCCCTGGGTGTGTTACGTTGACAGAATGCGGTCAGTCTGCTCTTCCCTGGGCGTGTTACATAGACAGAGTGGGATCAGTCTGCTCTTCCCCGGATGTGTTACGTTGACAGAATGCGGTCAGTCTGCTCTTCCCTGGGTGTGATGCACTGACAGAGTGGGGTCAGTCTGCTCTCCCAGGGTGTGTTACATTGACTGAGTGGGGTCAGTCTGCTCTTCCCTGGGTGGGTTATATTGACAGAGTGGGGTCAGTCTGCTCTGCACTGGGTTGGTTACATTGACAGAGTGGGTTCAGTCTGCTCTTCCCTGGGTGGGTTACATTGACAGAGTTGGATCATCTGCTCTTCACTGGGTGTGTTACTTTGACAGAGTGGTTTCAGTCTCCTCTTCCCTGGGTGTGTTACAGTGACACGGTGGGGTCAGTCTGCCCTTCCCTGGGTGTGTTACATTGACAAAGTGGGGTCAGTCTGCTCTTCCCTGGGTGTGTTACATTGACAGAGTGGGTTGTGTCTGCTTTTCCGTGGGTGTGTTACATTGACAGAGTGGGGTCAGTGTGCATTTCCCTGGGTGTGTTACTTTCACAAAGTGGGAGTCAGTCTGCTCTTCCCAAGGTGTGTTACATTGACAGAGTGGGGTCAGTCTGCTCTTCCCAGGGCGTGTCACATTGACAGAGTGGTATCAGTCTGCTCTTCCCAGGGCGTGTCACATTGACAGAGTGCGGTCAGTCTGCACTTTCCTGGGTGGGTTACATTGACAGAGTGGGTTAAGTCTGCAGTTGACTGTGTGAGTAAGTTTGCAGAGTGAGGTCAGTCTGCTCTTCTCTGGGTGGGTTACATTGACTGATTGGGGTCAGTCTGCTCTTCCCAGGGCGTGTCACATTGTCAGAGGGGGTCAGTGTGCACTTCCCTGGGTGCGTTACATTTACAGATTGGGGTCAGTCTGCTCTTCCCTGGGTGTGTTACATTGACAGAGTGGGGTCAGTCTGCTCTTCCCTTGGTGTATTACATTGACAGAGTGGGTTCAGTCTGAAATTCCCTGGGTGTGTTACATTGACAGAGGGTGGTCAGTCTGCTCTTCCCTGGGTATGTTACATTGACAGAGTGGGGTCAGTCTGCACTTCGTTGGGTGTGTTACATTGACAGAGTGGGGTCATTCTGCTCTTCCCTGGGTGTGTTACATTGACAGAGTTGGCTCAATGTGCACTTCCCTGGGTGTGTTACATTGACAGAGTGGGGTCAGTCTGCTCTTCCCAGGGCGTGTCACATTGACAGAGTGGGTTCAGTCTGCTCTTCCCTGGGTGTGTTACATTGACAGCGTCGGGTCAGTCTGCCCTTTCCTGGGTGTGTTACATTGACAAAGTGGGGTCAGTCTGCTCTTGACTGGGTGTGTTACATTGACAGAGTGGGGTCAGTCTGCTCTTCCCTGGGTGTGTTCCATTGACAGAGGGGGGTTAGTCTGCTCTTCACTGGGTGTGTTACATTGACAGAGTGGGGTCAGTCTGCTCTTCCCAGGGTGTGTTACGTTGACAGATTGAGGTCAGTCTGCTCTTCCGTTGGAATTGTTCCACTGACAGAGTGGGGTCAGTCTGCTCTTCCCTGGGTGTGTTACATTGACAGAGTGGGGTCAGTCTGCTCTTCCCTGGGTGTGTTACATTGACAGAGTGGGTTCAGTCTGCACTTCCCTGGGTGTGTTACATTGATAGAGTGGGGTCAGTCTGCTCTTCCCTGTGTGTGTTACATTGATAGAGTGGGGTCAGTCTGCACCTCTTTGGGTGTGTTACATTGACAGAGTGGGGTCAGTCTGCTCTTCCCTGGGTGTGATACATTGACAGGGTTGGGTCAGTTTGCACTTCCCTGGGTGTGTTTCATTGACAGAGGGGGTCAGTCTGCTCTTCCCAGGGCGTGTCACATTGACAGAGTGCGGTCAGTCTGCTCTTCCCGGGGTGTGTTACATTGACAGAGTGGGGTCAGTCTGCCCTTTCCTGGGTGTGTTACATTGACAAAGTGGGGTCAGTCTGCACTTCGTTGGGTATGTTACATTGACAGAGTGGGGTCATTCTGCTCTTCCCTGGGTGTGTTACATTGACAGAGTTGGCTCAATGTGCACTTCCCTGGGTGTGTTTCATTGACAGAGGGGGTCAGTCGGCACTTTCCAGGGCGTGTCACATTGACAGAGTGGGGTCAGTCTGCTCCTCCCTGGGTGTGTTACATTGACAGAGTGGGGTCAGTCTGCCCTTTCCTGGGTGTGTTGCATTGACAAAGTTGGGTCAGTCTGCTCTTGACTGGGTGTGTTACATTGACAGAGTGGGGTCAGTCTGCTCTTCCCTGGGTGTGTTCCATTGACAGAGTGGGGTTAGTCTGCTCTTCACTGGGTGTGTTACATTGACAGAGTGGGGTCTGTCTGCTCTTCCCTGGGCGTGTTACATTGACAGAGTGGGGTCAGTCTGCTCTTCCCCGGATGTGTTACGTTGACAGAATGCGGTCAGTCTGCTCTTCCCTGGGTGTGTTGCACTGACAGAGTGGGGTCAGTCTGCTCTCCCAGGGTGTGTTACATTGACTGAGTGGGGTCAGGCTGCTCTTCCCTGGGTGGGTTATATTGACAGAGTGGGGTCAGTCTGCTCTGCACTGGGTGGGTTACATTGACAGAGTGGGTTCAGTCTGCTCTTCCCTGGGTGGGTTACATTGACAGAGTTGGATCATCTGCTCTTCCCTGGGTGTGTTACTTTGACAGAGTGGTTTCAGTCTCCTCTTCCCTGGGTGTGTTACAGTGACACGGTGGGGTCCGTCTGCCCTTCCCTGGGTGTGTTACATTGACAAAGTGGGGTCAGTCTGCTCTTCCCTGGGTGTGTTACATTGACAGAGTGGGTTGTGTCTATTTTTCCGTGGGTGTGTTACATTGACAGAGTGGGGTCAGTGTGCATTTCCCTGGGTGTGTTACATTCACAGAGTGGGATCAGTCTGCTCTTCCAAGGGCGTGTCACATTGACAGAGTGCGGTCAGTCTGCACTTTCCTGGGTGGGTTACATTGACAGAGTGGGTTAAGTCTGCAGTTGACTGTGTGAGTAAGTTTGCAGAGTGGGGTCAGTCTGCACCTCTTTGGGTGTGTTACATTGACAGAGTGGGGTCAGTCTGCTCTTCCCTGGGTGTGATACATTGACAGGGTTGGGTCAGTTTGCACTTCCCTGGGTGTGTTTCATTGACAGATGGGGTCAGTCTGCTCTTCCCAGGGCGTGTCACATTGACAGAGTGCGGTCAGTCTGCTCTTCCCTGGGTGTGTTACATTGACAGAGTCGGGTCAGTCTGCCCTTTCCTGGGTGTGTTACATTGACAAAGTGGGGTCAGTCTGCACTTCGTTGGGTGTGTTACATTGACAGAGTGGGGTCATTCTGCTCTTCCCTGGGTGTGTTACATTGACAGAGTTGGCTCAATGTGCACTTCCCTGTGTGTGTTACATTGACAGAGTGGGGTCAGTCTGCTCTTTCCAGGGCGAGTCACATTGACAGAGTGGGGTCAGTCAGCTCCTCCCTGGGTGTGTTACATTGACAGAGTGGGGTCAGTCTGCCCATTCCTGGGTGTGTTGCATTGACAAAGTGGGGTCAGTCTGCTCTTGACTGGGTGTGTTACATTGACAGAGTGGGGTCAGTCTGCTCTTCCCTGGGTGTGTTCCATTGACAGAGTGGGGTTAGTCTGCTCTTCACTGGGTGTGTTACATTGACAGAGTGGGGTCAGTCTGCCCTTTCTTGGTTGTGTTTCATTGACAGAGTGCGGTCAGTCTGCTCTTCCCTGGGTGTGATACATTGACAGGGTTGGGTCAGTTTGCACTTCCCTGGTTGTGTTTCATTGACAGAGGGGGTCAGTCTGCTCTTCCCAGGGCGTGTCACATTGACAGAGTGCGGTCAGTCTGCTCTTCCCTGGGTGTGTTACATTGACAGAGTGGGGTCAGTCTGCCCTTTCCTGGGTGTGTTACATTGACAAAGTGGGGTCAGTCTGCACTTCGTTGGGTGTGTTACATTGACAGAGTGGTGTCATTCTGCTCTTCCCTGGGTGTGTTACATTGACAGAGTTGGCTCAATGTGCACTTCCCTGGGTGTGTTACATTGACAGAGTGGGGTCAGTCTGCTCTTTCCAGGGCGTGACACATTGACAGAGTGGGGTCAGTCTGCTCCTCCCTGGGTGTGTTACATTGACAGAGTGGGGTCAGTCTGCCCTTTCCTGGGTGTGTTGCATTGACAAAGTGTGGTCAGTCTGCTCTTGACTGGGTGTGTCACATTGACTGAGTGGGGTCCGTCTGCTCTTTCCTGGGTGTGTTCCATTGACAGAGTGGGGTTAGTCTGCTCTTCACTGGGTGTGTTACATTGACAGAGTGGGGTCAGTCTGCCCTTTCCTGGGTGTGTTGCATTGACAAAGTGTGGTCAGTCTGCTCTTGACTGGGTGTGTCACATTGACTGAGTGGGGTCCGTCTGCTCTTCCCTGGGTGTGTTCCATTGACAGAGTGGGGTCAGTCTGCTCTGCACTGGGTGGGTTACATTGACAGAGTGGGTTCAGTCTGCTCTTCCCTGGGTGGGTTACATTGACAGAGTTGGATCATCTGCTCTTCCCTGGGTGTGTTACTTTGACAGAGTGGTTTCAGTCTCCTTTTCCCTGGGTGTGTTACAGTGACAGAGGGGGGTCAGTCTGCTCTTCGCTGGGTGTGTTACATTGACAGAGTGGGGTCAGTCTGCGCTTCGTTGGGTGTGTTACATTGACAGAGTGGGGTCATTCTGCTCTTCCCTGGGTGTGTTACATTGACAGAGTTGGCTCAATGTGCACTTCCCTGGGTGTGTTACATTGACAGAGTGGGGTCAGTCTGCTCTTCCCAGGGCGTGTCACATTGACAGAGTGGGGTCAGTCTGCTCCTCCCTGGGTGTGTTACATGGACAGAGTGGGTTGTGTCTGCCTTTCCCTGGGTGTGTTGCATTGACAGAGTCGGGTTAGTCTGTTTTTATCTGAGTGAGTTACATTTACAGAGTGGGGTCAGTCTGTTCTTCCCTGGGTGTGTTACGTTGACAGAATGCGGTCAGTCTGCTCTTCCCTGGGCGTGTTACATAGACAGAGTGGGATCAGTCTGCTCTTCCCCGGATGTGTTACGTTGACAGAATGCGGTCAGTCTGCTCTTCCCTGGGTGTGTTGCACTGACAGAGTGGGGTCTGTCTGCTCTCCCAGGGTGTGTTACATTGACTGAGTGGGGTCAGTCTGCTCTTCCCTGGGTGCGTTATATTGAGAGAGTGGGGTCAGTCTGCTCTGCACTGGGTGGGTTACATTGACAGAGTGGGTTCAGTCTGCTCTTCCCTGGGTGGGTTACATTGACAGAGTTGGATCATCTGCTCTTCACTGGGTGTGTTACTTTGACAGAGTGGTTTCAGTCTCCTCTTCCCTGGGTGTGTTACAGTGACACGGTGGGGTCAGTCTGCCCTTCCCTGGGTGTGTTACATTGACAAAGTGGGGTCAGTCTGCTCTTCCCTGGGTGTGTTACATTGACAGAGTGGGTTGTGTCTGCTTTTCCGTGGGTGTGTTACATTGACAGAGTGGGGTCAGTGTGCATTTCCCTGGGTGTGTTACTTTCACAAAGTGGGAGTCAGTCTGCTCTTCCCAAGGTGTGTTACATTGACAGAGTGGGGTCAGTCTGCTCTTCCCAGGGCGTGTCACATTGACAGAGTGGGATCAGTCTGCTCTTCCCAGGGCGTGTCACATTGACAGAGTGCGGTCAGTCTGCACTTTCCTGGGTGGGTTACATTGACAGAGTGGGTTAAGTTTGCAGTTGACAGTGTGAGTAAGTTTGCAGAGTGAGGTCAGTCTGCTCTTCTCTGGGTGGGTTACATTGACTGATTGGGGTCAGTCTGCTCTTCCCAGGGCGTGTCACATTGTCAGAGGGGGTCAGTGTGCACTTCCCTGGGTGCGTTACATTTACAGATTGGGGTCAGTCTGCTCTTCCCTGGGTGTGTTACATTGACAGAATGGGGTCAGTCTGCCCTTTCCTGGGTGTGTTTCATTGACAGAGTGCGGTCAGTCTGCTCTTCCCTGGGTGTGATACATTGACAGGGTTGGGTCAGTTTGCACTTCCCTGGTTGTGTTTCATTGACAGAGGGGGTCAGTCTGCTCTTCCCAGGGCGTGTCACATTGACAGAGTGCGGTCAGTCTGCTCTTCCCTGGGTGTGTTACATTGACAGAGTGGGGTCAGTCTGCCCTTTCCTGGGTGTGTTACATTGACAAAGTGGGGTCAGTCTGCACTTCGTTGGGTGTGTTACATTGACAGAGTGGTGTCATTCTGCTCTTCCCTGGGTGTGTTACATTGACAGAGTTGGCTCAATGTGCACTTCCCTGGGTGTGTTACATTGACAGAGTGGGGTCAGTCTGCTCTTTCCAGGGCGTGACACATTGACAGAGTGGGGTTAGTCTGCTCTTCACTGGGTGTGTTACATTGACAGAGTGGGGTCAGTCTGCCCTTTCCTGGGTGTGTTGCATTGACAAAGTGTGGTCAGTCTGCTCTTGACTGGGTGTGTCACATTGACTGAGTGGGGTCCGTCTGCTCTTCCCTGGGTGTGTTCCATTGACAGAGTGGGGTCAGTCTGCTCTGCACTGGGTGGGTTACATTGACAGAGTGGGTTCAGTCTGCTCTTCCCTGGGTGGGTTACATTGACAGAGTTGGATCATCTGCTCTTCCCTGGGTGTGTTACTTTGACAGAGTGGTTTCAGTCTCCTTTTCCCTGGGTGTGTTACAGTGACAGAGGGGGGTCAGTCTGCTCTTCGCTGGGTGTGTTACATTGACAGAGTGGGGTCAGTCTGCGCTTCGTTGGGTGTGTTACATTGACAGAGTGGGGTCATTCTGCTCTTCCCTGGGTGTGTTACATTGACAGAGTTGGCTCAATGTGCACTTCCCTGGGTGTGTTACATTGACAGAGTGGGGTCAGTCTGCTCTTCCCAGGGCGTGTCACATTGACAGAGTGGGGTCAGTCTGCTCCTCCCTGGGTGTGTTACATGGACAGAGTGGGTTGTGTCTGCCTTTCCCTGGGTGTGTTGCATTGACAGAGTCGGGTTAGTCTGTTTTTATCTGAGTGAGTTACATTTACAGAGTGGGGTCAGTCTGTTCTTCCCTGGGTGTGTTACGTTGACAGAATGCGGTCAGTCTGCTCTTCCCTGGGCGTGTTACATAGACAGAGTGGGATCAGTCTGCTCTTCCCCGGATGTGTTACGTTGACAGAATGCGGTCAGTCTGCTCTTCCCTGGGTGTGTTGCACTGACAGAGTGGGGTCAGTCTGCTCTCCCAGGGTGTGTTACATTGACTGAGTGGGGTCAGTCTGCTCTTCCCTGGGTGGGTTATATTGACAGAGTGGGGTCAGTCTGCTCTGCACTGGGTGGGTTACATTGACAGAGTGGGTTCAGTCTGCTCTTCCCTGGGTGGGTTACATTGACAGAGTTGGATCATCTGCTCTTCACTGGGTGTGTTACTTTGACAGAGTGGTTTCAGTCTCCTCTTCCCTGGGTGTGTTACAGTGACACGGTGGGGTCAGTCTGCCCTTCCCTGGGTGTGTTACATTGACAAAGTGGGGTCAGTCTGCTCTTCCCTGGGTGTGTTACATTGACAGAGTGGGTTGTGTCTGCTTTTCCGTGGGTGTGTTACATTGACAGAGTGGGGTCAGTGTGCATTTCCCTGGGTGTGTTACTTTCACAAAGTGGGAGTCAGTCTGCTCTTCCCAAGGTGTGTTACATTGACAGAGTGGGGTCAGTCTGCTCTTCCCAGGGCGTGTCACATTGACAGAGTGGGATCAGTCTGCTCTTCCCAGGGCGTGTCACATTGACAGAGTGCGGTCAGTCTGCACTTTCCTGGGTGGGTTACATTGACAGAGTGGGTTAAGTCTGCAGTTGACAGTGTGAGTAAGTTTGCAGAGTGAGGTCAGTCTGCTCTTCTCTGGGTGGGTTACATTGACTGATTGGGGTCAGTCTGCTCTTCCCAGGGCGTGTCACATTGTCAGAGGGGGTCAGTGTGCACTTCCCTGGGTGCGTTACATTTACAGATTGGGGTCAGTCTGCTCTTCCCTGGGTGTGTTACATTGACAGAGTGGGGTCAGTCTGCTCTTCCCTTGGTGTATTACATTGACAGAGTGGGTTCAGTCTGAAATTCCCTGGGTGTGTTACATTGACAGAGGGGGGTCAGTCTGCTCTTCCCTGGGTATGTTACATTGACAGAGTGGGGTCAGTCTGCACTTCGTTGGGTGTGTTACATTGACAGAGTGGGGTCATTCTGCTCTTCCCTGGGTGTGTTACATTGACAGAGTTGGCTCAATGTGCACTTCCCTGGGTGTGTTACATTGACAGAGTGGGGTCAGTCTGCTCTTCCCAGGGCGTGTCACATTGACAGAGTGGGTTCAGTCTGCTCTTCCCTGGGTGTGTTATATTGAGAGCGTGGGGTCAGTCTGCCCTTTCCTGGGTGTGTTACATTGACAAAGTGGGGTCAGTCTGCTCTTGACTGGGTGTGTTGCATTGACAGAGTGGGGTCAGTCTGCTCTTCCCTCGGTGTGTTCCATTGACAGAGGGGGGTTAGTCTGCTCTTCACTGGGTGTGTTACATTGACAGAGTGGGGTCAGTCTGCTCTTCCCAGGGTGTGTTACGTTGACAGAGTGAGGTCAGTCTGCTCTTCCCTTGGAATTGTTACACTGACAGAGTGGGGTCAGTCTGCTCTTCCCTGGGTGTGTTACATTGACAGAGTGGGGTCAGTCTGCTCTTCCCTGGGTGTGTTACATTGACAGAGTGGGTTCAGTCTGCACTTCCCTGGGTGTGTTACATTGATAGAGTGGGGTCAGTCTGCTCTTCCCTGGGTGTGTTACATTGATAGAGTGGGGTCAGTCTGCACCTCTTTGGGTGTGTTACATTGACAGAGTGGGGTCAGTCTGCTCTTCCCTGGGTGTGATACATTGACAGGGTTGGGTCAGTTTGCACTTCGCTGGGTGTGTTTCATTGACAGAGGGGGTCAGTCTGCTCTTCCCAGGGCGTGTCACATTGACAGAGTGCGGTCAGTCTGCTCTTCCCTGGGTGTGTTACATTGACAGAGTGGGGTCAGTCTGCACTTCTTTTGGTGTGTTACATTGACAGAGTGGGGTCAGTCTGCTCTTCCCTGGGTGTGATACATTGACAGGGTTGGGTCAGTGTGCACTTCCCTGGGTGTGTTTCATTGACAGAGGGGGTCAGTCTGCTCTTCCCAGGGCGTGTCACATTGACAGAGTGGGGTCAGTCTGCTCTTCCCTGGGTGTGTTAATTTGACAAAGTGGGGTCATTCTGCTCTTGACGGGGTGTGTTACATTGACAGAGTGGGGTCAGACTGCTCTTCACTGGGTGTGTTACATTGACAGAGTGGGGTTAGTCTGCACATCCCTGGGTGTGTTCCATTGACAGAGTGAGGTCAGTCTGCTCTTCTCTGGGTGGGTTACATTGACTGATTGGGGTCAGTCTGCTCTTCCCAGGGCGTGTCACATTGACAGAGGAGGTCAGTGTGCACTTCCCTGGGTGTGTTACATTTACAGAGTGGGGTCAGTCTGCTCTTCCCTTGGTGTATTACATTGACAGAGTGGGTTCAGTCTGAACTTCCCTGGGTGTGTTACATTGACAGAGGGGGGTCAGTCTGCTCTTCGCTGGGTGTGTTACATTGACAGAGTGGGGTCAGTCTGCGCTTCGTTGGGTGTGTTACATTGACAGAGTGGGGTCATTCTGCTCTTCCCTGGGTGTGTTACATTGACAGAGTTGGCTCAATGTGCACTTCCCTGGGTGTGTTACATTGACAGAGTGGGGTCAGTCTGCTCTTCCCAGGGCGTGTCACATTGACAGAGTGGGGTCAGTCTGCTCCTCCCTGGGTGTGTTACATGGACAGAGTGGGTTGTGTCTGCCTTTCCCTGGGTGTGTTGCATTGACAGAGTCGGGTTAGTCTGTTTTTATCTGAGTGAGTTACATTTACAGAGTGGGGTCAGTCTGTTCTTCCCTGGGTGTGTTACGTTGACAGAATGCGGTCAGTCTGCTCTTCCCTGGGCGTGTTACATAGACAGAGTGGGATCAGTCTGCTCTTCCCCGGATGTGTTACGTTGACAGAATGCGGTCAGTCTGCTCTTCCCTGGGTGTGTTGCACTGACAGAGTGGGGTCAGTCTGCTCTCCCAGGGTGTGTTACATTGACTGAGTGGGGTCAGTCTGCTCTTCCCTGGGTGGGTTATATTTACAGAGTGGGGTCAGTCTGCTCTGCACTGGGTGGGTTACATTGACAGAGTGGGTTCAGTCTGCTCTTCCCTGGGTGGGTTACATTGACAGAGTTGGATCATCTGCTCTTCACTGGGTGTGTTACTTTGACAGAGTGGTTTCAGTCTCCTCTTCCCTGGGTGTGTTACAGTGACACGGTGGGGTCAGTCTGCCCTTCCCTGGGTGTGTTACATTGACAAAGTGGGGTCAGTCTGCTCTTCCCTGGGTGTGTTACATTGACAGAGTGGGTTGTGTCTGCTTTTCCGTGGGTGTGTTACATTGACAGAGTGGGGTCAGTGTGCATTTCCCTGGGTGTGTTACTTTCACAAAGTGGGAGTCAGTCTGCTCTTCCCAAGGTGTGTTACATTGACAGAGTGGGGTCAGTCTGCTCTTCCCAGGGCGTGTCACATTGACAGAGTGGGATCAGTCTGCTCTTCCCAGGGCGTGTCACATTGACAGAGTGCGGTCAGTCTGCACTTTCCTGGGTGGGTTACATTGACAGAGTGGGTTAAGTCTGCAGTTGACAGTGTGAGTAAGTTTGCAGAGTGAGGTCAGTCTGCTCTTCTCTGGGTGGGTTACATTGACTGATTGGGGTCAGTCTGCTCTTCCCAGGGCGTGTCACATTGTCAGAGGGGGTCAGTGTGCACTTCCCTGGGTGCGTTACATTTACAGATTGGGGTCAGTCTGCTCTTCCCTGGGTGTGTTACATTGACAGAGTGGGGTCAGTCTGCTCTTCCCTTGGTGTATTACATTGACAGAGTGGGTTCAGTCTGAAATTCCCTGGGTGTGTTACATTGACAGAGGGGGGTCAGTCTGCTCTTCCCTGGGTATGTTACATTGACAGAGTGGGGTCAGTCTGCACTTCGTTGGGTGTGTTACATTGACAGAGTGGGGTCATTCTGCTCTTCCCTGGGTGTGTTACATTGACAGAGTTGGCTCAATGTGCACTTCCCTGGGTGTGTTACATTGACAGAGTGGGGTCAGTCTGCTCTTCCCAGGGCGTGTCACATTGACAGAGTGGGTTCAGTCTGCTCTTCCCTGGGTGTGTTATATTGAGAGCGTGGGGTCAGTCTGCCCTTTCCTGGGTGTGTTACATTGACAAAGTGGGGTCAGTCTGCTCTTGACTGGGTGTGTTGCATTGACAGAGTGGGGTCAGTCTGCTCTTCCCTCGGTGTGTTCCATTGACAGAGGGGGGTTAGTCTGCTCTTCACTGGGTGTGTTACATTGACAGAGTGGGGTCAGTCTGCTCTTCCCAGGGTGTGTTACGTTGACAGAGTGAGGTCAGTCTGCTCTTCCCTTGGAATTGTTACACTGACAGAGTGGGGTCAGTCTGCTCTTCCCTGGGTGTGTTACATTGACAGAGTGGGGTCAGTCTGCTCTTCCCTGGGTGTGTTACATTGACAGAGTGGGTTCAGTCTGCACTTCCCTGGGTGTGTTACATTGATAGAGTGGGGTCAGTCTGCTCTTCCCTGGGTGTGTTACATTGATAGAGTGGGGTCAGTCTGCACCTCTTTGGGTGTGTTACATTGACAGAGTGGGGTCAGTCTGCTCTTCCCTGGGTGTGATACATTGACAGGGTTGGGTCAGTTTGCACTTCGCTGGGTGTGTTTCATTGACAGAGGGGGTCAGTCTGCTCTTCCCAGGGCGTGTCACATTGACAGAGTGCGGTCAGTCTGCTCTTCCCTGGGTGTGTTACATTGACAGAGTGGGGTCAGTCTGCACTTCTTTTGGTGTGTTACATTGACAGAGTGGGGTCAGTCTGCTCTTCCCTGGGTGTGATACATTGACAGGGTTGGGTCAGTGTGCACTTCCCTGGGTGTGTTTCATTGACAGAGGGGGTCAGTCTGCTCTTCCCAGGGCGTGTCACATTGACAGAGTGGGGTCAGTCTGCTCTTCCCTGGGTGTGTTAATTTGACAAAGTGGGGTCATTCTGCTCTTGACGGGGTGTGTTACATTGACAGAGTGGGGTCAGACTGCTCTTCACTGGGTGTGTTACATTGACAGAGTGGGGTTAGTCTGCACATCCCTGGGTGTGTTCCATTGACAGAGTGAGGTCAGTCTGCTCTTCTCTGGGTGGGTTACATTGACTGATTGGGGTCAGTCTGCTCTTCCCAGGGCGTGTCACATTGACAGAGGAGGTCAGTGTGCACTTCCCTGGGTGTGTTACATTTACAGAGTGGGGTCAGTCTGCTCTTCCCTTGGTGTATTACATTGACAGAGTGGGTTCAGTCTGAACTTCCCTGGGTGTGTTACATTGACAGAGGGGGGTCAGTCTGCTCTTCCCTGGGTGTGTTACATTGACAGAGTGGGGTCAGTCTGCACTTCTTTGGGTGTGTTACATTGACAGAGTGGGGTCAGTCTGCTCTTCCCTGGGTGTGATACATTGACAGGGTTGGGTCTGTGTGCACTTCCCTGGGTGTGTTTCATTGACAGAGGGGGTCAGTCTGCTCTTCCCAGGGCGTGTCACATTGACAGAGTGGTGTCAGTCTGCTCTTCCCTGGGTGTGTTACATAGACAAAGTGGGGTCAGTCTGCTCTTGACTGGGTGTGTTACATTGACAGAGTGGGGTCAGACTGCTCTTCACTGGGTGTGTTCCATTGACAGAGTGGGGTTAGTCTGCACATCCCTGGGTGTGTTCCATTGACAGAGTGAGGTCAGTCTGCTCTTCTCTGGGTGGGTTTCATTGACTGATTGGGGTCAGTCTGCTCTTCCCAGGGAGTGTCACATTGACAGAGGAGGTCAGTGTGCACTTCCCTGGGTGTGTTACATTGACAGAGTGGGGTCAGTCTGCTCTTCCCTTGGTGTATTACATTGACAGAGTGGGTTCAGTCTGAACTTCCCTGGGTGTGTTACATTGACAGAGGGGGGTCAGTCTGCTCTTCACTGGGTGTGTTACATTGACAGAGTGGGGTCAGTCTGCATTTCGTTGGGTGTGTTACATTGACAGAGTGGGGTCAGTCTGCTCTTCCCTGGGTGTGTTTCATTGACAGAGTGGGGTCAGTCTGCACTTCGTTGGGTGTGTTACATTGACAGAGTGGGTTCAGTCTGAACTTCCCTGGGTGTGTTACATTGACAGAGGGGGGTCAGTCTGCTCTTCCCTGGGTGTGTTACATTGACAGAGTGGGGTCAGTGTGCACTTCCCTGGGTGTGTTACATTGACAGAGTGGGGTCAGTCTGCTCTTCCCTGTGAGTGTTACATTGACAGGGTTGGGTCAGTGTGCACTTCCCTGGGTGTGTTTCATTGACAGAGGGGGTCAGTCTGCTCTTCCCAGGGCGTGTCACATTGACAGAGTGGGGTCAGTCTTCTCTTCCCTGGGTGTGTTACATTGACAGAGTGGGGTCAGTCTGCCCTTTCCTGGGTGTGTTACATTGACAAAGTGGGGTCAGTCTGCTCTTGACTGGGTGTGTTACATTAACAGATTGGGGTCAGTCTGCTCTTCACTGGGTGTGTTACATTGACAGAGTGGGGTTAGTCTGCACATCCCTGGGTGTGTTCCATTGACAGAGTGGGGTCAGTCTGCTCTTCACTGGGTGTGTTATATTGACAGAGTGGGGTTAGTCTGCACATCCCTGGGTGTATTCCATTGACAGAGTGAGGTCAGTCTGCTCATCTCTGGGTGGGTTACATTGACTGATTGGGGTCAGTCTGCTCTTCCCCGGGCGTGTCACATTGACAGCGGGGGTCAGTGTGCACTTCCCTGGGTGTGTTACATTGACAGAGTGGGGTCAGTCTGCTCTTCCGTGGATGTGTTACATTGACAGAGTGGGGTCAGTCTGCACTTCTTTGGGTGTGTTACATTGACAGAGTGGGGTCAGTCTGCTCTTCCCGGGGTGTGTTACATTGACAGGGTTGGGTCAGTGTGCACTTCTCTGGGTGTGTTTCATTGACAGATGGGGTCAGTCTGCTCTTCCCTGGGTGTGTTACATTGACAAAGTGGGGTCAGCCTGCTCTTGACTGGGTGTGTTACATTGACAGTGTGGGGTCAGTCTGCCCTTCACTGGGTGTGTTATATTGACAGAGTGGGGTTAGTCTGCACATCCCTGGGTGTGTTCCATTGACAGAGTGAGGTCAGTCTGCTCATCTCTGGGTGGGTTACATTGACTGATTGGGGTCAGTGTGCTCTTCCCCGGGCGTGTCACATTGACAGAGGGGGTCAGTGTGCACTTCCCTGGGTGTGTTACATTGACAGAGTAGGGTCAGTCTGCTCTTCCCTTGGTGTATTACATTGACAGAGTGGGTTCAGTCTGAACTTCCGTGGGTGTGTTACATTGACAGAGGGGTGTCAGTCTACTCTTCCCTGGGTGTGTTACATTGACAGAGTTGGCTCAATGTGCACTTCCCTGGGTGTGTTACATTGACAAAGTGGGGTCAGTCTGCTCTTGACTGGGTGTGTTACATTGACAGAGTGGGGTCAGTCTGCTCTTCCCTGGGTGTGTTCCATTGACAGAGTGGGGTTAGTCTGCTCTTTACTGGGTGTGTTACATTGACAGAGTCGTGTTAGTCTGCTCTTCCCAGGGTGTGTTACGTTGACAGATTGGGGTCAGTCTGCTCTTCACAGGGCGTGTCACATTGACAGAGTGGGGTCAGTCTGCTCTTCCCTGGGTGTGTTACATTGACAGAGTGGGGTCAGTCTGCCCTTTCCTGGGTGTGTTACATTGACAAAGTGGGGTCAGTCTGCTCTTGACTGTGTGTGTTACATTGACTGATTGGGGTCAGTCTGCTCTTCCCTGGGTGTGTTCCATTGACAGCGTGGGGTTAGTCTGCTCTTCACTGGGTGTGTTACATTTACAAAGTGGGGTCAGTCTGCTCTTCCCAGGGTGTGTTACGTTGACAGAGTGAGGTCAGTCTGCTCTTCCCTTGGAATTGTTACATTGACAGATTGGGGTCAGTCTGCTCTTCCATGGGTGTGTTACATTGACAAAGTGGGGTCAGTCTGCTCTTCCCTGGGTGTGTTACATTGACAGAGTGGGTTCAGTCTGCACTTCCCTGGGTGTGTTACATTGACAGAGTGGGGTCAGTGTGCACTTCCCTGGGTGTGTTACATTGACAGAGTGGGGTCAGTCTGCTCTTTCTTGTGTGTGTTACATTGACAGGGTTGGGTCAGTGTGCACTTCCCTGGGTGTGTTTCATTGACAGAGGGGGTCAGTCTGCTCTTCCCAGGGCGTGTCACATTGACAGAGTGGGGTCAGTCTGCTCTTCCCTGGGTGTGTTACATTGACAGAGTGGGGTCAGTCTGCCCTTTCCTGGGTGTGTTACATTGACAAAGTGGGGTCAGTCTGCTCTTGACTGGGTGTGTTACATTAACAGATTGGGGTCAGTCTGCTCTTCACTGGGTGTGTTACATTGACAGAGTGGGGTTAGTCTGCACATCCCTGGGTGTGTTCCATTGACAGAGTGGGGTCAGTCTGCTCTTCACTGGGTGTGATACATTGACAGAGTGGGGTCAGCCGTGCTCTTGACTGGGTGTGTTACATTGACAGAGTGGGGTCAGTCTGCTCTTCACTGGGTGTGTTATATTGACAGAGTGGAGTTAGTCTGCACATCCCTGGGTGTGTTCCATTGACAGAGTGAGGTCAGTCTGCTCATCTCTGGGTGGGTTACATTGACTGATTGGGGTCAGTCTGCTCTTCCCCGGGCGTGTCACATTGACAGAGGGGGTCAGTGTGCACTTCCCTGGGCGTGTTACATTGACAGAGTGGGGTCAGTCTGCTCTTCCCTTGGTGTATTACATTGACAGAGTGGGTTCAGTCTGAACTTCCGTGGGTGTGTTACATTGACAGAGGGGGGTCAGTCTGCTCTTCCCTGGGTGTGTTACATTGACAGAGTTGGCTCAATGTGCACTTCCCTGGGTGTGTTACATTGACAAAGTGGGGTCAGTCTGCTCTTGACTGGGTGTGTTACATTGACAGAGTGGGGTCAGTCTGCTCTTCTGGGTGTGTTCCATTGACAGAGTGGGGTCAGTCTGCTCTGCACTGGGTGGGTTACATTGACAGAGTGGGTTCAGTCTGCTCTTCCCTGGGTGGGTTACATTGACAGAGTTGGATCATCTGCTCTTCCCTGGGTGTGTTACTTTGACAGAGTGGTTTCAGTCTCCTTTTCCCTGGGTGTGTTACAGTGACAGAGGGTGGTCAGTCTGCTCTTCGCTGGGTGTGTTACATTGACAAAGTGGGGTCAGTCTGCTCTTGACTGGGTGTGTTACATTAACAGTTGGGGTCAGTCTGCTCTTCACTGGGTGTGTTACATTGACAGAGTGGGGTTAGTCTGCACATCCCTGGGTGTGTTCCATTGACAGAGTGGGATCAGTCTGCTCTTCACTGGGTGTGATACATTGACAGAGTGGGGTCAGCCGTGCTCTTGACTGGGTGTGTTACATTGACAGAGTGGGGTCAGTCTGCTCTTCACTGGGTGTGTTATATTGACAGAGTGGAGTTAGTCTGCACATCCCTGGGTGTGTTCCATTGACAGAGTGAGGTCAGTCTGCTCATCTCTGGGTGGGTTACATTGACTGATTGGGGTCAGTCTGCTCTTCCCCGGGCGTGTCACATTGACAGAGGGGGTCAGTGTGCACTTCCCTGGGTGTGTTACATTGACAGAGTGGGGTCAGTCTGCTCTTCCCTTGGTGTATTACATTGACAGAGTGGGTTCAGTCTGAACTTCCGTGGGTGTGTTACATTGACAGAGGGGGGTCAGTCTGCTCTTCCCTGGGTGTGTTACATTGACAGAGTTGGCTCAATGTGCACTTCCCTGGGTGTGTTACATTGACAAAGTGGGGTCAGTCTGCTCTTGACTGGGTGTGTTACATTGACAGAGTGGGGTCAGTCTGCTCTTCCCTGGGTGTGTTTCATTGACAGAGTGGGGTCAGTCTGCACTTCGTTGGGTGTGTTACATTGACAGAGTGGGTTCAGTCTGAACTTCCCTGGGTGTGTTACATTGACAGAGGGGGGTCAGTCTGCTCTTCCCTGGGTGTGTTACATTGACAGAGTGGGGTCAGTGTGCACTTCCCTGGGTGTGTTACATTGACAGAGTGGGGTCAGTCTGCTCTTCCCTGTGAGTGTTACATTGACAGGGTTGGGTCAGTGTGCACTTCCCTGGGTGTGTTTCATTGACAGAGGGGGTCAGTCTGCTCTTCCCAGGGCGTGTCACATTGACAGAGTGGGGTCAGTCTTCTCTTCCCTGGGTGTGTTACATTGACAGAGTGGGGTCAGTCTGCCCTTTCCTGGGTGTGTTACATTGACAAAGTGGGGTCAGTCTGCTCTTGACTGGGTGTGTTACATTAACAGATTGGGGTCAGTCTGCTCTTCACTGGGTGTGTTACATTGACAGAGTGGGGTTAGTCTGCACATCCCTGGGTGTGTTCCATTGACAGAGTGGGGTCAGTCTGCTCTTCACTGGGTGTGTTATATTGACAGAGTGGGGTTAGTCTGCACATCCCTGGGTGTATTCCATTGACAGAGTGAGGTCAGTCTGCTCATCTCTGGGTGGGTTACATTGACTGATTGGGGTCAGTCTGCTCTTCCCCGGGCGTGTCACATTGACAGCGGGGGTCAGTGTGCACTTCCCTGGGTGTGTTACATTGACAGAGTGGGGTCAGTCTGCTCTTCCGTGGATGTGTTACATTGACAGAGTGGGGTCAGTCTGCACTTCTTTGGGTGTGTTACATTGACAGAGTGGGGTCAGTCTGCTCTTCCCGGGGTGTGTTACATTGACAGGGTTGGGTCAGTGTGCACTTCTCTGGGTGTGTTTCATTGACAGATGGGGTCAGTCTGCTCTTCCCTGGGTGTGTTACATTGACAAAGTGGGGTCAGCCTGCTCTTGACTGGGTGTGTTACATTGACAGTGTGGGGTCAGTCTGCCCTTCACTGGGTGTGTTATATTGACAGAGTGGGGTTAGTCTGCACATCCCTGGGTGTGTTCCATTGACAGAGTGAGGTCAGTCTGCTCATCTCTGGGTGGGTTACATTGACTGATTGGGGTCAGTGTGCTCTTCCCCGGGCGTGTCACATTGACAGAGGGGGTCAGTGTGCACTTCCCTGGGTGTGTTACATTGACAGAGTAGGGTCAGTCTGCTCTTCCCTTGGTGTATTACATTGACAGAGTGGGTTCAGTCTGAACTTCCGTGGGTGTGTTACATTGACAGAGGGGTGTCAGTCTACTCTTCCCTGGGTGTGTTACATTGACAGAGTTGGCTCAATGTGCACTTCCCTGGGTGTGTTACATTGACAAAGTGGGGTCAGTCTGCTCTTGACTGGGTGTGTTACATTGACAGAGTGGGGTCAGTCTGCTCTTCCCTGGGTGTGTTCCATTGACAGAGTGGGGTTAGTCTGCTCTTTACTGGGTGTGTTACATTGACAGAGTCGTGTTAGTCTGCTCTTCCCAGGGTGTGTTACGTTGACAGATTGGGGTCAGTCTGCTCTTCACAGGGCGTGTCACATTGACAGAGTGGGGTCAGTCTGCTCTTCCCTGGGTGTGTTACATTGACAGAGTGGGGTCAGTCTGCCCTTTCCTGGGTGTGTTACATTGACAAAGTGGGGTCAGTCTGCTCTTGACTGTGTGTGTTACATTGACTGATTGGGGTCAGTCTGCTCTTCCCTGGGTGTGTTCCATTGACAGCGTGGGGTTAGTCTGCTCTTCACTGGGTGTGTTACATTTACAAAGTGGGGTCAGTCTGCTCTTCCCAGGGTGTGTTACGTTGACAGAGTGAGGTCAGTCTGCTCTTCCCTTGGAATTGTTACATTGACAGATTGGGGTCAGTCTGCTCTTCCATGGGTGTGTTACATTGACAAAGTGGGGTCAGTCTGCTCTTCCCTGGGTGTGTTACATTGACAGAGTGGGTTCAGTCTGCACTTCCCTGGGTGTGTTACATTGACAGAGTGGGGTCAGTGTGCACTTCCCTGGGTGTGTTACATTGACAGAGTGGGGTCAGTCTGCTCTTTCTTGTGTGTGTTACATTGACAGGGTTGGGTCAGTGTGCACTTCCCTGGGTGTGTTTCATTGACAGAGGGGGTCAGTCTGCTCTTCCCAGGGCGTGTCACATTGACAGAGTGGGGTCAGTCTGCTCTTCCCTGGGTGTGTTACATTGACAGAGTGGGGTCAGTCTGCCCTTTCCTGGGTGTGTTACATTGACAAAGTGGGGTCAGTCTGCTCTTGACTGGGTGTGTTACATTAACAGATTGGGGTCAGTCTGCTCTTCACTGGGTGTGTTACATTGACAGAGTGGGGTTAGTCTGCACATCCCTGGGTGTGTTCCATTGACAGAGTGGGGTCAGTCTGCTCTTCACTGGGTGTGATACATTGACAGAGTGGGGTCAGCCGTGCTCTTGACTGGGTGTGTTACATTGACAGAGTGGGGTCAGTCTGCTCTTCACTGGGTGTGTTATATTGACAGAGTGGAGTTAGTCTGCACATCCCTGGGTGTGTTCCATTGACAGAGTGAGGTCAGTCTGCTCATCTCTGGGTGGGTTACATTGACTGATTGGGGTCAGTCTGCTCTTCCCCGGGCGTGTCACATTGACAGAGGGGGTCAGTGTGCACTTCCCTGGGCGTGTTACATTGACAGAGTGGGGTCAGTCTGCTCTTCCCTTGGTGTATTACATTGACAGAGTGGGTTCAGTCTGAACTTCCGTGGGTGTGTTACATTGACAGAGGGGGGTCAGTCTGCTCTTCCCTGGGTGTGTTACATTGACAGAGTTGGCTCAATGTGCACTTCCCTGGGTGTGTTACATTGACAAAGTGGGGTCAGTCTGCTCTTGACTGGGTGTGTTACATTGACAGAGTGGGGTCAGTCTGCTCTTCTGGGTGTGTTCCATTGACAGAGTGGGGTCAGTCTGCTCTGCACTGGGTGGGTTACATTGACAGAGTGGGTTCAGTCTGCTCTTCCCTGGGTGGGTTACATTGACAGAGTTGGATCATCTGCTCTTCCCTGGGTGTGTTACTTTGACAGAGTGGTTTCAGTCTCCTTTTCCCTGGGTGTGTTACAGTGACAGAGGGTGGTCAGTCTGCTCTTCGCTGGGTGTGTTACATTGACAAAGTGGGGTCAGTCTGCTCTTGACTGGGTGTGTTACATTAACAGTTGGGGTCAGTCTGCTCTTCACTGGGTGTGTTACATTGACAGAGTGGGGTTAGTCTGCACATCCCTGGGTGTGTTCCATTGACAGAGTGGGATCAGTCTGCTCTTCACTGGGTGTGATACATTGACAGAGTGGGGTCAGCCGTGCTCTTGACTGGGTGTGTTACATTGACAGAGTGGGGTCAGTCTGCTCTTCACTGGGTGTGTTATATTGACAGAGTGGAGTTAGTCTGCACATCCCTGGGTGTGTTCCATTGACAGAGTGAGGTCAGTCTGCTCATCTCTGGGTGGGTTACATTGACTGATTGGGGTCAGTCTGCTCTTCCCCGGGCGTGTCACATTGACAGAGGGGGTCAGTGTGCACTTCCCTGGGTGTGTTACATTGACAGAGTGGGGTCAGTCTGCTCTTCCCTTGGTGTATTACATTGACAGAGTGGGTTCAGTCTGAACTTCCGTGGGTGTGTTACATTGACAGAGGGGGGTCAGTCTGCTCTTCCCTGGGTGTGTTACATTGACAGAGTTGGCTCAATGTGCACTTCCCTGGGTGTGTTACATTGACAAAGTGGGGTCAGTCTGCTCTTGACTGGGTGTGTTACATTGACAGAGTGGGGTCAGTCTGCTCTTCCCTGGGTGTGTTCCATTGACAGAGTGGGGTTAGTCTGCTCTTTACTGGGTGTGTTACATTGACAGAGTGGTGTCAGTCTGCTCTTCCCAGGGTGTGTTACGTTGACAGAGTGGGGTCAGTCTACTCTTCACAGGGCGTGTCACATTGATAGGGTGGGGTCAGTCTGCTCTTCCCTGGGTGTGTTACATTGACAGAGTGGGGTCAGTCTGCCCTTTCCTGGGTGTGTTACATTGACAAAGTGGGGTCAGTCTGCTCTTGACTGTGTGTGTTACATTGACTGATTGGGGTCAGTCTGCTCTTCCCTGGGTGTGTTCCATTGACAGCGTGGGGTTAGTCTGCTCTTCACTGGGTGTGTTACATTTACAGAGTGGGGTCAGTCTGCTCTTCCCAGGGTGTGTTACGTTGACAGAGTGAGGTCAGTCTGCTCTTCCCTTGGAATTGTTACATTGACAGAGTGGGGTCAGTCTGCTCTTCCATGGGTGTGTTACATTGACAAAGTGGGGTCAGTCTGCTCTTCCCTGGGTGTGTTACATTGACAGAGTGGGGTTAGTCTGCACATCCCTGGGTGTGTTCCATTGACAGAGTGGGGTCAGTCTGCTCTTCACTGGGTGTGATACATTGACAGAGTGGAGTCAGTCTGCTCTTCCCATGGTGTGTTACGTTGACAGAGTGAGGTCAGTCTGCTCTTCCCTGGGTGTGTTACATTTACAGAGTGGGGTCAGTGTGCTCTTCACTGGGTGGGTCACGTGACGGTCGACCTCATTCATTGGGGCAGATGTCAAGGAGCATCTTAAACCGGAGAGGGATCGGGGGAATTGGAGCCGTTTATAGAGAGAGTACAGAAGGTAAAACAGCTCAGCTCAAAGCACGGCACTTCATGCTGCCCTGATTAAATTATTGAAGATGGTAGAGGGGCAGATGAGCTGAGACAGGATGGGAGCTGGGCGATATTGATGATGTGGAAGGACAGTGTGTGTATCTGATCACATTCTGTCAGTCTGACTAATAGCAGTCATTCCTGGCACTGGATTCACTGAGGGGTGAAGGGTCAGTGAACAGAGCGGACTGTCCCTGTTATTCTGTTCCTGACTCTCCAGCTCCCGCTCTGTTAGTGACCTCTCACTCTCCCGGGAAATGGGCTGTTTCCCAATTGTGCCGGATTCCTGGCCTTTATCCTTGGCCGAGCTGAGAGTTGATGGTCTGAGGAATATCATTCCCAAATGACTCCTGTCCAAGATAATCCCGATTAATGTGTCTGTGTATCCTCCATTAATCTGTAAACATCATTACTCTGGGCTGGAGGGACATGGATTGATGACATTGAGGATGTTATGAACCAGACCAAACTCCTCTGCCTTAAGAAAATGGTCTCGACCCCTTTTCCTGATTTCCTGAAGGCAAGTGTAAGGCGTTACAATGTAATTGGTCAAACTGCCAGGCTTGAATCAAGACACACTTTACTCCACACTATTGTTGTAACACAAACATAAGGAAGAAAGATTGGACAAACCGAACTCGATTGGAAACCTGAACTAAATGAACATTATTTAACTATAAACAGCAACTGTTTGGATATCGTAACATTCCATAAACCACACAAATCTGGTCTTTCTGCTATCGGGAGAATGGTGTGAAACTTGTAAAGATTCAGAAAAGATTTACAAGAATGTTTGCAGAGTCAGGATTTCTGATTGTTTTGAGGCTGGAGTTTATTTTATCTTTGTATCGTTTTGACACATTAATCCTCCCTCCCCACCAATACAGAAGCTGTTGGAACTGTTCAGTGTTTCCAGCGGCTTCTGTAATTATTTCAGGTTCCTGACGGGAGCAGTCTCTCACTTTTCGAACAAAACAAACCCATCCTTGTGCAGCAACCAATATTTCAATAAGAAATGGGAAGCAGCAGAGGGGAAAGCTTCCGAGATGCCGAGCAATGCTGCCCGGTTCCACACTGCAATTCACAGGAACCATCACCAGGAAAAGCAAGGAGCAATCTGACGGATCCGTTTTACCACAGAATGAAAGATTTATTTCCTCGATTTATCCCAGTGCCTTACCTTTAAAAGGCTGTTTACAAACCACAACACTGCGATGGCTGGGAATCGGACCCGGGTCAACTGCTTGGAAGGCAGCTATGCTCCCCACTATCCCACCATCACCCTGCTCGCAGCTCCCTCCCCATTCCCAAACACACTTAACAAGGCCATGATTATCACCAACTGGATTGGGGCTGAAATCCAAACATACACATCCTCTGTATCGAACCCAGTGATGGAGCTCTCCTGATTGAGTTTGATGTGAACAGGATGGGGGAAGTGGGAGATTTAATCAGTACCGAACGCCAAGCTCAAAATGGCCTGGGAATTTGAAATGCTGCAGTGTAGAGGGAGATTTACTCTGTATCTGACCCCATTCGCTACCTGCCCTGGGGATTTAAATGGAGACAGTTTAATGGGAGCTTTACGTTGTCTGGAACCCTGTGCTCCCTCTGCCCTGGGAGTGTTTGCTGGGAACACTGTCTAACCTCTGTGATATGGATCCTATGAAGATTGATGGGAGACAGTGTAAATGGAATTGTCAGGGTCCAATTCCTTCACGTGGATGAGAGAAGGTGGGAAAAAATGATCCCAGTGGGACTGAAGGGTCAGTAACAGAATGAATACCCCATTGGCTCAGAGACAGGAGACAGGATAGAGGGGAATGAGGGTTTCAGACTGGAGGGAGCTACAGGCACATACAATTTGGGAACTGTTTTCAGTAAAAGGCAATTGATCCCAGGTCACTGCAGAGTGTAAGAATCTGATGCCTTTCCCTCAATATCCCCCTCCAATCCCTGGGAAGTTCTGCTCCCACACCATGTTCCATCCCAACTGCTGACTGTGTTACATACATTAATACATTGCAGCTGGGCAGAGGTGCTTTTAAACCTGGGATCTTGCTGTGTAACTTGCCTCCAAAATGCTCCTGCTCTCCCTTTCAACTAATCTTTTCCCTCTTTTATCCTGAAGAACATTTGTTTGGAAAGCTGCAACGTCAAGATCCAAAATGTTCGAGGCCAGGAAAGAACTACCTCCAGAGGGGGAGCACGGGCCTGAGGCCTGAGGCCTTGTCGACAGGCTGCACCCCGTGGGGGCCCACGTGAGTTGTGTGTTTATTTACCCCAAGGTTTAATCTCCTCTGAGGGACCCTGTGTTTTAGGGGCCTCTGGGTAACTGGCTCCTGTCAGATTGTGGCCCTGTCATTTTTAAAACAGGTTTGAAGCCTGGGGTTAAAGTTTGTCAATCCCCAGGATATGAGAGGTAGGACTCTCTTAGGGTGGAATTAAAACCCAAATGCTGTGACACTCTCTAAAGACTCCCTCTCTCACCCGTCTCTCACCCCTCTCTCTCTCTCACACCCCTCTCTCTCACCCTCCCTCTCTCATCCCTTCTCTCTTTCCTCCTCCCACTCTCATCCCTCCTATCTCACACTCTCCCTTTCTCATCCGTCTCTCACAGCCCCTCCTGCTCTCACCCACGCTCTCTTGCACCCCCATCTCTCTCACCCCTTTCTCTCTCACACCCCCTTTCTCTCTCACCTTGTTATCTCTCTCTCTCCCTCACTCTCTCTCACCCCTCTCTCTCCACCCTGCTCTCTCACTCTCACCCCTCCCTCTGTCATCCCTCACCCTCTCTCCCCTTTACACCCTCTCTCTCCCCCGCCCTCTCTCTCTCACTCCCTCCTGTTTCTCGCTCCCTTTTTCTCTCTCTCATTCCCCTTCCCTCTCACGCTCTGTCTCACACTCCCGCTCTCTTTCTCTCTGTATACCCCCTCTCTCGCACCCTCTTTCTCTCGTTCTCTCTCGCCCTCTCTCTGTCCACCCTCTCTCTCTGCCCCCCTCTCTCTCTGCCCCCCTCTTTCTCTGTCCCTCCTCTCTCTGTGTCCCGCTCTCTCTGTACCCTCTCTCTCTGCCCCCTCTCTCTCTGTCCCCCTCTTTCTCTGACCCCTCTCTCAGCCCCTCTCTCTCTGTCCGCCACTCGCTCTGTTCCCCTCTCTCTCTCTCTCCCTCTCTCTCTGTCCCCCTCTTTCTCTGCCCCCCATCTCTGTCCCTCTCTCTCTGCCCCCTCTCTCTCTCGCCCTCTCTCTGTCCCCCCTCTCTCTCTGCCTCCCTCTCTCTCTGCCCCCCTCTTTCTCTGTCCCACATCTCTCTGTGTCCCTCTCTCTCTGTACCTCCTCTCTCTGCCTCCCTCTCTCTCTGTCCCCCTCTCTCTCTGACTCCTCTCTCTCTGTTCCACTCTCTGTCTCCCTCTCTCTCTGTCCCCCCTCTCTCTCCCCCATCTTCCTTTCTCGCGCTCTCTAACCCTCTCTCTCTGCCCCCCTCTCTCTGCCCCTCTCTCTCTGTACCCCACTCCCTCTGTTCCCCTCTCTCTCTGTCTCCCTCTCTCTCTGTCCCTCTCTCTCTGTCCCTCTCTCTCTGCCCCCCGTCTCTCTCTCGCCCTCTCTCTGCCCCCCCTCTCTCTGCCCCCTCTCTGTCTGCCCCCCTCTCTCTCTGTCCCCCTCTCTCTCTGTCCCCTTCTCTCTCGGCCCCCCCTCTCTCTCCCCCCCCCCCGCTCCCCCTCTCTCTCTCTCCCCCTCTCTCTCTGACCCCTTTCTCTCTGTCCCCCTATCTCTCTGTCCCCCACTCTCTCTGTCATCCTCTCTATGTCATCCTCTCTCTGTCGCTATCTCTCTGTCCCCTTCTCTCTCTGTCCCCTTCTCTCTCTGTCACCCCTCTCTCAGTCCCCCTCTCTCTCACTGCCCCCCCCCGTCGCCTTCTCTCTGACCCCTATCTCTCTCTGTCCCCCGCTGTCTGTCCCCCACTCTGTCCCCATCTCTGTACCCCCCTCTTTCCGCCCCGTCTGTCCCCCCCTCTGTCCCCTCCTCTCTCTGCCTCCCCCTCTCTGTCCACCCCTCTCTTTTTCCCCCACTCTCTGTCCCCACACTCTCTGTCCACCCGTCTCTTTGTCCTCCCTCTCTCTGTCCCCCCTCTCTCTGCCACCCCCTCTCTCTGACCCCCTCTCTCTCTGTTCCCCTCTCTCTGTCTCCCTCTCTCTCTGTCCCCCTCTCTCTCTGCTCCCCTCTCTCTGTCTCCCTGTCTCTCTGTCCCCCTCTCTCTCTGTCCCTCTCTCTCTCTGCCCCCCTCTCTCTCTCTCGCGCTCTCTCTGCCTGTCCCCCACTCCCTTTGTTCCCCCTCTCTCTGTTGCCCTCTCTCTCTGTCCCCTTCTCTCTCTGTCCTTCTCTCTCTGCCCTTGTCTCTCTCTCGCCTTCTCTCTGACCCCCTCTCTCTGCCCCCTCTCTCTCTGCCCCCTCTCTCATTGTCCCCCACTGTCTCTTTCCCCCACTCTCTCTGTCCCCCTCTCTCTCTCTCCCCTTCTCTCTCTGTCCCTCTCTCTCTGCCCCCTCTCTCTCTCACCTTCTCTCTGCCCCCCTCTCTCTCTGCCTCCTGTCTCTCTTCCCCTTCCCTCTCTGTCCCCCTCTTTCTCTGTCCCTCCTCTCTCTGTGTCCCTCTCTCTCTCTGCCCCCCTCTCTCTGTCCCCCACTCTCTCTGTCCCCCTCTCTCTCTGTTCCCCTCTCTCTTTGTCTCCCTCTCTCTCTGTCCCCCTCTCTATCTCTGACCCCTCTCTCTCTGTCCCTCTCTCTATCTCTGACCCGTCTCTCATTATATCCTCCCCTATCTCTCTCTCTCTCCCTACCTCACCTTATCTCTCCCGTCCCTCTATCTCTCTGTTTTTTCCCTGCTCTTTCGCTCTCTCTCCATCTTCTCTCACTCTCGATCCCTCTATCTTGGTCTCTCTCTCTCCCCACCGCCTTCCGTTTCTCTCTGACTGAATCTCTCTCCCTTCTGTCCCGCCCTTACTCTCTCTCTGACACACACTGTCTCCCTGGTCCTTCCTCTGACCCAGAGACTGCAGGTTGGTGGTGAGGCTGCTTGTGGGGGGGTGGGGGTGGGGGGGCGTGTGGGTGTGAGATGATCGAAAGCTGTGGGACGTGGGAGGTGGGGAAAATGGGGTAGAGTCTGAATTGTGGGAGGGCGATAGAGGCGGCAGGAGAGAGAGAGAGAGTGAGGGTGAGGGGGAGAAAGAAGAATGGAGGCAGGTGGATAAACTCATGTTGGGGGTGTGAGAGAGAGGGGGGGAGAGTGAGGCAGAAAGAATAGTGGAGGCAGGTGGAGAAACCGGGGTTGGGGGCTCTGAGAGGGGACCAGAGAGAGTGAAAGGGAGAGGTGGTGAGAAAGAGAGATTGTGCAGGAAGGGAGAGATGGAGAGAATTGAGGAGGAAAAGTGGGGGTGAGGAAATGGGGAGGCCAGGTTGGAATGGGTGGGGGGTCAGAGGGAGTTAAACACAGCTCCTGAGCTCAGGGCGAAGTGCCCTCCCCTTCCCTGAGGACCAGGACTTGGGGCTGAGTCTGTCTCTCTCCAGCTCAGCTTCTCCAACACAGACACACAACAACATCGGTCACTCTGCTGCTCGGCACGCTTTAATCAACATTTTTATTGGTTACAAATGGAAGTGAAGGATACAATCATGGGGATGGTGCCTTATCTCACTGGCCCCTGAGTTGTGAGAAACATTGAAATGTTTCCCTGTAACCCCCCTGTGGGATAAGGATGGACAAACCAGCGCTACCCTCAGTCTGTTACCATAGCAACAGGCTGCTCCATCGCTGAAACACTGAACTGAAATGAGAAAATCCCGGATGGATTGATTAATAAGGGAATTTGATTGGATGGATGGATTTGTGTGAAGGGATATTTTAGCACATTCTTCAGCTGCTGCCTGAACTTAGTCTGGGTCACGGCATAAATCGCGGTGTTTGTGCAGCAACTGAGGAGCTGCAGCATGAAGCCCAATTCCTGCACAAAGTCAGGGAGATACACAGACTTATACCCAATCCAATACATCCGGTACCATATAGAAAACAGCATTAACATTGACCATAACAGAATGAAATTGGCCGAGATCACAAACAGTAAAATGATGGATTTTTTTCGATTTCTCATTTCAGTGTCAGACTGAGCGTCCCCATTGGTGTGAGCGCGTAGTCTCCTGCGGGCTCTGCTGGTCATTAAAATGTGTCTGACGGTGAGAACATTGAGCAGCAGAATCAGGAGAAATGGGACACACGGGGTTAGAATGTGGTGGAGGAACTCGATTGTGACCCAGACACTGGAGAATTGAACAGCGAGTGTTACATCACAAAACCAGGGGACGTTCACCAGCCGATACTGAGCCTTGAGCATAAAATACCAGGAAATGTTCTTTAAACAGCTCAGCACAGTCACTGCTCCCAGAACCACAGCCGCCGTTTTCTCACTGTAATATTTACTTTTCAGCTTCTGGCAACAAATGGCCACAAACCGATCAAAGGTGAAAGTGACGGTGAACCAGACAGAGCAGTCAGTGGCTGCATAAAGCAGGACGGCGTGGATATTACACACGGGGACGGAGTCCATCAGGAAATAAAACTGTTCCCAATAAACAATGGGAATGTGTCTCAGGATCAGGTCGAGGATAATGACCAGGAGATCCGCCGCTGCCATGGCCCCCAGGTAACGTCTGACACATGGAGACAATCCACAATGTTTATAAAGCAGGACGTAGATGGTCACTACGTTAACTGTGAGGAAGGAAAACAAACCCATTATCCATCAGCCTGGAGGCAAAGGGACCCGTTTGATCGGGGACCCAGTGAGATTTTCAAATGTGTCCCTGTATTCAGGGATTTATTAAAATAATTGGAGCTGGAATAACAAATGGGAAGGTCGGAATTATGACAAAAATGTGACATAAACCACAAGAAACCCTCCCTCCCCAAACACAGAGAGACATATCCATAAGGACAGATGGTTTCTAGAACATTCCCACACACTCGATCCCTCGAGAGAAGACACAGGTCACTCCTTCCCAGTTCCTAATACGGAGGGTGGGAACGTTGCTGTCCTGAAGGATTCTCTCCCAGTTTCCTGAAGACAAACGGAGTTTGGGAATTCCTGTATTTTCGTCTAAATTGTGGTCGATCCTGTGTCGTGGAGAAATGTAAACGCAGTGAAAACGTATTCCCCCCTTTAACTGCCTGAGGGGCCTTCGGAACAGTGTCTCCTTCTCCCTGGAACGGGATCTCTTCCCTCGGGATCTTAACATTTGTTCAATTCACTGATGTCCGGCCGTTCACAAACAATGTCAGGGATAGAAGGTTCCGGAGAATGGCAGTTATAGAATGTCAGGGACAGAACGTTCCATTGAATGTCAGTTATAGAATGTCAGGGACAGAACGTTCCGGGGAATGGCAGTTCATAGAATGTCGGGGACAGAACGTTCCGGGGATTGTCAGTTATAGAATGTCGGGGTTAGAACGTTCCGGGGAAAGTCAGATATAGAATGTCGGGGACAGAATGTTCCGGGGAACTCCTTGACCTGTCCATGACCTTCCCCCCTATCCACCCCACCCTCCTCTAACATAGAAACATAGAACAATACAGCTCAGAACAGGCCCTTCAGCCCACGATGTTGTGCCGAACTTCTATCCTAGATTAAGCACCCATCCATGTACCTATCCAAATGCCGCTTAAAGGTCGCCAATGATTCTGACTCTACCACTCCCACGGGCAGCGCATTCCATGCCCCCACCACTCTCTGGGTAAAGAACCCACCCCTGACATCTCCCCTATACCTTCCACCCTTCACCTTAAATTTATGTCCCCTTGTAACACTCTGTTGTACCCGGGGGAAAAGTTTCTGACTGTCTACTCTGTCTATTCCTCTGATCATCTTATAAACCTCTATCAAGTCACCCCTCATCCTTCGCCGTTCCAACGAGAAAAGGCCGAGAACTCTCAACCTATCCTCGTACGACCTACTCTCCATTCCAGGCAACATCCTGGTAAATCTTCTCTGCACCCTCTCCAAAGCTTCGACATCTTTCCTAAAGTGAGGCGACCAGAACTGCACACAGTACTCCAACTGTGGCCTAACCAAAGTCCTGTACAGCTGCAACATCACATCACGACTCTTGAATTCAATCCCTCTGCTAATGAACGATAATACTCCATAGGCCTTCTTACAAACTCTATCCACCTGAGTGGCAACCTTCAAAGATCTATGTACATAGACCCCAAGATCCCTCTGTTCCTCCACCTGACCAAGAACCCTACCATTAACCCTGTATTCCGCATTCTTATTTGTTCTTCCAAAATGGACAACCTCACACTTGGCAGGGTTGAACTCCATCTGCCACTCCTCAGCCCAGCTCTGCATCATATCTAAGTCCCTCTGCAGCCGACAACAGCCCTCTTCACTGTCCACAACTCCACCTATCTTTGTATCATCTGCAAAATTACTGACCCACCCTTCGACTCCCTCATCTAAGTCATTAATAAAAATTACAAACAGCAGAGGACCCAGAACTGATCTTTGCGGAACTCCACTTGTAACTGGACTCCATGCTGAATATTTACCATCTACCACCACTCTACGACTTCGACCGGTTAGCCAGTTTTCTATCCAATTGGCCAAATTTCCCTGTATCCCATGCCTCCTGACTTTCCGTATAAGCCTACCATGGGGAACCTTATCAAATGCCTTACTAAAATCCATGTACACTACATCCACTGCTCTACCCTCATCCACATGCTTGGTCACCTCCTCGAAGAATTCAATAAGACTTGTAAGGCAAGACCTACCCTTCACAAATCCGTGCTGGCTGTCCCTAATCAAGCAGTGTCTTTCCAGATACTCGCAAATCCTATCCCTCAGTACCCTTTCCATTACATTGCCTTCCACAGAAGTAAGACTAACTGGCCTGTAATTCCCGGGGTTATCCCTATTCCCTTTTTTGAACAGGGGCACAACATTCGCTACTCTCCAGTCCCCTGGTACGACCCCCGTTGCAAGTGAAGACGAGAAGATCATTGCCAACGGTACTGCAATTTCCTCTCTTGCTTCCCACGTAATCCTAGGATATATCCAGTCAGGCCCGGGGGACCTGTCTATCCTCAAGTTGTTCAAAATGTCCAACACATCTTCCTTCCTGACAGGTATCTCTTGTAGCTTATCAGTCCGTTTCACACTCTCCTCTTCAACAATACGGTCCCTCTGGTTCGTAAATACTGAAGAGAAGTACTTGTTCAAGATCTCTCCGATCTCTTCCGACTCAATACACAGTCTCCCACCACTGTCCTTGATCGGACCTACCCTCGTTCTCGTCATTCTGTGTGACCTATCACCTCTCCACCTGTAAACCGGGAGCCATTTCCCCCCGCAGATTGTGGGAATGTGTACCCCACCCCAGTACATTGATCTGTAATCCAGGAGCAGTTACCCTCCCAGCATGTAGGACTGTGTACACCACCCCAGTGCATTGCTCTGTAAACCAGGAGCAGTTACCCTCCCAGCATGCAGGATTGTGTACACCACCCCAGTATATTTATCTGTAACAGAGGAGCAGTTACCCGCCCAGCATGTAGGACTGTGTACCCCACCACAGTACATTGATCTGTAAACCAGCAGCAGTTACCCTCCCAGCAAGTAGGACTGTGTACACCACCCCAGTGCATTGATCTGTAACCCAGGAACAGTTACCCTCCCACCATGTAGGACTGTGTACCCCACCCCAGTGCATTGATCTGTAACCCAGTAACAGTATCCCTCCCAGCATGTAGGACTGTGTATCCCACCCAAGTGCATTTATCTGTAACTCAGGAGCACTTACCCTCCCAGCATGTAGGACAGGGTAAGCACGCCCAGTGCATTGATCTGTAAACCAGGAGCAGTTTCCCTCCCAGCATGTGGGACTGTGTACCCCACCCCAGTGCATTGATCTGTAACCCAGCAGCAGTTACCATTCCAGCATGTAGGACTATGTACACCACCCCAGTACATTGATCTGTAACCCAGGAACAGATACCTTCCCACCATGTAGGACTGTGTACCCCACCCCAGTGCATTGATCTGTAACCCAGGAACAGTTACCTTCCCACCATGTAGAACTGTGTACACCAACCCAGTACATTGATCTGTAACCCAGGAGCAGTGACACTCCCAGCATGTAGGACTGTGTACCCCACCCCACTACATTGACCTGTAACCCAGCAGCAGTTACCCTCCCAGCATGTAGGACTGTGTACACCACCCCAGTGCGTTGATCTGTGACGGAGGAGCAGTTACCCTCCCAGCATGTAGGTCTGTGTACACCACCCCAGTGCGTTGATCTGTAAACCAGGAGCAGTTACCCGCCCAGCATGTAGGACAGTGTACCCCACCCCAGAACATTGATCTGTAACCCAGAAACATTTACCCTCCCAGCATGTAGGACTGTGTACCCCACCCCAGTGCATTCATCTGAAAACCAGAAGCAGTTACCCTCCCAGCATGTAGGACTGTGTACACCACCGCAGTGCATTGATCTGCAACCCAGGAGCAGTTACGCTCCCAGCATGCAGGACTGTATACCCGATCCCAGTACATTGATCTGTAAACCAGAAGCATTAACCCTCCCAGCATGTCGGACTGTGTACACCACCACAGTACATGGATCTGTAACCCAGGAGCAGTTACCCTCCCAGCATGTAGGACTGTGTACACCACCCCAGAACATTGATCTGTAACCCAGAAACATTTACCCTCCCGGCATGTAGGACTGTGTACCCCACCCCAGTGCATTCATCTGAAAACCAGAAGCAGTTACCCTCCCAGCATGTAGGACTGTGTACACCACCGCAGTGCATTGATCTGTAACCCAGGAGCAGTTACGCTCCCAGCATGCAGGACTGTGTACCCGAACCCAGTACATTGATCTGTAAACCAGAAGCAGTTACCCTCCCAGCATGTCGGACTGTGTACACCACCACAGTACATTGATCTTTAACCCAGGAGCAGTTACTCTCCCAGCATATAGGACCTTGTACACCAACCCAGGACGTTGATCTGTAACCCAGGAGCAGTTCACCTCACAGCATGTTGGACTGTTAACACCACCCCAGGAGCAGTTACCCCCCCCCTGCATGTAGAACTGTGTACCCCACCCCAATGCATTGATCTGTATCCCAGGAGCATTTATCCTCCCTGCATGTAGGACTGTGTACCCCACCCCAGTGCATTGATCTGTAAACCAGCAGCAGTTACCCTCCCAGCATGTAGGACTGTGTACACCACCCCAGTGCATTGATCTGTAACCCAGGAACAGTTACCTTCCCACCATTTGGGACTGTGTACCCCACCCCTGTGCATTGATCTGTAACCCAGGAACAGTATCCCTCCCAGCATGTAGGACTGTGTTCACCAACACAGTACATTGATCTGTAAACCAGGAGCAGTTTCCCTCCAGAATGTGGGAATGTGTACCCCACCCCAGTGCATTGATCTGTAACCCAGCAGCAGTTACCCTCCCAGCATGTAGAACTGTGTACCCCACCCCAGTACATTGATCTGCAAACCAGGATCAGTTACCCTCCCAGTAGGTCGGACTGTGTACACCACCCCAGTGCATTGATCTGTAACCCAGGAACCGTTACCTTCCCACTATGTAGGACTGTGTACACCAACCCAGGACATTGATCATTAACCTAGGAGCAGTGACCCTCCCAGCATGTAGGACTGTGTACACCACCACAGTACATTGATCTGTAACCCAGGAGCAGTTACCCTCCCAGCATGTAGGACTGTGTACACCACCCCAGTGCATTGATCTGTAAACCAGGAGCAGTTACCCTCCCAGCATGTAGGACTGTGGACACCACCACAGTACATTGATCTGGAACCCAGGAGCAGTTACACTCCCAGCATGTAGGACTGTGTACCCCACCACAGTACATTGATCTGTAAACCAGCAGCAGTTACCCTCCCAGCAAGTAGGACTGTGTACACCACCCCAGTGCATTGATCTGTAACCCAGGAACAGTTACCCTCCCACCATGTAGGACTGTGTACCCCACCCCAGTGCATTGATCTGTAACCCAGTAACAGTATCCCTCCCAGCATGTAGGACTGTGTATCCCACCCCAGTGCATTTATCTGTAACTCAGGAGTACTTACCCTCCCAGCATGTAGGACAGGGTAAGCACGCCCAGAGCATTGATCTGTAAACCAGGAGCAGTTTCCCTCCCAGCATGTGGGACTGTGTACCCCACCCCAGTGCATTGATCTGTAAACCAGAAACATTTACCCTCCCAGCATGTAGGACTGTGTACCCCACCCCAGTGCATTCATCTGAAAACCAGAAGCAGATACCCTCCCAGCATGTAGGACTGTGTACACCACCGCAGTGCATTGATCTGCAACCCCGGAGCAGTTACGCTCCCAGCATGCAGGACTGTGTACCCGATCCCAGTACATTGATCTGTAAACCAGAAGCAGTTACCCTCCCAGCATGTCGGACTGTGTACACCACCACAGTACATTGATCTGTAACCCAGGAGCAGTTACCCTCCCAGCATGTAGGACTGTGTACACCACCCCAGAACATTGATCTGTAACCCAGAAACATTTACCCTCCCTGCATGTAGGACTGTGTACCCCACCCCAGTGCATTCATCTGAAAACCAGAAGCAGTTACCCTCCCAGCATGTAGGACTGTGTACACCACCGCAGTGCATTGATCTGTAACCCAGGAGCAGTTACGCTCCCAGCATGCAGGACTGTGTACCCGATCCCAGTACATTGATCTGTAAACCAGAAGCAGTTACCCTACCAGCATGTCGGACTGTGTACACCACCACAGTACATTGATCTTTAACCCAGGAGCAGTTACTCTCCCAGCATGTAGGACCTTGTACACCAACCCAGGACGTTGATGTGTAACCCAGGAGCAGTTCACCTCACAGCATGTTGGACTGTTAACACCACCCCAGTGCATTGATCTGTAACCCAGGATCAGTTACCCCCCCAGCATGTAGAACTGTGTACCCCACCCCAATGCATTGATCTGTATCCCAGGAGCATTTATCCTCCCTGCATGTAGGACGGTGTACCCCACCCCAGTGCATTGATCTGTAAACCAGCAGCAGTTACCCTCCCAGCATGTAGGACTGTGTACACCACCCCAGTGCATTGATCTGTAACCCAGGAACAGTTACCTTCCCACCATTTGGGACTGTGTACACCACCCTAGTGCATTGATCTGTAACCCAGGAACCGTTACCTTCCCACTATGTAGGACTGTGTACACCAACCCAGGACATTGATCATTAACCCAGGAGCAGTGACCTCCCAGCATGTAGGACTGTGTACACCACCACAGTACATTGATCTGTAACCCAGGAGCAGTTACCCTCCCAGCATGTAGGACTGTGTACACCACCCCAGTGCATTGATCTGTAAACCAGGAGCAGTTACCCTCCCAGCATGTAGGACTGTGGACACCACCACAGTACATTGATCTGGAACCCAGGAGCAGTTACCCTCCCAGCATGTAGGACTGTGTACACCAAACCCAGTGCATTGATCTGTCAACCAGGAGCAGTTACCCTCCCAGCATGTGGGACTGTGTAACCCACCCCAGTGCATTGATCTGAAACTCAGCAGCAGTTACCCTCCCAGCATGAATGACTGTGTACCCTACCCCAGTGCATTGATCTGTAACCCAGGAACAGTTACATTCCCACCATGTAGGACTGTGTACCCCACCCCAGTACGTTGATCTGTAACCCAGGAACAGTATCCCTCCCAGCATGTAGGACTGTGTTCACCAACACAGTACATTGATCTGTAAACCAGGAGCAGTTTCCCTCCAGAATGTGGGAATGTGTACCCCACCCCAGTGCATTGATCTGTAACCCAGCAGCAGTTACCCTCCCAGCATGTAGAACTGTGTACCCCACCCCAGTACATTGATCTGCAAACCAGGATCAGTTACCCTCCCAGTAGGTCGGACTGTGTACACCACCGCAGTGCATTGATCTGTAACCCAGGAACCGTTACCTTCCCACTATGTAGGACTGTGTACACCAACCCAGGACATTGATGATTAACCCAGGAGCAGTGACCCTCCCAGCATGTAGGACTATGTACACCACCCCAGTGCGTTGATCTGTGACGGAGGAGCAGTTACCCTCCCAGCATGTAGGTCTGTGTACACCACCCCAGTGCGTTGATCTGTAAACCAGGAGCAGTTACACGCCCAGCATGTAGGACAGTGTACCCCACCCCAGAACATTGATCTGTAACCCAGAAACATTTACCCTCCCAGCATGTAGGACTGTATACACCACTCCAGTGCATTGATCTGTAACCCAGGAACAGTTACCCTCCCAGCATGTGGGACTGTGTACCCCAATCCAGTACGTTGATCTGAAAACCAGCAGCAGTTACCTTCCCACCATGTAGGACTGTGAACCCCACCCCAGTGCATTGATCTGTAACCCAGGAACAGTTACCTTCCCACCATGTAGGACTGTGTACCCCACCCCAGTATATTGATCTGTAAACCAGGAGCAATTACCCTCCCAGCATTTCGGACTGTGTACCCCACCCCAGTACATTGATCTGTAATCCAGGAGCAGTTAGCCTCCCAGCATGTCGGACTGTGTACACCACCCCATTGCATTGATCTGTAATCCAGGAGCAGTTACCCTCTCAGCATGTAGGACTGTGTACACCACACCAGTGCATTGATCTGTAACCCTGGAGCAGTTACCCTCCCAGCATGTAGGACAGTGTACACCACCCCAGGACATTGATCTGTAACCCAGCAGCAGTTATCCTCCCAGCATGTAGGACTGTGTACCCCACCAAGTACATTGATCTGTAGCCCAGGAACAGTTACCCTCCCAGCATGTAGGTCTGTGTACACCACCCCAATGAATTGATCTGTAACCCAGAGCAGTTACCCTCCCAGCATGTGGTCTGTGTACACCACCCCAGTGTATTGATCTGTAACCCAGGAGCAGTTCCCCTCCCAGCATGTAGGACTGTGTACCCCACCCCAGTACATTGATCTGTAAACCAGGAGCAGTTACCCTCCCAGCATGTGGGACTGTGTACCCCACCCCAGTGCATTGATCTGTAACCCAGGAGCAGTTCCCCTCACAGCATGTAGGACTGTGTACCCCATCCCAGTGCATTGATCTGTAACCCAGGAGCAGTTACCCTCCCACCATGTCGAACAGTGCATACCACCCCAGTGCATTGATCTGTAACCCAGCAGCAGTTACCCTCCCAGCATGTAGGACTTTGTACACCACCCCAGTGCATTGATCTGTTACCCAGGAGCAGTTCCCCTCCCAGCATGTAGGACTGTGTACCCCACCCCAGTGCATTGATCTGTAACCCAGGAGCAGTTACCCTCCCACCATGTCGAACAGTGCATACCACCCCAGTGCATTGATCTGTAACCCAGCAGCAGTTACCCTCCCAGCATGTAGGACTGTGTACCCCACCAAGTACATTGATCTGTAGCCCAGGAACAGTTACCCTCCCAGCATGTAGGGCTGTGTACACCACCCCAGTACATTGATCTGTAACCCAGGAGCAGTTACCCTCCCAGCATGTAGGACTGTGTACACCACCCCAGTGCATTGATCAGTAGACCCGGAGTAGTTACCCTCCCAGCATGTAGGACAGTGTACACCACCCCAGTGCATTGATCTGTAACTCAGGAGCAGTTACCCTCCCAGCATGTATGTCTGTGTACACCACCCCAGTGCATTGATCTGTAAACCCGGAGTAGTTACCTTCCAACATGTAGGACTGTATACACCACCCCAGTGCACTGATGTGTAACCCAGGAGCAGTTACCATCCCAGCACGTAGGACATTGTACACCAACCCAGTACATTGATCTGTAACCCAGGAGCAGTTACCCTCCCAGCATGTAGGACTGTGTACCCCACCCCAGTGCATTGATCTGTAACCCAGCAGCAGTTACCCTCCCAGCATGTAGGACTGTGTACACCACCCAGTACAAAGATCTGTAACCCAGGAACAGTCACCTTCCCACCATGTAGGACTGTGTACCCCACCCCAGTACATTGATCTGTAAACCAGCAGCAGTTACCCTCCCAGCATGTAGGACTGTGTACACCACCCCAGGACATTGATCTGTAACCGAGGAGCAGTGACCCTCCCAGCATGTAGGACTGTGTACCCCACGCCACTACATTGATCCGTAACCCAGGAGCAGTTACCCTCCCAGCATGTAGGTCTGTGTACACCACCACAGTGCGTTGATCTGTGACCCAGGAACAGTTCCCCTCCCAGCATGTAGGACTGTGTACACCACCCCAGTGAATTGATCTGTAACCCAGAGCAGTTACCCTCCCAGCATGTGGTCTGTGTACACCACCCCAGTGTATTGATCTGTAACCCAGGAGCAGTTACCCTCCCAGCATGTAGGACTGTGTACCCCACCCGAGTACATTGATCTGTAAACCAGGAGCAGTTACCCTCCCAGCATGTGGGACTGTGTACCCCACCCCAGTGCATTGATCTGTAACCCAGGAGCAGTTCCCCTCCCAGCATGTCGGACTGTGCACCCCACCCCAGTGCATTGATCTGTAACCCAGGAGCAGTTACCCTCCCACCATGTCGAACAGTGTATACCACCCCAGTGCATTGATCTGTAACCCAGCAGCAGTTACCCTCCCAGCATGTAGGACTGTGTACCCCAACCCAGTGCATTGATCTGTAACCCAGGAGCAGTTACCCTCCCAGTATGCAGGACTGTGTACCCGACCCCAGTTCATTGATCTGTAAACCAGGAGCAGTTCCCCTCCCAGCATGTAGGACTGTGTACACCACCCCAGTGCATGGATCTGTATCGCAGGAGCAGTTACCCACCCAGCATGTAGGACTGTGTACACCACCCCAGTACATTGATCTGTTACCCAGGAGCAGTTACCCTCCCACCGTGTCGAACAGTGTACACCACCCCAGTGCATTGATCTGTAACCCAGCAGCAGTTACCCTCCCAGCATGTAGGATTGTGTACCCCACCCCAGTACATTGATCTGTAACCCAGGAGCAGTTCCCCTCCCAGCATGTAGGACTGTGTACCCCACCCCAGTGCATTTATCGGCAACACTATGTTATATCCCTGCCCAGTGTGGGGAAACTTGCAGCCCGTTCTGGAACTGACAGGATGTACAGCTCCCACCCATTTACAGCTCCATATCTCCATTGTTGCCCTGACAAGGGCGTGCTGTGTATGTGAACATCACTGTCAGAGAGACCAGGCGGGGGAATCAGTTTAAATATCATCACATGGGAGGGGCTTGGGGTATAGACAGAGAGGGGAAGACTGAGAGACAGTGTCATGGAAGGATGTGTTCCCAGGTTTCAGTATGCAGAAATGTAGACACTTCGATAGCATCTTGTAACATGAGCCTGTCTTCCCAAAAAGATGGGCAAATGGGATATATGAGCATTTGCACTACAGCTTTGTAAATGGGAGTTGTTTCAACAGAATCTCTGATTCACTGGGCTGATTCAAACAAAAAACTGTCTCAGTGACATTTTCCCTTCGTCTGACAGAACGATTATCTGCACGATGCTGAGCTAGTTTCCTGGTGCTGGCGGCTCAAACTCACCTCATTAACAACCCAGCTCACCCCATGGTGTCCCTCTCATTCAATGCCAACCCGATTCTCCCAACCATCATGGCTGGAGGTACTCACCATCTCCCGGGTGACCCTGGATATTCATCGTTCCCTGACACTGGGGCAATCTATAAAAGGCCAATGAGCACACGGTTGCGCTTTCTCAGTTCGGAGCTGCCCTGTGCAGTTTAACCTGTGCATGGGGGATAAGGCAATTACACTGCGGTTTGCCAACAGGGGCTCGGAGGTCCTGGTGGATGGGCTAGTACAGAGGGGCACCATTCTCTTCCCAGAGGGTCCACACCACCTGACCCACTGATCATGGTCTGAGCTCTCCACCCAGCTCAGTGCAGTATCTGGGGTCTGAGGTAATGCCCAGCAATACAGGACAAGCATCAATAACCTTCCCCACTCTATCAGGATAAAGGTCACTCTATTCTGTCTGCTCCCTCACACTCACTGTATAACAGGTAAAGCACCATCCCACCCCGCCGTGATCGCTCTCTCCCTCTCTCTCCCACTCTCTATCCCTCTCTCTCTCTCCCTCTGTCTCTCCCCCTGTCTTCCTCCTCCCTCCACTTTACACCCCCCCCCCCACGTTAATAACACTGCATGGATACAACACTATGGACTGATTCCCTCCAGCCCCCTCACCATGTCCCCGTCCCCTTCACCTAAACCAGCACTAACAGTAGGGCCACCCACTCCCACTCTCACCCCCTCCCTCCCTTTCTCCCATTCCAGGAGAAACAGCCTGGAATAGGTCAGAAAGAGCCAAGCCGGGTGGTGGAGTGCCCGATATCCGTTCCCTCACCCCCTGCCCCCGCTTTTGGGAAGGATCCTGGTACGAGTCGGAGAGGACCGGGACGCCTTGTGTGGAGATTCTGAAACATCCACGTCACACCGACCGAGTAAGGAGCAATGTTCAGCGAAGGGCAACTCTCTCTTTAAACCCACTGGCAGCTCTGTTTCCCCCTGGCACAACATAGAAGCCGTGGCCCTGATGCCATCTCCCTTTTGTGTCGAGCTATTACAAATGGAATCCCCATGGTCTCGGTGGGCAGGAGGGTGGGCTCACAACACATCCTCATCACCGCCTCCCAGGAAGGGAGCACAGAGACTCCCTCGTACACCTCCTCCTGTAAACAGCTCAGATACTGAAACTAGTCTGTGATAGTTCGTGCTCTCCCCACTCGTCCTGATATCTTCAACAATCTGTGCTCATATACACCCAGCGCTCTCTGCTCATGCAACCCCTTTATTACGGTACGGCCTGTATTAAACTGCCTTTCAATGTTATTCCTACCACAGTCTATCACCTCACACTGCTCTGCATTGATCCCCATCTGCCTTATAACTGAACACTACACCAACGTGTCACTGTCCTGTTAGAGTTCCACACTCTCCTCCATAGACTTTACAATTCTTCCAGGTTCGGTGCCATCTACAAACATTGAGATTGTTATCGTGTCACAGACCCCATGAAACAACTGAAATCCTGCCCTACACACACAAGTCTGAGCAAGTGAAATACTGATATATTCCCACGGACAGAGTCGAAAAATGACATACTGTCAATGGAGCAACAGAAGTCCTGACACATACCAGACAGAGTAGATGAAATATTGACAAACCACAGAGCAAGAGAAATCCGGTTAGGTCCCACTTATCCACTTCATCAGTGTTTAATGTGATGAAGTTGAAAGTGTGTACTGTACTTTTAAGAGAGGGAATGCTGTTCTGAACTGAGATCTTACAAGCTCCTGTGATATGAGAGGATGGCAGACCCAGAAACAGTATATTGCTGTAGAGCTGGAGTCGGGTAATAAGCAGTTAAGAGAAAGGGGGTCGCTGAGTTGTGAATAGTTGATGGAAAATGTTCACTTTCAGAGTGAAAAAAATAAATTGATGTTTTTATTTAAACAGTGGAGGTTGGCGGATCTGTCCCATATATTTTAACAGTTTACGAGGCGCATTGAGCATTTCTTTGTGTCATTGAAGTTCCCAGATGAGCTTCCCGCCGTATCCTCACCATCCCCATGTGTGGATCTGTGCACCTCCACACACATCATCTATTGTATCCGCTACACCCGATGTGGCCTCATCTATGTTGGGGAGACAAGCCGCCTACTTGTGGAATGTTTCAGAGAACACCTCTGGGACAGCCGGACCAACCAACCCAACCACCCCGTAGCCCAACACTGCAACTCCCCCTCCCACTCCAACAAGGACCTTGGACTCCTCCATCGCCTGACCATGGCAACACGACGGTTGGAGGAAGAGCGCCTCATCTTCTGCCTGGGAACCCTCCAACCACAAGGGATGAACTCAGATTTCTCCTGTTTCCTCATTTCCCCTCCCCCCACCTTGTCTCAGTCAAATCCCTCGAACTCAGCACCACCTTCTTCCTGACCTCTCCGCCCCCACCCCACTCCGGCCTATCATCTTCACCTTGACCTCCCTCCACCTATCGCATTCCCAACGCCCCTCCCCCAAGTCCCTCCTACCTATCTTTTATCTTAGCCTGCTTGGCACACCTTCCTCATTCCTGAAGAAGGGCTTATGCCCGAAACGTCGTCCTCCGAAACGTGAGGACTGCAGATGCTGCCTGACCTGCTGCGCTTTTTCAGCAACGCATTTTCAGCTCTGATCTCCAGCATCTGCAGTCCTCACTTTCTACTCGGGTAATAAGCATTTAAGTGAAAGGGGGTCCCAGAGTTGTGAATTTTTGATGTAAAATGTTCACTTTCAGAGTGAAAAAATAAATTGATGCTTTTATTTAAACAGTGGAATTTGGGAGTTCTCTGTCCCTCATATTTTAACAGTTTACGAGGCAAATTGAGCATTTCTTTATGTTTCATTTAACTTACCAGATGAGCGTCACGCCATGTCCTAACAATTCATGTCAGTGTATGTGTGTGTCTCTGTGCGGGGCAGGTCTGGCAGTCTCTGTGGTGCTTAAAGTGATGCAATGCCACCATCTGCTGGCTTCCCCGCGCCACTGCAAGGCATTTGCAGAGGGTGAAAACCAACAGGGATTCATTCAGAGAGGGGGAGGGAGAGAGCAGCTGCTCACAGCACCATCCAAACTGATGTCTTATCCATGTACTGATCTAAATGTCCTTTAAACGTTGTAACTGTCCCTGCTTTCACCACTTGCTCATTCCACACACAAGCCAGATTCTGTCTAAAATAATTAACTCTTATGGCTTTTGTAAATCTTTTTCCTCGCCCCTTAAAATATCCCTCAGTTTTGAATCCCCAACTCTAGGGAAAAGACATCAGCCCTTCAGCTTATCTGTACCCCTCGTTATTTTGTAAACTTCTGTGAAGTTACCCCTTAACCTCATCCTCTCGAGTGAAAAAAGTCCCAGCATACCCAGCCTCTCCTTATCGCTCACTCCCTGCATTCCCAACAACATCCAAGTTCATCTGTTCTCAATCCTCTCCAGCTTAATAATATCAAGGTCAATAATATCAAAGTATTTTCTAAGTGTATTTTCTAAGGGTAGGGGAGACCAAAACTAGAGGGCATAGGTTTAAGGTGAGAGGGGAAACATTAAAGCGACCTAAACGGCAGCTTTGTCACCCAGAGGCTGGTGTGCCTATGGAATGAGCGGGCAGGATGACCAGACTGGACACGGTATTCCAGAAGAGGTCTCACCAATGTCCTGTACAACATGAACATGACATCCCCATTCCGATACTCAAAGGGTCTGACCAATAAAGACAAGTGTGTTAAACACCTTCTTAACCACGCTATCTATATGAAATGCAAATGTTAAAGGACTATACCTGACGGCCGAGGTCTCTGTTCTACAACACTGCCAAAGGCTCTACTTTTTATTGTATAGGTCCTGCTGTTGTTTAATTTACCAAATCCAGTACCTCGCATTAATCCAAACTAAACTCCATCTGCCACCCCTCAGCCCAGTGTGTGATATTACTGCCACTTCATCCTCCCCCTTCAATTTTAAAATGCCCATCCCCCTCTCCAGGAGGCCTGCACACTCCGGCCTTGATTTTCACAAAGACCCTGAGCTTGGTTTGCCTTGTGTGGTTAGGGGGAGGAGGGACAGATTGCAGACACAGTCAGTGGAGAGGAGAGGCTGGACAGTCATCACCGGTCAGGAAGAGGGGAGTCGCACGTTAGAGTTGGGTAAGAGTGATCGGTGTTTTGTGACCAGAAATTAAGCTCTTCCTTCGTCTCTGCTGTTCAGTAATAAATATCCATTTGAGACCCTTCATTGGGCAGAGTGTGTCTTCAGGATTTCTTTCCAAAATATTGCAGACTACAGATAATAGCGATTAATCAATGGCATAGCACGTCACTCAATATCCTACAGTTGAGACAAATATCTTGCACTTGTTTAACAATACAAAGTGTTTTGTGTAATTCAGTAATGGTAACCTGATTATAATAAATCCACACCGAACTGAAAGTGGGCACTAAAATATGACCCAAAATCTGGGTATAGTAGTGTAGTGGGTAGTATCCCTGTCTCTGAACCAGAACTCTGGATTTGATTCCAATTCCTGCGCTTGTGTGGGAGTGTTCCTAGCTCTGAACTATAAGGCCTGGATTTAAGTCCTGCCTGTTGCAGAGGTATGTCCCAGCATGTCAGAACAGGCTGATGAACAAACACACAGGAGAATACTGTGACAGCTTTATGGGTATTGCTAAGTGATGCTAGTGTCCCTACCTCTGGGCACAAAGGTCTCGGTGTAAATCCCACAGAAGTTTCTCATGATACATCTGAACAAACTGAGTAAAATGGATTTAGAATTGTGACTTGATCGATAAGGGAGTGGTGTCAGTATTGAATTTCAGAATTTAGGCCCGGGAGGACTTAAAGTACAGCGATTCGTGTTGATTGGAGTCACATTTCGCAGCAGTAGTGGTTTATAATATCAAAATGGCCATGGATAGGGTGAGTAGTCAGGGTTTGTCCCCAGGTTAGGGGCGTCCAAAACTAGAGGGCATTGTTTGAAAGTGAGAGGGCAAAGATTTTGATGAGGCCTAAAGGGCACCATTTCACACAGAGGGTGGTGTGCGTATGGAATGAGCTGCCACAGGAAGTGGTGGAGGCTGGTACAACTACAGAATGTAAAAGGCATCTGGGTAATGACAGACCTGCCGAGCTTTTCCAGAAATTTCTGCATTTGTTAAAAAATGCAGTCAGTTTAACACAGGTATTCTGAATAAATTAAATATTTTATTTTTTAATGACGCAGGGCAATGTAAACATATTTCAAATCAGTCGAGACCACTTTCTGCTAAGGGTATGACTCTGTGTATGACAGTAGCAATGATGCACCTACATGGAACAGGGAATGTGATGGAGACATAGTTTGGACAATGTACAAGGAGACCTCACATGGTCCAGTTTGGGAGAGGACGACATTGCTGTGTGATTCAACTCAGAGAGGGAGAAAATGTAACCTGCCTGAGAAGGAACGGCCTATTGCACTCTCTCTCCTTAATTCTTCCTCATCACAGCAATGTGTGCAAGCTAAAAAATAAATTCTACAGTCATCGTTACTTTTATAGAATCACTGCAGTGTTGAAACAGGCCCTTCGGCCCAACAAGTCCATACCAACCTTCACAACCCATTTCCCTATATTTGCCCCTGACTAATGCACCTAACCTAGAATTCCCTGAACACTACGGACAATTTAGCATTACCAATCCACCGAACCTACACAGTTTGTGGGAGGAAACTAGATCACCCATTAAATGCTCACACAGATAAGGGGAGAATGTGCAAACTCCACACAGACAGTCAACCAAGGCTGGAATCGAACCCAAGCCCCTGGTGCTGTGAAGCAGCAGTGCTGACCACCGTGCTGACCACCGTGCTACCCTTTGGGTGATCCTGCCCAGAATTCACTGGAATCTCCTCAGTGCCTAAAGCAAAGGGAATTCAGCCAAATCCAACTCACCCAGGATGAAATCCCATTATTAGCAGCTGTGTGTGTACAATATGTTCAGAAGCAGAATAACGTTTTGGACAATCTCAATTTTTACTATTGTCATGAGTTCCAATAATATCTGGACAAAGTTATTTCAAATTAAATTGCAGAAATTTTGTTAATCTGTGTGTGTTTGTGTGTGTGTGTTTGCATGTGTGTGTTTGTGTCTGTGTATGTGCGCGTTTGTTTGTGTGTTTGTGTGTGTGTGTTTAGAAAGGGAAATATTAGACCATAAGACATAGGAGTGGAAGTAAGGCCATTCGGCCCATCGAGTCCACTCAGCCATTTAATCATGGCAAATGGGCATTTCAACTCCACTTACCCGCATTCTCCCAGTAGCCCTTAATTCCTTGTGACATCAAGAATTTATCAATCTCTTCCTTGAAGACATTTAGCGTCCCGGCCTCCACTGCACTCCGTGGTAATGAATTCCACAGGCCCACCACTCTCTGGCTGAAGAAATGTTTCCGCATTTCTGTTCGGAATTGACCCCTTCTAATTCTAAGGCGTAACGGAAACAATTTCTTAGCGTCCACCCTTTCCAAGCCATTGATTATATAATTGCAATACCCAAACAGTTTGCCATTCATTTTCCATCATAGTTTGAGTAACTTTGCTCTGGATCATAAACGTGTTGTTTTAGCAGATTATAGAAACTAGCCTGACTTGTTCCTAAAACTGACCATGACCCAGTCTGAGACCGATATTATCAGCCATATCACTAACCTGGTTACATTTAATATTTGTTGTGAGCAGTGGAGGTGTGGGACTAGAAAAGGAAACAGTGACCCCAAAAAGCCGGGGAACTATAGACCGGTGAGCCTGATGTCAGTGGTGGGTAAGTTGTTGGAGGGGGTTCTGAGGGATAGCATTTACATACATTTGGGAAGGCAAGGGCTGATCTGGGTAGACAACGTGGCCTTCTGCATGGGAAATCATGCCTCATTAATTTGATTGAGTTTTTTGAAGAGGTGACAAAGAAGGTTGATGAAGCCAGTTTGGTAGACGTTGTCTATATGGACTTCAGCAAGGTGTTCATTTAAAGAACAAAGAGCAAAGAAAATTTACAGCCCAGGAACAGGCACTTCGCCCTCCAAGCCTGAGCTAATCCAAACGTAATGTCTAAATCAGTCGCCCAATTCCTAAGCACATGTATCCCTGTACTCCCCACCTACTCATGCATCTGTCCAGACATATCTTAAATGAATCTACCGTGCCTGCCTCTACCACCTCTGCTGGCAACACGTTCCAAATGCCCACCATTCTCTGTGTGAAGTACTTACCATGTGTCTCCCCCTTAAACATTCCAACTCTCACTTTGAAAGCACGACCTCTCGTTATTGAATCCTTCACCCTGGGAAAAAGCCCGTCTCTATCCACCCTGTCTATACCCTTCATGATTTTGTAAACCTCAATCAGGTCCCCCCTCAATCTCCTTTTTTCTAGTGAAATTAAACCGAACTCACTCAGCCTCTCTTCATAGCTGGTATTTCATTCTGATTGTTAGACAGATGAGTAAGGTTTGGTCACAACGGATACAGAGGAAGCTAGTCACAATTGCCTTGAAGGAAGAGGGATATTTTTCAGACTGGAGGCTTGTGAGCAGCAGTGTGCTGTAAGAATCAGTACTGAGTTCACTGCATTTCATCATTTATGTAAAGGATTTAGATGTGAATATTGGGGCCATAGTTAGTAAGTTTACAGATGACATCAGAAAGGTGGTGTAGTAGATTATTTCAGAGTACAACAAGACCGCAATTATATGGGACAAAGGGGCAAGGAGTGACAGATGAAGTTTAATTTAGATAAATACGAAGTTTTGTATTTTGTGAACGCACACCAGGGCAGGATTATACACTTAATGATAAGGTCCTGGGGCGTGTTGTAGAACAAAGGGGTACTGCAGGTATATTGTTCCTTGAATGTGGACTCGCAGGTAGACAGAGTGGTGCAGAACACATTTGGCACATTTGTCTTAATCAGTCAGAGCACTGAGTATAGGAGTTGTGGTGGGATGTTGTATCTGTACAGGATGTTGTGAGGCCACTTTAAGAATACTGCGTACAACTCGGATTTCTGCAGAAATAACTTACCCGGATGTTCCAGGACTGGAGGTTTGAGCTTTAGTGAGAGGTTGATTAGGTTGTGGTGCTTTCTCCTGGAGTGTCAGAGGCTGAAGGGTGACATTATAGAGGTTTATAAAACCATCAGGGGCATGGATATTCTGAACAGCCATGTTCTGCTCTCCAGGGTAGGGGAGTCCAGAACAAGAGGGCAGAGGTTGAAGGCTAGGAGGATTGATTTAGAAGGGACCTGAAGATAAATGTTTCACACAGAGAGTGGTGTGTGTACAGAAAGTGCTGTCAGAGGAAGTGCTGAAGGCGGTTACAATCGCACATTTAAAAAGTATCTAAAAGAGGAGAGATATTTACCAAATGCTGGCAAATGGGACTGGATCAGATTTGATATCTGATCGGAATGAACAGATTGGACTAACGGGTCTGTTTCCATTCTGCATGACTGTCTGATTCTATAAGAAGAATGTTGAATAATTCTGAAAGGACCTTTCAAGTGGGAATTCTCTTCAGTGGAAGTTTATCGTGCCTCTATGTTCACATTGATTGAAAGCTGCATTAGTTAAATATTTGACAGAGAAGTGAGTCACAGATAATGGGACACAGACAGGAAAGTGGGGCTGAGACCGCAACCTGATCAGCTTAGTGCCTGGTGGAGAAGGCTCAAAGTATCTAATGACCCGCTCCTGCTCCTCAGTCCCATGTTTCTGTGTTCCATTCAGCCCCTCATACCTGCTAGACAGGGACAGTTGGAGGCCACTTACTCGTATAATCTGGTACACAGAAACAAAGGAGACCATTCAGCCTCTCAATACTGTCCCACACGGTTTGAAGTGATTTGGGAAAAGTAATTGGAAAATCCAGGCACAGGTATGAAAGAGGCCCCTCATCTCTCTTCACAGAGCTTCTCCTCTCTGCAACTTGTGCTTCAGTTGTTCGACATGTTGTACACCCAGATTCACTGTTAATACAGCCCCCATACCTCAACCAGAATTGGATCACAAAATCCTCTGGTGTCCCTGACTGCAATATTCAGTAATTGCACATTCATGAAAATAACACCCACTAACATTCCAATATCAGAATGGGAGAACGTCAGAAACAGGCATGTTGTTCACACCCCAAGCCTGCCTTGCCCTTCACTAAGATCGTGACTGATCTGCTCTCGGTTTCAAATCCTCTTTCAAACCCAATTCCTCATAGCCCTCAACTCTCTGTCAGGTCAATATCCATCTACCTCCTCTTCAAATACTTTCAGTCATCTAGCTTCCCGAACACTATTGAGAACAGAAATCCTGACATTCAATCCCACCTGTTTGAAGAAAACACTTGCTGCTCCTATATCATGGTGTATTGATATGAACAAAAGAGGTTGAGACAAGGGTTCAGGTAAAAATGACTGGCGCTAATATCAAGGCAGTGGTTGACTTCTGTTGACATCAAGGATCTTCACAAAACTGAACTTAATGGGAATCAGAGTAAACTCTCCACTGTTTGGAGTCAAACATGGCACAAAGGAAGGTGTTCATCATCTCAGTCCTGGGTCAGCTCGGTGGGACAGCCTCAGGGTAGCTTCCTCTTCACAAACAGCTTCAGCTGCCTCATCAATGTCTCCCCGCCCCCACCCTCCCCACCATAAGATCAGAAGTGGGGATGGTCACCGAAGATGCCACAATGTTCAGAACATTTTGTTCCCCCCTCAGCTCCTGAGCTGGTCTTTGTCCATGTGCAGCAAGACCCAGACTCCATTGAGACTTGTGCTGTTAAATGGTCCGTAACATTCATCTTCCAGCGCCTCCTGTCACTGCACATTGCCACAGTAAAACAAGAGTTCATTCAGCACCTCACGCTTGTTTCACAGGAATATGAGGAAGTCGTTCAGCCCATTGACGCTGTTGGAGATGAACAGGGACAGCCCATTCAGTGCCTCCAGCCTATTACTCAGGAAGAGAAGGAGTCCAGTGTGATGGACCACACCAGAGCCCCTCGAAAATATTTGAAGGCGGTCACCTAGACCAAATATTTTTTTATTTTAAAGGGAATATAAAGTGACTGTTCCAGATGCAATGTGACAGGTCAAACTACTCGGTGTGAAGCTAAACACTATTTATTGAAAGGGAAAGATAAAATGAAAGCAAAGGAAGAGGAATTTAGAAAATCTTAATTCCATTAGACAAGTTAACAGAATAACAAATCTAGGAACTATTACTAATGAACTGTACCCATATAGGAAAATCCCAAAAACACAGCCCCTTTCAGAAAGGAAAATTCAGACACAGATTGTCACAAACATTTCTCTAATCCGGGAATTAAAAACAGCACCAAGAGAAAATTCAGAGAGAGTAGCACCCAGGAGATAGTCACTGAAGATTCCAACTCTGTGCAGACCCCAATAGTTTCTGATACTACTGAGAAACCAAAACCCAGAGAGCGTAATTTGTGAGAGCTGCCCACACCCATTCAGGCTGCATTAAAATAAACACAAGACCTCCCTAGTTGTTTACTCAGTGGTCTTAACTAACCAGTTTGGTAACGATCATTCAATCTCTCTCTGAAAAGAAACCAGGACAAAATAACCTCTCAAAGCCTGCAGCATCATCACACTTGTCAGTACATCGAGGTGTCAAACAGGAACTAGGGGTATCCCAATCAGGCCCTTGGTCCTGTCCAATCGGAAGAGGATGAAGCCATTCAGACCCTTGAGTCTCTTACACAGGAACAGGAGGAGGCCATGCAGCCCCTAAAGCCACTTCCACAGCAACAGGAGGAGGCCATTCCCCCCTCAACGCACTTTCAAAAGGACAGAATGAGGTAATTGATGCTGATTCCTAATGAATGGCTTATGCCCAAAACGTGGATTCTCCTGCTCCTCTGAGCTGCCTGACCATCTGTGCTTTTCCAGCAATCTACTGTCTACTACAATCTCCAGCATCGGCAGTCCTCACTGTCTCCAGATTGATGCTCCAATATGATGAACAAGTGGAGCAGATGCACATTAGTGCACAGACAGACTGCTCCACGTTGTTCCTCCTGGCTCCGTTGCTCATGATAAACACGTGGGACTTTAACGTGGTTTTCTAGTGGTGAGGAGGGAAGCCATATGTCTTCTGTGAAGTCTCAAGAAGGCACCTTCCATCTCTGAGAAGCCAGCCTTTCTCTATGCAGGGTGGAAGCTGGTGGGAGTGGTTACCTGTTTCAGATCGAAGGTATTATGGCTGATGTTGGGGATTGTGAACAACATGGCGTTCAGTACGGGTTCACATGCCAACAGCACAATAACATGGGGAGAGTTAATTTAGGCATATAAACTGTTAGGAAAGTCACTTTAGACTGATGAATCGTCTCTCTGTGTTCAAATAATGCTGATCTTTCTCATGTTGATCTTGTTGCGTGTTTCTCCTGTTCAGTGTAACCTGTGTGCCTTACTCTGTCCAAGTCTATTTCCACCCTGTGATCTGTCTGTCCATGCTTACTATGATCTGCCTCCACTGCTCATAAATAAAGTGTTTCCATGTACTGAGGAACACGTGACAATAAATCAGATCAATCAATCCTGAGTAAAGTATGGAATTTCTCACCCTATCAATGTGTCTTTTGGAAATATACCTGCTACACCTCGTGTTTCAGCATCACCATTTCAGATTTTACAGCTCTGCAGATTAAACTCTCAGGTTCTTCACTCTACCCTCATGATACTGCCATCTGTATCTGTGGTAAGGAGATCATTCCTTACAAAGGAGATCAAATCTGTAGAGAGTGCCCCAAATGCTCTCTCAGCAAGGCTCTACAACAGCAGGAGGATGGCTTTACTCATGTACTCGAATCATCTTACAATGAAGGACAGCATACCATTGTCTGCACCCATTACGTACACAGGGTTTGATTCGGAGCAGTCAGCATAGATTTGTGAGTGGGAGATCATGCTTCCCAAATTTGTTAGTGTTCTTTGATGAAGTGTTGAAGAAGGTTTACGAGGACAGAGCTGGAAATTTAGTCTCTATGGATTTCAGTAAGGCCTTTGATAAGGTTCCACATGGCAGGCTGCTCTGGAAGGTTCCATCACGTGGAATTCTGGGTGAACTGTCCAATCGGATACACAGTTGGGTTGATGGTCGGAAGCAGAGGGTTTAGTGGAAGGATGATGGTCAGACTGAAGGCTGTGTCCATTGCTGTTTGTTATCTATGATTTGGTTGAGAATGTACAAGGTATGATTAGTAAGTTTGCGGATGACACTAAAATAAGTGGTAGCGTGATCAGTGAGGACGTTTATCAGAAATTGCAGCAGGACCTTAATCAGGTGGGGAAGTGGGCCGAGAAATGGCAAATGGAATTTAATATAGATGTGTGAGGTCTTGCATTTTGGAAACTCAAATCAAGGTAAGAGTTTCACGGTGAATGGGAGGGTCTTAAGGGGTGCAGTGGGCAGAGAGACCTTGGTTTTCACGGGCACGGTTCCCTGAGAGTGGAGTCACAGGTAGACAGGGCAGTGCATAAGGCTTTTGGCACATTGGCCTTCATCAGGCAGGACATTGAGGATAGAAGTTGGGATGTTATGTTGCAGTTAAACAGGAATTCGGTAATGCCGCAGTTGGAGTATTGTATTCAGTTTTTATAACCTTGTTATAGGGAGGATGTTATGAAATTAGAAAGAGTGCAGAAGAAATTTACAAAGACGATGCCAGGACCCAATGGTCTAAGTTATAGGGAGAGGTTGGACAAGCTAGGACCTTTTCTTTAGCGTGTAAGAGACTGAGGGAGTCCTTATAGAGCTGCATAAAATCATGAGGGGTATGGATCGGGTTAATGCTCTCAGTCTTTTTCCAAGGTGTACAGAATCGAGGAGTGGAGGGGATCAGTTTAAGGTTAGAGGGGAAGGAATAAAAGGGAACCTGAGCGGCCACATCTTTACACAGAGGGCTGGTACATGGATGAGCTGCCAGCAGATGTGGTTGGTGGTGGGGCGGGGGGTGGGGGTGTACATTAACAACATTAACAACATTTCAATGCATTTGGATAAATATGTCGATAGGAAAGGACTGGAAGGATATGGGCCAACTGCAGGGAAATGGGGCTAACGTGGATGGACATTTACAAGGTGAAGATGAACCCCTCTGTAATTAAAACCAAACACCCAGAAAAGCTCGCCTCACCTCCTAATCTGTTAAAATATGAGTGACACCGATCTCCTCTATTCCACAATTTAAACAAAAATTAACAAGTTTGTTTCTTAACTTTAATAGTGAACACTAAACAACAACTATTGACAAATACAAGCCCCTCTTTTCTTAGCTACTTAATATCTGACTCCAACTCTGTGAATATATGCTGTTCCAACAGCCCACATATAAAACATTACAATCTCAAGAGCACACAGTCTCCATCTTCCCCGCTGTGTTCACTCTTCCAGCTGCTGATCTCCCCGGGTCATTTTTTTTTATTGCAAGTAGGTTTAGATGAACATGTGTCTTTGATAGAGAGTGTTTGAGCTGGCCAGTTAGCACTCCTGCTCTACAGCAGTTGCTCTACTGTTGGATGGCAGTAGCTCTCCCACGAGTGTTCAAAATGCTGGGTATGTATACTCCCCATGATATAGTAATTCTCATAATTTGGTTGCTTACCAGGTGTCCAAACAATAATATTCAAATTCCATTGGCTTCTGGTTTACTGAGCGTTATTTAAACTCTTTGGTTGCATTTGAATGGCTGTCAAAACAGCAACCAAAACTCAGGTATCCAGTTCTCAGCTAATGGTGACATGTGGAACAGTTTGACCTTTAGCTGGCATCTGTGGCTTTAATTTCTATTCGGCAAAACCCGTTCTGTTTTAAAGTACTCTACATGTTTTTGGCTTCACAACATCTCCCCGCTTCAGAAAATAAAGTGAACCAGCAGAATGAAAAGATGACTACATTTCTTCTCCTCTAATTTTAAATCCCAATTTTATGAAATACAAAAGTATTTATCTCAGTTATATCATTCATATTAATTCTGCACACCATTATAACACTGGAATAACACTAAATCTTATCTACTCTTTTTCCTTTAAATCCGCGATAACACATCTGCTATCACATTGTAGGAGCCGCAGCATGTACCTTTTGTAAGTTTAAAGTCAGGAAGGTAAAACTCCAATGAAATAGTCTCATATTCTGGACTTTAACTATTCCAAAAAATGCGAGAGATTTGTCATTGTCCAAAACCATCTCCGACAATGTGTTTGTCATATACACGTTAAAATATTGTCAGGCCAGTGCGAAACATAATCATTCTTGTTCAATAATGGAGATTTTGTATCTTTGTTCTGGTGGATATTGAGTTTTTTCGACAAGTAGCCAAATAGCCATTCAGTTCCATCATCATCTTTCTGTATCAATACATCTCCGACCCCGATATCCCGAGCATCAAACACAATTTTCAAAGGGTTTCAGAATATTTGGTGGAGCTAAAATGGGTGATGTGATTAATCCTGCCTTAAATTTCTCAAATGCCTCCTGGCATTGTTCTGTCAACCACAATTCTGTGTTCTTCTTTCGTAAATCCATCAGTGGTGCCAATACGCTGCTGAAGTTTGGAACAAACTTCTGATAGAATCCACTCAGTTCCAAAAATTGAAGCACCTCTTTCTTCGAGGATAGTTGTGGAAATTCCTCAAAGCCCTTCGTCTTTGTGTTCCATAGAGTCAATCTTCCATGTCCAATGTAATGTCCCAAGAACGTCACCTTTGCCTTCGCGAATTCTGTTTTCTTTAAGTTTATTACCAAGTTTGCTTCTTGTTCAACATGATCTGTCAACTGTAACATGTGAGCTTTTAATCACTTGCTAAAGATCACCACATCATATAGATAAACTACACAATTTGTTCATCTGGCCACAGCTCTGTTCCTGAGTCATAAATGTGTCTGGAGCATTATTCATCCATATAAAATACTCGATAAAATTTTTTATCATCTCCAGTATCTTTACTAGATAGCTGAACTGACTCCACATTTTTTTTAATTTGAAAGGGGCCACCGAACCTGGCTTTGAAGTGATTACCTACCACTGGTGGCAACACTAATACGTCATCCCCACGGGATATCTTCAAAGTTTCAGAGTTTTTATCTGCCACCTGCTTCACTCTATGTTGTGCTCGTCAGATACTATTCAGATATAGTATTTAGCAAACTCACCTACTCCATCTACTCTCTCCTTCACCTCACACACAGAATCCAAGTGTGAGATTTCCGACTTCGGTCCTGTCAATTTATATTTAATTAATTTCAAAGGACCTCTCAATTCATGTATGAATATTAACTCAAAGGAAGTAAAGTGTGTAGATTTATTTGGGGCATCTCTAATGGCAAACAATATAATGGGACACCTTTCTTCCAATCATTCGGGTATTCATAACAGTACGCTGTGAACATGGTCTTCAGCGTCTGATGCTAATTTTCCAAGACTCCCTGGGATTCAGGATGGGACGAACTTGATTTAAACTGCTGCATGCCGAAGCTATCCATGACTTCCTTAAACAGCTGAGCGGTAAAATGAGATCTTTGGTCTGACTCAATCTTACTGCCTAGCCCACAGCGAGTAAAGAAAGCTACCAACCCCTCCACCTCCCTTTTTATCATAACATTCCGTAATGGAATTGCCTCTAGAAATCTGGTAGACATATTCATTATGGTCAGCAAATATAGTTTTCCACTTCTATGTTAGGAAGCGGAGCTACACAATTAATCATAACCCACGTGAAATGTTCTTGGAATGCAGTAATTGGCAAGAAAGGTGCTGGTTTTATTCCTGCCCTGTTACTTACCTACCATTTGGTATGTATATCATGTGCAAAACAAACCCACGTCCTTGTGCATTCCAGGCCAGTGGAAATGCTTCTGAACCTTAGCCTGAGTCATCTGTACACCTAAGTGACCGCCTGCAGTTAGTATATGTGCTAGCCGTAACATTGTGTGCTACAGGTAACACAATGTGGTGTACTTCAGCCCATGTCCCTTCTGCAGTAACCTATCGGGGTCTCCATTTTAATGTTATGATTATACCTTTAGGTTTTTACGTTCAACAATATATTCTGATTCCTTTTCTGTGTGTGTGCATGTGTATGTGTGTGTGAATGTGTGTGTATATATCTGTTGTAAGTCCATTAGCCTTTCTGGACTAAACCCCTCTGCCTGACCCTCTGCCTGTTCAGGTTTTTCCTGCACCGTGACATCAAACAGGGGGTCAGGTCACTGAGCATCAATTCAATTGTCTTTTTCTTTCTTCCTGCTGTAACTTATAACAGTGGGATCTTGTTACTACACACTCTGGAAAGATTCCTCGGTATTTTTCTTTTAACTCCCCGATTCCCTAGACTTCTGTTGGCTTCTCCACCACAAGGAGTGCGTCTCCCACCTCGCCTCCTGCTAAATCGTTCCCAAGAACAAACTGTATTCCTGGAACTGACACTCTGTTACTCACTGTCACTGTTACTTCCCTAATCTTGATTTGGCATTCCATCCTGATGTTACATAAGGGAATGCTTAATTTCTGTCCCCATTCCACAATGTAACACGCTCTTGATTAACATGCCAGAAAGAGTGAAAAAAACTTTCATCTCTTACTATTAGAGGGTGAGAGAAAGTCAGGGGTGCAGATGCTGGAGATGAGAGTTGTAAAGTGTGGGGCTGGAAAAGCACAACACGTCGGCAGCATCCGAGGGGCAGGAGAGTTAACGTTTCAGGTATAAATCCTTCATCAGGAAAGTGGGGGGTAAGGGAGGGGGAAGGAGGTTGAGAAATAAATAGGAGGGTGGGGTGGAGCTGGGTGGAAGGGAGCTTGGAAGGCAATAGGTAGATGCAGGTGGGGTGTGATGGTGACAGGTCGGAGAGGAGGGTGATAGGACTCCTATCGGTGGTAGGACAGCTGGAACCCTCACACTGTACAGCATCAAAGTTGACTTCACCAAATTCCAAATCTCCCCTCCACCAACCTCTCCCAGATCCAACCGTTCAACCTCGTACTGCCCTCTTGAACTGCCCTAACTGGCCAGCTTCCTTCCCACCTATCGACTCCACCTTACCCTCCGACATATCACTATCACTCCCACCTACATCTTCTTATTGCCTTCCCAGTGACCCTCCAACCAGCACAACTACTCCCCTCGTATTTATCTTTCTGCCCCATTGTCCCCCCACCATGTTCCTGACGATGGGTTTCTGCTTGATATTCGATTGTCCTGCTGTTTGGATGCTGCCTGATCTGTTGTGCTTTTCTGGCGCCTCACTTCTCAACTATTAGAGACTGAGCAGATCCCATATCTCACAAAATTATAACTTCTTGTCCTTCTCCCCCTCTTCTTTCTGAGTAAACTTTATCTACAGAGGTGAATTCTTTCGAGAGATCAGGCACTGTCTCCATACCCAGCCCTTGCCTAGGCTGTGCAATTTCCTGCAGCTCCTCGGCTCCACTTGTGGTAAAGTATTGTGCGCTGCTGTTCGCTTTGTAATGTGTGATCTTCCCTTCTCCCAATTTCTATCCCTCACAGGATGAAACTCCTGCCGAAGTTAAATATCATCTCATGCCCCAGTGCATATTTACCTGCCCTTTCTGCCGCGCTTCTCACTTCTTGAACTTTCGGTACATTCACATGAATTCTTACTATCTCTGGAAGTGAGTCTTTTAACTTCTCTAGCAAATTAATCTCCCTTCAAGCCTCATAGGTCTTATCCATTTTTAAGGCCAGCACCCATTTATCAAAATGACTGTGGTTACTTCTTTCAAACTCAATATAAGTCTGACCTGGTTCCGTCTCTATTTTTCTGAACATCTGTCTATATGCTTCTAGTACCAATTCATAACCAGTCAATATAGCCAATTTGACATCTTGATAATCTCCTGACCCCTCATCTGATAGCGCTGCACATACCTCACCAGCTGTGCCCACCATCTTAGTCTGAACTAGCATTACCCACAAGTTCACTGGACACGTCATCTGACTAGCCATTTTTTCAAATGAAATAAAAAAGGTTTTGACATTTTTGTCACCGAAATATGGCAAGTTATTAACATAGTTGTATACATCCCTATGTTCTCCCTTCATCTCCAACCTGTTAACTTAACTTTCTTGTCTAATTCCCAACTTCTGAATTTCAAATCCTCTCTCTCTTTCTTTTTCCTCTTTCGCTTTCTTCTCTCTCTATTTCCTTCCCTTTAGTTATCTTCTATCTCCAGTTGCCACATTTGCAATTTAAGTTTTTTCTAACTCCACTGCAGTTGCCTATTTCTCTGATACATCAAAGTGCTTGACCAACTCCATAACAATTTCAGCTTCCCTTTTCTCCCTGGTTAAACTCAATTCCAACCTATTTGCTAATTCTAAAATAATGTCCTCCTTCTGTCCTTTTAAACTTCCTTGGAAAATTTGGGAACCTCTTTAGTAATGTTAAAAGCCATTTCCCTCACTTTTGATTTAATCAACCACAAGTAACAAAATTAAACGAATTTTCCCACTGGTTTTATTTGAAGATCAAAGTCACTAATTGCAATGAGTTGGAATTTGCTGGGACCTGTTGTATCTCAAATCTGTTCAAGTCGGTCCAAGTGCCACACGGCAAGGCCCCAAACTGTTATGACATCAATGTCGAACCCCTCTGTTAATTAAAACCACACACCTAGAAAAGCTTACCTCACATCATAATCTGTCAAAATGTGAGCGACAGAGAACTCCTAAATTCCACGAATGAGCAAAAAATAACAATTTATATGTATGCAAGTTAGCTCGTTGAGCTTGAAGGTTTGTTTTCAGAAGTTTCGTCACCATGACTCGGTGACATCATCAGTGAGAGTATCTGCTGAAGTGCTGGTGGTATGTCCCGCCTCTCTATTTATAGGTCTTGGTTTCTTAAGATGGGTGATGTCATTTCCGGTTATTTTAACAAGACAATGTCGACAGGATCTAAATTGATCCGTTTATTGATGGACTTCTGGTTAGAACGCCATTCCTCTAAGAAGGTCCTTGCATGTCTTAGTATGTGTGTGTGTTTTGTCCCAGTCAAAGTGATGCCCTTCTTTGTCTGTATGTATGGAACATAGTGATAGTGCGTCATGTCTTTTGATGGTCAGTTGGTGTTCATGTATCCTCATAATACGACAATAGGACAGTTTCAACGGTCGAAAAGTGATTTTATACACACTGTTTAATCAATGTTTGTGTGCAGTTAAGTAGCATTTTTCACACGTGCACAACACATTGTAAATGAACAACAGAGATACAGTTAACGAAAAATGATGCACATGATTTATAAAATTGATAAAACATTAAAACATGATTTGATCCTCTCAACGTTCCCTCCTTTTCTGGAATTCCGTACTCTACGCTCTCATTCTTACCAGGGTGAGTGCTCCAAATTCTTGATTCTCGTGTCCCAAATTATTCCAGTTAACACCCTTCTATATATTGGCCTGTTGGGTTCTTTCCAAAAGCTAGTCTCTGTCATATAATCGGAGATAAATATTCTGGCATCAGACTCAGCATTTGAACATATTACTCTGTTGTACATGCACTGTACCAAGGACCACAGCACACAGGCGTTGCCAAACCATTGGGGAATGTTCATCTACTTCTTTCGATCATGTAGTTTTCTCATTTTCCACATCTCCAGATCTATATCCTCTCTCTCGTTCTCCCTTTGTATCTAGTTAAGAAATCCACCAATTATTCTTCATGTCCCATCTCCCAAAACTCCTTCTTTCAGTTTATATCTAATGCTCTCTTCAAGATGTAATGTGGTTATAATTAAGCAATGTTAAAACCAAGACATGCGGGAGGAGCTGGCCAGAGTTAATTGGAAGGGGAGCTGAACAGGAAAGACCATGGAGCAGCATTGGGAGGAGGTTCTGAGGATAATTCGGAAGATAATACCAGAAATGCAACCCCAAGAAGATGAAACATACTCATGGGAGAACAAGGCAGCCATGAGTGATAATGCATCAATCCAAAAGAGAAAACATACATTGTGGTGAAGATGATTGGGAATCCAGAGAATTCATTGGTTCTGAAACTACATAAGTCTGGCATGACTGACACTACAGAGCTCTTAAAAGGAACAGAGGAAACACATTCACTATAAACACAGAAGATAGTATTTCTCAAGGAAAAAGATTCAGTTGAATTAAATATTTGCATTAAGATCAGTTAAATGCTTTTGCGGAATTAGATTAGATTGCGTAAAGTGTGGAAACAGGCTCTTCGGCCCAACAAGTCCACACTGCCCCGCCGAAGCGTAACCCACCATTACCCCTACATCTACATCTACCCCTTACCTAACACTACGGGCAATTTAGCATGGCCAATTCACCTGGCCGGCACATCTTTGGACTGTGGGAGAAAACCAGAGCACCCAGAGGAAACCCACGCCAACACGGGGAGAACGTGCAAACTCCACACAATTAGTCGCCTGAGCCGGGAATTGAACCCGGGTCTCCAGCGCTGTGAAGCAGCAGTGCTAACCACTGTGCCACCGTGCCGCCCACAATGTGTCAGATTGGAAGCAAGACCCGGGAAGACAGATCCTCAGTAGAATGAGAGATTGAAAACAGAAGTATTTCCACATCAGAAACCAGGTCAGGTCACTGAGTACAGGGCTGATGGGTGAATGGGTGTCAGTGAGAATTGGGGAACAGACAGCAGAATTGCATTGCAGATATTGCAGCTCGAAACTGCGTATTCATGTAATGCTGTAGACCACAGCAGCAGGAGAAGCAGACCTTCATTCAACCACAACCTGTAACGTTTTGCCAGGGTAACACTTCAGTCTGTCATTACCATCAACACCATCTACGGCTCAGCGACGAGTGTGGGTGAACATGTCAGAGTCAGAATCACATGAACCTTAACCTGATGGTAACTCATTAAAGCTACCAGACTTGACCAACAGATCTGGTCGAAGCCCTGCAGTCCTGTCACGTTCAGTTATAAAATGGTGATGGATGATTAAACAAACGACTGGAGGCGAGGGCTCCACAAACATTCCCATCCTAAATAATGGAACAGACCTGCACATCAGTGTAAAAGTGAAGGATGTTTTATCTGCAGCATCCTCTGCCAGAAGTATTGAGTCGATGATACACCTCACCCTCATCATGATGCCCACAGAATCACAGAAGTCAGTCTTCAACCAATTTCAAAAGCTGCACGTGACATGAAGAAACAGCTGAACAGAGTAGATATGGCACAGGCAATGAGCCCTGACACCATTTCTGCAATCGGACTGAAGACTTGTGCGGCACAACAAGCTGTGTCCCTGGGGAAGCTGTTTCATTCCAGCTCCAACTCCGACATCTCCCTGGCAGTGTGGAAAATTACTCAGCTATGTCCCGCTCCCTAAGAGGGGAATTATTACAATCTGAACAATTACCACCCCCTCAGTCCCATCACGACAGTCAAATTGGTGGGAGTTCTTTTTGACAGAGCTGGCAAACAGCAGAGAAATAACCAGCTCAGTGTGGTTTCCAATAGGTCCCCATGTGGAGATGGTGCTGTTGTGGAAATGTCACTGGATTACTAATCCAGACCAGGCTAATGATCTGCCAGCGGATGCAAGTTAAAGGCAATTAATAAAATATCGAGATCTAAAATCTGGGGTCAGTAACAGTGACCTTGAAGCCAATATCGATTGTGAACAGAATTTCCTTCTCCAATGTACTTTTAGGAAGTGAATCTCCCATGATTTCCTGGGCTGGCCTAAAACTGACTCCAAAGACCCTGACATGTGATAAACATTTCAATGGTCTCTGATTCGGTCAAACAAAGCACTCATTTGTATCAAACTACTCCGAGGTCTGAAAGGATGAAACCGGACAGAACACCCGGCCTCTGCATCAGTGTCGGAAAAGGGAATGGGAACACAGTCCTGTCGACCCTGCAGAAACCTCCTTCCTAACATCTGAGAGCTTGTGACAGCATTTACAGAGCTTTCCCACAGATTGCACAGAAACAGCGATAAAGGAGTACGTCATTCAACACATTGAGCTTTCCCATGCTAGTTCATGGAAAAAAATCTCCTCAATGCACTTCCCCCACACGATATACATATCCGTTAATGTGAGTAACCTTGGGAAGCTATAAAATAGGAAGTGCAGTAGTACATTTGGTCGATCGAGTTTGCTACCCAAGTCATTGTAATGTTGGTTAGCCCTTCATTTCCACACCGTACTCCTGTTCTCCCACCATCCCTTTACTGTCTCTAAATCCTGATCTATAATCAATGTCTCGGTTTCCAGGTGCGAGCGAATTCCCCAGCTTCACCAGTCAGTGAGTGCAGACATTTATTCTCATCTCAATGCAGAGTAACCTGCTTCCAATCTGACTCACCCTGTCAGAGTTTTGTATATTTCACTGAGATCTCCATTCATTTTCCTAAACCCCGTGGAATACTGGCCCAGTCTCCCCAATCTCTGCTCCCACAACAAGCCCGTCCTCCCAGAGATCAGTCTAGTCATCCTTCACTGCTCTCCATCAATGTCAGGTTTGCCCTTTATTAGGTAAGGAGACCAAAAGTACACACAATAATGCACAATGTTCGGGATGATATCTCACCAAGCCTTGTACAGCTGCAGTAAGACACCCTTACTTCTGGACTCACATCCCCCTGAAATGAAGGTCAACACACCATTTATCTTCCTCACTGCTTTCTGTTTCTGCAATATTACTTTCAGCGTCTGGTGGACAGGGACATGCAGATCCTTTTTAATGTTGCAGCTCCCCACTTGGTGGGTCTGTGTACACTGGGCAGCGTGCCAATCTCCATGCCCAGTATTGACTTCTGGTTACAGAACTCACTGCACTGCAGGGGCCTCAGAGGTTTATGCAGAAGGAAACAACAAAAAGGATCATACGTCCCTTTGTAGATCAACATGTTTCAACCAATCCCTTTCAAATGGTAGGCTGCCAATTTATCGTTTCCACCAAAGGGCACACCGTCACCTCTATCCACATTGTTCTCCATCTGTCACATATTTACCCATTCACTCCATTTGTCTTAGTCTTCTCGGTGCTTTTTTACATCCTCCTTACCTACTCACAATCCCACATCCGTTAGTGCTGTGAGCTGGCTGGGATATATTGCATCTGATTCCAGTAACCAATTGTTTAAAGGGCATTGTGAACAGCTGGGCCCCATGCACCGATCCCTTCGACACCTCAGCAACCGTCCTCTGTTAATTTCAATTTTTTCTTTCTCGGAGTCACTGGCTGGGCCAGCATTGTCCTGACCCTAATTGCGAAGGTGGTGGTGATCTGCCTTGTTGAACCGCTGCAGTCCACCTGCTGCTGTTGACCTCCAATGCCATTAGGGAGGGAATTCCAGGCCTCTGACCCAGTGACTGTGAAGGAGCAGTGATATATTTCCAAGTCAGGATGGTGAATGGCTTGGCGTGGACCTGAAGATGACAGCATTTCCATACATCTGCAGCCTTTGTCCTTCTAGATAGATGTGGTCGTGAGTTGGGAAGATGGTCTCTCAGGATCTTTGGTGGATCATTTCATTGCAGCATATAGATAGTAAAGCACTGCTGCTGCTGCTGAGCGTTGATGGTGGAGCATTGTGGGTGAACGGACGGTCAAACTGGCTGCTTTGTCCTGGATGGTATAAAGCTTCTTGAGTGTTGTTGGGGCTGCACTCATCCAGGCAAATTGGGAGTCTCCTATTACACTTCTGACTTATGCATTGTAGATGATGGACAGACGTTTGGAAGTCAGGATGTGAGTTATTCGCCGCAGTATTCTTAGCTTCTAATCTGCTGTTATAGTTACTGTGTTCATGTGGCGAGACCAGTGAGTTTCGGAGTAATGATTACCCACCAGGACTTTGATACTGGGGGATTCAGTGATAGTAACACCATTGAAGACCAAGGGGCAGGTTAGATTGTAATTTGCTGGTGATGGTCATGGTCTGGCATTTGCGTGGCCTGAATATTACTTGCCACTTGTTAGCCTGGATACTCTCCAGATCTTGTCGCATTTGGACATGGACTGCTTCAGTATCTGAGGAACCACAAATGTTGCAGAACATTATACAATCATTGGCGAACATCCCCACTGCTGATCTTAAAAGGAAGCAGCCTTGAAGAAGTTTTCGGTCACTGCCCGAGGGACTCCTACAGACTTGTCCTGGAGCTGAGTTGACAGACCTTCATCAACCATGACCATCTTCCTCCGTGTCAGTTATGATTCTAACCAGCAGGGAGTTTGCCCCTGATACCCATTGATTCCAGTGTTGCTAACGCCCCTTGATACCACACTTGGTCGAAGACAGCCTTGATTTCAAGGGCTATCACACTCACCCCACCTCTGGAATTCAGATCTTTTGTCCATGTTTGAACCACGGTAATGAGGTCAGGAGCTGAGTGGCCCTGGTGGAGCCCAAACTGCGCGTCATTGACCAGGGTATTGCTGAGCAGGTGCTGATTAAAAGCACTGACACCTTCCACCACTTTACTGATGATCGTGAGGAGACTGATGGGGTGGAAATTGGCCGGATAGGATTTGTTCTGCTTTTTATATACAGGAGATACTTGAGGTAATTTTCCACATAACTAGGGAAATGTCATTGTTGTAACTGTATTGAAACAGTTTGGCTAGGGGAGTGGCAAGTTATGGAGCACATGTTTTCAGTACTGTTGCCAGAATGTTGTCAGAGTATGAACCATTTGGAGTATCCAGTATCTCAGACCATTTCTGGATATCGCGTGGACTGAATCAAATTGGTTGATGACTGGTAACTGGATCGTTGTGGACCACTGGAGGAGGCTGAGATGGATCATCCACTCAGCATTTCTGACTGAAGATTGTTGCGAATGCATCAGCCTTATCTTATACACTGAAGTGCTGGGATTTACCATCATGGTGGAAGGGGTTATTTGTGGAATCTCTTCCTCCAGTGAATTGTTTAATTGTCCACAACGTTTCTTGACTAAATGTGAAAGGACTTATACCTTACAGAATCATACCTTACAGACAATGTCAGGCTGTTGCTTGATGAGTCTGTTTATTTCTATTCACTGTTTCATGCCAGCTGTCCCAGTCTAGAAACATGGCCATACATTAGCCCCAATCCACTAAGATTTGATTTTGTAAACTGGGCTTGGAGCTTAACAAAAATTTTTTCTGAAAATCCACGTGTTTTACATCCATTGGTTCTCTATCATTTGTCTGCCAGTCTGTTTCTCAAACATAATTACCATTTCATAAATCTATGTTAGTGTTGTCTATGACCATTACTTTCAGTCCCAATAATTTATCCTCAACCATTTCCTTACTATGTTCTATGTTCCATGGGCTCTATCATTTTCCCACACCAGACTTGGTTTTTCTTGTATTGTTAGAAAGTTCTGTGAAGACAGAACGGAAGTAGTGGCTTCACAGTTTTGCCATTTCCCTGTTCCCCATTCTCCATTGTTTGGTTTCAAACCGTAAGGAAACTGCACTTGTTTTCTCATCTTTCTCACATTGACATAATTTAACAAGTTGTCACCGTTCACTCTGATCACCCTTGTGAATATACGCTTCAGAAACTCATCAATTCCTGCCTAAAACTGCTCAACAATTGACCTTCCACACCATACATTCACAGGAGCATAGACTCTGTGCCAACAGCAGTACAGCACGATTTATATTAGTTCCACTTCCCTACAGCAGGCCCATAGCCTAAAATGTTATTACACTTCCAAATGCTCATCTAAGTACTTTTTAATGATTGTGAGGTTACTCGTGATAATTCCCCTCTCAGGAAGTAATCCCAAAACACAATACCCTCGAGGTGAAAAAAAGTTTAAATCCTCTCTGAACCTCAAACTCTTCACTTTAAAAGTGTACTGGCTTGACCCTCTGACTAAAAGGAACAGCGGCTCTCTATCCACCCTTCCCGTGTCGCTCATAAACTTATCCTTCTGAATCACGGACCCCTCAGCTTTCTCTGCTCCAAAGTAAACAACATGAGCTTATCCAGCCCCTCTCCATAGCTGATATGATCCATCGCAGGGAACATCCTGGTGAATCACCTCTGCACCGTCTCCAGTACAATCACATCCTTCCAGGAATGTGGCTCCCAGAGCTACATACAGTATTCCATTTTGGACGAACCAAAGCCCTGTATTGTTCTTATAATCTACGCCCTGATTAGGGAAACACAATACACCAGGTCCAATTCTTAACTAGCCCATTAACCTGTCCAGTCACATTCAGGGATGTGTGGAGAAGGACAATCTGACCTTCCTAGTGTTCTGCCATTCGTTGAGTACTCTCCTGTCTGGTTCCTTCTCCCAAAGTGCATCACCTCATATTTATCAGGGTTACATTCTATCTGCCATTGATTTGCCCATCTGATCATTCTATCTGAATCTTCCTGTAACTTAAGGCCTTCCTCCTCACTGCTAACCACCCAGCCAATCTTTATGTCAAACATACACTTACTTATCACATCTCTCCCACTCTCCACCAAACCCCCTCCACGTTCAAATCTATAGTTTTTTTTATGAATGGCACAAACAATAAGGGACACAGCACTGATCCCTGGGGTACACCAGGGGATACTGGTCTCCAGTCACACAAACAGCCTTCTCCCACCACTCTCTGCCTCCTGACACTAAGACAATTTTCATCATAACTTGTCAAGTTATCATTCATATTGTGAGATTTTACTTTATTTTTCAGTTTCCCAGGTGGAAATTTATCAAAGGCCTTCTTAAAAAACTAAACAATCGATCTCCTCAAACTAATTCAATCAAATCCATTGGATGTGACTTCCTTCTGATAAAGTCATGATAATTATCCCTGATCAAACCTTGTGACTCTGATTGGAGTTCGATATTCTCCTTCCCTATTTTCTCCTATAGTTTCCTTAACAGTGATCTAATACTCGCTCATCTATATTTCCCTGGACTATCTCTCCCACCCTTACTGTGAAGTGGAATCATATTAACAGTTCTCCAGTTCTCCGGCACGTCCCCTATGGTCAGGATTCTAATTAAAATATTCAGTCAGGGTCTTTCCTCCCTTGACCCCAACACCCTCCTGTGATGCAACTCATTCAGATATGGAGATTGGTCCAAATTTATACAGAACAAAGCCTCAAATTCTTTCTCAAAATTACATGAATGTGTTCAAGATCTTCCCCATCCAACTTCTTGAATTCTGTACCTGCCTCCTCCTTCTTCCTAGTAAAATAGATGTGAAGGTCTCATGTTACAATCCATCAATGTTCTCCAGGTTGACACACAGACTGCCCCTTTGGTTTCTAATGGACACTAATTGTTCGCTGATTATTCTATTCTACTTGTCCGTGTAGAATATCGTAGGATTCTCCTTGATCTCAGCGACTTCTACTTCTCCATGTTCTTTAGAAAAATCTCATGAATATCCAACTATACGTTATCCATTGGTTCTTCATTGCGTATGTGTCCAAGAATAATCTTGAAACCATTTTAAAACGATGTTTTCCACTTCTGGTTTTTCTTTCATCGATACATTACCACACTCCCCAGTTATGTTATTATCGTCTATATATCGAGTAGCATGTTCTTTGTAATCGAGTCCAATAGACACCCAACTGCGGATGACAAGTTACTGGTCTGTAGTTCACCACTCTCTATCATCATCCTTTCTTAAACTGTTGGATAATATTCATAACCTTTGCCTTATCCAGATTGGCTAAATGACTTTTGGGAATGTGTCAGAAAATAAACTGAAAATCCGTGATGCAATCAACTTGTCTTTTGCTGCTTCCTCTGAAATTCTTGTATGCAGTACATCTAGTCTGTCAGATTTATAAATACTCAATCCAGCTTTCTTTTCAAAGATAACCCCAACACCGATAAGAATGATCTTAGACTTTACTTACACAAGTCCCATGGTCACTTGGTATTTCTGGAAGAATTTCTGGACATTCTTCCATGAAGAGAGACACAAAAAAATTGTTTGTTTTCCCTGCGATTTCTCTGTTCTCTGCAGTTACCCTGAACGCACACCAACTGTTCCACATTTGACCTTGTTTTTATTTTTTTTCATACATTGATAGACGCTTTTTAACAGTCTTCATGTTTTTCTTTCGTTTGCACGCTTTTTCTCTCTTTGATTTTCTTCTCAGTTTCTTGGTCATCCTTTGCTGGGTCCTACATCTCTCTGAATCCACTGGCTTACTGCAACACTTGGCATTTTTCTAAGCTGCCTCCTTTCATCTAATAGGTAGAAGAAGGTGGGGTTGAAAGTGATAGTCAGAGAGGAGGGTGGCCCAGATTGAAAGGAAGAAAGGTGGACACAAAGGAACATTCAAAAGGGCGGTGCTGACTTGGAATTTTGGAGCGGGATAAGGTGGAATTCGGGGAAATGGGGAAATGGGAACCCCACTATGATCCCCTGTGGTTGGAAGGTCCCAAGGCAGAAGATGAGGCTTTCTTCCTCCAGGTTTCTGGTGGCTCGGGTTTGGCAGTGGAGCAGGCCCAGGACCCACATGTCCTTGGCAGAGTGGGAAGGGGAGTTAAAGTGCTCAGCCACAAGGCGATGGAGTTGTTCATTGTGGCTGTCCCAGAGATGTTCTCTGAAATGATCCACAAATTGACCTCCTGCCTCGCCAATGTAGAGAAGACCACATTGGGTTTAATGGATGCAGTAGATGAGGCGTTCTGTCTCCCTTGGTCACCTATTACTATCAACCCCACCTTCATCTACCTATCGCATTCCCAGCTATCTCCCCCCTGCCGCACCCCCTTCTCATTTATCTCTCAGCCCCCTTGGCCCATAAGCTTCATTGCTGATGATGGGTTTATGCCCGAAACATCGATTTATCTGGTCTCAGTATGCTGCCTGACTTTGCTTTTGCAGTACCACGTTCTTCGACTCTGATCTCCAGTATCTGTAGTCCCCATTATCTCCTCACACCTTCATGGCTTGCATGATTCCGATTTATCACGGTTACTTCAAATAAACATGAAACTGTCGTGTACTCAAACAGCATAAAAGAAAACCAATACATTGTGGTCACTGTTCCCAAAAAGTCCTTTCCAGCAAAAATTTCAATTAGCTCTTCTGATCACTCAACACCAATTCCTAAATAACCTGATCTCGAGCTCAGTGCTCGACATAATGTTCATGTAAACCATCTAACACATGCTCATGAAATCCATTTTTCCCAGCATTAGCATTCAATTGGGTTAACACAGTTTAGATATAACTTAAACAGTACACTATTACTGCAGTACACACAAATGTGAATATCTCATTTCCTGTTTTATAACATGTCCAGCATTTGTATTGCAGCTTTCACTTTAATGTAAAACTCCCATCAATGTTTGCTCCTCCTTGCTGTTTTTGCGCTCCACCTTACGAGATTCTGTGGAATCTGAGCGACGTGGGCTCTGGGGAGATTAATGGTAGAGATCATCTCACCACATCCTTTATGATCTACTCAAACTTTAATTTCTCCAGATCTCCCGTTATGCTGATGCAGTAGAGAGGGACAATGATTTTCCAACAATGCTCTGTATTCCCCCAGACAGCTGAGACAGCTCTAACCTGGGTGGGAACCTTACAACAGGCTGGTAAAATGTTGCTGCTGCTGTACAGGGTCTTAGTGAGATCACATCTGGAGTAGTGTGTACAGATTTAATCTCTTCAATGAAGAAAGGATGTTGTTATAATTGAAGTAGCTCAGAGTTGGTTCCCTCAACTGATTCCTGCAATGAAGGTGCTAGCTTATAACGAAAGGGTGATCAGTTTGACCCAGTAGCCATTGGAGTTTACATAGAGTGTCCTATTCCAACAAAGATGACAGAAGGAATCAACAAGTGAAGCAAATTACACAGATAGTGGAGGAATCCAATCCGTTCTCCAGCCTGTTAGACAGGAACAACAGGAGAATATTCAGGAGTTGGAGCCTGTTTCACCAAAACAGGATGAGGCTATTCAGCCCTTAGAGCGTGATATACATTGACAGAAGGAGGCCAATCAGCCACTCAAGCCTATAACGGTAGGCCGTGCTGCACCAGTATCCTGTTAAACAGCAACAGAATCAGTTCATTCAGCCACCTCAAGTCTGTAACAACTGTAACAACTGGACGAGGTCATACAGTGACTGGAGATTGTTACACTGGGATAACAGGAGGCCATTCAGACCAAACAAGCCTATTTCAACAAGTGAAGCAAATTACACAGATAGTGGAGGAATCCTTTCTGGATAAGGATAAAAACTATCTGACACTTCTTTCATGAGAAAGGAAAAGGTAATTCAGACGCATGTCTGTTGTACGGGAACAAGGGAAGACCAATCACTCCCTCGGTCCCATCTCCAGGATACACTCGGAGACCATTCAGCATTTCCACCTGTTATGGGGAAGTATGAAAAGACCCATCAGCCCCTCAAAATGTTACCCAGCAACAGGAGGATTCCATAATCCCCCAAACCCCTAATGCATCAACAGGAGGAGTTCATTCTGGCCTTGGAGACATCAGCATGGGAACACCAGAAAGACGCCAGCCCATCGAGGTTGTACACCAGCAGGATGATGAGTCCAGCCAGACACACATGCCTCAAACAGCAAGTGGAGTAGACCTCTTAAAACCTTTTGCCCATTAAACAGGAATTCAAAGAAAACGTAAAGGTTTTCAAAAGGGAAGAAATTATAATAACTGTATACATTTGGGACTAAAACGTAATGATAAGCTATTGCAATTTAAGACAATTATTAGAATCCATTGTTGAGGATACTTGCAAAGTTAAACCACAATCCATCGGAGTCAACATGGTTGTATAAAGGATAAATCGAGTTTGAAGTGTTTGCTTGAGTTACTTAAAGATGTGACAAACAAGGTGGATAGTAGGATTCCTGGAGATGGAATGTGTCTGGTCATCCTGAAGGCATCGAATATGTCGCTTCTCCACAGAGTGAGTGGTAAGATCAGACAGCATCAGTTTAGGAGTAATTTATTAGCTTGGATGGAGGATTGGTTAACCAACAAAATGCAGTCAGATGGACTAAATGTGTTATTTATTTTGGGAAATGCAATTTGTGGTGTGCTATTGATTTCAGTTCTCATTTGCGATCATTAGTATTACTGTACTAGGTTGACTGGATAGAAAATACGACATCACATTTTCAGATTACACTAACATTGGTGGGAAATTACGTCAGAATGATAATGCAAGAGATTTAAAAACTATATGGATAGGTTGGGTGAACGGGCCAACATTTGGCAAGGAAAATTAAAGTGAGTAAATGTGGGGCTATTCAAAGTGGCCAGCACAACAGAAAGACAAATTATTATCGAAATGGAGAGAAAGTTCAAAGTGCTAAAGTGCAGAGGGATCTGTGTGTCTGCTTGCATATCACAGAAAACCTGCCTGTGGGTACTGCAAGTAATGAGAAATGCAAGCCTAATTTCAGTGTTTATTTATAAAAGGATAGAGTAGAAAGGTAGGGAGTGTTGGTGAAGCTATGCAAGGCATTAGTGAGGCTGCAACTGGAGTACAGTTTGGGTGTCCTGCAGAATGAGATATTTCCATTGGAGGCAATTCAGAAGAGCTTCATTAGATTGATTCCATATTTGAAGTGTTTGTCTTATGAAGAGAAAGTGAGCAGTTTAGGCCTATACTCTCGATTTCATAAGAATGAAAGGAGATCTCATTGAGGTCTTAAAATGCTAAAAGTAAATGAAAGTGTCGATGTGGAGTGGATTTTTTTAATGTGGCGCAATCTACAAAAGAGACCAGAGTTTTAGGATGGAGAGAGGGCAGGAAAGTGGCACAGAGGTCGTGTTGACATCAGCCTCATCGAGCGGTTGGATTCCTCACAGATGCTCCTTGTTCTTATCCAACTCTTCAACTGTGTTGCACAGGAATGGGGATGGACTGGGTATCATACAGGAAGCAGGCACTCAGGATAAATCCGTCTCAATCAGTTAGACAGAACGTAAACGGTAGGGTCACAGAGTAACCAGTACTTGGTTCTCAACTATTTACAGTCTAAATTAATGATCAGGAGGATGGAACAGATATACAGATGCTGAGTTTGGTGATGTCGCTGTGGTAAGCAAGAGAATAAATTATCAAGAGAGGGTGGAGAGTCTGCAGATAGATTCAGAGAGGTAAAGCAATAGATAATAGTTTAGCAAGTGGAATTCAACATGATATAACCTGTCATTTCATTTACAGAATAATGAAAGGCAGTATGTTACTGAAATGGAGAGGGAATACAGGACTTAATGGTACTGTGTACTGGGGGGTTCACTCAGACCTGTTCAGACTTGGGAGATTTTGCTCCATCCCTGATCGTCAGCTCCCAAAACACTCCAGTGACCCCATTGCTCTCCGTACACATGGACTACTTTGATGTGGTTGAATGGTGGTGGGGATGGTGTTTTGAAACGTGCATCAAGGGGACAACCTTTATCCAAGATATATTCATTTCTTTCTACGTGGAGACCTGATGACGATGGGAATGGCTTACTGCTTCTGAATGAAGAGGCCGTGACTGCTGCCAGGACAGTGGGTATTCACCAACATGATGTACTGTGCATGGGCATACTGTAACATTAATAGAGAGAGAGAGAGAGCTCCTTCAGTTCCTCTACCTCTCCCCATTGACATGGGTATTCTGCAGATGCCATGTACACCATCGGGAATCCCACTATACTGGAGACACCCAGCAGCTCCCTGCTGAGGGAGAAACAATCTATTTACCTCATCCACCATATATATCCTCCATCATCGAATGCTGACATTGATGTTGAGATACCGGGAGATGATGGATATATCACTCAGTCCTGCCTGGAAAGTTCTGGATCATAGACGCTGAATGAAACAGTGACCCTAACAGCCACTGGCAGTACCATCCTCCCCCTGGTGTGAAGCTGCAGTTCGTGTTGAAGGAGGTGACACCACTCTGTGAACAGCTCCTGTTCAATCAGTGTACCCTCACTATCTGCTCCTGGGTTAAGTAAATCTTGGGAAGCTGTTCCTGGAAAACCCGGGGTAGATACAGCAGATCCCTTTACCCCCCCACACACACACCGTGGTTTCAGTGCTTCCCCCTCTGCAGCCTCTGCTCCATTTGTTGTTCATGTTACAGACCCAGATGCTGTAACCACAGTCCCCGTGCTCCATCCAAAGTTGGGTCAGCAAATCCTCAGGTCTCCCTGAATGTCTGAGGCAGCCCACAGCACATCCTCCAAGCAAACCATCCCCAGCCCCTCCACTAACTTTTCAGTAACAGGAGAGAGTCAGAAACCCCTCGGCTACAGATCCCGGCAACATGTTTCAAGAAGGCCGTTTAGACCCAAGCCTTTCCTTATTTTAAACATAGATGGGAAGTGTGCGTTCCAGAAATGTTGTGACTGGTCAAACCACTCGTCATTTAGCAAAATACAATTTATTCAAATGCTTTAATTAAAATCCAATCAAAAAGAAGAACATTTTGGGATAGCTTATATGTTGGAACACTTACACAACAATAGATACCGTACCTTCTTGGTATACACTGCTTGGCACAAAGATATATTCAAATACAGATTCTTACAGCAATTTTCCGATCCAGGAACTATCAACATCAACAGAGATCTCAGACAGAAAAGCAGCTGTTGAAACTTTTAACCCTTCTTGGATTCCCAACAGCTTCTGAATGCTTCAGCTAAAAACAAAACGAGAAAACCTGGTCTGTGAAAGCAGGCCACCGCCCTTCGATTGTTATCACCATTTAATGAAACCTAAAGGCCTCCTCAGTTATTTACTTAAACTGTGTTCAGACAGCAGTTCTTCACCTCTGCCTTTAGAACCTCTCTTCAAAAACAACCTGAGAGAAAATAACCTTTTTATGGTGATAGTATTCTCACAACTCCACCTTTAATAAAATGATCCATAAATATACAAAGATGGATTAATTTTAGACCTCCTAATCGTCCTCTATTTGGAGACTGAAATGCATATATAGGTAAAAACAATGACTGCAGATGCTGGAAACCAGAGTTTGGATTAGTGGTGCTGGAAGAGCAAAGCAGTTCAGGCAGCATCCGAGGAGCAGTAAAATCGACGTTTCGGGCAAAAGCCCTTCATCAGGAATTCCGGCAGAGAGCCTGAAGGGTGGAAAGATAAATGAGAGGAGGGTGAGGGTGGGGAGAAAGTAGCATAGAGTACAATAGGTGAATGGGGGAGGGGATGAAGGTGATAGGTTGGGGGGAAGGTGGATTGGATAGTTTGAAAAGAAGATAGGCAGATCGGACAAGTCATAGGGACAGTGCTGAGCTGCAAGTTTTGAAGTGGAGTGAGGTGGTGGAAGGGGAAATGAGGAAACTGTTCACGTCCACATTGATGCCCTGGGGTTGAATTGTTCCGAGGCGGAAGATGAGGCGTTCTTCCTCCAGGCGTCTGGTGGTGAGGGAGCGGCGGTGAAGAAGGCCCAGGTCCTCCATGTCCTCGGCAGAGTGGGAGGGGGAGTTGAAATGTTGGGCCACAGGGCGATGTGGTTGGTTGGTGCGGGTGTCCCGGAGATGTTCCCTAAAGTGCTCTGCTAGGGGACGTCCAGATTCCGCAATGTAGAGGAGATCGCATTGGGAGCAAGGGATACAATAAATGATATTAGTGGATGTGCAGCTAAAACTTTGATGGATGTGGAAGGCTCCTTTAGGGCCTTGGATGGAGGTGACGGAGGAGGTGAGGGCGCAGGTTTTGCAGTTCTTGCGGTGGCAGGGCAAGGTGCCAGGATGGGAGGGTGGGTTGTTTGGGGGCGTGGACCTAACCAGGTAGTCACGGAGGGAATGGTCTTTGCAGAAGGCGGAAAGGGGTGGGGCGGGAAATATATCCCTGGTGGTGGGGTCTGTTTGGAGGTGTCAGAAATGTTGGCGGATGATTTGGTTTATGCGAAGGTTGGTAGGGTGAAAGGTGAGCACCAAGGGGCGTTCTGTCCTTGTTACGGTTGGAGGGGTGGGGTCTGAGGGCGGAGGCGCGGGATGTGGATGGTATACGTTGGAGGGCATCTTTAACCACGTGGGAAGGGAAATTGCGGTCTCTAAACAAGGAGGCCATGTGGTGTGTTCTATGGTGGAACTGGTCCTCCCAGGAGCAGATACGGCGGAGGCAGAGTAATTGGGAATACGGGAAGACATTTTTGCAAAAGGTAGGGTGGGAAGAGGTGTAATCCAGGTAGCTGTGGGAGTCGGTAGGTTTGTAAAAAATGTCGATGTCAAGTCGGTCGTCATTAATGGAGATGGAGAGGTCCACGAAGGGGAGTGAGGTGTCAGAGAAGGTCCAGGTAAAGTTAAGGACAGGGTGGAATGTATTGGTGAAGTTGATGAATTGCTCAAACTCCTCGCCGGAGTACAAGGTGGCGCCAATGCAGTCATCAGTGTAGCGGAGGAAGAGGTGCATATATTACATTGACTCTGAGCATACAAATGTTCACAAATCGATTCGATTTCAGTCATTTTGCTCCTGCCACAGAATGCCTTTGTCTTTCTTCATCCAAGTCTCGACAACGTGTCAAAACCTGAGATTTTCTCGCCCTGTCACCTGTATAATTTCAAATTGAATGGCAGTAATAATAAACCAAATCGAAACAGACTGATATTATTCTCCCTAAACTTCTCCAAAAACTTGAAGGGCTCACGATCAGTGAAAAGGATTTGGCTCATGTATGTTATGCGCAATTTAAATGCTGAAATGTTGTAACGCCAACATCAAGCTCAAGGCCCCCTTCCCCATTGAGGAATAAATCTGTTGGTGTTTCCACTGGACACTCCAACCACATGTTACATAATGGAGCACTTCTCATCTCTCCAATAGTCTTTCTGAATGACATAGCTCCTCATGTCTCAGCATAAAAGAGTTACATACTTCTGTACCTCTAAATGCTGTAACCTCTTTACCTTATACTCCTGGCCTATGCCAGTAAACCTTACTCTCACAGGGATATGTTTTAAGAAGATCTCACACATTCTTCTCACTCCCTCACAGAAACCAAACTTTGATTTAAAAACTCAATCATCATCATCATCAGCCATTTCACCTTCTAATCTTGCCGTTGTAACTCTCTGCTCTTCCACACGAGTTCTCACGATTGCAGGAAGTGAATTGTTGAACTTCTCCAAAATAAGAATCATTCTAAGAGTGCCATAGGTTTGCTCTGATTTCATACCCTTACCCAGCTTTCAAAATCACTTAGTTTGATCCTTTCAAACTCAATGTGTGTTTAACCACGGATGCTATTTTAGATCCCTGAAACTCTGTCTATCATTTTCTGGCACAAGCTCATGTGCACTTCAGATGGCTTTCTTCACCTCCTCCTACTCCCCAGACACCGCCTCTGAAAGGGATGCAAATACCTAACAGCTTTGTTTGAATCAACTAAATCCACATGTTCACTGGGCACTGCATTTGTTTAGCCACTTTCTGAAATGAAATTAAGAAGGCTCCCCCATCATTCTCATCAAATTTAGATAATGTCTGGATGAATTTAAACAGATCCCCATCAAGCCTTTGGCCACTATAGGGTTGCTCATCCTCACTATCTCCTCGTGCAGCCTACCATCTACCTTCATCTCCGCCTTCTATGTCAACTTTCCTCTCTAATTACTAACGTTTGAAGTTAAATCTCTCTGCTTTTCTTCTTTGTTTTTCTCTACTCTTCTTCATTTTATTTCTACTTTTCGTCATAATTCAAACTGTTTCAATTCCTTCTCATGTTCACGGTGCCTCATTTGAAATTGAATTCTCGCCATTTCCAAAGATTCTGATGGCGTTTCCACCAAATGTAATTGCCGAGTAATAGCTGTAATTATCTCTCATTTTCTCACAGACAAACACAACCCCAACTCCAGCTCATCTGCCAATTACTACAGCTTTGCCTTCATTACCTTTTGTAAAACCCCCAACTTCACTTCTTCCACACCCAGAGAACTCTCAGTGACTGAAAGAATCTTTATACACAAAACACTGTTTAAACCAACCGAATTCAACATCCGGAACGAAAGACACTAATAGTTACCATACGCGACCTTTGAACCCAATAACCTCCTGGTATGTACTCTCCAGTGTCTCCATTAGCTTATTCTGGATTCGCTGGTTTCCTCGCACAATCCAAAGGTGTGCATGTCATGTGAATTGGCCATGCTAAATTTCTTGTAGTTTTCAGGGATGTGTAGGTTATGAGTCTTTGTCGGGGTAAATGTGTAATAACAGGGTCGAGGAATAGGTCTGGGTAGGTTACTCTTCGGAGGCTCGGTGTGGACTTGTTGGGTCGAATGGCCTGTTTGCACACTGTAGGGATTGTAATTCTACACCCAATTTGGTGTTACTAGACAAGAGTTCCTAGTTTGCTATAGACGAACCAGACTGACTCAAACTATTTTAAGGAGGTAGTTTGGATGCGAACCTTTTCGTATTTTAAAGGTAGATGTGAAGTGGGTGTTCCAGATGTGATGCTACTCGTCAAACACTCACCATTAATTAAAACACAATATATTTTCTAATGAAAATCCATGCAAAATGAAGAGGAATTTAGAATAACTTAACTATTGGAAACCTTAACCGAATAATGGATGCAGTACCTTCTACAAATGAACTGTTCCAATATACTAACATCACCTAAACACACTCCATGGTAAAAAGGAGCATTCAGACATACAGTTCTCCAATCCAGTAGGAAACAGCATCAAGTTAAGCTTCAGAGAGAATAGCAGCTCGGGATAATTTACTAAAACTTCCAACCCTTCTGGGACACAAGCACCTGGTGACTTACAGCCGTAAGGAAAAATCTACAAATCCTGGTCTGTGCGAGCTGGCCATTGTTACTACTAGTTATTAAAAACCCTAAAAGTCTCGTAAGTTATATACTTGAGCCGCTTACAGTAGGCAGTTTGGCCTCCATGACCTCTTGTTAAAAAAAAGAGAAAATAACCTTCTTTTAAAAAAACGCTGACAGCATTTTAACACAATGTAGATGCCTGGTCCTTTACTTAAGGGGCTTCCTCGTGTTACTGATCGCAAGGTCACCTGAGAGGGGCAAACACAGGTACAGTCCAAGTTACAAGGATGTGTCTCATAACTTCTGAAACATGCCTGTTCATGGCCATCACATGGGACATACTGGGAAGTGAAAAACAGCCTGATACACACCATTTCAGTATTTCTGAGCTACACAATGCCAGCACTCGATACACTAGGGAGACAAAACCCAAGGCCAGGGAAAGATACAAAGGGACAGAGAGATGCACATTAAAGACAGAAACAGGCAGTTAGTTAACTGGGAGGAGGTTGTGGAAATATGGGGAAAAAAGACAGAGCAGTGATACTGACTGGAGAAGTAAGATCTTCGAGAGTAAAATTACAAGAATGAGAACATTGAATAAAGGCATTGTCAGATCAGCTGAAATGGTTTGTTACATCAAATTCTGAATCTGCTTGACAGAACACCACAAACAAAATAAACTGGCACAAGATGACAGCCCAGCATGGAGAGCTGTGCAGACCGTGTTAGTGTGTTGCTCAGTAAACTGCACTATCTGCCCAGCATGGAGAGTATTGCAAACTTTACGGTCATATGCTAAATATCCTCGTATCAGATTACTATCTCCAATGGGAAGGTTTGCTGTGTGTGTGTGTGTGTGTGTGTGTGTGTGTGTGTGTGTGGTTGAATGCGAAACTCATTGTTTGAGAAGAAACACACGTGAAGGAAACTATTTTAAATATGAACAACTGGCAGGCTTTTGGAGAATGTCAAAATAAAGGCATTGCCATACACAATAGCAATATGCTCGGTGTGCACATGAATGACAGATGGATGGGAGTTTGGTGTGAATTCGTGTCAGATTTGCTTCGGCAGTTTTGAAGCCGGGAGCGTCAGCAGCAGATTATTGGCTCTATTAAGCCTGTACTTCATAGCTCAAGGTTCAAACAGCAGATGGAATAAACCAGTGGGATATATTGTGGAGTGGTGAGTATTTCAATTTAGAAATCGTCAAGGCAAGGTGTCAGGAATCAGCTCATAGTCAAAGGGATCATCCACAGTTATGAATCGTCTGCTTCAGCCGCAGATATTGGCCAGGGATGGGATGAAAACACTGGGAAAAGTTGGTGTTTGTAACCAGAACAGTAGACAGTGAACTGCATGCTCTTAATATTTAAATACCAAAGGCAAAGATGCAATACATCGTGGTTCTCCGCTGAAACTGAGAAGGTCAATATAGAGACCCATGAGTAACACTGCCAGAGCAGAGGGAGACAGGAATTGAACACCGTCATTGATGTAGTTAGTCGTGGTCTGTAGAGTAAATATCTGGATTCAGAGTTTCAACAGGAACAATAATAGTGGCCAGAAGTGTAGACTATATGAAAGAACAGTATTATACAGTCATAACTGGTTTATAGAAACAACAACTGGACAGTGACACTTACCAGGAACACAAACGATAGCCAGGAAGGGATAATAAAAATATTGAATAATGCGAAGAACATAATAGATCTGCATAAGGGCAACCAATAAAATGCAAAAATATACCAAACATAATCGGATAAACTCCTGTCTATTGTTGGAATATTCCAGTCGGCTGTTCTCAGATTCTGATCCATGTTTGGAACATTCCAGTCTAATGTTCTAAGGTTCTGATTTCTCCTCCCCCTCTCTCTGGGTCTGTGATCCCTGTCAATGCTGTCGGTGATGGTCCCACTCATGTTATGGAATAACACATTGAACGGCGCCCATTTATCATTAAAAGATGGAAACCATTCACTGGGATAATTAGAATCCATGAAGACTGACATTAATCACAGTCACTGAACAAATAGGATCAGTTAACCAGTTCCGTGCATCACTTTTCATATCACTATAAAAGGGAAGATTTACTAGTTTTGAATGGAATGGATAAGGGTTGCTGAGGGATGGACCATAAATCTCAATTTTTAAATCATTTTTTTCCTTGCATACGAGAGTATTAACAGGACACTGCAGGGGTCTATATATGTTCCACTCTGTTTATGAAAGGAAGTAGTTATAAAATAACAGATCGGCTACATAAAAAAAGTCGGGTGGGCAAGTTTCTCGATACCTGAACACAAAGTATGGTACTTATTATCCGGTGTGAGGCTACTCCTGGTTTTAATACCCTGTTTTCAAATTCTTTCATAACCTTGAGACAGAGCACTAAGACTGCTGCTCAGGAACAGGCCAAAGCAATTCTGTCCCTATGGGCCTCTTACAGAAGGAAAGTGGGAAGGGCATTCAGTCCATATTAGCCTATTGACACTTGAAAAGGTGGAACGCTGGAACATTAGCACATTTTGCAAACAAAATCATCCGACATAAAAGGATTTGTCGCTGCAGCTGTATGAGGTATCACTGAGAGGACACCTGGAGTACATTGTGTTATTTGTGTTTCGGTAACTGAGAAGGGATGGACCTCCATCAGATACAGTTTAACGGCTGCTCATAATCCACGCGTTTCTGTGTCATTTAATGTCTCGTGGCTGTTATGCAGGGACAGGAGGAGCCGATTCAGCCTCTCGAGCCTGTTACAGAGGGGCAGGAAATGTTTATTTAACATTTCAAGTCTGTTACACGTAAATATTAGTTTTAAATTAGTTGTGGAATAGGAAAGACCTGATGTAAACATTAAAGTTCTAACTTTGAACAAGGCCAATTTTGAAAGTGTTAGGTGAGCCCTGTGAAAGGCTGATTGGAATACCCTATTCATAGGTAAAGAGATGGTTGGAAAATGCAAGGCCATCAAAACGTGGTTTCAGAGAGTCCAGAGCCAACGTTTTCCTAGTCGTGAGATGGGCAAGGCTGGTGGGTGCAGGGAGTGCTGGATGGCGAGATATATTGATGCTCTGGTCAAGGTAAGGAAGGAGGCATATGTCAGGTAAACAGAGCTGAGATCAAGTGAATCCCCAGAGGAGTATAGGGGCAGTAAGTGTATAATCAACGGTGAAATCGGGCCAGAAAAATGTGAACGCGGGTTGACTTTAGAAATAGGGTTAATGAGGTATTGACGAAACTCTACAAATCCTTTAGTGGCAAAAGATTAACTAGGGAGAAAATAGGGCACCTTAAAGATCAGTAAGGCTACGTATGTGTGGAACCACAAGAGATGGGAAAGATATAAAACAAGTATTTCTCCTCAGTATTGAATGTGGAGGAAGTTACAAGAGTGAGAAAATGAAGAAATGCATAGTGATATCTTGAAAAGTATCTATATTATAAGGAAGTGCTGGACATTGTAAATCACATAAAGGTGAACAAATCCCTGGGACCTGATCAGTTGTATCCCAGAATATTGTGGGAAGCTAGGAAAGGGATTACTCAGCCTTTTGCTGATATATCTGTATCATTGATTTCCACAAGTGAGGTGTCAAAAGAACTGGAGAGCTGCTGACATAGTGTCATTATTTAAGAAAGGAAAGAAAAACCAGGTAACAATAGACTGGTGAGCCTGACATCAATGGTGACTAAATTGTTGGAGGGGAATTTTGTGGGAAAGGATGTGTATGCATTTGGAAGGACAAGGACTGATGAGGGCTTTGTACATTGGAGATCACGTCTCACTGACTCGGTGTAATCTTTTGAGGAAGTGATGAAGATGATTGATGATGGCAGGACAGTGGATGATGTCTTTATGGAATTCAGTAAGAAAACCAAAATGTTCTACTTGGTAGACTGGTTAGCAAGGTTAGACTGCCTGGGATCCAGGGAGATCTCACCTGTTAGATCCAAAATTTTCTTGACTATTGGAGACAGGGCGCGACAGTGGACATTTGTTCATTGAACTTGGAGGTCTGTGACCAGTGGTGTGCCACAAAAGTCAATAGTGAGTCCACTGCCTCTTGTCACTTATGCAAATCATTTGCATTTGAGTATATGAAGTATGATCAGTAAGTTTGTAGATAATTCCAAATTTGGTGGTGTAGTCGACAGTGAAGAATGATATCTCAGAACAAAGTCGAAACTTGATTAGGTGAGCCGAGGGGTGGCAGAGGGAATTAAATTTAAATAAATGTGAGGTGTTGCATTTTGGCAAGACAAATCAGGGCAAGACAGGTAGGTAGGGTCCTGTCGAAATTTGCCAATCAAAGAGAATGCCGTTGAAATTATAGAATCCCTACAGTGAGGAAACAGGACTTTCCGTACATCGAGGCCACACCGTCCCTCTAAACAGTATCCCACTGGACAAACCCCTACCCTATCCCTCTCAGCCTGCATTTCCCAGGGCTAATCCACCTCGCCTACACATCCCAGGGTACTTGGAGCAATTTAGCATGGCCAATTTATACTTGCCTGTATATCTTTGTACCGTGGGAGGAAAATGTATCACCCAGAAGAAACTCACGCAGACACGGGGAGAATGTGCAAACTCCACACAGGCCGTCATTCAACCCAGATCGCTGCGCTCTGAAGCAGCAATGCGAGTCACTGGGCTACTGTGTCACCTTGTGGTGCAGGTTCTCCGTTCCTTGAAAGTGCCATCACAGGTAGACAGCGCAGTGAAGAAGGCATTTGGTGATCTTCCCTTTATTGGTGCGTGCTTTTAGCCTATGCGTTTGCATGATATGTTGCATCTGTCCTGGACATTGGTTTGGCCACATTTGTAATACTGCCTTTAATTCTGGTCACCCTGCTGTCGGAAAGATGTTGTCAAACTTGAAAGGGTGCAGAAGAGATTTAAAAGAATGTTGCAGGTGTTGGAGGGTTTGAGCTACAGGGAGAGTTTGGATAGTCTGGGAGTATATTCAAGTGTTGAGGCTGAGGGGTGATCTTAAAGAAGTTTATAAAATCATGAGGGGCATAGATAAGGTAAACAGTCAACGTCTTTTCCCCAGCATAGGCAAAGTCGAAAATTACAGGACTAAGGTTTAAGGTGAGAGGAGAAAGATTTATAAAGGGTAATGAGATACAACACTTTCAAAGAGAAACTGCTGTGTGTATGGATTGAGCACTCAAAAGACGTGGGTGGAGGCAGACACAGTTACACCATTTAAAAGGCATTTGAATGGGTACATGCATGGGAAGGGTTTAGAGGGATATGGGTTAAGTGCTGGCAAGGGGGACGAGATAAATTTAGGATATTTAGTCAGAATGGACAACTGGATCGAAGGGTCTTTAACCGAGCTGTACATCACTGAGACTCTGTTGACTCTTGAGTGTATAACACAGGAACAGGAAGAAGATATTCAGGTTCTGAATTCTGTCAGTCAGCTTGTTTGGTCAATTACTGAGAGTCAAATACAAAAATACATCATTCAGATTTTGATGGGGTTTTACAGAAACAGGAGAAAGACTTTTAGTCAAGAGAAGCTGTAAGGAATGTGACGAGGCCATTCAGTCCCTCAACTTCATTCCACAGGGGCAGCAGGTGAGCACAGAGCTATTGGAGCCTGTTACTCAATAGCAAGAGGAGGATATCTACTTTCACAAACTTGGGATCAGGAGGCATCACCCAGTTTCTCAAGACTGGGACACAGGAACAGGAAGCAGTCACTCAACTACTTGAGACTGGAACACAGGGACAGGTGAGAGTCACTCAACTGTTCGAGACTGGAACACGGGAACAGGAGGGAGTCACTCAACTGCTCGAGACTGGGACACAGGGACAGGAGGCAGTCATTCAACTGCTCAAGACTGGGACACAGGAACAGGAGGGAGTCACTCAACCACTCGAGATTGGGACTCAGGAACAGGAGGCAGTCACTCAACTGCTCGAAACTGGGACACAGGGACAGGAGGCAGTCACTCAACTGCTCAAGACTGGGACAAAGGAACAGGAGGAAAACACTTAACCGCTCGAGATTGGGATACAGGAACAGGAGGCAGTGATACAACTGCTCGAAACTGGGACACAGGGATATCTGGAGGCTAGTGAGGCCCGAGGATCCTGTTACACAGGAACAGGAGGAGGTGACTCACTCCCCACCAGTATGAGACACTGGGAGAGAAGGGGAGTTTGCCTGTTACAAACAGAAATAGATGAATAAGTTGCACTCGTGGTCCACACAATCCTGCCCCAACATTCACTAAGACCACGGCTGATTTGATGGTGATTCCCTTATTCCATTTTACGGAGACTGTCCTCTCTGCACCTCCATTTGTTGGTCATGTTGCAGACCCAGATGCTGTAACAACAGTCACCATGACTCATCCAGAGGGATGGGTCTAATCGGATGAGTCAGGATTTGAAGGGTCCAATCACAAGAATGAAAACACAAAATAAAGGTATAGCCAGATGTTTCGTTCTCTCACATTCGCAATCCAAATTACCTAACCAGCCAGTCCATTACATATTCAGGATGGAGCACTGTGTAGATCCGGCTAGTGTACTGCTGAATGCAACCCAGCAATGTCTAGAGTGGAACTCTGTGCAGCCCACACCAATGCTTGATCTATAATCCTGAGCTAAATGTCCAGCGTGCGGGGATGTGCAGTCCGCACTGGTTCATTCATATATAAACCCAGGCTGTTGCATTGTTCGGTAACACTGCGTTAGATCACTGCCCAGTGTGGGGAAACTTGCAGCCGATGCTGGCAGTGACAGGATGTGCAGCTCCCATCCATTTACAGCTCAAAATCTCCACTGTGCCTTAACAAAGGGTGCTGTGGGTGTCAAAATAATTGCAAAGGAGAGATGTAAATGGAAACAGTTTAAAGACCAATAGTTCTGATTCAGGTGCATACCACTCCAGTATTTAAAGATAAAATAACTGAGATAATGTTCAGTGAGGTTTTGTGGATGGTGCAAAGAAGATAGAGGTGGATGGTAATGTTACAGTTGTTGCACTATAAGCCTCCAAATAATCAATGCGAATTGGAGGAACAATTATGCAGGGAGACTGGGGAGACTTGCAGGAATAATAGGATTGTCATAATAGGTGATTTTAATTATACTAACGTAGACTGGGACATCCAGATGGTTAAGAACTTCGATGGAACGTAATATCTTAAGTGTGTTCAGGAAAGTTTTCATAAGCAGCATATAGAGGGTCTTACTCGGGAAGGGACAAACTCACCTACTGTTGGGGCATAGGGCAGAATAGGTGATGGAGGTAAAGTGGGGGAGCATTTTGGGACCGGTGACTAGAATTATATGAATTTTAAAATACTTATGAGAGGGACAGAATTGGTCCACAAATTCAAGTTCTCAAATGGGGCGAGGCATATTTTGTTGGAATTAGACAGGAACTTGCAAAGATTGATTGGAGTAGCTTGTTTCCAGGCAAAAGGATCTCTGGTAAGTGGGAGGCCTTTAAAAGTCAAGGTCTATATGTTCCTGTGAGGGTGAAGGGAAAGTGAGGCAGGAAAACAGAACCCTGGATGACAAGAGATAATCAGGCTCTGACCAGCTAAAAAGAAGGCGTGGCTCAGGTTCAGGCAGCTGGAATCAACACAATCTCTGGAGAGACACAAGGGATGCAGGAGTTTACTGAGGAAGGAAATCAGGAGGGCGAAAAGGGGGTATGACATAGCCTTGGCTGAGAAAGTGAGGGTGGATCCAAAGATATGCTTTCAGTATAGTGAAGAAAAAGAACGTCTAGAGAGAAAATAGGACTCCTTCAGTGGGCATTCATGTGTAAAACCACAAGAGATGGGCGAGGTCCTCAAATTCCCCTCTGTGTTTACCATGAAGAAAGACATGGAGATCTGTGAGCTTTGGAGAGGGGTGGGGTGGGGTGGGGGGTGGGGGGGTTAGTTGTCATATCTTGGTACCGTTCATATCACAGTGGAGGTGCTGTTGGACATATTAGAATGCATAAAGTCAAATAAATGCAAATAAGTCTCTTGGTCCTGACCAGATATATCCAAGAGCACTGCAAGAGGCGAGAGAAGACAGGTCAGGGGTGAAGGTCCCGGAAGACTGGGCAGTAGCAAATGTGCCCTTATTCAAGAAGGGCTGCAAAGAAAACCCTGGGAAATATAGACCAGTAAGCTTCACATCTGTTTTCGGTAAACCACTTGAGAAGGTTCTGAGAGATAAGATATGCATGCATTTGGAAAGACAGAGTTTGACTTGAACAGTCAGCATAGCTGTGTGCATGACAGATTTATACCTTACAAATTGTGTTCGAGTTTTTTGAGGAAGTGACCAGGAAGGTTGACGAGGGCAGTGTGGTGGACATATTCTATATGGATTTCAGTAAAGCCTGTCTTAAGGTTCCACATGGTCGGCTGCTCGGGCAGGTTAGATCGCATGGGCTCCAAGGTAATCTGGCAAATTGGTGACACAATTGGCTTGGCGTTAGGAAGCAAATGGCTATGGTGGAGGTATGCTTGTCGGACTTGAAGTCCGTGACTCGTGGAGTGCCTCAGGGGTCGGTACTGGGTCCATTGCTGTTTGTTATCTATATCAATGATTTGGACCAGAGTGCACAACACAAGGTTAGTAAGTTTGCAGATGACACTAAAATAGAAGGCATTCCAGTGAGGAACATTATCAGAAATTGCAGCAGTACCTTGATCGGCCGGGGAAGTGGGCTGAGAAATAGCATGTGGAGTTTAATATAGATAAGTGTGACGTCTTGCATTTTGGAAAGTCAAATCCAGGTAGGATTTTAATGATGAATGAGAGTGCCTTAAGGAGTGTAGTGGAACAAAAGGACATTAGAGATCAGGTGCACGGTTGTCTGAAATTTGAGTCACAGATACACAGGACAGTGAAGAACGTTGTTGGCACACTGGCCTTCATCAGCGCATTGAGTATAGAAGTTCGGACATTATGTTGGAATTGTACAGGATGTTGGTAAGGCTGCAGTTGGAGTATTGGGTCCAGTTTTGTTCTCCTTGCTGTAGAAAGGATATTATTGAATTAGAAAGAGTGTAATAGAAATTTCAGAGATGTTTCCTGGGCTAAAGGGTTTAAGTTATTGGGAGATAATGGACAGGTCAGAACTTATTTCTTTCCAGCCTAGGAAACCGAAGGGGTTCTTATAGAAGTGTAGATCTTATCAAATTATGAGACGTGCATAGGGGTGAATACCTCAAGTTTTATTTGCAAGGTTGGGGAATCGAGGACTAGAGGACATCCGTTAATGCTTCGAGAGGAATAAAATAAAAATTAACCCGTAGGGGCAGCTCTTTCACACAGATAGTGGTACACATTTGGACTGAGCTGTCAGTGGAAGTGGTTGAGATGGGTACAATAACAACATTGAAAAGGCACTTGGACAAATACACAGATAGGAAAGGATTAGAGGATACAGAGCATGGGCAGAGAAATTGGATGAGTGTGGATGGACATTTTGTTTGGCATGGAGCATCTGGGGTGAAGGGCCTGTTTCCGTCTGGAGAACCGTATGACTGCAAATATGTGTGTGTTGGGAAAGAGACAGGGAGGGGGAGACCGAGATAAATGTCATGGAAAGATATGTTCACTAGTTTCAGAATGCTGAAATGAAGACATTTCGACAGTGTCATGCAACACGGGTCAGTATTATGAAGAATTATCAGTGAATGGTATATTAGTGTTTGTCATTTTTATAAATGACCTGGAGGAAGGGTTAGAAGGTTGGGTGAGCAAGTTTGCGGATGATACGAAAGTCGGAGGAGTTGTAGACAGTGAGGAAGGATATGGCAGGTTACAGCGGGATATAGAGAAGCTGCAGAGCTGGGCAGAAAGGTGGCAAATGGAGTTCAATGTAGCTAAGTGTGAAGTGATTCACTTTGGTAAGAGTAATAAAAAGATGGATTACTGGGCTAATGGTAGACTACTTGGTAGTGTGGAAGAGCAGAGGGATCTTGGTGTCCATGTACACAGATCTCTGAAAGTTGCCACCCAGGTAAATAGTGCAGTGAAGAAGGCATATGGCGTACTGGCTTTTATTGGTAGAGGAATTGAGTTCCGGAGTCCTGAGGTCATGCTGCAGTTGTATAAGACTCTGGTGCGGCCGCTTCTGGAATATTGTGTGCAGTTTTGGTCGCCATACTATAGGAAGGATGTGGAGGCACTGGAACGGGTGCAGAGGAGGTTTACCAGGATGTTGCCTGGTATGGTAGGAAGATCCTATGAGGAAAGGCTGAGGCACTTGGGGTTGTTTTCTTTGGAGAAAAGAAGGTTTAGGGGTGATTTGATAGAGGTGTACAAGATGATTAGGGGGTTAGATAGGGTTGACAGTGAGAACCTTTTTCCGCGTATGGAGTCAGCTATTACAAGGGGGCATAGCTTTAAATTAAGGGGGGGTAGATATAGGACTGATGTTAGGGGTAGGTTCTTCACTCAGCGAGTCGTAAGATCATGGAATGCCCTGCCAGTAGCAGTAGTGGACTCTCCCTCTTTATGGGTATTTAAGCGGGCATTGGATAGGTATATGGAGGATAGTGTAGGTTAGGTGGGCTTTGATCGGCGCAACATCGAGGGCCGAAGGGCCTGTACTGCGCTGTATTGTTCTATGTTCTATGTTCTATGTAGTGTGAGTTCAGGCGATGGAGAGTTTTGAATGTGCATTTGTCCTGTAGCTTTGCAACTGGGAGGGAGAACTGCAGAGTCTTCGACACTTTGAGCTGTATAAAACAGTAATTTGTCTCAATTTCATTTTCATTTAGTGTGACAGAGGGATTGTCTGGACGAACCTGAGCTGGTTTCCTGGTGCTATCTTATCGAACTCACCTCATTAGCTACCTACCCCATCCCATGGTGTACCTCTCATTCAATACCAGCCCGAATCTCCCACCCATCATGACTGCAGGTACACACAGTCTCCCGGGTGCCCCTGGATATTCCATGATCCCTGGCACTGGTGCCATCTTTAAAAGGCCAAGGGGCACACGGTTGAGCTTTCTCAGGTTGGTGCTGTGCTGCACAGATTACCCCGAGCATGGCATATAAGGGGAAATTACACCACGGTTTGTTGACAGAGCATGGCGGGCATAGTGTATGGGCTAGTACAGAGGGGACCATTCCCTTCCCAGGGGGGCCATACCATCAGACCCACTTAGCATGGTCTGTGCTCCCCACCCAGCTCAGTGCAGGATCTGTGGTCTGAAGAAATACCCAGCAATACCCAGAAATACACATCAATAACCCTCCCTATTCTGTCAGGGTAAGGATCACCGTATTCTCTCTGTTCCCTCACAGTCACTGTATGTCTGTTACAGCGCCGACCCCCGAACAAGGCTAATGCTCCAACACGCTCACTGCCGCGCCTTCTCTCTACCTCTCGTTTGCAATACCCACCACCCCCCCACCCCACCGCGACTATAGTTATACAATATTCCAGAGAATGCCGATTATGGAAAATTCCAGATAATGTTCCAAATAATTCCCAGTTTCAAGAAAATGGCAGTGCCCCATTGTATAACACATAAGAGGAAGGAGTAGAGATGTATGTTTTTCAAATCACAAACAATTCAAACCACGCTGAGGTGATTCAACCCTTCAAACTTGCTCTGGCAGTTAATAATTCAGGCTGATCTGATGGTTTTCTCAGCTCCATGTTACAGGATATTTCAGTTATTCAACTCCCTGGGTTCCTGTCACTGTCCAGACGGCACTCAGGCACTTTTACCCCAGTTTTCTTCAAGCGCCTGTTCGAGGGCATTTCCCATGGAATGCACTCTCCTAACAATATATTCCATCAGCTATATACTTTCATGCAACGGTCAGCATGTTTTACACAGATTAAACAAAAATCTACACTTTTTTTGTTATACATGTCCAATCACACTTAGTAATTCTGGTTATTTCACTTGACTCACCTTAATAATATTAACTCAAAGTAAGCTTCTAAGCACGTCTTGTTATAAAATACAATTTCGAGCAGAGAACATTTTTACCCTCAGCCGTTATCTTGACCCTTATCTGAATTGTACTCTTTTCATTGCTATGAATGTTTCTTTTGCCCTTTGTCTGTGACTGCTTCTGTCTGTAACAGTTGCTCTGTCGCCCCTCAGTTTGCTGGACGGCAGGTTTGTGATGTAGAGGGAGGCCAACTGCGCAGGTTCAGTTCCTCACATTGACTGAGGTTACCATGAAGTGGATGCTCTCTCAACGTCACCCCATCACCCGAAATGTGGTGACCCTCACGGTAAACCAGCATGAGTCGTCTCTCTAAGGAAAGTTCTTTGGGACTCTATTCTATCAATGTTAGCATTTTAATTTAAAAAATAGTAATTTAATTGAAAAAGAGATTCTTAATATTAGAATAACCCAATAACAACACAACTTAAGTAACTGATCAAAATTACACTCATGTGCATTTACATACAAAACAAGTAAAATACACTAAATAGACTGAGTAAAAACAAAGATAAACTATAAATAATGAATAAATAGTACAGGTTAGCATAACAAAACCATATCTGTCGTTCTTCAAGAATATTAACTGATACAAATTTTTATGTTCATAATTCTTCCTCACTGGATATTAGATTCATTAAACCATAACGTCATGGCTATGTACAAGCTCTTCTTAATGTGACAGATAAACCTGTATCGTGGTAATCCAAAAAGGGCTGCCATGTCTTATATAAATCTCTGTTTGTTGATGCACCACACTGGTGAGAAAGTCCAAACGGATATTCTCCATGAAGAACCTACGATGACCCAACAGACCTGGGGTTTCAGACATCCAACACAACAGAACATTTTTCCTAGCACAGAAAGTAAGGATATATTTTTTCCTCATGTACCTCTCTGTAAAGTACCCTGGGCAGGCCCAGGAAAAGAAAAACCGGGTCCATCTCCAATTCAGTCGCCTCGACCCACTCTATCACACCTAACACAGTGCTCCAATATAGATGAAGCCTGAAGCAGGACAAGAAGCAATGGGTCAGAGTGCCTGTAGTCATTCTGCATTTAGTACATGCTGAAGATAATCCCACTTTGCATTTTGAGAGACAATCTGGGGTCAGATAGACCCTATGAAGAGTTTTCAACTGCATAGAATGGGTCCTATTACAGATCAAAATCCTTCGAACATTTTCATAAATATCCTCCCATGTCTCCGAAGTGTTCTGAATCCCCAACTCTCTCTCGCAGACATCACAAAGCTGCACAGTCTCGTCTGAGGGGACACTCTCCAACTAATGATAAAGGGTACTGACAGAGAGTGCATTCTGAGCACTAAGCACCCGCTTATCTCTATCGGATCTGTAAGAGTTTGTGAAAAGTGTGTTTTTTTTTAAATCAAATCTCTGATCTGAAAACAAAAACAATCAGAAGAGGTCTCTCCTTGGTAGTCAATACTTACGAGTTATTTGATCAAATTATGACATTTTTTTCTCCCTGAAATAAAATGTCGTGGCTCAGTAGATAGCACTGCAACCTCACAGCACCAGGATCCAAAGATGTGCAGGTTAGATGAATTGGCTATTGATAAATTACCCATATTGTTCAGGGATGTGTAGGTTGGGGCATGAGCAGGGTAAATATAGGATGGAAGTGGAATGGGTCTGGGTCGGTCGAAGTCGACTTGTTGGGCCTACAGTTTCCACACTGTAGGGATTCTATTAATTCTAAATCACTGAAGCAAGGTACATCCCTGGCTTCCCACTGTTTAAACATGGAATCCATTATCCCCGGTTGACAACTTGGTATACCAATTATAGGGGTAAGAAACAAGGTTTTGGCTGTTTGGCCTCGATCTGACTCATTGTCATTCATGCTTTAACTTTGTTGATAATTATTGGGTTATGACAATTCTCCATAAATGTTGTCATTTTGTCTAAAAACAACAGACTAATCAGGGTTCACATTGTCTGAGAGAGTTCAATATCTAACTGTATTGCATCGAGTCCTCAGTGGCCCAGACTAAACATAGGATAATAAAGAGCTTAATTGATAGCATTTTATATGGGAGATCTATTCCCCACAATCTGTGGGGTAGTTGCAATTTGGTTAGTTTGATAAAGAGTCGCTTATGGTGCCAAATAAAAGAGCTAAACCAGCCATAAAGTATCCTAAATACCTGTCTTGGAAACATCAAAGGAAGCATTCACACGGGGTATAGTAATTGAGGAAGGACATTCATTTTAAGAACAGCTATCCGACCTAGCCATGATATTGGAAGTGCCTCCCATCTTTGAAGGTCTTGTTTAATTTTCTCAAACACATGGACATAGTTCACGTTAAATAAACGATCAAAGACAGATGCAATGAACATACTAAAATAGGGACCATTTAAAAGGAAACCAGGATTTGCTTTCAATATGAGGTATTTCCCTGAGACCTCCCATAGGCATGGCCACAAACTTTGTAAAATTAATCTTATAGTCCGAAAAGGCGATAAGCAAATTAATGCATTGCATCACGTGAGCTGCCGAAACTGTGGGATTTGACAAAAACATGAGACCCTCATCTGCATACAACATAAACTTATGTGACTTCTATCTTAATTCTGGGGCAGGTATGCTGGGGTAATATTCCCAATTGTGCAGGATGTCACCGTGTCTAAGATTGTTGCAGGGATTGGAAAGAGATCAACCCTCGTGTGGCATTTTTGCGGATTAAAGAAGAAAATAGAATCCCTACTGGTGAGGGAGATCTGCCTTCAGGTATCCACCAGCTCTAACCCACTAATTGCTTACTTTATAACGAGGGTAATTGGGGACCTTTGAACATTCTGTCCACCGTGGGGCCATAAGACAGTCGAAATCTCCTTCTACAATAATGTGCCATGATGCAAGATAACTTACTTTGGATAATGCATCTTTCAGGATTTTAAGACAGTGCATCAGGGGGCAATAAACAATCAAAATATTGTATTATTTCCCATAATTCAAGACTTTGGGAATGATGATCCTTCCGTGAATGTCTAATACAATCTAGTATTTAAATGGAAGATTCTTCTTCACTAGTATGGCTTCTCCCCTACTCCTAGTATTAAAAGATGTGAAATAAACTCGATCAAACCCACCCTGCTATAACGTCAAATGTTCCTTGTCATCAAGGTGCATCTCCTGCCATAGGACAACATCCACCCTCTCTGTTTTAAGATGAGAAAGTACATTTTTCCTCTTGACTGGCAGATGGCTCCCCTTAATGTTCCAGGTACAACATTTAAGCACATCATTATCCATAACACACTGTAGCAACATTTCAACTCCAGAGTTTCACATCGAATTACACAACGCTGATCATTAATGAAAAAAAGACTCATTGGCCCTAAAAAACTGTACAAACAAAAACTACTACAACTAACAAGCTCTCAAAACCTTCCAAAGCTAAACACATAAAAATCCAAAGAACGAAATGAAATCCAAAATGCCAATGATACTCGATTGGGGAATTTACCCCCCACTGCCCACTGGGGATGCTTACTTACCTCAAAATTTTAACTTCTGGCCGCTACCAATATGGAATCCAGGACAATTAACAACAAAAATCGGGCATGAACCGCCCTTCAGTCGGCACTTAGTCATCACAACTACCTTTGTAACTCCCTCCAGCTTGAGCTGCACCCCAGACACAAGCAAAGAAAGAAAGAAAATGTAGTAATATTTATGAAGAAGTTAAAAATTAGTACTCTACCCATTCCCGGCTATAATTTAACACCGGTTAATAGCAGAAAAATCCAACAAAATTTTTTTAAGAGAGAAACATGATTATCTAAATATCCAGCTTACTTTAAAATGTCCACAAGGTTTTTGCTTTCTCTGGAGAGTCAGACGAGTTCGTGGATCCATTGAAAGCAATACGGAGCACCACTGAGAACCGTAACGAATATTGAATTCAGAGTTCCCTCACTCTTCTCTTGATATCATCAAAAGATTTTCTTTCCTGAATCACCGCAGTTGAAAAGTCCTGAAAGAATGTAATCCTGGAGCCCTCGTGAATTAAAGCCATCGGACCTTTCCCCTGGGTTCTGGAAGATTCCATTAGTCTTTGTTTGTCCCCACAACTGTGTAATCGAACAAGGACAGGATTAAAGCGTTGGTCTGAGTCTGACTTCCGCGCTGTAACCCAATGAACTGTCTCATTTCTCACCCGTCTCTCCTCAGTTTTGAACTGAAGGAATCGCTGCAGCCAGTTCTTGAAAAAACTCAACGGCTGACCACCTTCTGTCCACTCCAGCAAACCGACGATGTGAATATCCTTCATCCTACCCCTGTTCTCGAGCTCGTCATCTTGTTCAGTTAATTTGCAGACCTGCTTTTTAATGGCGACGATCCTCTCCCGAGAGGAATCGATCACGGTCTCTACCCTTGCAGTTCGGTGCTTGACATCGTCTGTTCTGTTTCCAAGGCTGTTAAGTTGCTGCTCATGTTTTTTGTAGCACGGCTGAGAGCGGCTCCAGCCACTGCAGTGGCTTCAACCCTTCTTCAATCATGGCTTCAATCATTTCGCATAACTTGGTGAACTCAGTGACTAAAGCCTGGTGAGTAACTGGGTCCATGGAACGAGCAGAGTGGGTTGCAGTTACAGCCTCAGGCATGCTCGATGCTTCTGACGGGTGCACCGTGTGTTGGGACTTACTCAATCCTTTCCCATGTTTTGTCATTTCCACTTGATAAAACGGGATTAATAAAGATTCCATCACTCTTTTAGTGTTCAATTTTAATTAAATGCCAGGGATGGGGTGGGTTAGAGAACCACTTTGCCCGTGTGTTGATGCAGAGCCCAGCAAACCAGACCTTCTGGATCGCCGCCATCTTGTATTCCCTCTTAACATTTTATCGATATTATCATTTCATTTTACATTATATTCCTGGAGATTCTGAAGCCGTGTTATTTGATACCACTGTCTACATTTTCCCACACACTGCACATTGCTGCCCATTCCTCGAAAGTTCTTGACTCTGTTGTTATTTATGAACCTTCCATTTGTGCCTCAAAAATATTCAATATTTCTGCCTCCAATGGTCTGTGGGGAAGAGTGTTCCAATGACTCACAGCACTTTGAGAAAACAATTACAAAAATTATGATCTGAGTGTGACATTAGTTTTTTTTGTGTCTCCTTATGTGAGAAAGGATATAATTACATTGAAAGCAGTTCAGAGATGTTTCATTTCACGCCTCCCTGGGGTGAAGGGCTTATATTATGAAGGCCTTAACAGGTTACTCTTGGAATGAGAATGAAACATACAAGACCTTGATAAGAGTGGATTAGGTATGTACCCACTGGGTGTTTGTATAGGCCTAATTTATTGGCATTGCCATAGAACCTCTACAGTCTGGAGGCAGGACATTCCGTCCATTAAGTCCACAATGACCCAACCAGCAGCATCCCACCTGGACGTGTCCCCCAATCGTATCGATGTTACCCGGCATTTCTCACAACTAACCCTCCTAACCTACACATCCCTGGGCACTATGGGCAATCCACTTTAAACTGCAGATCTTTGGACTGTGGCAGGAAACTGGAGCACTGGGTGGAAACCCAGACAGGCATGGGGAGAATGTTTAAACACCACATAGGGGATCGCCCGAGGTTGGAATTGAACCCAGCTCCTTGGTGATGTGAGGAAGCAGTGCTACCAACAGATGCACCATACTCCTCCGTTAGTTCTGTTAGTAACTTGTGGCTGACTAAAGAAATCTGCCTGACTTGTTCTTATCACTGAATCTCACCCAGTCTGAGACCTTTATCATCGGCCATATCATCAACCTGGTTAAATTTTTAATTTGTTCTGAGCAGTGGAAGTGTGGGACGAGAAAATTAAAAAGTCACACCCTCCATCCTCAGTCACAACTGGAATGATAAAAAAATCACAAAGTGGGAATTCATTCAAGTTGGCATTCTCTTTCCCAGAAGTTTCGGAGGGCTGAATCTTTATATTATATCGAGGCTGGCTTTGTCTGATTTTTCATAGACAGGTGAATCAGGGATAATGGTGCATGGAGAGAAAAGTGCTGCTGGGACCACAATGAGATGAGCCATGACTTTATTTACTGGTTTGGTAGTTTCAAAGTGCCGAATGGCCCACTCGTGTCCCTCAGCCCTATGTTCTGATGTTCCAATCAGCCCTTAGGACCTGCTACACAGAGGCTGATCGAGGCCACTCCGATGGTTAGGTGTAGTTTGGGAAATGTACTCGGAAAATCGAGGCTGGGTCAGGAGTGACACTCACCCCAATCTCTGTTTCCAGGCTTCCCCTCTCCACAACGTCTGCTCCAGATGTGGGTCGTGTTACAGACCCAGATTTGCTGTGAATCCAGCCCCCATACCCCACCCAGCGCTAACTTAAACAAATCCTCTGCTCACCCGAATCCAGCATTACACAACACAACTTCCGGGAAAATAACCAGTTACTTTGCAAAAGCATAACAATAAATTAATAAATAGGCACAAGAGTAGGCTATTCGGCTCCTCAAGATTACCCTGTCATTTATTAGGAACATGGCTGATCTACTCCAGGTCTAACTCCACTTTCTTGCCAACTCCTTGCATCCCTCCACAACTCTCTGGGTTAGGGAATCCCAGACATTCGTTACCTTCTGAGAGAAGATTCACTTTGCATCTCAGATAGAAATCGATGTTCTATATTGGGCTTCTATGTCATCGAGTTCGAGACTCCACTCAGGAATGGTAACAACTGCTCAGCATCTTCCTTCTCAAGTCCCTTCTGTGTCTTGTATTTTTCAGCAGTATCACTCCTCATTCATTTAAACCCCAATGAATAATCGCCTCTCCATTTTACAGATTCTCAATAACACAACCCTTTCATCCCTGGAAACCGGCTAATGAACGAACCTAGGTACTTGCTGCACCAGCATGCTGACTTTATGGTTCATACACAGGAACACTCCAATCCCTTTGTACTCTTCCTTTTCTGGAAGTCAGCTCCGTTAAATAACAGCCTGCCTTTTACTTCTCAGTGTCATCCTCGAACTCGGATGTATACTCAGCTCCCTTCTTCAGACTATCAGTATAGAATGTAAATAACTGATGCCATCGGACTGATAGCTGTGGTCCGATAGGAGATATACCTTTATCATGAAGATCCATTAATCCTGACTCTCCGATTTCTATATGTTAAGCAATCATCATCCCATGTTAATACATTCTCCATCATCCTAGGAGCTTCTGTCTTGTGTAAGAACTTTTATTTCGTAATCCCTTGTGGAAAAACTCTGGAAAGCCTGGTGTCTACCAGATCCCCTTTACCAATCCGCTTGTTACATTCTCAGGCATCTCCAGAGATACTTTGCATGATTCACAGGGCAAAATATAACTTCCCTTTCACAAAACCACTCTGAACCTTCGTGTTCATGTGAGCCAGGTTTTCCAAATTAAACTACTCCCATCTGCTTTCATTTGGCCCATATGCCCCTAAATGTTTCCCATCCATATATTTGTCCGAATGTATTTTAAATGTTTTAGCTGTACATGCATCTCCCACTCCCTCTTGCAGCTCATTCCATACCCACACCACCCTCTGTGTAAAAACACTGCCATTGCGTCCCTTGTAAAGTTTTCCTGTTTCACCTTAAACCTATGCCTTCTACGGCTGAACTCCCCCATCCTGTGGAAAAGACCTTGGCTTTCACCCTATCCATACCTTTCATGACTTTAGAAACTTCCATAATGTCATCCCTCAACCTTCTGCACTCCATCCAAAACTAACTTCAAGAACAAACATTTGAAGACAAATACTGCAAATTTGAAACGATAGTAAACATGACAGGCAAACAATACTCAGCCCAAATTTCTTACTGTGATTTGTTATTTCTCCCTATTACAATACGAAGGCAGCATGAAACGCTTACTCGTGCCAATAAGAAGTCAAGCACCTGGTATCCTTTGTCTAAAGGGGGCGATGATCACGACAGTGAAAACGTAATTATGGCCAGATCTATCTAATGCCACATAGTCAACGTTCTCCCTCCTGGCCTCTCTATGACCTTGTGTGATTGTGTCTTCTTTATCTGTCACTCAATAGAGAGAACCACTTTCTCCATTCACACCTTAATTTAAACCCATTTTATATCATCTTCTCGTTCACCACTGCTAAAAGCCGGTTTATCTTTGCCACCCCCTCTTTTCCCTGTCACCTATCTCCCACCTCTGGAAAGCTTCTAAAAATCCATGTTTCCAATCCTTTTCAGTTGTGAAGAAGTGTCACACTGGGCTTGAAATGCGAACGCTGTTTCTCTGTCTGTGCAGATGCTGACAGACCTGCTGAATTTCTCCAGAAATGAATAGGCATGGAACAAATTTTCACAAAACAAATAACTATGGATACTGGTAATAAGAATACTAAACTTGGTTGAGAAACTGGGAGCTTTTTCGAGGGTCACTGTACCTGAAAGATAAATACTGCATTCATTCCAGAAGATGCTACAATTTCTTCAGCAATTTCAGTTTTTGGACAATTTCCAAAGAAGTATGTCAAAGATGCTCAAACATCCTGTCCAACATGGAGTGCCATACACTGGGAACTGTACATTAACGCATGGTGACAAGTTCCTTGACTCTGAAACTACATAAGTCTGGCATCATGACACTACAGAGCTCTTTCTCCTGGTCAGGGAGAAAAACAGAGGGAAACACTTTCACTTCAAATACAGAAGTTGACATTGTGGAAGAGAAACGATTTAGATCATTACTTTAAATGGATTGAGTTAAAGCAACAAATTAGAGGTGTGACACCAGGGAAAGGCCCTCAGCAGAATGAGAATATGAAAATGCAAGTGTTACCGCATCAGAAACCAGGTTAGGTACAGAATGCAGGGCTGATGGGTGAAAGGATTTCGGTGTGAACTGGGGGACACTCAGTAGAATTGAATTGTAGATATGGCAACTCAAACTGGGTTATCATTTGATGCTGCAGCAACAGCAGAAGCAGAACTGTATTCAACGACAATCTGTAACATTTTCCCGACGATAATTCATCAGTCTATCATTACCAACATGGTTCAGTGATGAGTGTGGGTGAACATGCCAGGATCTAAATCACGTGGACCTAAACCTGTTGACAACCCATTAAAGCTACCACACTTAACTGGTTAAATTCCGCCCTGCAGAACTATTGTCTGATGGAGAGGGGAAATGATCCCAAGAATAACAGATCAGATCTAAGCTCTGTCGTCCTGCCAAATCCAAACATAAATGTCGATGGACTATGAAACAATTTAATGGAGGAGAGTACTCCACAAATATCCTCATCCTCAATATCGGAACAGCTCCGTACGTCAGTGAAAAAAGTCAAGGATGTGGTGTCTGCACTATCCTCAGCCAGACGTGTTGAATGGATGATCCACCTCACACTCATCATGATTCCCACAGAATCACAGATACCAGTCTTCAAGCAATTCGATTTGCTGTATAGTCATGAATAAACAACTGAACACAGTAGATAAGACAAAGGCAATGGGCGCTGACTCCATTCCTGCAATAGGACTGAAGACTTGTGCTGCACAACAAGCCGTGTCCCTGGGGAAGCTGTTTCATTCCAGCTCCAACTCTGACATCTCCCTGGCAATGAGGAAAATTACTCAACTATGTCCAGTCCCTGAATAGGAGAATAATTACAATCTGACCAATTACCACACCCTCAGTCCCATCACAACAGTCAAATTGGTGGGAATACTTTTTGATAGAGCTGTCAAGTAGCACCGAAATAATCAGGACAGTGTGGATTTCCGATAGATCCCCATGTGGAGATGGTGCTGTGGTGGACATATCATTGGATTATGAATCCAGACCAGGACAATGCTCTGGCAACTGGTGGAAGGTAAATATAATTAACAAAGTATCGAGACCTAAAATCTGGTGTCAGTAACAGTGATCTTGTGTCCAGTGTTGATTGTAAACTTCGATCTCCTTCACCAATATACTTTCAGGAAGTGAATCTCCCGTGCTTTCCTGATCTGGCCTAAAAGTGACTCCAGACGCACAGACATGGTCTCTGAATCGGCCACGTGAGACACTCAATTGTATCAAACGACTCTGAGGTCTTAAACGATAAAACCTGACAGAACACCCGGCATCAACCTCGTTATCTGAAAAGGGAATGAGAAACACAGTTGACCCTGCATAGACCTCCTTCCTAACATCTGAGAGCTTGTGACAACAGTTATAGAGCTTTCCCACAGACAGCGCAGAAACATCGGAGAGGAGGAGGTCATTCAGCACATTGAGCTTTCCCCATGCTATTTCATGGCCGAATATCTTCTCAATGCAGTTTTCACCACACAATGTTCATATCCCAAAATATGTTTAAACATGATGAACTATAGTATCTTCGGCCCATCAATATATAGGGAGTTCTCTGATAATGCTAGTTTATTAAGTGCGATTTGACTGAAATGCTATTCGTGAACCATTTTCTATAAAGTGAACTATCATCCCTGCTTCCAATCTGTCACACACTGTCAGAGTTTTATGTATCTCACTGAGATCTCCACTCGTTTTCCTAAAACCCATGGAAGACAGGCGCAGTCACCCCAATCTCTTCTCCCACAACTAACTGTCATACCAGAGATCAGTCTGTCATCCTTCACTGCACTCCCTCAATGTCAGATTTGTCTTTTCTTAGGTAAGGACACTAAAACTGCACACAATACTGCACAATGTTCGAGATGGGGTCCCACCAAGGCCCTGTTCAGTTGCAGTAAATGACCCTTACTCCTGTATTCTCGATCCCCCTGAAATGAAGGTGAATGAACAATTTATCTTCCCACCTGCTTTCTGCTCCTGCAATATTGCTTTCAGTGACTGGTGTACAGGGAGATCCAGATTCTTTTCATTGTTACAGCTCCCTACGTGCTGGGTCTGTGTACACTGTATACAGCTTGCCAATGCCATTCCCAGTATTGACTTCCGTGTTCAGAACTCACTGCCCTACATGGACTCGGAAGGCTGTGCAGAAATAAGCAAAAATGCAGCTTAAGTTCATTTATAGATCAACAATTTCCAACCAATCCCTTTTCAAATGATAGGCTGCCATTCAATTGATCACATCAATGTACACAACCTATCATCTCTGCCATTGCTCTCCATCTGCCAGGCATTTGCCCAGTCACTCTAGATTAGATAACTTCTAGATTAGATTAGATTACATTACAGTGTGGAAACAGGCCCTTCGGGAGTCCAACAAGTCCACACAAACCCGCCGAAGTGCAACCCACCTATACCCCTACATTTACCCCTTACCTAACACTGCGGGCAATTTAGCATGGGCAATTCACCTAATCTGCACATCTTCGTGACTGTGGGAGGAAACCGGAGCACCCGGAGGAAACCCACGCAGACACGCGGCGAAAGTGCAAACTCCACACAGTCAGTCGCCTGAGGCGGGAATGGAACCCTGTTCCCCGGCGCTGTGAGGTAGCAGTGCTAACCACTGTGCCACCGTGCCACCCACAATCAACTTGGAGCCTGTCTTCGCTTGTTTCAATCAACTTGGAGCCTTTTTTACATCCTCCTCATCCACTCACAAGCTGACATCGTTTAGAGCTGTCAGCAGTCTTGGGAACATTGCAATTGAGCCCTTCAACCAAAGATATGATGTGTATTGGGAATAGTTGGATGCCAAATCTCGATCCTTGTTATATCCTCCAAGCCTTCCATTCAAATAACATGGTTTTGTTCATACTCACTGTTTCCTGCCAACTATCCCATTCTAAAACCATGACCATATATTAGACCCAGTCCCATAGGATTCGAATTTGCACAATAGGCTTGGGGCTTTATCAAAAATCTTTCTGATAATCCAATCGTATTGCGTTGATACCTTCTCCATAATTTTGCTAAAAGCCATTTTCTCAAACCTGATTCCTATTTCATAAACCTCTGTTGACTTTGTCTATGCCCATTAATTTCAGTCCAATATTTTCTCTAAAACGTTTTAGTTACTAATTTCATTCTATTCCCTTTTTGTCACCAGACTAAAGTTCCCTAGTATTGCGAGGAAATTTTATTTTTGCTTTTTTCTTCTTCTTCTGTGAAGATATAACCGAAGTATTTGCTCGATTGATCTGATATTTCCCTGTCCTCAATTATCTGGTATCAGACTGTAAGAAAGCTGCACCTTTTTCTCTTAATTCTGCCATTGGCGTATTTTCAGAAGATATTACAAGTTCACTCATATACACTGTGATAAGGTATTCTTCAAAAACCCATCAATTCTGATCTTGAGCTCCTGAATGATTGACCTTCCACAGCCATACAATCACAGAAGCACAGACTCTGTACTATCAGAAATACAGCACTGTCTACAGTAGCCCCACTTTCCAACACAAAACCTGTCGCTGTGAATCTTATAGCATTTCAAGTGCACAACCATGTCTTTTCTAATGGTTTTGAGGTTACCATGACAATTCCCCTCTCACGAGGTGCATCCCAGACCCAAACACACTTTGCATGAAACACAGTCCTCAAATCCTCACTAAGCCTCAAACCCTTCACTTTAAAAGTGTGTTCCTTTGATTAAAAGGACCAGCTGCTGTCTATCCACCCCGTCCATATCCCTCGTAATCTTATCCTCCTGATTCACGTCCCCCTTAGCCTTCTCTGCTCCAAAGTAAACAATCTGAGCTTATCCAGCCACTCTCCATAGCTGATATGCTCCATCCCAGGGAACATCCTGGTGATTCTCCTCTGCACCCCCTCCAGTACAATCACATCTTTCCTGTAATGTAGCTCTCAGAATTACACACAATATTCCATCTTGCCTAATGAAAGTTCCGCATAGCTCATATAATCTATGCTTCAATATGTGAAGGCTATGTTTACGCTCCTGTACGCTTTCTCAAATTGTGTGTTACCCTGTCCAGCCACATTCAGGGATGTGTGGAAAAGCACCCTCTCAGCTTCCGAGTGTGCTGCCATTCATTGAGTCCTTGCTTGCCTGGTTCCTTCTTCCAAAGTGCATGACCTCATATTTATTAGGGTTACATTCCATCTGCCATTGATCCACCCATCTGACCATTCCATCTGTACCTTCCAGTAACAGAAGGCCTTCCTCCTCACTGTCATCTACCCGGCCAATCTTTGTATCAAACACAAACTTACTTAAGACTCTCCCCACCCCTCGTTCATATTCACAGCTGCAGCCTTCATGATAAAGTTTAAAATCAGAAAACATCAGCTTGTAGTCCAACAGGTTTATTTGGAGGCACGGGCTTTTGAAGCGCTGCTTCTTTATCAGGTGGTTGTGCGCTTTGATGAAGCACTTCGAAAGCTCGTGCCACCGAATAAACCTTTTGGACTGTAACCTGGTTTTATGCAATTTTTAGCTTTGTCCACCTCAGTCCTACACCAATACCTCTGAATCCCAAATATTAAGAGACACAGCACTGATCCCCGTGGTACACCACTGGACACTAGCCTCCAATTGCACAAACAGCCTTATACCACCACCCTCTGTCTGCTACCACTAAAGTTTATTTGGTTGCAACTTGGCAAGTCACAAATGAATCCTACCTGTTCCCTGGTTATTCTGTTCAGCTAGAGAAACGTGTAGAATATCTGGTGAATCTCCCGAATCTTGCCTACCAGAAGGTTTCTATGCCCCTGTATTAGTCAGTCCCCTCCAAGTGATGAATTTCCTACTGATTGCAGTCTTAACTGGCCTGTCCCAGATCCTGCCATTATTTGCCTTGAATGTCGAATAGAAAGCGAGGGAAGCGTTCTGTTAATTTCCAACTTGTCAGATATTTTGTGAATTATCTAAATTTCACTGTGACCCACCTCTTATTCTTTGAAACTCTAGAGAACACAAGCGGAGTTTTCTCATCAGGCAATCTCACCATCTGAGGCATTAATCTGGTGAATGTCCACTGCACTTCCTCTCAGGTCACTATATTCTTTCTGAGATTCAGTCACCAAAACTGCACACAATTCTCCAGGTACAGTCCCACCAACACACTGTGAAACTGCTTCAAAATGTCTTTACATCAATGTTCGGACTCTCTTATATGAAGGCGAACCAAACTTTAACTTTCCACTTACATATATTCTTCCAAATACCCTTCACATTCATTGCATTTACGAACTCACTGAAATCTTATAGAAACCCTTCCAAAATCCAATATATGCCACTTCTACTGTTTCCCTATTATCTATGCTGTAAGAAACAACTTCAAACAATCCAAAAGTTTATCAAATATGATGTCTCTATCAGAAATGCATGTTGATTCTCTCCATTGTTTCTGTTAATTTCTAAATAGCAAAAATGTCACCCTGTGTAATAGATTCCAACAGTTTCCCTACAAATGTCAAGTTCACTGGTCTACAGTTCTCCACAATATGTCTTTTTTCCCTTTGTAGCTGTTTGGATCCATTCCATTCATCTATAGTTTATCCACAATAGTTTACAGTCTCTGCAGAATGTCCAGGAAAATAAAACACAGTCATCGACAGTGCAATTAATACTTCTATTGTTGGTTAATTTCCGACATTTTGATATGAAGTACATCTGTTTCAGCAGACTTAGCAATGCTCAATCCAGCAACATGTTCAAGTACTACCTTGTAACTGATATGAATTGACTTTGTCTTTAGCTCCAGGGGTCCGATATGATCACTTGGTATTACTGGGTGATTTTCTGAATCTTCCTCCATGAAGACAGATGCAATGTAACTGGTTATTTTGTTGGCCATTTCCCTGTTCTCAACAAGGACCTCGCCTCTCCCAATTACACATTTCTACATTTGACCTTGCTTTAATTTTGTTTCCTTTGAAATATAGATCGCAGATTGATGTAGTCTTTGTGTTCCTGTTTGTTAACACGTATGTTCGCTTTTTGATTTCAATTTCAGTTTCATGGCCTTCCTTTTTTGTATCGTTAATTTCTGAGAATTCTCAGCTTTCCACAAGAGCTGCAATTCTTCTGAAGTCACTTCCTACGATTAACATATTTTCTAATTTGTTGTGTTAACCATCACTGAGTCACTTTCTCACTCTTTGGTGGTTGCACCTGAAATAAATAGACGTATGTTTCAGACTTTGCAGTATTTCTAAAAATTCCTGGGCCTGACCAGTTATATTCAGGAACACCACAGGAGGATAGGAGGGTAGAGAAGAAATTGCGGGAGCACTGATTGGCTCTTTTCTATCATCATTGGCCAACGACTGCCGTTCTGGACAACTGGAATGTAGCGAATGCTCAGCCCATATTCAAGAAATGCTACAAAATAAACCTGGGAACGAAAGACCAGTAATCCTAAAATCTAGTGGATAGGTTACTGTATAAAATTTGGAGAGATTGTATATACATGCATTTGGAAAGGCAGGGTATGGTTCGGAGTAAGATTAGAATGGTGCTGGAAAAGCAGAGCAGGTCAGGAAACATCCGAGGAGCAGAAAAAAATCGATGTTTCGGGCAAAACCCTTCATTAAATTCAGCACAGGAGTTTGTGCAAGGGAGATCATGACTCACAATTTTGTTGGAGTTCGTTGTTAAAGTGACCAGCAACGTTGAGTAGGTCTGGGTGGTATACGTTGTCTAGGTTGATTCCAGTAAGGCCTTCAGTAAGTTTCCACATGGTACGTTGCTCTGGAAGGTTAGATCGCACGGAATTGAGGGGGAGCTGGCAAATTAGGTATAAAATTGCCTTGATGGTAGGAAGGAGAGATTAATACTGGAAACATGCTGGTCAGACTGGAGGCCTGTGAAAAGTGGAATACCTCAGGGGTTGATGCTGACACCACTACATATTACATATATTACACGAGAATGTACAGGCATGATTTGTAAGTTTGAAGACGGCATTAAAACAAGAGTCATCACTGAGAGTGAGGAAGGTTATCAGAAATTTCAGAAATTACAGCAGTACCTCGATCACCTGGAGAAGTGGCTGAGAAATAGCAAATGGATGTTAATATAGGTCAATGTAAGTTCTTGCACTTTAGAAAGTCAAATCAAGTTTGGAGTTTCATGGTGAATGGTTGGGTCCTAAGGAGTGTAGTGGAACAGAGGGACCTTGGAATTGAGGTGCATGGTTCTCTGAAAGTTGATTCAGATGTAGACAGTGAAGAAAGCTTTTGACACACTGGCCTTAATCAGTTTATATCACTGAGTATCGAAATTAGAGAGTTATGATGCAGTTATACCGGATGCTAGTCAGGCCATATTGGTAGCGTTATGTTCAGTTTTGTTCACTTTGCTATAGGAAGATGTGATTAAACTGTAAAGAGTGCAGAAAAAAATTACAAGGATATTGCCAAGGTCTCAATGGTCTGAGATACAGAAAGAGGCTGGACCAGCTAGGACTTTTTACTTTTGTATGCATGAGGCTGAGGGAGAATCATATTGAAGTTTATAAGATCATGACAGGCATGGATAGAGTGAATGCACCCAGTCTTTTTTCCCAGGGTTGGGCAATCACAGATTAAGAGGGCATCAGTTTAAGGTCAGAGGGGACAGAACTAAAGGGAACTTGAGGAACAACTTTTTAACACAGGGGCTGTTACGCATATGGAATGAGAAGTGTTTGAGGCGGATACATTAACAATATTTAAAAGCATTTGAACAAGATAGTAAAGGATTAGAAAGATATGGGACAATGGCAGGGAAATTGTGTTAGCGTGAATGGGCATTTTGGTTGCAATGGACCAGTTTGGGCTGAAGGGCCTGTCTCCGTGCTGTCTGCCTCTATGACTCTAACAACCATTGCTTGTCTCCCACTGAATGTTATATTGTACCTTCCCAATTTATTGAAGATATCTTGACACTCTAGCCTCCAGTCTTCCATGATGTTTGACTGGAATATTCAAGCATTCTAAACTGTATGCAGACACCTTGTAAACTGCATCTTATAAATTGCATTAATCCTTAAAAGCTGCTTCAGACCAAGGTTAATAATTCGTCCTTCTGACCACACAACATCAAATCCGAAATAACGTGCTCTGTAGTTTGCTTCACAACATACTCTTCAACCCACCTCATACACACTTACGGAACTTATTTTTTACAGCTTCAGGAGTCACTTAGTTGACGCTGTTAACCATTCAATAAGACTGCGGTATCCACAATACTTGCCTATCTAATTTCCGATTTTCCGCATACTTTTTGGATTCGATATATAACACACCAATATTTGCTTCTCCTTGCCATCTGTAAACTCGACATAAACTGATTCTGTGGAAGCTGAGGGACAGGTCTGTGTCGTTATTAGTGATATACCTGGACAAGTCATTCAGGGAGGCTCACCTCGACGCTGAGATGATCTGGAGAAATGTCCCACAATACTGGACAAGCAACAATATCCTCCTCTCTCTGTTAGGATCAGAGTCACCATATACTCTTTGCTCCCTCACACTCACTGTATATCTGTTATAGCACCTAGCCCCGAACAAGGTTCACGCTCTGTCTCCAAATAAGGCTCAGGCACTACCACTCTCACTATTGAATTCAGCAACTAATACTACATGGATTCAAAACTGTCGACTGACTCATTCCAGATACCTCACAACTCCCTCCACCTACACCAGCACAAACAGCAGGGTCACCCATTCACACTCTCCCTCCATCCCTTTCTCCCATTCCAGGAGAAACTGCCTGGAATAGGATAGAAAGGGCCAAGCCGGGTCGTGAAGTGCCCGATATCACTCCCCTCACCCCGCCACGTGGGGAGGACTCTTAAAGAGCTGGAGAGTATCAGGACGCCTCGTGTGGAGAACCTGAAACATCCACGTCCTACTGACCAGTTAAGGAACAATGTTCAGTGAAAGACAATTCTCAGTTTAAATGCACTGGCAGCTCCCACAACAGTCACATCAGTGCTTTCACTTCCAAAAAAAACCCAGATACCTCATTTCACAGAGATGCAGACACAGAAATACACAGACGAACACACACAATACTTGCAAGGAGGTCGGCATACACACACGTATAAACACAGAGAGACATATACAGTCACATACAAATCGACATAAATACAGATAGCAGCACAGTCTGAAACACAGACAGACAGATGTAGACACGGAAACACAGAGATAACAAGCACACGGACACACACACACAGGCACACACCCACACACACACACACACATACAGACACACACAAACAGAGGCACACACACACACACACATACAGATACACGCACGAACACTTACTCACATACAGACACACAGGGGCACAGACAATAGTGTCATTAAGACACAAATCGATATGTTTTTGATTTGTAAGGGGATCAAGGATTCCAGGGAGAAGGCAGAAGAATGAGGTCGAGGTACTAATAAGAAATTATTGAACGGAATTTCAGACTCGATAGGCTGAATGGCCTCAATGTGCTCATTTCCTGAATGCTCCTATGGTATTATGCTATCAGGCATTCTGTTCCTGAGACAGCAGCAGAAGCTGGGTGTGATAGATATTTGATTGGAAAGGATCAGTGGGAATGTGCGATAGGTTTGGAGTCTGGAATGGTTTATCTTTATTCCTAATTATTCTTACCTTATGTCTGAAAAGAGGTGGAGATTTGATGTTCCGTTAACGCAGTTTTAAAATAACAGTTGTCCCACAATGAAATAAGGACGTCCCTTTCACTATAGTCTTGTGCTACATGTAGTGTCCTCATCCTCAGGGAGCAGTGAAGACTCAATTATAGAAGATATTCCAGGCTGAGATCTTTACTGGACAGAAGGGTCAGTGTTTATTGGGAACAGATAGGAAATGGATGGTCAGGCACACTTGAATCAGCCATGAGCAATCTGAATGGTGCAGCCGAATGGGCAACTTCTGCCCCTGCCCCATGTGTTCCCTCAATCCATCCCTCGAGTCTGTTACAGAGATATACTGCTGTCCCTACCCCATGAGTTGTTCCCTCAATCCACCCTCGATGCTGTTACAAGGTTGGGGACCACTCCATTAAGTCAGAGAGGATCGTTACAATGACACAGGAGGAGACCATTCTGCCCCTCTAAGGAATTACACAGGAATATAGAATGAAGTAATTCAGCTCGTTCAGAACACTACACAGTCTGGGAGGAGGCCTTTTAACCCACCTGAGCCGCTACACAGGAACAGGGAAGCTGTCGCTAACAGAAAACAGAGAGTAGATATAAATGTTTATTTTCAGGCTGCAAAGCTGTAACTGATGGAGTGCCTCAGAGATCACTGTGGGGTTATCAATGATCAATAATCTGTATCAAAGATCTGGAGGAAGGGGAGGGAATAGCTTGGAGCTCAATTAGCTCGTACACCAAGATGGCCATTCAATGTGTCGTCAAATGGAGGTAGTGAGTCTGCAAAGTGATGCAGGCAGGGAAGGTTAGTGAGCAAACATTCAGCAGAAATAACATAAGGTAAGTTGTCTATTTTGGCATGAAAGATGAAACAATGGTAAAGAATTTAAATGGAGAGAGATTGCCGAACTCTGTGATAAAGGAGGTTTCCATGTTCTTGCGACATGAATCATATGAAGTCAGATGCAGCAAGTGATTTGGAAGGTAAGTGGAATGATGCTGTTTTTGGCAAAAAAAGCATCAGGTTTAATTGCAGGAATGTTTTACTGCATCTGTACAGGGCATTACTGAGACCACACCTAATACACTGTGTGCAGGTTTGATCCCCTAAGCTAAAATAAAAAGATATAATTCTTTTCGAAGTTTTTCAATGAGGTTTCTCTTTACTCATTCCTGGAATGCCGGCCTTATGTTATGGGGGATTATCAGTTTTGATCTTAGCTAAGAAATAGTATCGAACCATCTATGACTTTCTGAAAAGTGTATCAGCTGGATGTATATTAACCCCTGTCAGCGAGACTAAAGCTAGAGTATACATTTTAAGGAAAAGATGCATTAATATTAACACACATACCATGAAGACACCAACCAATATTTACAAATTAAACGGACACATATAAGCATGTCATCAAATTATAAAATGGGGGCATTTTTGGGATTGGAAGGAACGGGCACAGTGGTTAGCACTGCTGCCTCACAGCGCCAGAGACCCGGGTTCAATTCCTGCCTCAGGCGACTTTCTGTCTAGAGTTTGCACATTCTCCCCGTGTCTGCCTGGGCTTCCTCCGGGTGCTCCGGTTTCCTCCCACAGTCCAAAGATGTTCAGGTCAGGTGAATTGGCCAAGCTAAATTGCCCGTAGTGTTAGGTAAGGGGTAAATGTAGGGGTATGGGTGGGTTGCGCTTAGGCGGGGCGGTGTGGACTTGTTGGGCCGAAGGGCCTGTTTCCACACTGTAAGTAATCTAATCTAAACAAGAGCAATGACGCACCTGCAGATAATCCAAAATCAGGTTTTCCAGAGAATGTTCCAGGAGATCGCACATGGTCCAGTTTGGTGTTCCATTGACATAATTGTATGTTCCAACACAGAAAGTGAGAAAAATGTTCCCTGCCTGAGAAGCAGCAGCTGATTGATCTCTCTCTCTTACTTTGTTCCGCCGATAGCAAAATGTGAGATCAGAAAATCCCTGAGTTATCTGTACTACTTGTGAAGGATTCCTGGTGAGGATTCATTGGAATCTCTCCACTGCCTGAAACGAAGGGAATTCAGCCAAATCCAACTGTTCCAGAAAGAAATCTCACTAGCAGTAGCTTGTGTGAGCAGAGTAACTTCAAAGGCAGAATAACATTTGCTGTACTCTGTCATTTTACCGTTTGTTATGAGTTCAACTTTCTGTGTCTCATATTTTTATCGAAAATGACCTACTCTGAGATCTATATCATTGGCCACATCACTAAACTGGTTGCATTTAAGATTGGTGTAACCAGTGGAGGAGTGGGACTGGAAAAGGGCTTAGTGACCTTCCAACATTTATTGGATCACAAACGAGAAATTCTCAAAGGGCTGCTCAAGTCGAAATTCCCTTCCCCAGAGGATTGTGGTTTCTGTATGTTTGCATTTATTCGAAGTTGTTTTTGGCATGTAGTAAAATGGCATACAGACAGAAACGTGCTGCTGAGACCAAAGGCACATGGAGCGGTGATAAAGTATCTAATGGCCCACTGCTGCTGCTCAGTCCTGTGTTGCTATGTTCTATTCAACCCCCCACAGCTGGTGAAAGGAGCAGATGGAGGCCACTTGTCCCAGATACCTGGTCAACAGTAACACAGGATCTCATTCAGTCCCTCAAGACTGTCACACATGGTTTGGTATAGGTTGGAAAATGTTATTTGATTTAAAAGACGCCTCTGGTCTCATTACAGAGTGTTTCCTCTCTGCAACTTGTGATCCATTTGTTGGTGATATTATAGACCTAGATTCACTGTGAATACAGTCCCATACCTCAACCAAAGATGACTCACAAAATACTTCACTCTCTGATTGCAAAGTTTATTAAAAGAACGTTCAGGAAAATTACAAACATTAACTTTGCAATTACTGAATATGAGGACAAAAAGAACAGGATCAGGTAATTCGGATGATCAAGCCATTGTACACCATCATGGTTGATCTACTGTTGACATTAACTCCTCTTTAATGCCCAATTCTTCACCCCTTAGCTCTCTGACAGGGCAAAAGTCCATCTACCTCCTCCTTAAATGATTCCAGTAATGTAGCTCCCCTAGGTCTCTAGCCCAGATAATTTCTAACAGTGATTACCTTCTGTGAGAGGAAAACACTCCCTATACATACACCGTCACCCATTGATATGAACAAGAGGCGAACACAGGGGCTCAGGAAAGAGTGAATGGCTATGATACCAATGCAGTATTTGACTGAGTATGGCATTGGGACCACCTATGTATTTGAGCTGAATGGGAATCAGGTGCAACTTTCCCACTGCTCGGGGCCTTTCAGAACACAATAAGGTTTGGGGTCAGTCGCCAACAATCCTCTCAGTCCCGGGACATCTCTGCAGGAGATCTTCACGTTAGCCTCCTCAGTAAAAACATCTTCAGTTACTCGATCAATGTTTTTTCCCATCATAAGATCGGAGGTGGGTATGATTACTGAAGATCACACAATGTTCAGAGCATTTTGTCCCACATCAGCTCCTGAACCATTCTGTGTCCATGTGCAGCAAGACCCGGACAGCATTCCGGTTTGTGCTGTTAAAGTGTTGGTAACATTTATGTAACAGTACGGCCAGACACTGCCCATTTCCGCAGTTAAAAGAGGAGCTCATTCAGCATTTCAAGGTGGTTGCACACGGGTATGAGCTAGCATTCAGGAACAGGAAAAGTGACAGGATATTCAATACTCCTGCTTGTTAGACAGGAAGAAGAATGGTCTGTTCAGTGCAGGACCTGTTAAACACGAACAGGCAGAGCCCAATCAGACCCTTAAACCTGTTCCATGAGACCAGGAGGAGGCTATTCATCCCCAGGAGACAGTTATACAGGAACAAGAGGGGGTCACTGATATTCCAACACGACAAACCAATGAAACCGAGACTGCACTGATAGAGGACTCAATGATGTTAATCATGGTTCCATTGTTTGTAGAACGTGTGCTGATTTAACATCGTTTGTTGCCAATGAGGAGGGAAGCCAAATGATTTGTGCCAAGTCTCAAGGAGGCAGCTTCCATCTCCGAGAAGACACATCCATGTTATCCATGGAGGTCAGAATCTGGTGGGAATAGTAAACTGTTTTAGCATGAACGTATTGTGGATGCTGCAGGGATTGCGGTTAACGAGACTTTCAGTGTAGGACCACACACCGAATGCACTGTATTAATTTGGGGAGAGTTTATTCAAACACTGGCCCTCTGTCTCTCTCTCATGCGATTGGGTGTGGAGTGAGGGGAATAATCTCAGATGCTCTTAAACTATTGACAGTCATGTAGCCCGAGTAAAAAAAGAAGCCAAGGAATTTTTCACGGTATCAGTGCCTATTTAGAACATCGTAAGTGACTGTCCCTCCCCCCAAGGTTCAATGCAATCGTCTCTCATTCTCTCACAACGCTGGAGATTAATTATCATTCTCTCCTCATGGCACCACCATCCCAGGGATTAGTCTGGTGAAACCACATTGCACTCTCTCTGTGGCAAGGTGATCATTCCTTATAAAGGAGAGAAAGTCTGTCCACAATATCCCAAATGCTGCCTCAACAACACTCACAGCAATTATCACAATAACTCTTTTTCGTCGTAGACATCTCCATTTCTTTCCTGTAGCGTAAAACGACTCTCCTTCTCTCGACACTGCTGGAAAGAGTTAACACTTTCATAATGACAGTATTGTTGTTGCTGTCGGAATTATGGATAACATGACGTTCATTGCAGGATCACGCACTAATTGAACTGTATTAATGTTGGAAGAGTTTATTCAAAAGCCTGAACCTCTCTCATTCTCTCTCTCTCTCTATGCTCTCTTTCTCAGTCGAAATAGGGAGTTGGGGTGGTGAGGTGGAAAGTTCTCAGAGGCTCTTAAACTATCGAGAATCATGTAATCTGAGTGAAAAAAGCCAGTGTCTGTTTAGAACATCATGAGTAATTGTCCAACCCCCTTAAGGTTCAATGCAATCACCTCTTATTCTCTCACTGAGCTTCACTCACAGATCATGGTGCCATCATCCCAGGACTTAGTCTGGTGAAAATTGGGAGAAAGTCTTTCCACAGTACCCCAAATACTGCCTCAACAGCACTCTCCTGGATGATCATAAAGCATCTTTTCTCTCACTTAGACATTGCCACTTCTTTCGTGTGCCACAAAAAGCCATTCCTTCTCTATGAACTATGACTGACATGGAATTTATAAGTCCCTTACATCTGTCCGTCAGCATCAATAAAGCGAACACCAGAGTTGCCTATGGAGCTGTGCATCACTCTCAGGGAGAATTTCACTGAGATTGAATACATTTAAAATAAGGGATGATCACGGACCTGAATGGAAATGAGATGTAGCAATGCAGAGAACAGGCAGAGAAAGGGAGCTATCTTACTTCTGTTCTTCTCTCACAGGATGTATGAAGCCCTGGTCAGGGCAGCATGTTATGCAGATCTTGAACCGAGTGGTTGGTTCAGCTGTTCCACAGGACAGTAAAGAGTAAAACGCATAGCTGTGGGTTTGTACGGTTACAACACAGGATAAATCTTCCTGCTTAATTAAAACCAGCATCAGAGAAAGGATTTATCCCATGCAGTAATCTGTCATAATTCTCGAGTCGAAATCTATTTGAAGTAACAATTAACAACTTTATTTCTTAAAGTATAACAGAGAATAATAAACGAACGACTATATACAACTTCTTCCTCTAACCTGTCTTTTACCTTCCCCTTCCACAATACTAGACCGATAAGACTCCTAATTAAAATTTTAAAAACAAAACTTCTTATCTTAAAACCAGGAAGCATTCGGTTCTTCTCCATATTCCTGTCTTCTTTTCTACTTGGGGACTCTGCTTCACCAGTTACTAATCAATAAATGTACCAATAGGAGAGCTATTATTCAGGCAGTCTTTGCAGGCTGGTAGCATGGCAGTACTCCTCTCAACTGTTCAACTTTCTATCGTCTTGTACCGCCAAACTATTGGGGATTGTATCATTGGCTTTTCAGATTGTCAATATAATAAATTCATACTTGGTTGGAGGTGGGTACTTTGGGGTATAATTTAAAATGTTTTGCTGAATTTGTTTTTGTTTCAAGACAATGAGCTAATCGGGTTGTTCGAACAAATGATACATTATATCTATTTTTCAGAATACTTGGTGCTGTCAGATAGTTATTGCTGGCTTTTAATTCTCTCAATGGTACAGTACACCCACTTGTTCATCACAGAAGTCACACGGAAACCTGACAAAGGAAGCATGACACATTGACTTCTCTGAAGGTCTTGAGGCAAGCAGATTGGTTTTTATAACAAATGATAATGGTTGCTTTTAAACACCCCAATTTCCTTCATGAGATATCAACAGGCCATTATTCTCTTGCTCGAGATTATCAGTCAATGGCTTGACCACCATAAACTGTCTTCCCATATGTGCAGATAACAAGTTAAACATTCTCAAGAGCAATTATTTAATGATGGACATGTGGTTAGAAGGAACGTGAAACTATTGCATTCGGATTGAACAAAGGCACAAATGGTTTATTCAGAAGTTGCACTGAGACTGAGGACGAGACTGGGATATCATGATGGTGGTATTGGACAGGAGTGGTGAGTGGGGAGGACATGGAGATGTAAATCTGTGAAGGACAAAATGGATTATGGAGTTTGAGAACAGTCTGGTTCCTTGTTGCATATCAGTGAGTAATTTATAAATAGTAGTTTGATAGTTATAATATATAAGGAAAGGATTTTTTGTTTGGAACTGAAGGCATTGATTTACACTTTCCAAAATTTATACATAATGTGCAGAAATTCAGGTCAACCCGGTTTAGTAGACAAATATAATGACTTGAAAGCTGAAAGATGTGTTTCTGGAAAAGCACAGCAGGTCAGGCAGCATCCAAGGAGCAGGAGAATCGACTTTTCAGGCATAAGCCCTTCTTCAGGAACTTATTCCCGAAACGTCGATTGTCCTGCTCCTTGGATGCTGCCTGACTTGCTGCACTTTTCCAGCAACACATTTTTCAGCTCTGATCTCCAGCATCTGCAGTCCTCACTTTCTCCTATTAAATATAATGACTTACTAGGAGCACCAACTATAGCAAGGATAGGATAGTAACCACCTTGAATAATCCAAAGGATATCCTGGATCCGCCATGCTAATGATATCCAAGGTCAAGAAAGCCAGTAAAGACCCGGGCATAAGCTACTGTCCATTGTTGGAACATTCCAGTCTCATGTTCTCAGATTCTGATCTCTCCTCCCCGTCTCTCTCTCTTTCGATCTGCTGATCCCTGTTAATGCTGTCAGTCATGCTGCTCCTCATACTATGGGATAGCACATTGAACAGAGCCCATTTATCTTTCAACAATGAAAACTCTCCATTGTGATAATTAGGATCCATGGAGATTGACATTAATCACAGTCACTGAATAAATAGCTTCAGTTAACCTCTTTGAATTCAATATTGATTTTATTCAAATTCAAAAAATCGTTGAAAGCTACACATTTGGCATGGGATATGTGTGTGTGTGTGGGGGGGGTGAACAGAGGGAAGAAATATTTGAGTTGGTAGATTGATTGTATGTAATCATTCAATCTGCCTTCGATATGCGAGTAATGTCAAAGGATTGTCAGAACTTAAAAAAGTTTCTCCGTTGATAAATCGAAACATATAGTCTGTAACTACTGATCAGTGATTATAATGTCAGTAAAATATGGAGAGAACTTTTCTAGTCCAGACTCTGACAGGAAAATGTGCATACAACAACATAAGGATGACAGACAAATGGCATGGATATGTTCCCATAGAATATGATGTGACACACAATTCAGATGGTTATTCGAGGATCAGAGAGGGCAGGTAAGGATCATGCTGTTCATATTATCGATGCCAATCAACTATGATGAAGTAAATTTCACTGCATTTCTATTGCAGTGTGACGATGATATTGGGGACATGGCTGCTGAGACTGGAGGGAGGGAATATGATATTTCCCAGCCATCAGTATTGGAATTTGATTCTTCAGAAAATATATGAATATCAAATTCCGGGATACCACTCCAATGAGGAATGAGGAGAGCCAATATTAACCATACAGCCATTTGGAGCAGAAATGTGGCCATTAGGCCCATTGAGCCTGCTCTGCCATTCAATGATGGCGATTAAGCTTCTCAACCGCATTCTCCCGCTTTCTACCTGTAACCCTTGATCCCCTTTACAATCAAGAACCTATCTGTCTCAATCTTAAATATACTCAATGACCTGGCTTCGACAGCCTTCTGTGGTGGTGAATTCCATAGATTCACCACTCTATGGCTGAAGAGGTTCGTCCGTATCTCTGTTCTGAAAGGGCTTCTCTTTACTGTTTCCCATCGCGGCCTAGTCTCTCCTACCATTTGAAATATCGTTCCAAACTCCACTCTGTCCAGGCCATTCAATATCCTGTAAGTTTTGAGTCTACCTCCTAACATGTTCTGAACTCTATTATAAAAAGAACCAGAGTCCTCAGTTGTTCTTCATATGTTAAGGTTTTCATTCCTGGGACCATTCTTGTGAATTCCTTGGAAAACGCTCCAGGGCCATTACATCCTTCCTGCGATATGGGACACAAAAGTATGCACAATAATCCAAATGTGGCCTGACCAAAGCCTCATACAGCCTCAGAAGTACATCCCTGCTTTATATTCAAGCCCTCTTGAAATAAATGCCATCATTGTATTTGCCTTCCTAACTAATGACAACCTGCAAGATTACCTTTCGAGAGTCCTGGACTGGAACTCCCTCGGCTTTTTGCACTTTTGACTTCTGAACCTGCTTCCTATTTAGAAAATAGTCCATGCCAGTATTCTTCCTGGCAAAGTGCATGATGTCATACTTGCCTACGATATACTCCATCTGCCACATCTTTGCTCACTCCCCTAACCTGTAGGAGAAAGTAAAGACAGCAGATGCTGGAGATCAGAGTCAAAACGTGTGATGCTAGAAAAACACAGTCAGTTAGGTGGCATCCGAGGAGCCGGAGATTCGGTGCTTCAGGCTTAAAGTCTTCATCAGGAACGAGGGGGTTGGGCGGAAGGGGGCTGAGAGATAAATGGGAGAGGCTGGGGCTGGGAGGAAGCTAGCTTGGACAGCGATAGCTCGATGAAGGTGAGTGGTGATAGTGAAAGTTCAGAGTGGAAGGTGGAGTGGATACATGGGAAGGAAGATGGACAGGTTGGACAGTTCAGGACAGCGGTACTGAACTAGAGGGTTAGATCTGGGATAAGGTGGTGGGAGGGGAGATGAGGAAATTGGCGAAATTGCCTTTGATATCGAGTGATTGGAGGGTCTCTCGGTGGAAGATGATGCGTTCTTTCTCCAGACGACCGCTGGCTAGAAATTGGCCATGGAGGAGGCCTTGTTGTAGTGGGAGGGAGAGTTGAAGTATTTAAGGATAGGGATGTGGGGTTGTTGGGTGCGTGTGTCCGAGTCTCTTACCTGAACCGTTCTGCAAATTGATGCCCTGTCTCCCCAATGGGGAGGAGATCCGTTGCAATGGACAGAGTAGATGTGGTGCTTGGATGCACAGGATGTGCTTTGCCTGATGTGGAGGGATCCTTTGGGGCCTTGCATGGAAGTGAGGAGGGAGTGTTGACATAGGTTTCATACCTCTTGCAGTGGCAAAGAAGGTGTCAGGAGTGGAAGGTGGCTGGGTGGGGTTGGGGGTGCATGAACCTCACGAGGGAGATGTGAAGGGAATGGTCTCTGCTGATATGGGTGGGGAAGGAATTATACCTCTGGTGGTGGGGTCTGACTGTTGGTGGCGGAAATGGCGGAGGATGATGCGTTGTATCCTGTGGTTGGTGGGATGGAAAGCGAAAACCAGAGCGGTTCTCTCCTTGTTGTAGTTGGAAGGGTGGAGATCAAGGGCGGAGGTGCGGGAAGTTGAGGAGATGCGTTAGAGCACCCTCCTGCAGCCGAACCACCTCTTCAATGTCCCTCCATCTATCTTTGCACTGTTTGAAAACTTAGCCAGAATCCCCTTAGTTCCCTCATGCAAATCATTAATGCATAAAGGGAAAAGTTGTGGTCCCAACATTGAGTCTTATGGAACACCACTTGTCCCTGGCTGCCATCCTGAGAAAGATTCTATAATTCCAACTCTCTGCTTTCTGTCAGACAGCCATGCTACTATCCATGTTCGTACATGGCTTCTAACACCATGGGCCCTTTTCTTTCTCAATAGCCTCCTGTGTGGCACCTTGTCAAAGGATTCTTGCGGATCAAGCGGATAACATCTATTGTTCTTCTTGGTCTAATCTTCTTGTTACTCTCTCAATGAATTCCAACAGGTTTATCAAGCCTGACCTCCTCTTGATGAAACCATGTTGACTCTGTTCTATATTGCCAAAGACCTCCAAGTATTCAGAAATCCCTTCCATCACGATGGATTCCAGGTTGTTACCCATTACTAAGCTAAGGCTAATCAGTCTGTAATTTTCCATTTTCTGTTTAACTCCCTTATTAAACGGGGTGTGACATTAGCAATTTCCAGCCTCTTGGTCCTTTCCTGGTTTTAGTCATTCCTGAATGATTACTACTTATACTTGCACTACCTCTTCAGCTATCTCCCTTACAAGACTGGGGTGTAGTCCATCTGGTCCAGGTGATTTATCCACATGCAGGCCATTCAGTTTTCTAACATGTTATTCTTGCTGATGGCCACCACACTCAGCTCTTCCCTCTCACTCTCTTCAACTTTTGTGAAATTATTCATGTCTTCCACCATGAAGAATGATGCGAAGTGCCTCATTCATTTCTTTATTTCCCACTACTGTCTCTCCAGCATCATTTTCCAGTGTCCAATATTACTTTTACCTCTCTTTTGCACTTTATATATCTAAAGAACCTCTTACAGTCTCCTCTATATTGCTGGTTCGCTTACCCCTATATTTAATCTTCTCCCTCCTTATGTTTTTGCCCTCTGTTGGTCTTTATAAGTTTTCCTATTCTCTATTTCCCACTGCCCTTCACCACATTGTATGCTTGATCTTTTGCTTGTATGCAATCCCTGACTTCCCTCGTCAGCCCTGGTTGCCTTATCCTCCCTGTATCATGCCTCTATTCTTCAGCATGAATCTCTGCAGTGTCTCCTGAATTAATCTTGGAATCACCTGCCATTGCTGTTCCACTGTCTTTCCTGCTATACCCCTCTCCACATATCAGAGATTGCTGCAAGTTCAGGTCCATCCTGTCCTTCTTGTTTCGGTCCTAACAACTTGTGAATCCCAATGATCCACATATCAGAAGTGCTACCTCCCCTGCCAGCTGTTTGGCCATGTATTTAACTGTGCTACCTTCCTATTCCTTTACTCACTCGCACGTGACATATTCTCGTGCATCCAAAATTCAAATATCCTTTCAACAGAACTCTCGCAAGACCTTTTATTTAAAGTGGATAGACTTGATAAAAAAAACTTCTGTTTGGCCTCAGGAAAGTGGAGTCCACTGAATCAGTCCAATGCCCAGAGGATCTGATATCTATCCCCGCCACTAACCCTGTTTGACAAGGTATTTTTATGGATTAGTGTTGCTGGAAGAGCACCACTGAACTACTGTACTCTTCCAGCACCACTAATCCAGAGTCTGGTTTCCAGCATCTGCAGTCATTGTTTTTACCAAGGTATAATTATGAACCATATATTTGCAGATGGACGAGGATAAACAGAAAAATAGAAAATGTCAGAGCAGATGGATGTCATGCAGCTTGTTTACTCTGCTTTGCTGTTCAATTGGACTTTATTTATTTCGTTCCTTTCAATGGCAGGATCTTTAGCCAGCATCCCCAGTGGGTCAGAAAGTGCCCAGTGCCGTTGTGTGCACAGTCCTGCGAAGGGAGTGTCCAGTGCCAGGCAATGGGGTGTGGGGAGTCCCAGGGGTGGCACAAGAAAAGTCTGCATGTAGTGACGATGGACTGAGGAACTGAAAGGGATGGAATGGGTATCCAGGGACACTGCACACAGGGAAGGTGCCGGGGAAGATTCCTAAACAACCAGGGAACCCGCGATGCACGGCTGCTTTTACAAAAATCTGTCACGTTTGCTAGATTTCTCTGTCGAACCAAAGCAAAAATACTGTAGATGGTAGAAACCCGAACCAAACACAGAGACATACTGTGGAGAGAGTTAATATGAAAGAGTTAATGTTCCCAATGCAGACACGGGAAGAATTTACAAAGTCCACATACGCAGGATCCAGAGATTGGAATTGAACCCGAGTCCCTCGCACTTTGAAGCAGCAGTGTTGTGAAACAGTGCCGCCCAATGATGGATAATCAGAGTTAGAGACATAGCTACTGTTCTCTGTGATTGGGATTGAGAGTCCTGAATAATGTGTTGCCTACCTGGTGCTTTGGTTTGGGATATATCATCTGGGCTGCAGAAGAACTTGGATTGGGTGGGGAATGATCCAGTGGTCAGGGTGTATGTAGGTTCCAATGGCTGGAGAAACAAATGAAAGTGAAAAGAGCGACGGGTAATACAGGACTAAACTATCATATCGAAATGCATGCAGCATAAGGAATAAGGTAAACACGCTTGTGACTCATTCACAAATTGGCAGGTACGACATTGGAATTACAGTGATATCATTGCAAGAGGATCCGGATTAGGAGCTGAATATTCAAGGATATTCATCCTGTCGAAAAGATAGGCAGGTGGGCAGAGAGATAGAGTTGTTTCATTATTAAGAATGGAATTGAATCATTTATCAATAATAAGAAATGAAGTAAGGTCAGATCGTGTAGAATCTGTGTCGGTAGAATTGAGGAATCAAAAAGGTGAAAAGAAAATGCCTTTAGAGTTATGTACAGGGAGCTGGGGTGCAAGATACACCAGGAGCTAGAAAGTTCTCGAGGAAAGACAAAGTTACAGTGATCCTGTGGGATTTCATTATGCAGGTGAACTGAGAATTCAGGTTGGTAGTGGTTCGCAAGGAAATGAATTTGTGGAATGTCTATGAGATGGCTTTTTGGAGCAGCTTGTACAGTGAAATAGATGAAGGAGCTTAAGGTGAAGGAATTCTTAGCAGGCAGTGATCATAATATGATTGAACTTATACTGCAGATTCAGATGGAGAAGGTAGAATTAGTAGTAACGGTATTACAGCTGAATAAAGGCAATTCCAGGGACATGAGGGAGGAGCTGGGTAGAATTGACTGGGAGACGGGCCCAGCAGGAAAGACAGTACAATAGCAATGGCAGGAGATTTTTGGAGTAATTCAGGGCACAGCAGAGATTTATCCTGAGGAAAAAAGAGGCTTATTTAGGGAGGATGGGGCAACCATAGCTGACTAGGGAAGTCAGGTATAGCATAAATGCAAAAGAGAAAGGATATAATGTGGCAAAGTGCAGTGGGAAACCTGAGGATTGGGATGCTTTAAAAGACAAAACAGAGGGCAAATAAAATAAAATAAGGAGGGAGATTATTAAATATGGGGGTAAGCGAGCCAGGAAGATAAAGGAAGACTGTAACAGTTTGTTTCGATATATAAAGTTCAAAAGAGCGGCAAAAGTGAATATTGGATTGCTGGAAAATGATACTGGGGACATAGTAGTAGGGAACGAGAAATGGCCAAGGAACTGAATAATTACTTTGCATCAGCCTTGACTGTGGGAGGCACGAGTAATACATTATACATTCATGAGATTGAGGGGCCAGAGCTGAGTCTGATGGCCACTACCATGGAGAACATGCTAGAAAAAATGCAATGGTCCTAAGGTGGTTAAATAACCTTTCCCGGATGGACTACATCCCAATATTATAAGGGAGATAGCTGAAAAAGGAGTGGAGGCAATCGTGGTGAACTTTCAGGAATCACGAGACTAAGGAACGATCCCGAGCACTGGGAACCCAATAGTGTGACACTCCATTTTAAAAAGAGAATAAAGAAAACGACAACAAAAACCCACCATGAATAGTTTTACCACGGTCGTGGGTAAGATCCCGGAATTCATTGTGAAGGATAAGATTTCTGAACACTTGAAAGTGATTGTTAAAATAGGGCAAAGTCGGCATGATTTCGTCAAGGGAAGTTCATGCCTGACAAATCTATTGGAATATTTTGAAGACAAATGAGCATGCTCGACCAAGCACAGCTAATGGATGTTATCCACCTGGACTTCAAGAAGGCCTTTGACAAGGTATCACACAGGAGATTACTGGTTTTGATAACGATCCGTGGTGTTAGAGCAAGGGTAGTGGTATGAATAGAAGCTTGTCTGTCTGGCAGAAAGCAGAGAGTGGGGATAAAAGAGTACTTCTCAGGATGGCAGCCGGTGACAAGTGGTGATTCACAATGTTCAGTGTTGGAATCATATCTTTTTACTTGTTACATTAACAATCTAGATGAGGGAATTGAGTGCACACTGGCTAGGTTTGCAGACGATACAAAGATAGGCAGATGACCAGGTCGTATTAAGTAGGCAGAGAGGCTGAACAAGGATTTGGACAGGTAAAGAGATCGGCAGATGCATTCCGACGTTGGAAAGTGTTAGGTCATGCACTTTGCAACGAAAAATAGAGGCATGGTCTATTTTCTAAATGGCGAGGAAATTCAGAAATCTGAAGTGCAAAGTCACTGGTGAGTTCTAGTGCAGTGTTCTCTCAAGGTAAGCTTGCAGGTTGAGGCAGTAGTTAGGAGGGCAATTGTAATTAGGATTGGAAGCATTTACTCCGAGAAGAATTGAATATAAGAACGGGATGTATATGGCTCTTATCAGACCACATTTGGAGTATTGTGCTCACTTTTGAGCTCCATATGTCAGGAAGGATGTACTGGTCCTGGAGCGTATTCAGAAGATTTTCACGAGAATGTTCATAGGAATGAAAAGCTTATTGTATTTAGAAATGTTTGAGGACACTGTGTCTATAGTCGATAAAGTTTAAAAGGATGAGAGGGAATAAAATTGAAATATACAGAATACTGAATGACCTGGAGAGAGTGGATGTTGATAAGATGTTTCCATTGGACTAGGATCCGAGGGCACAAAGGAACACGTTTTAGAACAGTGATATAGAGAAAGTTATTTAACCATAAAATGGTGCATCTTTGACATTTATTGCCACAGAAGGCCGTTGGGTCAGGTCATTGAGTATATTTGAGAGGGAGGTAGATAGATTTTGATTAGGGGATCGAGGGTTACGGGGAGAAGGTCGGAGAATGGGTTTGAGAAACATATTAGCGATGAATTAATGACGGAGCAGACTCGATGGGCTAACTGCCCTAATGTATGCTCCAATGTCTTATCGTCTTCAGGACGAAAACTTAAGAAAGTACCTTGCAACTCTGAGAAGATAGATTCATATTCTTCATGAATGTCAGAAGCTGTTGGGAATAGTTAAAAATTTTAGAATGAAGGTACTGTGGCTGTTGTCGGGGTGGTGGATAATATGACATTCAGTGCAGGATCACACAACAACTGCACTGTATTAATGTGGGGAGAGTTTATTCAAAACTTGGACCTCTCTGTCTCTCTCAATGGGGAGTAGGGTTTGGGGTGGGTTGGCGTAACATCCTCCCAGGCATTTCAACTATCCTGAATCATGCATCCTGAGTGGATCAGCAGTCATGAATTTATCACCTTCCCATTGTCTGTTTCGAATATAAGGAGTGATTGTCCATGCCTCTCAGGGTTCAATGCAATCACCTTTTATTCCCTCACAGCGCTACAGATCAACCTTCACTCACTCCTCATGGTGCCATCATCCCAGGGATTAATCTGGTGGAACTCCTCTTCACTCTCTCTGTGGTAAGGAGATCACTCCATGTAAAGGAAACAAAATCTGACCGCAATACCCCAAATACTGCCTCAACAACACTCTCAGGTTTGCTCACAATAATTCTTTTCCCTGACTTTGCTGGTTACATTTCTTTCGTGTGACACAGGAAACCATTCGTTTACAATGCACTGCCACTGATGGGGAATTTAAAACGTCCTTACATCTGTCGGTCAGCATCAATACAGTCAGCACCACAGGTGCCCATGGAGATGGACATCACTCTTCGGTGAGACTCAATCACAAAGAATCCATCTAAAACAGTGAATGGCTACCTACCTGAATGGAAATGTGCTGTTGGAATATGGGATGCAGGCAGAGGAAGGGAGCTACCTTTCCTTTTATTCTGCCCTCACGGGATGTGTGCAGCTCTGGTCAGGCCAGCGCTTTATGCAAATTCTTCGAGGAGGTGACCAAGCATGTGGATGAGGGTAGAGCAGTGGATGTAGTGTACATGGATTTTAGTAAGGCATTTGATAAGGTTCCCCATGGTAGGCTTATGCGGAAAGTCAGGAGGCATGGGATAGAGGGAAATTTGGCCAATTGGATAGAAAACTGGCTAACCGGTCGAAGTCAGAGAGTGGTGGTAGATGGTAAATATTCAGCATGGAGTCCAGTTACAAGTGGAGTTCCGCAGGGATCAGTTCTGGGTCCTCTGCTGTTTGTAATTTTTATTAATGACTTAGATGAGGGAGTCGAAGGGTGGGTCAGTAAATTTGCAGATGATACAAAGATAGGTGGAGTTGTGGACAGTGAGGAGGGCTGTTGTCGGCTGCAGAGGGACTTAGATATGATGCAGAGCTGGGCTGAGGAGTGGCAGATGGAGTTCAACCCTGCCAAGTGTGAAGTTGTCCATTTTGGAAGAACAAATAAGAATGCGGAATACAGGGTTAATGGTAGGGTTCTTGGTCAGGTGGAGGAACAGAGGGATCTTGGGGTCTATGTACATAGATCTTTGAAGGTTGCCACTCAGGTGGATAGAGTTTGTAAGAAGGCCTATGGAGTATTATCGTTCATTAGCAGAGGGATTGAATTCAGGAGTCGTGAGGTGATGTTGCAGCTGTACAGGACTTTGGTTAGGCCACATTTGGAGTACTGTGTGCAGTTCTGGTCGCCTCACTTTAGGAAAGATGTGGAAGCTTTGGAGAGGGTGCAGAGAAGATTTACCAGGATGTTGCCTGGAATGGAGAGTAGGTCATACGAGGATAGGTTGAGAGTTCTCGGCCTTTTCTCGTTGGAACGGCGAAGGATGAGGGGTGACTTGATAGAGGTTTATAAGATGATCAGAGGAATAGATAGAGTAGACAGTCAGAAACTTTTTCCCCGGGTACAACAGAGTGTTACAAGGGGACATAAATTTAAGGTGAAGGGTGGAAGGTATAGGGGAGATGTCAGGGGTGGGTTCTTCACCCAGAGAGTGGTGGGGGCATGGAATGCGCTGCCCGTGGGAGTGGTAGAGTCAGATTCATTGGCGACCTTTAAGCGGCATTTGGATAGGTACATGGATGGGTGCTTAATCTAGGATAGAAGTTCGGCACAACATCGTGGGCCGAAGGGCCTGTTCTGTGCTGTATTGTTCTATGTTCTATGTTCTATGTTCTATGTTCTATGAGTGGCTGTTTCAGCTGTTCCACAGGACAATAAATAGTAAAACAAATTGCCGTGGGTTTGCAGTTAAATAGAGACTTGACCAGGGAAGGATGAACCACCGCATTCTCTAATGGACATAAGGCAAGCCGATATCAACAGATTATCATTCTGTGGCTCTAGAATACGAGGCAATGACGTGACCCACCGTACGCTGTCTGCCCATCTTTCAGATTTCGTGGAGACAACAAGTTAAACATCTCAAGTGCAATTATTTTGCAATGGACACGTGGTTAGAAGGGCGTTGAAACAGATGTATCTGGAATTAACAAAGGCACAAACGATGGTTTATTTAGGAATTGAACTGAGGCTGAGGAGGAGATGGGACGGTCTTAATGGTGGGACCGGACAGGATTGGTATGTGGGGAGGATATGGAGATGTACACTTTTCAGGAGAAAATGAATCAAAGAGGTTGAGACCAGTGTGTTTAATCCTCGCGTATTGGTGAGTAATTTGTAAAGAATAATTTGCTAGTTATAATTTCTAAGGAATGGTATATTTGATTGGAACTGAAAACGTTGGCTTGCACCTTTCCAAAATCTACATATCATGACCATCAATTCAGTTCAAACCATTTCACTAGACAGACAAAATGACTTACCAGGAACACCAAATATAGCAAGGATAGGATAGTAACCAGCTTGAATAACCATCAGTACATCTTCAATCCGTGACGCTAATGATATCCAAGGCTGGGACAGCCAGTAAAGACCATAGGATAAACTCCTATCCATTGTTGGAAAATTCCAGTCTAATATTCTCAGATTCTGATCCATTGCTGGAACATTCCAGTCTAGTGTCCCCTGATTCCCATCTCTCCTGGCCTTCTCTCTGATGCTGCAAATCCCTGTTACTACTGTTGGACATGCTCCCACATTCCGTTATTAATAGAAGAGAGAACCTCGCTAGAGGCGCATAGGATCCATGGAGACTGACATATTTACAATAGCTGAACAAATAGCTCCAGTTAACCCCTTTGAATTCAATGCTAATTTATTAAAATTCAAAATACCTTCCAACATTTTTGCATTCTGGGTGTGATATGTGAGTGTGACTGAAGGAAGGAATGTTGAAGATGGCAGATTGATTGTGTGTATTCATTCGTCTGCCTTGGAAATTGAAGTAATTCCGGAGATTTAACAGAACATAAATATGCTTCTCTGTTCCTGAATACAGAAATAAATCCCATAAATACTGATCACTCATTGTAAAATCAGTAAAACATTGAGAGAACATCTATCATCCATGATCTGAGAGCAAAATGTACCAAAGAAAACGAGGGTTACAACATACAAATTGTGTCGATATGTCAACAGATAATTGCACATGGCAAACACAGTGCAGATTGCTATCCCAGGATCAGAGAGGGCAGGTTTGCGTCATGCTGTTGATGTTATCGACGTTAAGGAACTGTCATGAAGTGTAATTTAATGAACTTCAATTACATTTTGATTGTGATATTGAGGAAAAGACAGAAGACGGAGAGGTCTGGGGGACATGGCTGTTTAGACTGTGTGGAGGGACAGTGATGTCCCCTCCCTTATCAGAACTGGAACGTTACTCTTTATAACCCATATGAAGAACAGATTCAAGAATACATCTATAATGAGGAATTAGCAGAGATAATATTAATGAAATGCGTTTATACAATATAAAATACAGGAACAAAGTGAATTTCTGCAACACCAATATATGCAAAGTACAAAGAGATAAGGTTGTTAAAATACACTCCTGATATTGAGCTCTGTAAATTGAAATGTGAATTACATAACGAGAGAAGTGGTATGCAAACTTTATCAATCATTATTTGACCCACAGCTGAGATCGTGATTTCCCCTCTATCAGTGAGTCCCCTCACTAAGATTCTCTGGACTAGTCTCTCATACAGTATCGGGGGGGGGGGGGGGGGGGTCGTGGAGGCGGCGTTTTGGTTATAATTTCCTGCTGCTCCTGGCACAGTCTACTTCCAAACTCTGCTTTCTCCATGGAACCAATCTATTGGCCTAGTGGGTTCTGTTTAGCTGTCAGTAACCCAGCTCCGTGATACTGTTGGAAATAAATAATCTGGGATGACAGCCAGTATCAGCACAGTGCTCACAGGGTATGACGCACAGACAAAGGGCTTGCCGTCCAGAGGAATTTCTAAATAAAGCTTCTAACTTCTGTCTGTGGTCTTCTGATCTAACTAACTTCACCCTCATCTAACACCTCTTCCGCTTGCACTCAGTCTGTTGCTCCCCTTTCTAGCCTCTCTCAGTTTATCTCACTTCATTTGCTTTCTCTCAGTTTATTTCTTTGCAACACAATCTATATTTACACACTATCTCGATCTCCAAATGTGCAGTTCGAACGCTTGCGACTCCACGATGGGCTGAATGGCCTCCCTGCATACCAAAATAATTCTGAGGTTTTCTGACCCACAATAAATACCTCGTGGGCAGACCTGCTGGTCCGGTGACAGGTAAAGTGCACAATCACCCATTATCTTTTCCTGCTCTTCTCTGATGTACAGCTGCCTTGACATGTCTGTTCAAACAAAGCAGACTGAGTGAAATTCGAGCAGTCGAGAAGGCTGTATATTTCAAACAGGATTTAATGAAGTATGAGTATCCAGAATAACATAAGCAATGATTGTAAAACAGGGCAACCCAAGAAATAGCAGCTGAGTTCAACATGTGGTTCCAAGTAGGTCGCATGGTATTCCCAATAGATTATCAATCAAGAAAATCAGCTCCTGTTCTGTGCACCTAGGTTGAATCCCGCCACTGCAGATGGTGGAAATTCAATTCAATAATGTAAAAATATCTCTGGAATCGACTGATGAGAATGAAATCATTGCCGATTGTCAGAAAAATCCACCTGGTTCACCAATATCCTGCAATGAAGGAATCTTCCATCCTCACCTGGTCTGGCTGACATGTAACTCCAGACCCAAAGCAATGTCATTGACTCCTAATCGCCCTCTGAAATCGTCTAGTGAGTTATTCAGTTGTACCAATCGCTACAACGTTTCAAACGAATGAAACCGGATGGAACACTTGACACCAAAATGGGCATCAGAAAAGTCAACATTAGAAACATCACTATAGAACCTGCAAAGTCTTCCTTAATAACATCTGAGGTCTCTTGCCAACATTGGAACAATTGCCTTACAGACTAGGTAAGCAACAGCCTGACATAGCCATACTCACGGAATCATACCTTACAGAAATAACAGAAATTAAACAAGGGCAAAGTAGTCTCTTACTGATTACCACCTAACGTCGTTGCTCAGCAGAATCAGTCCTCCTCCATGTTAAACAACACTTGGAGAAAGCATTGATTGTGGCAAGGGCACAAAGTGCATTCTGGCTGGGGGATTTCAAAGTCGATTGTCAAGAGTGGTTTTGGCAGCAGTACTACTGATCATGCTGGTCGGCTCCTGAGGACATAGCGACTTTTTGGATCTGCAGAAGGTGGTGAGGGAATGAACGAGAGGGTAAAAAGCATATCTGACCTCATCCTTACCATTCTACCAACTGCAGATGTATATGTCCATGGCAGTATCGGTAAATGTGACCACCACACTCTCCTTGTGGAGACAAAGTCTATTGTCTCCATAACCTCTATTGTGTTGTGTGGCACTATCACCATGCTAATGGCACAGACTTTTAGCAGATCTACCAACTCAAGACTGAGCTTCCATAAGACACTGCGGACCATCAATAGCAGCCAAACTATACGCCAGCACAATCTGAAACGTCATGGCCCAGCATGCCCCCCCCCCCACTCAACCATTAGCAGCAAATCAGAGAATTAAACATGGTTCAATGGAGAGTGCAGGAGGGCATGCCAGGAGCAGAAGCAGGAATATATAATGATAAAATGTTAATCTGCTTAAGCTTCCAAACAGAAATACTTGCGTGCCAGATAGCATAAACAGCAAAGGACAGACAGAGCTTAGCAATCCCAGAACCAATGCATCAGATTTGAGCTCTGCAGTCCTGCTAATCCGATCGTGAATGGTCGTGGAGCAACTCACTGGAGTAGGAGTCTCTACACATATCCCCATCCTCAATGATGGAAGAGCCCAGAACATCAGTGCAAAAGATAAGGCTGAAGCTTTCACAGCAATCTTCAGTCAGAATTTTTGAGTGAATGATCCATTTCGGACACAGCCCGTGGTCCCCGTCATTATAGGTAGCAGTCTTCAGCAAATTAGATTAACTGATATCCAGAAATGGTTGAAGGTACTGGATATTGCAAAGGCTATGGGGCCTGATAACATGCTGGCAATAGTCCTGAAGGCTTGTGCTCCAGAATTTACCGCTCCCCGAGCCAAGCTGTTCCAGTATGTTTACAAACTGCCAATAGGGAAAAACTGCTCAGATATGTCCTGTACATAAAACGCAGGACAAATTCAAACCGTCCAAATACCGCCTTATCAGTCCACTTGCCATCATCAGTAAAATGATGGAAGGTGTCATCAACAGTGCTATCAAACCGCACCTGCACAAAACTAACCTGCTCAGTGAGGCCCAGTTTAGGTTTTGCCACGGTCACTCAGCTCCTGAACTCGTCACAGTCTTGGTTCAAACATAGGAAAGGGAACTGAATTCCAGCCCTTGACATCAAGGTTGCATTCTGCCAAATGTGACATCAAGGAGCCCAAGCAAAGATGGTATCCCGCGCCAGCATTCCATTATTGGAGTCATACCTGACAGATAAGAAGATGGTCATTGTTGTTGGAGGTCCGTCATCTCAGCTCCAGAACATCTCTGCAGTAGTCCGTTAGGATAATGTCCTAGGTCCAAAAGTCTTCAGCTTCTTCAACAATTACCTTCCTTTCATCATAAGATCAGAATTGGGGATATTCGATGATGACTGCACAATGTTCAGCATCATTCACAAATGGTCAGATGCGGAAGCAGTCCATGCCCAAAGCAACATGATCTGGAAAATATCCAGGCTTGAGCTGACAAGTGGCAAGTAACATTTGCGACACAAAAATTCAGACAATGACTATCACCAATAAGAAACAATATAACCACTTTGTATTCAGCAGCATTATCAACACTAACCCCCCCCCCCCCCTCCACACCCGCACACTATCAATATCCGAGGGGGTATCATTGACCAGAAACTCAACTGGACTCGCCACATGAATATAACAGCAGATCAGAGGCTAGGAATACTGCAGGAGAAACTGACTACCCAAAGCCTGTCCATCATCTACAAAGCAGAAGTCAGGAATGAGATGGAATATTCTCACTTACCTGACTGAGTGTAGCCCCAACAACACTAAAGAAGCTTGACACCATCCAGGACAAAACAGCCCATTTGATTTGCACCACATCCACAGGCATTCACTCCCTTCACCACGGTCACTCAGGAGCAGCAGTGTGTACTATCTACAAGACACAATGGAGAAATTCCACAAAGATACTCAGACAGCTCCTTCCAATCTCACGAACACTTCCATCTGGAATGACAAGGGCAATAAACGTTTGGGGACACCACCACCTTCAAATTCTTCTCCAAACCAGTTAACATCCTGATTTGGAAATAGATCGCCGTACCTTCATTGTTGCTGGGTCAAAACCCTGGCATTCCCTCCGAAATCACTAGTGGGTCAACACACAGCAAGTGGATTGCAACAGTTTGAGAAGGCAGTTCGGTACCACCTTCACAAGGGGGCAACTAGGGGCGGGCAAGAATTGCTGGGCCCATCCAGCGATGCCCACATCCAAAAAAGATTTTTTACAAATAGTTCCAAGTTGATCACTTCGATGGGACAGGTTATCTGGTTTGAACACGAACAGGAAATCAGTGTTTCTAATATTGAACATTTTAGACCTTTCTGTTATTAGAAGGGTGTTCAGTATTCGATGACTTATTGTTGCTGAGTGCTGTGATAAGTTGCACCGTTTTGTTAAATTTAACAATACTGGCGTAGCAGGATTGATTCTTCAAAAATACCAGACTAAAAATGACAATCATCATAGAGACAATGTGCTCCCGCCAGATGAGACTAACAGATGGGAGCTCATATTCAAAATATTATTGGATTACTGGCCGACACTGAATCCTCCCACCATCCGTATCACAGGTGTTAACATTGACCAGAACGTGAAGGCCAAACAACATACAAATACCATGATTACAAGAGCAGGTCAGAGACTTACAATTCTGCACTGAATAGTAGACCATATAATCATAACGGCATGAGATATAGCTAGAGATTTAGGTCATTCAGCCTATCCCTTCACTCTGAAACTGTGCTATTTTGTCATAGTCTCTATGACTAGTGGCAATGTCTTTTAAATGTTGACTGTATCAATCTTTGCAGTAATCGATCAGTTTCTATCAGATGCCTCGCCTCCCATTCTTCTAAATTCCATCGAGTATGGATAAAAGAGCCCTCAAATGTTGCTCATCTGACAATCTGTCATCCCCAGGATGGATCACCTCCAACATAGTCCATTGCATTCTCAGCAGTATCTCTTCAAACTCTCTCGAAATGAATGCTAACATTGCATTTGCTTCCAAATTGTCAACTGAACCTGCGCATTAACCATAAGACAGGACAAATGCTTCAAAATCGTTTTGTGTTTCCAATTTAGTGGATCCTATAAGAACATAGTGTTTGCCTGTTTTCCGCCGACTTAACTGCATAATCTCACACGTTCCCATATTACGTTCCATCAGCCACGTGTTTTCTCACATTCCTAAACCGTCCAAGTCTTCCTGCAGCCTCCCCACTTCCTCCATATCACTTGCACATCCAACCATTATTGTATCATCTACAAACTTAGCAAAAATTCCCTCAATCCTTGGGCCAGGTGGTTCTTGCATAAGATGTTTCCTGAATTCCCGAAGGACTGTCCACCATCTACAAAGGACAACATTCCAGGTGTTGACTCCATTCAGGTTAACATAGGGGATTGATTGGAATTATATCTGTAAAATCTTCACTGTCTGCGCCACTGACAATCAGTAGGAGCACATGCTTCGCCCCTTTTGTTGTGTATTTACCCAATATTGGTGACACAGGACTTGATGGTGCACAATCCCAGTGTATTGATGTCACTATCTCGACACTAACTGTGTGGCGCTCACACCGACCAATGTCACTGTGTCTTGATGACGACGGAGCGAGTTGGGGGAGGGGTTGGCTATGATGAATAACTGTGTGACTGTTAGGATGCAATCTGACCTGACAGCCTCGGATGTACCTCTGCCCTTTGTCACCGCTGCAGGCATGATAAGTCTTCCTGTGAGTCAAATCAAGGAAAGTGATAGGCTTGGTTGATGTTCCAGGCTGAGCACGCAGATCCTGTGTGGATCAACTGGCAGAGGTAATTACATACATCTTCAGCTTCTCCCCCCTGAAGCCCACGTCCCAACCTGCTTCAAGAAGGTGAAGAAAGTAAGTGAGAACGCTCATGTAACTTTCTTTTATGATTACGGCCCAGTGGCTCCGAACTCAATAAATATGAAGTGATTCAAGAGACTGGTTATGATCCACACCACCTCCAGTGTCCCAGCCTGGCAAATCCCGAATAATTTGCTGACTGATGTAATGGGTCCACAATGGATATCATATCCAGAACCCTGCACTCATCCCTGGAACATGTGGACAACAAAGGCACCTACATCATACTGCTGCTCATTGAGTACAGCTTCATCTTCAACATCAATATCCCCTCCAGACAGATCACAAAACCCCATGACCATAGTCTCATCTCCTCCCTCTGCCACTGGATCCTCAGCTTTCTGACACACGCATCACTATGAGTGAAGATAGGTAACTGCACCTCTTCCAAAATAACACTCAACACAGGAGTTCCAGAAGGATATGTCTTCAGTCCCCTACTGTATATCCCATACACCCACGGCTGTGACCACATCCCCCTACTGTAATCACTGTACAACCCTTTACCATCCACCCTGCATACCCACAGCTGTGTCCTCAGACCCCTACTGCACTCGCTGTACATCCACGTTTGTGTCCTCAGCCCCCAACTGTACTTCCTGTACACCCATGGCTTTGTTGCCAAATTTCAAACAAACGCCATCTACACGTTCGCTGCTGACACCACCATAGCAGGACGGATATCAAACAACGAAGACTCAGAACATAGAACGGAATATAGAGCATTTGGTGAAGTGGTGTAATGATAATAACCTCTGTCTGCAATTCAGCGATAGTAAAGAACTGATCATTGACTTCAGAAAGAAATGAGGGGAACACACTCCCATTTACACCGATGGTTAAGAAAGTGCAGAGTGTCAGTTTCCTCTGAGTGATGATAACTGACAACCTGTCCTAGACTTCTCAAATAAGTGTGACAATCAAGAAGGTTCAACAACGCCTCTCCTTCCTCAGGTGGCTCAGGAAATTCAGCATGCACTATTTCTACAAATGCACCATTGAGAGCGTATTGTCTGGGAGCATAACGGCCTAGTATGTCAACTGCTCTTTTCAGGACCGTTAGAAACGACAGAAAATTGTGTGCAAAGCCCACACCAGCACGGATTCCAGCCTCCCAAACATTGACTCAATTTACACGGCTCGTTGCCGCAGAAAGGCTGCCAACATCTGTCCCAGATTACTGGGAGAAGTGAGGGAGGAGGGCTTTAACAGATATCTTTGTAGCATCCTTGAACACAATGAGATCGCGGAGGACTGGAGAATTGCTAATCCCCTTGTTTAAGAAGAGTATCAGCGATATTCCCGTTAATTATAGACCGGAGAACGTGACGTCAGGTGTAGGGAAGCTGCTGAAGAAGATACTGAGGGATAGGATCTATTCTCATTCGGAACAAAATCGGCTTATCAGTGATAGGCAACACGGTCTTGTGCGGGGAAGGTAAAGTCTTACCAACTTCATAGAATTCTTTGAGAAAATGAGAAAAGTTGACTGATGAGGGAAGGACTGTGGATGTCAAAAGAGAAAATGCTGGAAGATCTCAGCTGGTCTAGCAGCATCTGTAAGGAGAGTAAAGAGCTGAAGTTTCGAGTCTAACTGACCCTTTATAGACGTCATATACATTTAGTTCGACAAGGCATTTGATAAGGTTTCCCATGTTAGGGTTATGGAGAAAGTGAGGTCGCATGGGTTCCAGGGTATGCTAACTACATGGATAAAGAAGTGGCTGGGCTCAAGGAGACAGAGAGTAGTAGGGGAAGGGAGGTTCTAAAATGGAGAACTGTGACCAGTGATGTTCCACAGCGATCTGTGCTGGGACCGCTGTTGTTTATGACACATGTAAATGATTTGGAGGAAAGTATTGGTGGTCTGATTAGCAAGTTTGCAGATGACACTAAGATTAGTGGAGAAGTAGATAGTCAAGAGGAGTGTAAGAGAATACAGCTGAATATAGATAGATAGGAGAGTTGGGCAGAGAAATTGCAGGTAGAGTTCAATCCGTTCAAATGGGAGGTGATGCATATTGGAATATCAAATTCAAGTGTAATTATACAGTGTGCGGAAACACCCTAGGGAAAATTGATGTGCAGAGAGAGCCAGATGTTCAGTTCCATTGTTCCCTGACGGTGGCAATGCAGGTTAGTGGAGTGGTCAAGAAGGCATATGGTATGCTTCACTTCATTGGACGGGGTAGTGAGAACAAGAGTTAGCCGAACATGTCACAGTTGTATTATACTTTGTTTCAGCCACAATTGGAATATTGCGTCGAGCTCTGGTCACCACATAACCAAAAGGATGTGGATGCTTTGGAAAAGGGTGCAGAGGACACCAGGATATTGTCTGATATGAAGGACGCTAGCTGTGAAAAGATCTTGAGTCGACTTTAATTATTTTCATTAGAAAGACGACAGTTGACAGAGGACCTGATTGAAGTCTATTGAAGACCTCATTGAAATTATAAGAGGTGTAGACAAGGTGAATATTAAGAAGCTTTTCCCCAGAGTAGGGGATTCAATTACCAGCGCTCACGAGTTCAAATTGAGAGGGGAAAAGTTTATTGGTGATTTGTATGGCAAGTTCTTTACACAGAGGGTGGTGGGTGCCTGGAATGCGTTGCCAGCGGAGGTGGTAGGGATGGGCACGATAGCACCATTTAAGATATTTTTTCTGGACAGATACGTGAATGGGCAGGGAGCAAAGGGGTACAGAGCCTCAGAAAATTAGTAACAGGTTTAGACAGAGGATCTGGATCAGCACAGGCTTGGAGGGCCAAAGGGCCTGTTCCTGTTCTGTAATTTTCTTTGTTCTTTGTTCTAACATTATCAAAGTCTCATCACACCCCAGTAATGATCTCCTACAACCTCTTCCATCAGGCTCGACGATACAGAAGCCTGATCACACGCAACAGCAGGATCAGGAACAGCTTCTTCCAAGCTGTTGTCAGACTGAGGAATGGACTCTTTAATCTCAGATAATGCAGATCTTGTTCATGTTGATCTCGCCTCGCGCATGCTCTGTGCAACATAACTTATTGCCTCTCAGACATGATTTACAGCCATTGTTCTGTACATCCTTGCTTACTAACATCTGCCTGGACATCTTGGTACAGGTGACAATAAATCATCACCTTCCTCTCTCAAGCTCTCACTGATCCTCACTCCGAGCTCCCTCCAGTCCTCACTTCCAGCTTCTCCCGATCCCCAACCCAAGCTCCCCATATCCTTTGTCTCTGACTGTTTCTCTCACTCCGTTTTCCTGTGTTTTCCTTTTCTCTGTTTTCTGTTTCTCCCCCTGAGTTTACTCTCTCCCCTTCTCCCTGTCCATGTGACTGTTTGTTTCCCTGTTTTGTTTCCTTTCTCTCTTTGATTGACACTCCTCATGTTTCTCTCACGAACTATTTTGGAACTGCCTGTCTCCCAGTGTTCTGTATATTGGCAACTGAAATCATTCTATTCGAGTGCATAACCGTCTGACATGGTAACTGTCCTGCCCAGGACCATGAGAACCTACAGAAAGTTGTGTGCACAGCCCACAACATCACAGAAGCCAACATCCCATCCATGGACACATTATAATTCTCATTGTCGCAGAACGTCTGGCAACATCAAAGATCTCTCCCACCCAGATAATTATCTCCTGCAAACTCCTGCATTATACTGATGAATTAACCTCTCTAACTTCAAATAATATTAAATGTGCTAATGTCGATCTTGCTCTGCACGTCACCTGTGTGATGCATCCTTGTATGCCTCACTCTGTCTAAGTACCCTGTGATCTCTGTTTTCTTGGAGAAAGTGAGGACTGCAGATGCTGGAGATCAGAGATTAAAAACGTGTTGCTGGAAAAGCGCAGCAGGTCAGGCATCATCCAAGGAACAGGAGAATCGACATTTTGGGCATAAGCGCTTATTCAGGAATGAGGAGGGTGTGCCAGGCAGGCTAAGAAAAAAGGTAGGGAGGAGGGACTTTGGGGAGGGACGTTGGGAATGTGATAGGCGGAAGGAGATTAAGGTGAGGGTGATAGGCCGGAGAGGGGGTGGGGGTGGAGAGCTCGGTAAGAAGATTGCACGTCGAGAAGGCGGTGCTGAGTCCGAGGGTTGGGACTGAGAAAAGGTGGGAGGAGGGGAAATGAGGAAGCTAGAAAAATCTGCATTCATCCCTTGTGGTTGGACGGTTCCTGGGCGGAAGATGAGGTGCTCTTTCTCCAGGCGTCGTGTTGCCATGATCTGGCGATGGAGGAGGCCAAGGACCTGTATATCCTTGGCGGAGTGGGAGGGGGAGTTAAAGTGTTCAGCTATGGGGCGGTTGGGTTGATTGGTGCGGGTGTCCCAGAGGTGTTAACCCTCAGACTCAGCACCGCCTTCTTCACCTGCAATCTTCTTCCCGACCTCTCTGCCCCCACCCCCTCTCCGGCCTATCACCCTCACCTTAACCTCCTTCCACCTATCGCATTCCCAACGCCCCTTCCCCAGTCCCTCCTCCCTACCTCTATTCTTAGCCTGCCTGGCACACCCTCCGCATTCCTGAAGAAGGGCTTATGCCCGAAACGTCGATTCTCCTGCTCCTTGGATGCTGCCTGACCTGCTGCGCTTTTCCAGCAACACATTTTTAATCTCTGTTTTCTTGTTTATTATCACGTGCCTCCACTTCTCACAAAACAAAACCTACTGCTGTATATGGGATTAGGAAGCGTGGACTGTTCTGAATGTTCCTCTCACTGCTCTAATAAGGCAAATTTAGAAGTTCCATACTGAATTTGCTTCAGTAATTTATTTATATAAATTGACAAACATTTTAATGCAGTTTCATTTGTTGTGAAGCAGTAATTTTTACGCTTTTTGGCCTCAGTCCAACACCAAAATTGATAAGTACAATGAACTTATTCATTAAGACCTATGAATTAATAAGTCAGGTTGAAATGAATATGATATTGGCTGGAAGATGGGATGAAATTTTGGAACTGCCTGTCTCCCAGTGCTCTGTATACTGGCAACTGAAAGCCATGGGGAGACTGCATGAGGAAGTACAATGATATTCCCCAATCATGATCACTCTTTCTGACACATAGAATTAACCATAATGCACAAGGAAACAGCCAACGTTTGGGAGATGCGATGCTGAATGGCAATGTAAACTGAACAGGATAATTTTAAATGTGATAAAATGAACTATATTTTTATACACATCATGTAATTAATGGGAGTACAGCTTGAGGAAGGGTCACCGGAACTGAAACATTAATTTCAATTTCGTTTCACAAATACACCAGACCTACTTCTCTTTCCCTCCAATTTCTATTTTTTTAATGAGATTGATATTATTGCTTACATCTGGACAGGATACTTGTATTAAAAACAGACACTGATAGCAAAACGTGAAGGGCAATGGGGACACTACAGGAGAACAGCAGTAGAGATACAGCTCATTCTAAGCTGGAAGACACGATGGACTGAGTTTCTATCACCTTTGGTGTAACAATTAGGTGATATATATTGAAAGGTTTTGGAGAGTGGGGAGATAAGCTTGTTCAATGAAGGACACAGAGTGTTCCATCATCAATAATCTATTCCTATTAGTTCATGAAGTTCAGTTGCCTCTAAAGTGTTGTTTCAAACAAAGTGTATTTCCTGAGATTTGCAGGACATTCTTAAAAAGACTTTTTTTCATTTTAAACTTCAACAAGAAACAGACTTCAGCTGTAATACAAGTGTCAGCGACTCACCAAATATAGTAGGAATAGGAAAGGACCAAATTGTCCAAATATAACCAAGTTCAACATGTAGACCTATTACGAAACATGAAATATAATGATATGGAAATATGAAATAAAAACTGAAAATGGTGGAGAAAATCAACAGATGAGGAAGTATCTGCAGAGAGAAACAGAGTTAACATATCGACTACGATGAGACACTGTTCTGAAAAGTCATATTGGAATCAAAGGTTAAGTCTGTGCATCTCTGTTCAGATATTATCAGACCTGCGAAGTTTCGCTCCAGTTGTTTGGATTTCTTTTTCTTTCTGAACTGTGACAAATTGTCTGATCTGAATGATAACAGCAAAACCGTTATCTCAGTTTAATCTCGAGTAATTTGTTATGGACATTAAATGAGAAATTACAAAGTTCCGACGTTTGACAGGGCTCTAAATAACGTTGACGTATTGCATTGTGAGAACGTGCCATGAAAATGTTGAAACAAAAGGAGAAGTTGCTGCAAAAGCTTAGCAGGTCTGGCAGCTTCGGTACAGAGCATTCAGAGTTAACGTTTCGGGTTCAGTGACACTTCCTCAGAAATGATGGCAGCTAGGAAAATGTTGTTGATATGCAGAAGAGGCTGGATAGGTGTTAATGGAAACGATTAGTAGCTAACATTAGAGAGTAAATAATGGAAGGTTATGTGAGAACTAGGCCTGTTGTATGGATAGGGGGCAAGGATATTGGGGAGTTAAGGCCCTAAAATTATTGAACATGATTTTCAGTCTGAAGGGCTGCAGGGACCGTACGCGGAAAATGATGTGTTGTTCTTCCAGCTTGCGTGGAGCTTTCCTGGGACATTGCAGCAAGCCTGACACAGAGATAATGGCCAGTAAACAGGATAGGATATTAACGGGCAGGCAACTGGAAGCTCAGGGTCTTTTGCAGATGTTCAACATAGATGTTCTGCGAAGTGGCCAAGTAGCCTACTCTTCACTTCCCCAATGTGGAAGGCGACCACATTTTGAGCAGCGAATGTAGTGGGCTAGATTGTGGAAAATGTTGGTAAGGCGCTGCTTCACCTGGGAGGTAAGATTGGGCCCTTGGATAATGAGGAATGGGCAGTAAGTGGAGAAATGTTGCACCTTCGGCAGGGGAAAGTGAAGTGGACATGCGGTGGGGGGTGCGGGGAGGTGTTGGGAGTGAATAAAGAGCAGACAGATGTGTCCTGGAGGGATTGGTCCCTGCAGAAGGTGGACAACGGAGGGGAGGGGAATATGTGTCTGATGGTGGCATCTGACTTGAGTGGTGGGGGGGGTGTATGCAGCTGATGGTCCTCTGCATGTGAATGCTGGTGGGATGGGAGGTGAGGACAAGGGGAAGTCTGCAGCAGCAGGGAAGTGGAGGGGGAAGCTGAACGTGCAGGAAATGAGTCAGACCCGGTTGAGGACCCGCTTGACAACTGTGCTTGGGAATCTTGTTTGTGGAACATTGTGGGCATTTAAAATGCATCCATGTTGAATTTGGCATCATCAGAAGAAATGCGGTGGAGATGGATGAACTGAGAGAATGATTGGCGTCTTTTCAGGAAACAGGGTGTGAGGATGTCTACTCCAGATAGCTTTAGGAGTTGGTGGGTTAATACTGAATATCAGTGGTTGGTCTATCCCCAGAATTGGAAGCAGAGACGTCGAGGAAAGGAAGGGAGGAGTCACAGGTGGATCAGGTGAAAGGGAGGGGTGAAAACCCAAAGTGAAATGAATGAACGTTTCTAATTCTCGACAAGAGAGAGAAGCAGCAGCGATGATAACATCTTCGTATCGGAGAAAGAACTGTGGAAGGGGTCTCGAATAGAACTGGAACAAGGAATGGCCTATGTACGCCATGAAGAAACAGGTAGAACACTGCCACGTGTGTATCCATGCACCCCCTCTGTGTGGCAGGGGCAGGCTGAAGCAATGGGTCTGCTCAGGCAGTTCTGTTTCTAGATTTTCAGGAAGAGATGGAATCGAGCTCTTCTATCAGACAGCCATCAGCTTGAGGCAGTTAATGGAGGAGGGGTCAAGTGGGGCGGTAATCTCCAGATTGAATGCGGTCAATTTTCGTAGAGGAGACAATGGCCTGATGTGCCATGTTGGGGTCAGGGTCCAGGGGAAGATAAGAGGAGATATCTGAGAGCGGGTGCTCAGCCTCTATAATGTAGATGTTAGCCCACCAGATTACAGCAGCACCACCCTTATCAACACAGGCTGAATAACACAATCAGGGTTGAATATAAGCACATGGAGTGCAGTCAGTTCAGAGGGGGATAGGTTGGATTCCGTGAGGGGGAGAAGAGAAATGAAGACAATCAATGTCACAACGAGAGTTCTTAATGAACAGATTGAGTTCAGATAAAAGGGTAGAGGGACCAGGTGTAGAGAGAGTGTTGGAGTTGGGTGATGGGGTCTATTGGATAGGGAGAAGAGTCTTGTCCAAAACAATGGGCATTGAGGCGAAGACAGCAGATGACCAGGTCAACATCATGTCGAGCCCAAAATTCATTAAGGTGGTGGCACGGAGCGGCAAAGTTGAGATATTTGCTGAGTTCAGAAAAATCAGTATCAGAGAGTGGATGTTCAGGAGGGATGGTGAATATACGACAGGAGGTCGAGTTGAGGGAGGGCATGGAGTCAGTGGGTAGGGTATGGGAGGACAGGAGGCTTCCAGAGTATCATGGGTATCTCTACATTGTTGCAAATTCGGGGGCTTACTACATCTGGTGTGCATGGCTAATGAACTAGGGAATAAATTAGGATAGTTGAGTTCTGCAGCCTTGACCCAATTTGATACGATGTTGTTGGACAGAGAATATGTTGCTCTCAGTGGTACTGACATTGCACGATCAGTCCTCTGAAAGTAACTAATTGAAAATAATCGGGATCATAATCTTATTGAAACGTACTGATTTCTTTGGGGTGGTACTCAATCTGCAAGCTCTAATCTTTCTGACAGTTTTGACCAAACTGTAAAAACATCATATGTCTTGATGTTATTAACAGGACAAATTTATCCATGGTTTTGGAAGGCACCAGCAAGGACAGAGTTTATTTGTTATTCCCAATAGCTCTGGGGAAGGAGTCATTGTACAGTAAGGAAATTACCAGCACAGAACTTCCTTCGGTTCACATTGACCACAGTTTACTCAGGGTCCCTGATGCCACATGAGCCAAATACTACGTTGATGAAAGGGAAGTTACTCTGGTCTCACACAAATGACATTGGAAAATCAGTTAAAATAATAAAGAGCAAAAGGATTGAACACGGCTTGTTTGAACAATGTGTTCACTCTCCTCACAATGTTTAAAGGAAAACTGATACATGGACTTCTGATTCTGAGGATAGGTTTGTCCTATTTGTGATGAGGCTATTTGTTTAAGCCCTGTGGAACTCCACTCTGTACTATGGGGAACAAAACCACCCTGTTTACGGTGCATTAGACAGTGACAGACACACACTATTGTCTGTTCCAATTGTACATTGATCATCTCAATCCCATTATTAACTGATGACCAATAGCAGCACAGACACCAGCAGCTCCATTATCCCAGTTGGAAGGCAAAAAGGGAAAGGGATGGTCAGAAGAAATTGGAGTAACTGGTGTAACTTACAGTGGGAGCGGCAGAAGGGTGTGAAGGGAGATCGTCAGTGAAGAGAATGTATCAGCAGAAGAAATAGTGCAAGGGATGTAGGCTTGTAAGGAAAGATTAGGAAGAAGAAGGACGAATGGCAGATGAAGTTTTAGTAACAGGGAAAAGCTTGTTTTGGGGGAAGTGAGATTGGGTGCGAAAACATCACTGTTCAGGAAAATCGAGATCTAGTTTCCATTGTAAATTAAGAAAAGATTTCTTGTGCTTTGTTTTCTATCATTTGATTCTTGTTTACATTATACATGTAATCGATATTTTGGTATCTCCACCAAGTGCAGACATTTTTTTTTGTCTCCTCTCGTGTGGTGCTTCAACATTTTTGAATATGAATATTTTTGCGGTATGTATTTGCTTCCAATTCAAGGTAGACATGATAATATGATTTGCTCTCTTTCAGTTTGTCCGTAACGTAGCATTTAATTGAATATTTATCCTCATCACACTAACTGATTTAAACAAACAATGAATGAGTCCATGTCCATCCTGCAGATGAAAAATTTCTTCACCCCAGGCAAATGCAGGGAATGTTAAAATCACAGTGCCAGGCAAAATGCTAATCTTCCAGCGCAAGATGCCAAATCCTACTTCATCCTAACTTAGTTAACGCTTTATGAAAAACGCTGTGGAAGGGCAGAGTGTAAAATGTGAATTCAACTCTGTGTCGAAAATGCTATTTGTGGCACCCTCATAAAAGATCTGAACTACATCACTCATGCATTCACCAAAATAGGAAAAGCAAGGGACAGGAATTCTCAAATTTTCCTATAAATAACATCTGGAGAACAAGACGGAAATCATGGTTTCTGTATAATATTCATAAATGACGATGGTGAGTATATGGAAGATAGGGGGCAGTGTAATTATAAAACATGTGGATAACACAAGGATGAGCAGTGTCGTTCACAGTGAGGAGGAAAGTGTTAGGCTACAGGAAGATTAAACAGATTATTCAGATAGATAGATAAAATGGCTGATGAAATTTAACACTGATAAATGTGGGATGATGCACGTAATAAGACAAGTGAGTACTCAAACTATGAGTAGGGAAGGCTAAATTTGCTTGTGTTTTCTTTGCAGCAGGGAAGGTTGAGGAGAGAACTGGTACAGGTGTACAAAAGCATAAGGGGAATAGAGAGGATGAACAGTCACCAGCTGTTTGCCTCACTTGAAGAATCGAAAACAAAGGGCCACACTGTAAAACTGAAAGGCAGGGGATTGAGAGAGGATTTGTGGAGTCTGTTTCGAACTGAGATGTTGATATGTCCCTGGAATGCATTGCCGAGGAGGGTGGTTGACGCGGGTAACCTCACAGACGTTTAAAAAGAATGTAGATTTGCACTTTCTGGCGCAGACATGATAGACCTGTTTTTTGTTGCATGATTCTATGCGGTAGCAGCCATGAACACTCTGATATATTCTGAAGCAATAAGGAATGACAATTGCTGGTTTGTTCCTTTAACTGTACTCAATAACTGGCTATATTACAAACCAGCATCATCTCATGTAGCTTCATGAGGGAGCGACGGTGAAGGAGGCCCAGGACCTCCATGTCCTTGGCAGAGTGGAAGGGAGAGTTGTAATGTTGAAATGAAATGTTCCCTCACCACCAGACGCCTGGAGGAAGAACGCCTCATCTTCCGCCTCGGAACACTTCAACTCCAGGGCATCAATGCAGACTTCAACATTTTCCTCATTTCCCCTTCCCCTACCTCACTGCAGTTCCAAAGTTCCAGCTCAGCACTGTCCCCATGACATGTCCTACCTGCCTATCTTCTTTTCCATATATACACTCCACCCCCTCCCCCCTCGTCCTATCAACTTCATCCCCTCCCCCACCCTCCTCTCACTTATCTATCCACTCTTCAGGCTCTCTGCCTGTATTCCTGATGAAGGTCTTTTCCCTAAACGTTGATTTTACTGCTCCTCGGATGTTGCCTGAACTGCTGTGCTCTTGCAGCACCACGAATCCAGAATCTGGTTTCCAGCATCTGCAGTCATTGTTTTTACCATGTCTTTTTTGTGGCGAGTTGATGTTTGTGTATCTGAGTGACTAGTTTCCTGCTTTTTTTTTCCGATGTAGTATTTGTTACAGTTCGTGCAAGGCATTGGGCTTATTCGTCCTGGAGCAGAACAGAAAAAAACGTGAACTTTTTGCAGTGCTCAAAATTAAGAAAAGAAAAAGTTGCTGAGTAAAACAAGAATACTCTGTTTCCAATAGCTGGCATTACAGCATCAATGAGTTCTAATTTCAAAATTGTCAGCAATGGAGCGAGGAGTGAAATAAGGGAAAAAAAACGTATTTATTGAGAGAGTTGTTTGGATTTGGAATGCACCGCCTGGGAGAGTAGTCGATAAAGATGCAATGGAGAACTGTATATATTTGGAAATTATGAATTTAACGGGCTACAGAGATATGGCTGGCAAATGGGAGGGACGTGGGAGACATTTCTGAAGCTGATGCACACACAGTGGCAAATGGTCCCCTCCTGTACTTTAAACTTTTGCACTCTGTCATGTGTCAGATGCGAATGCAAGTCAGTATCAGATTATTTCCCATTGTACATGTTCGCAAATATTTGATTATTTGGTTCAACATAAGCATTCAAAATGCAAATATTGCAAGGTCAGCTTCATTATAAAATCAATTATGACTCAGAACATGAATACTTTAAATGTTATATTCCAATTGCTAAACCAAATATGCCATCACTTTTGCACAAATCTCTTTGAAAATGTCTGACTTTTCACTCACATGATAATAAGTTCATCGTTTTTTACACTGTCCACATATATTATCAAATTTCATTCTTACTAAAAATTGGAAGTTTTCAACTCATTGTTCGCTAAAATTTGATAACACGGATCATTTATTTAGTTTAATTTTCACAGTGCATGCCGAATTAATACCATTTCTAAACTGCTGGCAAATAGCTGAAGCTTGTATATTTCCGTGAGAAATTAAACTGATTGATTATATGCAAATATAATCATATAATTGATTATATGTATAAGAAAGCTAATTGTATTATTTTGTTCAATCGTTTGCTCATGCTGAACATGTAATCATTCAGAAGCCAACCACTTTCTAACAATTGGAGTGAAATTGCATTGTTTTGAATCCTGACATTGAATATGTAATTCTGGTCACCAATATAGTTAGATACCACGTTGTTTTTTTACGATATAAAATAAAATGTACGCTCTTTATTTCTGTGTTAGAAAATCATGACAGGAGTACATATTTTAGTTCCATAAACATAGAATAAACTTAATTGCTTTCAGGGATTATAGTTCAGTTGAATAATCATGGCTCACATCTTATTTTTGACCAATTTACGAAACATAATAAACATCTGATTAATACATGGGTCACCCAACAGATTGTTTCTGAAGAAAACACTAGCAAATAACAAGCCAAGAATCACATTCATAACTGAACTTGGCGGATTCTGTCTGGTGTACGTCATCACACACAGATATTGTACTGGCACTCAGGTGACTGTATGCTCCATAACTGGATGTTTTGAGCTAATGCCCCACCCAGCTTCCTGATTTCATATACATCACTCCCTCACACGTAAAACAATTGATGAGAATCCACAAGATGGGTGAAACAGGAAACATGGAACAGTGCAGCACCGTACAGGCCCTTCGGCCCTTGATGTCCTGCCAACCTTTTACCCTTTTCGAAGATCAGACTAACTTGCATACCCCTCATTGTACTATCATTCATGTGCCGGTCCAATCGTCGCTTAAATATCCCTAATGCAGCTGGCTCTACTACTGCTGCTGACAGTGTATTCCACGCACCAACCATTCTCTGTGTAAATAACCTACTTCTGACATCTCACCTAAACCTTCCTCCATTCATCTTAAGATTATGCCCCCTCGAGATAATTCTCTGGATATCCACTCTATCTATGGCTCGCATCATCTTGCACACATCTATCATGTCACCTCCCATTCTTCTTTGCTCCAATGAGAAAAGCTGTGGCTCACTCAAAAATCTTTGTAAGACATGACCTCCTGTTAAGGCACCATCTTGGTCAATTTCCTCAGCACCCTCTCCAAAGCATTGTCTTTCCAGTAATGAAGCAACTAGAAGTGAACACAATATTCTACAACTAGTCTCAGTAGAGTTTTTTGAGTTGCAGTACAACCTCGTATTTGTTAAACTAAATCCCCCGGCTAATCAGAACACCATACGTCTTAACAATCTTATCAACTTGGGTGGCAACTTTAGGATGCTATGACATGGACCACAAGATCCCTATGGTCCTCCACACTGCCAAGAATCCTCCCTTTATTCCTGTGTTCTGCATTCAAATTCCACCTTCCAAAATGAATCACTCCACACTTATTCTGGTTGAGCTCCACCTGCCATTTATCAGCCCAGCTCTGCATTCCATCAATGTCCCATTACAACCTACAATAGCCCTCCACACTATCCACAACTCCAACAATCTTTGTTACGTCATAAAACTTACTAAAGCATCCTTAAACTTTACCATCCAAGTCATTTATAAAAATCACAACAGCAGATGTCCCAGAACCGATCCCTGCAAAACACCACTGGTCACCAAGCTCCAGGTTGAAAACTTTCCATGTACTACCATCCTCGCTCTTCTATTGGCCAGATAATTCAATATCCGCACAGACTGATTTCCCTGTATCATATGCCTCCTTACTTTCTGAATGAGCCAAGGGGAACCTTGTCAAACACGTTGCTAAAATCCATGAACATCACATCCACTGCTCTAAATTCACCAATGTATTTTGTTCCATCCTGAAAGAATTCAATAAGATGCGTGAGGCAAGATAGAACATAGAACATAGAACAGTACAGCACAGAACAGGCCCTTCGTCCCACGATGTTGTGCCGAATATTTGTCCTAGCTTAAGCACCCATCTATGTACCTATCCAATTGCCGCTTAAAGGTCACCAATGTTTCTGACGCTGCCACTCCAACAGGTAGCGCATTCCATGCCCCCACCATTCTCTGGATAAAGAACCTACCCCTGACATCCCCCCATACCTTCCACCCTTCATCTTAAATTTATATCCCCTTGTAACACTCTGTTGTACCCGGAAAAAGCTTCTGACTGTCTACTCAATTCCTCTGATCATCTTATAAACCTCTATCAAGTCACCCCTCATCCTTCGCCGTTCAATGAGAAATGTCCTGGCACTCTCAACCTATCCTCGTATGACCTATGCTCCATTCCAGACAACATCCTGGTAAATCTTCTCTGCACCCTCTCCAAAACTTGCACATCTTTCCAAAAGTGAGGCGACTCGAACTGCACACAGTACTCCAAATGTGGCCTAACCAAGATCCTGTACAGCTGCAACATCACTTCACGACTCTTGAATTCAATCCCTCTGCTAATGAACGCTAATGCACTATATCGTCCCTCATAAAACCATGCTATCTCTAATCAAACTATCATTTGCCAAATAATCATAAATTCTGTCTCTCAGATCCTCTCCAATACTTTGTCCAAAGCTGTAATTCCCAGGATTATTGCTATTCCCTTTCCTGAACAAGGGATTAACATTTGTCGCCCCCCCCTCCCCCGCCAATCATCTGGCAATACTTCAGTGGAGAGTGAGTATGCAAAGATCATCGCCGAAGGCGCCAATTCCAGTGATAACCTCGGATGTTTCCTGTCTGGCCCAGGGGTTTTATCTATCCTTATATTTGCACTTCAACCAATCTGCACTTCACCTCACATTGTCTAATCCCTGCCCAACCAATTGACTGTTTGACTGATTTCCATTTCAGGGCTGCCCTCCCGAGCAAATACAGTTCACAATATCCTGTGAATCACGGAATGGAAAAAATGTGAAGGCATCAATGACTTCCTGATGAAGGACTTCTGCCCATAGTTTTCACTCTCCAGCTCCTCGTGATGTTTCCTGACTTGCTGTGCTTTACCAGCGCCACACTTTTCGACTCTGATCTCCAGCAATTGCAGTCCTCATTTCTCCATTATTGAGGGTTGACTCCTCGCACACAGAACAGGGAATTAATCACCAGGTTTTCATTGTATGTGCAGCTGCTGTTCAGTTCTAGAATGTTGCATTTGATGAATACATTAATTAAAAAATAAATTACAATTCAACAGTTCTAGAGTTAGTTTTGTTTCATGGATTATGCAGCTTGATAACAAACAGTAAACGACTGATGAACTCCGAGTTACAGAGTATTCCACGTGTGATATTCCAGGCTGGATGTTCTTTGCATTAATACTGGGAATATTATCAGATAGACAGATGTGATAATGAAACAAGGTGACATGTGGAAGTGTTACATTTTTGCCATTACAGAGACGTATCTGAAGGAGGCCAGGGCTGACAACTCAATATTCAGTGTTACAAGAACGAGAGGCAGGGCAGGAGAGGGGAAAAAGAGGAGGTGGGATTGCATTGTTAATTATGGAGTCAATGACTGCAGGAAGAAGGGACGATACACTGGAAGGATCTTGTAATGACGCTTTGCATGTAGAGCTCATAATCAAAACCATTACAGATACACTGCTGGGGATATATTATAGAACCCCACATAAAAGAGAGTACAGAAGCAATATAAAACCAATTTTCTGAGGTGTGTAACTACAATAGTAGGATCATTATATTCAGGTATTTCAATTCCAAATATTCATTAGGGCAGTGATAACTTTTTAAGGTGGGGAAGATGTCTTGAAATTTAATCCAGACAGCTTCTTATATCAACATGGAGCAGGTACAACAATGGGCGGTATAGTGCTGGGCATAACTGTGGAGAACGAAGCCAGTTAGTTATTGAAGGCAGGATTGGGAAAGCATTGTAGCATCAGTGACTGTTACTCATGCATTTTTAGCTTGTTAAGGAAAAGACCAAAAGAAATAGCTCCGAAAAATAAAAGATTTTTGGACTGCTGAGGCAGATTGTATTAAAAAATAAGTCATGATCTGGCCATAGTACAGTTATTTCTGGGTGAAACTGTAGCAGAAGAGCGTGGGGGTCACATTCTCAAAATGGAATCGATGCCAGTGTCACCGCAACATGTTACACTGAAGATGAAATTTATGAAAACAAGACAGGAGAACCTTGAATGTCTACAAATATTCAGAATGGAATTCAAAATTATAGATATGCTTAAAACAGTTCTAAAGTGGGCAGGTCAATGGAGATCCCAGAAGAGTAGCGAACATATCGGGATAAACTCAAGAAAGTAAGTAGAAGAGCAAAAATGGGAATGATAAAAACATTAGCTGGCAATATTTTCAAGAATTCAACGACATTTAATCGATGTATTAAGGGTAAGAGGGTAACAAGACAAAGAATGGGGTGTATTAGGGACCAAGGAAGCAGCCTGTGCACAGAACCAGAGAATATGTTAAACACGTACGACATATCAGTCTTTGCTTTGGAGAAGCAGTTCCTGGATTCACTGTCAGTTTCTGACAGTGTGTCTTTGAGCAGATTGACACTGATGCTGAGGAAGAATTGGAAGTTGATGCAGGACTAAAAGTGGGCTAATCCCAAGATCCAGATGAACTGCAAATTAGACTAATGTGGAAGATGAGGGAGGAGATTACAGGCTCTTAAATTTTGTGGTTTTTTTTTGTTTTGCATCTGGCCACAGAGGAGGTGTGATTGAACAGGACAAAATCTCATGAAAGTTCAACTTCCATGCAGAGTGCTAGAAAAAAATCAATGGGGTCTAAAGATCACCAGGTCTCACATCAATGGGAGGGAAACCATTGTGCAAAATTGTGAAGGCTGTTTTGGCTGGATCACTAAATATCTTCAAGGCTGAGATGGACAGATTTTTAAACAAGGGTGACATCTGTTCTTATTAGAACGACAGCAAAGACCGGAGGAATGCGACAATGCCGATTGGCTGTCAGGGTGAAGATTTGCATCAGCGCAGTCAACACTACCAGAGGGAAGACCTCAGCAACACATCTTCCATGGGCACGCATGAACCTGGTGTCAAGGAATGCTAAAGGCTAAATATTCCATCACTGGTTTCCCACCTTCCCTAGCAGGGGAGATGACATGATCAATAAGGTGGATCTTCCCAAGATGAGACTAGGATCAAGTGTCTGTTCTTATTAGAATGGGTGTCGAGTTGCGAATCATCAGAGCTAGTTGAGATCATCGCTGGATTGTGATTGGAGGACAGTTTGTTTGTGCTGATCTGCTCTTGGTGGATCCTCATGCTGGTTTCAGCCTAACACCATATCAGGGACCTGACAACCTAGGAGCTATGGCCTCAGCAACCACTCAAAGCCCAGGCCAGGGCATTCACAGCACAGTCAGGGCTACTGTAAAGAAGATGGAGGAATGTACACCGGTCGATCGGACTGTGTCCCTCAAGAAAATTATGCTCGAGTGCTGCGGGTTTGACGCAGCAAACGTGTACTGCCTGCAGGATTTCCCTTAGGCAGGCTATTTCGATATGACCGTCGGGAGCATGAAGCATTGCGAGCAGCTCCAGAAGGTGTTTAAAGAGAAGCAAGGGGGGTGGAATCTGTTCTCCATCTGGTGGGTGGTCGCGTTGTATGTGCTTCCTGCACAGAGGAGTAAGGTTGTTATAATTCATATGTACAACACCCACGTCCCAGCAGCTGATGTCCTGACCTTCCTGAGAAGATGTATCCAGGTCGAGGGAGAAAGCACTAATGTGGTTGACCATTTCGGGATCTTGACCAGCAAGCGGCAGGTCAGGGTAACTCTGAGGGCCGATGCCAGTGGGAACATCCTCCACCAACACTCCAGCTTTGCAATCAGAGGGAGCCGAGTTACATGATGGTCAGAGGGTAACCGAAAGTGTGCCAAAACTGCAGAAGGTCAGGAAACTTGGCAGCAGACTGGAAGGTGACTCTGTTGAAACTGCAAGCAGGAGGGTCACCCAACCAAGGAAGGCAAAGAGGATAAGAACTGTAATTGTGCTGAGAGGCAGAACATATGTACAAGGCCTGCCCAAGATGAGCGGCCGCCACGTACTCTCAGATGGCCAGAGGTGGACGGCAAAAGATCAGCAAGGCACCACAATTCAGCAAGGGAACGGTGTGTGGTGGAACCCAGAAGGAAAGACAGGCTGGAGCATAGTAGGCCGCAGTCAGCTGAGATGTGCAGCATCCAATCCAAACTCCTACAGGTCAGGCAGAGGTAATGGAAGAGGAGGGAACCAAGGGGGGGCGAGGAGTGGATTCCTGTAAAAAAAAGGAAGTGGAAAACTCTACAGGTCCCCAAAAACACCCAGCAAAGGGGAAACGACACCTGCAAGAGGAGGAAATGGGCAGCTCTTCGGATGTTGAGGACGGGTGTAAGGAGAGTCGTCACCACCAGAAGAAACAAAGCGCCGTGGGTAGAAAGGAGGGCAGCACCCCCCCACCCCCCCAAACAGGAAAAGACGAACCCTCTTTGGGGACTGGTAAAGACCAACCCCCACCCAGTGAGAACCAGGAGGTATACACACCGCCCCACAGCCCCAGATAATTGGTTTCAGCGATCCTCTGACAGCCCCGTGGTCAGACGGAGACCTGGGTTGTGCGGACCCTCGGCCCAGCCTGATGACACCAGAGCGGGGAAATGTCCTCAGCGTGGAGTCGGAGAGCTACCTCAGCCCTGCAAGGGTCCAGCAGTTCGCTTACACCACAGGGATGCAGACAGCTACCCCAGAGAGGCACAACCAAGAGCAAATGGACACTGGTAACCTCATAAACTGTTAAAATGCGTATAAAATTGCCAGCATTAATGTGCATAGCATTAAATCTGCTATGCAATGTGTTTCTACATTGGCCTTCTTAGCCAATGTGAAAGCCAATATCCTGTTTCTGCAGGAGCGTGGGATACCACACCTCACTAGCTAGAGGAAATGGTAGAGCTTGTGGGCCCATGGGCCGTCGGTTTGGTTGGGGAGCAATGATAACAGCGCCTCCGGCCTGGGTATCCTGTTACGAGGAGGCAACTTCACCATCTCCGTGGTTAATCCTCGTCACCGACGTCATGGACAGGAATGCTACCCAGAGACTGATCAATGTGACGCCCCAGTGGGTAAGAGTGATCGATTGGCCGTCCTGCAACAGCTTCAACTTTGCTGTCTACGTCCAGGTCGGTCATTCTGACAGGAGATTTGAACGGTATCATTGATGCAGATGTACAATCCGGCGGCGGGGGGAGGTGGGGTAAGGGGGAGGGTGTGGCAGTAAATTGGACGCCACTTCCAGACCCCTGATGGTAATGGTAAAAGATGCCAAGCTGCATGACGTCTTCAGCACCCCTGCAGACTGAGCACAGTATAGTTATACTTTTTCACGGGCAGACGGGTCTATGTGCTCAAGGATAGATTACTTGTTTGAGTCCCGAACATTCTTCATCAGATACAGCGACGTCAAGTAGGTGTTCTTCTCTGACCACTGCCTCCTGCTGGCTGACTATCACCTACAGGACGAGAAGCAGTCTGGTAAGGGAACGTGGAAGCTGAACACAAATCTGTTGGCCCCAGGAAACATTGAGGAGCTCAAGAGGGACTACACAGGTTGGAGAAACATGAAGCTCCTCTTTGAGTCTCCAGCAGACTGGTGGGAAACAGTAAAAGGGAACACTAAGAGGTTCTTGATTCTCAAAGGTGTTCAGGATGCGATAGAGAGGCGGGCAAGACTGTCCCAACTCCAGGAAAGCATGCAAAACTTGCTCCTGCTGCAGACGATGAGGGTCAATGTCATGAACGATCTGGAGATGAAGGGCCAGCAAGACTCGCACTTTACAACGGAGGCCTCTAAGAAAATCTTCCAGTCCAGGGTTCGCTCCATGGAATCGTGCTCAATTTTCTTCTTCCAGAAGGTGCACAAAGTAGGAAGAAGATTACTAACTCCATAAGGATCAGCAAATCCTTCTATGCCAGTCCATATGACTCGAGGCCAACCGACAGCGCAGCCTCCCAGTCTTTCCTGTCCTCTATCACCGAGGTCTTTGACGACAGAACACGGGAGAGGCTGAATCAGCCGTTATATCTGGATGAGCTAACCAAGGAACACGAGTCCTTTGAAAAGAATAAAACTCCCGGAAGTGACGGCTTACTGGTTGTGCTCTATTCTGCTCTATGGGACTTGATTGGCAAGGAACTGCTGAAGGTGTATGTCAGTATGTTTCTGGCAGGTATTATAAGTGAATCCATGAGGAAAGGCATCATCACCCTCATCTACAAGCGGAAGGGGGATGGAGGAAATCAGAAATTGGAGACCGATCTCACTATTGAATGCGGATTACAAAATCTTGTCAAAGTTCGTCGCCAACCGGGTCAGGTCTGCTCTGGGGTCGGTGATTCATCCTGACCAAACCTGTGCTGTACTGGACAGGATAATCGCTGAGAGTCTCGCAATCCTCAGGGATACGATCGGCTAAATGCAGGACAGGACGTTTAACACCTGCCTCTTCAGACTGGACCAGGAGAAAGCCTTTGATAGGATATTTCATACGTGTATGAGAGATATTCTATCCAAAATGGGCTTTGGTGAGGGAATCTACAATTGGATCAGACTGCTCTACACCAACATTGTCAGTGCAGTCTCAATCAATGGGTGGGAATCAGTTAGCTTCCCAGTAAGATCTGGAGTCAGGCAGGGCTGCCGTCTCTCTCCTGCCTTGTTTGTGTGCTGCATAGATCCGTTTGCGGAGTCCATCAGGAAGGATGCGAGCCTGAGAGCGGTGAATATTCGTGTCAGCAGGGGCCTCCAGGTTAAGGCCTCCCTCTATATGAATGATGTCGCCGTTTTCTGATGGGATCCTCTGTCCGTGCACAAACTCATGTGCATATGTGACCAGTTCAAACAGACCTTGGGGACCAAGGTAAACCGAGGCAAGAGTGAGGCCATGCTCTTCAGGAACTGGACTGACCAATCCTCCATCCCCATCACCGTCAGGACTGACCACCTGAAGGTGCTGGGTATTTGTTTCGGCTTGGCTGGGGCGTGTGCCAATCTCGGGAGGAGCGCATCAGGAAACTGAGTAAGAAACTGGGCAGATGGAAGCAGCGGTCGCTCTCCATCACGGGAAAAACTTGGTCGTCTGGTGTGAGACACTATCATTACTGTTATATGTGGCACAGGTCTGGCCAATTCACAGAACCTGTGCCTTCGCAGTCTCCCGGGACATCTTCCAATTTATATGGAGATCAAAGATGGACTCGACGTACAAAGATCCGGGCAACTGGGGAGAAAAACGCTCCCAATGCCACACTCACACTGATGGCAACCTTTGTGTGCGGCTGTGCGTTGCTCCCCGATACACAAAAAAGAAATGTCACTACGTACTGAGATTCGACCTGCCCCCGGTGTTGCAAAGGAGGGGCCTGGTCTCGCAGCAAGTTGTTGGACCGTTCTGTAAAACCTGTCCTTGGTGGAGAAATTTCTGAAGAATAACACCTTTGACCACAAGTCCATCAGGAAATGGTCAGCACATAGTGTCCTTGAGACCTGTCGGGAAAAGGAGAGGGTGGACCCTGTTGAGCGGTTCCCTGAGCAGACTGTCAAAGCCATTTGGCAGAATGCCTCATCGCCAGAACTTTCCAACAAATACCAAGACATGGCTTGTCTGGTGTTGAGAAGGTCTCTGCCTGTGAGATCCTTTATGCACGCCCAGTCTCTCAGCCGCACCACACGCTGCCCTCGAAGCGGGTGTGGAGGGGACAAGACTGTCAGACACCTCCTTCTGGAATGTGCATATGCAAAGGAAATCTGGAGAGGAATGCAATGGTGTTTGTTGAGGTTTGTTCTGAGCAGCACCGTGATGCAGGACTCCATCCTCTATGGTCTGTTTCCTGGGAAGCACACTAAGACGATCATCAACTGTGCATGGAGGATCATCAACTTGGTCAAAGACGCTCTTTTGTCTGTCTGAAACCTTTTGATATTCCAGCTGAAGGAGTTGCCCCCGAATGAGTGTTGCAGAATGGCACATTCTGAGGTACAGGACTACGTATTGAGGGGTGCGCTGAATCTTTGGGCAGCTGCTGCCAAGACGCGGTGTGGAAAGACCACCATGCCATGTCTGTCCACCAAAGAAAAACAGGGGACCCACTCATTAAGTGGGCTCCGCTGGCAACTCAGTTAAATATATGGATGGTAAACGTACAGACTTCTATATGCGAAGGATTAATTCCAATCTCTGTGTGTAAAGAAATGCAATGTGCACATATGAATTGCATCATCAATTGTATAGATCAACAAAATATTTTATGAATAAAATATATTTTTGAAATAAAAATAAGTGTTTCCCTCCTTCCCTAACCATAACTAAATGTGGAGTGGTCGATTGACATGCTGTAATTAGCAGAGTAGGTAGTAATGCTTTGGTTTGAGAAGCTTCAGTAAGCAGCAGCTCAGCAAAATGTGCAGATAAGCTCAGATAAAGTCTCTTTAATGCTTGTCTGACAGCAGTCGAGATGGCAGTTAGGGAAGTCACATGTTCTACCTGCGGGATGTGGGTCCTCAGGGAGACTTCCACTGTTCCTGATGAATACACGTGTGTGGGAAGTGTTTGGGCACTGTAGCTGGCTGCTCTCGGGGTCATCCGAGATACGGAGAACTTCGTTTATAAGACCTTTAGTGAGGTGGTCACACCCAAATCCCTCCCTTAGCCTGTTTCTGCAATGACTGTCATATCACAGTACCATGTAAAGATCCATGTCCTGAGTTCATCTGCCTTCCTTGTCAGCCCTGTTGCCTTTAAATAAACGCTATTTATTCCAACACGCGTTCCTTGCTTCCTGTCGTGTTCCAGGCAGAGAGTAGCTGGGCGACCACTAGGAATGGCAAATGGAGTAGGCAGAGAGTGCAGGAATCGCCTGTGGCTATTCCACTTGAAAACAAATATACCATTCTAGATACTGATTTTGGGTTTGGGGAGTGGGTGGGTGTCGGGAAATGAACGTTCAAGGGAAAGCAGCAGCAGCCAGGTTGGTTGCAGTACAACTGGCTCTGGGGCACAGCGGGAAAGGGTAAAGTTAAACAGGGTCTTAGAGGTAGGCGAGTCGATTATTAGGGGGACAGATTGTAGATTCTGTGACCTCAAATGGGAATCCAGGATGGTGTGTTACATCTCAGGTGTCAGAGGACAGGATGTCTCCGAGTGGCTGCAGAACGTTCTCAAGGGGAGGCTGACCAGCCAGAAGTCATTGTGCACGTTGGCACAAATGACAGAGGTAGATATAGGAATGAGGTCCTACAGAGTGATTACAGAGAGCGAGAAGGAAAGTTAAAAACCAGGACCTTGACGGTGGTAATCTTCTGATTACTTCCAGTGGCATGAGCTAGTGTAGGTAAAAATAGGCGGATATGGCAAATAAATATGTGGCTAAAAATTGGTGCGGGACAGAGATTCAGATTTTTCGATCAAAGGGAATTTTTTGACAAAGGTGACCCGTTCAAGAGGGACAGTTTGCAAATGCACTAGACGGGGGACGAATATCTTCGCAGCTAGTTTTGTTAGTGCTACAAGGGAGAGTTGAAACGAGATTGGCATAGGGGGTGGGATCCTCAAGAGCAGGGAGGCAACTGCGATGCTGGAAAAAGATACAGTAATCAGGATTTGAAATGTGAAAAGTTAGGTCAAGCTGGAACAAGACGGGGAACAAGGAATGCCTGTTGGCTTAATTTCCATTTATTTAAATGCAAAAGGGCTGATCGGTAAGACTGATGATCTCCGGGTGTGCATATGTACATGGGACTGAGATAGTATAGCTATTACAGAAATATGGCTGAGGGACAGATAGGATTGACAGCTTAATGTACCTGGGTAAAATGCATTAGGAGGGACAGAAATGGTGGAAAGAGTGGTGGGGGACTTGTATTTCTGATGAAGGAGAGTATCACAAAGCATCAGAGATGAAATAAATAAACTAACAATCAGAGTGTCTTTGTGGGTGGAATTAAGAAATAAGAAGGGGATGGTGACATTATTGTGCCCCCAAATAGTCAATAGTAATTACAGGAACAAAAATGTGTACAGAGATTAGGGAGACTTGAAAGTACAATAGGGTTGTCATAATGGTAGTTTTAATTTTTATAACACAGATTGGGACTGCCAGAGCATTAAGGCATTTGATGATATTAAATTCATTAAGTGCGTCAGGAAAGTTTCCTCAAGCAGTATGTAGAGGATCCTAATCGGGAAGAGGCAAAATTTTACCTATTCTTAGGAAATAGTGCAGGACAGGTGAGTGAGGTGACGGTGGATTCGCAGTTTGAGACCTGTGACCATAGTTCTATTAATTTTAAAATAGTTACGTAGAAGAAAAAAAAAACTGGTCCTCAGATTCAAGTTCTACATTGGGGCAAGGTGAATTTTGCCGGAATTGTACAGGAGCTTGCGGGGTTGACTGGATTCGTTTGTTTGCAGGCAAAGGGACCTCTGGCAAGTGGAAGCCTTTCAAAGTGAGACAGCTAGAATTCAAGATCTATATGTTCCTGTGAGGGTGAAAGGAAAGTTGACAGGAATGGGGAAACTTGAATGACAGGAGATATTGAGGCTTTGACCAGAAAAAAATGTGGACGTGTGGCTCAAGTCCAGGCAGGCGGGATCAGGGGAATCATTGGAGGTACACAGGGGATACTGGAGTTTAGTGAAGAAGTAAATCAGTAGGGCGATAAAGGGCCTTGACTGAGAAGATCAGGGTGAATCCAAAGAGGTTCATTTTGAATATTAAAGGAAAAAAAACATTAACTGCAGAAAGAATAGAACCATCAAAGACCAAAGTGGACATGTATGTGTGGAACCATAAGAGATGGGCGATGTCTGTGTTTACCGTGGAGAAAAACATGAATACTTGGGAACTTGGGGAAGTTAGTGGTCGTATCTTAGGGAAAGTCCATAGCACAGTAGGTGAGGTTTTGAATGTACTGGAATGTTTGAAGCTGGATAAATCTCATTGTCCTTAACAGATTGATACAAGAAAACTGCAAGGGGCTAGAGAAAAAATTGATAGGCCCTGGCTGATAAATCTGATCATCATTAACCACAGCTGAGATCCCTGAAGACTTGAGGATAACAAATTTTGTATCTTATTCAAGAAGGACTGGAAAAGCAAATATCTAGAAACAATAGACCAGGAAGTTTAACATCTCTACGTTACTTGAGAAGATTATCAGGGAGACGTTGGACATGCATTTGGAAAATTGAATTTGATTCGGAATAGTCAGCATGACTTTATGAGTGGAAGTTTGTACCTGACGAATTTGTTAAAGTTCTATGATGACGTGCCCAGGAAAGTTGACGAGGTCTGGCCGGTACATGTCGAAACATGTTATGCTGTCAAAGCACAACAGGTCAGGCAGCATCGGAGAGGCAGGAAAATCGACGTTTTGGGCATCAGCCCATCATCAGAAATGTCCAAATCAGCGATTTTCCTGCCTCTCGGATGCTGCATGACCTGCTGAGTGTTTCCAGCACCACAATTTTCAACATCTACCGGCCAGGCCGAATCAACTTTCCTGGTTACGTCATCATAGAATATTAACTGATCTCCAGCATCTGCAGTGCTTACTTTCTCCAAGGGCAGTAGATTTAATCTATATGGATTTAAGTTACACCAGAACAGGATGGTCCTTTTCAGGCCTTGGACACATACACGGTAACAGGAGGAGGCCAGTCAGCCACTCGAGCCTGTAAAATTGTACCCAGAGTAGATCATGCAGTCTATTCAGCTACTTCAAGTTAGTAACACAGGAAATGTAAGAGGCCACCAAGTGACTGGACAATAGGAAGACTGGAAGAAGACGATCTCTGTATAGCCCCGCAAACCTGCCCTTCCTTTCAGTAAGGGCACAGCTGATCCGCTCTCAGCCACAATTTCTCTTTTATGCCCAATTCTTTGTAGCATTCAACTCCCTGATGTGTCAATTTTCGTTAACACCACGCCGTGCTCCAAGCATTTCAATGATGTAGCTCCCCCTAACTGTCTGGGATAGAGAGCCCCAAACATTCACTACCCTCTGAGAGAAGGAAACACTCTCCACACATATACCATGACTTATTGAAATGAACAATAGATATGAACACAGCGTCAGATTGACTGGCCCTGACATCACGGCGGTATTTGACTGAGCAAGGTGTCAAGGAGACTGAACAAAATTGAACTTAATGGGAATCAGTTGTAAACTCGCCATTGGCTGGATCATCCAGAACACAGTGTGACTGGTGGAGACCAATCCTCTCAATCCCTGGATATCTCTGTGGGTGAGCCTCAGGGAAACTTTCTCGGCACAAACAACTGCAGCTCGTTCATCAATGTCTTTCCCTCCGTCATACCTTCAGAGCTGGGGATGTTCAGTGAAGATCACACAATGTTCAGAACAATGTGTCACCTCCTCAGGAGCAAAAGTTTCAAAACCTGGACAACATTCAAGCTCATGCAGTAAAACTGTCCGGAACATTCATGCAAAAGTGAGACCAGACCCTGCACATTTCTTCGTTTAAAAAAAACGAAGCTCATGCAGCATCTTAAGCTGCTTTCACGGAAATTTGACAGAGCCATTCAGCCCATCAAAACTATTGGATAAGAACAGACACGGTCCCTTTCGCTTTCTCCAGCCGATTACACTGGAAGCGATTAAAAAAAAATCGACAAATGTTGAAATGCGAAGTAGCCAGGCAGAAGGCTGGAAGAACGCAACAAGCAAGGCAAAATCAGGAGGTGGAGAAGTTAACTGCTTGGGGATAAATATTCAGGACTGGAGTGGGGTAAGGGAGCTACAGATAAAGAGGCAGGATGAGGGAGGAGGAGACAGGGTGGTGAGGTGGGGATAGATGAACACAGGTTAAAGGGGTACCACTGGGTTGGACGATGGGAGAACTGAATCCAGCTGAATCTGAAAGAAGGGTAGCTAGAATGGAAGGAAGGAGAAGGAGGTGGGAATGGAGTTGGGGGATTGGAAGGCAGGTTATTTGAAATTGGAGAACTCAATGTTGTCTGACTTTCTGTGTTCTTCCATGCCCCTGCTTTCCTGCTATTACACAGGAAGATAATGAGCTCAGTCAGTACATCACGCTGGTACGCAGGAACCAAGGGTCGCCCAATAATGTCCGTGAACCTTTTTTCCCTGAGACCAGAAGGAGGACTTTCTGTCCCTCGAAACACTAATGCATAAAGAGAAGAAACTATTCAGCCCGTCCAGACTGTATAGGATGTCACTGATGCTCCAACATTGCAAAACAAATGAAGCAGAGACTGCACAGACAGACTGGCCGATGTTGTTCCTCCTGGCTCCATTGTTAATGGTGCACACGCGTTATATTAACGACACTATGATTTGCTAACAGTGAGGAGGGATTGCGGACAGTTTGTGCCAGGTCTCAAGGAGGCATCTCCCAGAAGACAGGCTAGTGTCCTCTATGGAGGTCAGAAGTTGCTGGGAATGGAGAACTCTATCAGAGTGTGGCTGCTGACAGGTTTGTGAAAACATAACGTTTAGTGCAGGATCACACACCAACTGCTCATTGAGACAGTGACAGTTCATTCAGAGCCTGGAGCTCTCGCTTAGCCAACATAAGGTCCCACGCAGGTACGTATAATATCATAGAATCGTAGAGTCTAACATAACGGAGACAGGCCGTTCAGCCCAAACTGGTCCATGCTGACCTAAATCTTCATCCATGCTAACCCCATTTCCCTACACTTTACCCACATTCTTCTAATCGTTTTCTCCCTATATAGGCGGCACCTCTGGGCGGCTCTGTGGCACACTGGTTAGCACTGCTTCCTCACAGCACACGAGGCGGGTTCAGTTCCCGCCTCCAGCATATCTGTGTTTGGAGTTTGCACATCCTCTCCGTGACAGCGTGGGTTTCCTCCAGGTGCTCCGGTTTCCTCCCACAATCCAAAAACGTGCAGGTTATTTGAATTGGTCCTACTAAGTTGCCCAAGGTGCTAGGTACAGGGGAAAATGTAGGAGGATGGGTCTGGGTGGGTTGTGAGTCGGTGTGGACTTGTTGGGCCGAAGGGCCTGTTTCCACACTGTAAGTAATCAAATCTAAGTAAAATATTTGCCTATGGGAAAATACATACTTTATTTAACACTATCAATGTTTTGTTTTGAAAATAATGAGTTTTGGTCCATTACCCTCAAGGTTTAATGCAAACACTTTTTTTTTTCTTTTGTCGTGATACAGATTATTTCCTTCGCTGTTTTCTCATGATCCCATCATCACACGAATTATTCTGGTGAAACGCCTTTATACTGGCTCTCTGTGACAAGGTGATCGTTCCTTATAAAGGAGAGATAATCTGTACACAGTGCCCCAAGTACCTTCTGAACAACACTCGAGCATGACAGGAAAGTATTTCACTCCAAATCTTTAATCGTTTTGCAATGAAGGACAGTATACAATTTACTGTGTTGATTATTTGCTGCCTAGTATGAACTCTGTTTGTGACTCCTGACCAAGGAACACAGCTCATTTTCGCCAACGGCCTTTCTGATTCTTTAACGTTACAATTAGTTCAAAATGAAGAAGGATGGTATGTTTTACCAAATCATTCTTTTGCCTTGCGAACAGCTGTGTTTCAAGTACAGCCACACAAACATTAACACCACGATTGCCATTTGAGATGGTCAGAGATGCCAGGAAGACGATGTCCTAACAGTAGTATCTCTAGTTTATTAATCCGGGGACCCGGGTGCTGACCCCACCCTGGATTCGAATCCCACCATGATAAAAGGTGGCATTTGAATTCAATAAAATCAAATGAAGCTATGAAACCATTGCCGATTATCAGAAAATCCTACCTGACACGTTAATGTTCTTCAGGGAATGAAATTTACCACATTCAGCTGGTCGGACTGACATGTGAATTCCACAATGTATTTGGCTCTGAATTGCCCATTGAAATAGCCAAACCAGCCGCTCAGTTACATTACTCACTACAAACATCAAAGAAATGAAACCGAACGAAACTAAGCACTGACTACTTACAGCCCACATACAGCAGTGGGTCAGGAAGGCAGCTCACCAACACTTCTCAAGGACAATGATGAAAGGGAATTAAATACTGGCCCAGCATCCCATTAATGAATAAAGGAGGATGATCACATTCAGGGAAGACAGACAAATTGACATAACTCACTTTAAACAGGAACCTTGATTTATACCCTACATGGGCATGATTTTCAGTAATATGGGAACAGGAGAAAAAATAAATAAGATTAACCTCGTTTTTTAATTTCCATTCCAGCTGATCATCTTCAATCCCGTTTTTTGCTTATTTTCTTTTATCTCTCGTTTCTCTGTCTATTCAACTCACTCCTTATCCCCTTCATCATAGACATCCCTGTCACCAGCATCAATCACAATATTTTCAAGCTGTGTTCAGTTATGATGGTAGGTCAGCGGACTCGAAATGTCAATTCTATTTTGCCCTCGACCCACGGGTGCCAAATCTGAACAGTTACTGCGGCAGCTTCTCGTTCGTGTTTTCTTGTTTCTGATCTCTTGCATCATTCTTTGTTTTATATAAACTTCAATATTGTTATGACATGGGATGTCTGCATCGTTGGTAAGGGCAGAATTTATTGACCTCACTAAGTGTCCTTTACTGTGAGGTCATTCCTTCTGACAGTATAGAGCCAAGCACATTGTTGTGGGTCTGACGTCAGTCTTAAGACAGTCCAATAATAATGCTAGATTTCTTTACCAAAGGATATCAGTGCTATAGATAAAAGTATTGACGAAATGCTGGTGCTGTTATTGTAATATTAGTGAAATTATCGTTTATTTCCAATTCCTGTCATATGAATTTAAGTTTTGACATATCTAAGGTAAGATTTAAAACAGTGTATTTTGTGCAGTAACCTGGGCCTCTGAATTACATATCCACGGACATCACTTCTCTGTCACACCATCCCTGTCATGAATTTACTTTACAGAAAAGAATAAGATTGTGATGGACATATTTGTAATGGAAAGAGAAACGGCGGGAGCTGGGCGTAAGTTCAGACGGAGCGCAAAGCCGGTCGGGAAGGTAAGTGATTGTTATGAGAGTGGGTGTGTTCTAAACCCCAGGTCCTACAAAGTAGGGACTCCCTCCCTCCCTCCTCCTCTAACCTTAATTAAGAGTCCACAGACTTGCCATAGGAAGAGGGTCTAAGGAAGTTTAGATCGAAGAGTGAGGCTTCAGCTCAGGAATCTTGATAAGGAGGTTGAGTAAAGAGATTACGCCACAGTTGAAGAGGGTGAAGACATGATTGCTCAGCTGGTTCAGTGCGCTACGTGTTTGATGTGGCAGGTCAACGACTCTGGTGTGTCTGGCTCGTATATGTGTGGAAAGTGTGCGCACATTCAGCAATTGACCGAGCATATTGCAGCACTGACGAAAGAACTCGAAGACCTTAGGCTCATCCGAGAGAACGAGATCTTTCTGGACAAGACCTTCAGTGATGTTATTACACCAATCATGCCAGAAGAGAGCAGAAGAGTGCAGACGATGAGGAAGGCAGAGAGGAGACAGGTGCAAGAGACGCCGGGAGAAGTTCCTGTCAGGAACAAGTTGAAGCTTTTGGAAACAGTAGAGTCTGATGACACTGCCAGTTCGCAAGGCGGCTATGTTTGTCAATCAAAAGTTGCCGCAGAAGCAGAGCGGAAGAGTCGGACATCGCATAGAGCCATGGTAATAGGGGACTCCATCGTGAGAGGAACTGACCGGGGTTTTTGTGGCAGCAGACGGGATTTAAGGAAGGTGTGTTGCCTTCCTGGTGCTAGAGTGAAAGACATCGCGGACAGAGTGCAGGACATCCTCAAGGACGAGGTTGAAGTGCCCGAGGTGGTGGTACACGTCGGCACAAATGATGTCGGGAAGAAGAGGAGGAACATACTACAGCGAGACTTCGCAGAACTAGGAAGAAGGCTAAAAGGCAGGACGTCCAAGGTGGTTATCTCCAGTTTGCTTCCAGTTCCTCGGGCTAGTGTGGCCAGAAACCGGGAGATAATGGACGTGAACGTGTGGTTGGGGAACTGGTGCAGGAAGCAAGGTTTCAAGTTCTTGGATCACTGGGGTATATTTTATGGTAACCATAAATTCTACAAGAGAGACGGCTTGCACCTTAATAGAACAGGGATCGGCATTCTGGCAGGCAGGTTTTCTGCTGCAACACCGCTACATTTAAACTAAGTAGCGGGGGGGAGGGGACAAGCTGGATGCTTAAAAAGGAAATTGAAGGGGTAGTTAGAACAAGAGAAGTCAAGAAAGACAACTGTATCAAGTAGGCAGAAAACTGGAAAAGGTATCATGCTGTAAAGTTGAGTGAAATAAGGGTTGAGGGGAAGGGTGAGAGCAGTAACAAATTAAAAATTCTATATATGAATGCACGAAGCATTAGACACAAGGTGGATGAGCTTGAGGCTCTTTTGGAAATTGGCAGATACGATATTGTGGGGATAACTGAGACGTGGCTTCATGGGGACAGTGCCTGGGAAATGAATATTCAAGGCTACACGTGTTATCGTAAGGATAGACTGACGGGCAGAGGGGGTGGGGTGGCCTTGTTGGTAAGGGAAGATATTCAGTCCCTTGCGCGGGCGGACCTAGAGTCAGGGGATGTAGAGTCAGTGTGGATAGGGCTTCGAAACACTAAGGGTAAAAAGACCCTCATGGGAGTCATCTACAGGCCCCCAAACAGTAGTCTGGATGTTGGAGGTAAGTTGAATCAGGAGCTGAAATTGGCTTGTCGCAAAGATGTTACTACAGTTGTTATGGGGGATTTTAACATGCAGGTAGACTGGGAGAATCAGGATGGTATCGGGCCTCAAGAAAGAGACTTTGTGGAGTGCCTCAGAGATGGGTTTTTAGAGCAGCTGGTGCTGGAGCCGACCAGGGATAAGGCGATTCTGGATCTGGTATTGTGTAACGAACCAGAATTGGTCAGTGACCTCGAAGTGAAGGAGCCATTGGGAAGTAGTGACCATAATACAATAAGCTTCAATCTGCAATTTGAGAGGGAGTGGGTACAATCTGAAGTGACAATATTTCAGTTGAATAAAGGGAAATATGGAGCTATGAGGGAGCAACTGGCCAAAGTTCAATACCTTAACAGGGAAGACCGTGGAGGAACAATAGCGGATATTTCTGTGTATAATGCAGAAGATGCAGGATCAGTTCATTCCTAAAAGGAAGAAAGATCCCAGGAGGAGACATGGGCGGCCGTGGCTGACAAGGGAAGTAAAGAAACATATAAGGTTAAAAGAGAAAAAGTAGAACTTAGCGAGGATAAGCGGGAAAACGGAGGACTGGGAAGCTTTTAAAGAACAACAGAGGATTAGTAAGAAGGAAATACGCAGAGAAAAAAATGAGGTACGAAGGTAAACTGGCCAAGAATATAAAGGAGGATAGTAAAAGCTTTTTTAGGTATGTCCAAGGCAAAAAATTAGTTAGGACAAAAATTGGGCCCTTGAAGACAGAAGCAGGGGAATATATAACTGGGAACGAAGAAATGGCAGAGGAATTAAATGGGTACTTCAGATCTGTGTTCACTGGGGAAGACACAAGCAATCTCCCTGAGGTAACAGTGGCTGATGGACCTGAACTTAAGGGAATTTCTATTTGCCAGGATTTGGTGTTGGAGAGACTGTTAGGTCTGAAGGTTGATAAGTCTCCGGGACCTGATGGCCTGCATCCCAGGGTACTGAAGGAGGTGGCTCGGGAAATCGTGGATGCGCTGGTGATTATTTTCCAGAGTTCAATAGAATCGGGGTTGGTTCCTGAGGATTGGAGGGCGGCTAATGTTGTGCCACTTTTTAAGAAGGGTGGGCGGGAGAAAGCAGGAAATTATAGACCAGTTAGTCTGACCTCAGTGGTGGGAAAGATGCTGGAGTCTATTATAAAGGATGAAATTACGGCACATCTGGATAATAGTAACAGGTTAGGACAGAGTCAGCATGGATTTATGAAGGGGAAATCATGCTTGACTAATCTTCTTGAATTTTTTGAGGATGTAACTCGGAAGATGGACGAGGGAGATCCAGTGGATGTAGTGTACCTGGACTTTCAGAAAGCTTTTGATAAAGTCCCACACAAGAGGTTAGTGAGTAAAATTAGGGCGCACGGGATTGGGGGCAAAGTACTAGATTGGATAGAGAATTGGTTGGCTAATAGGAAACAAAGGGTAGTGATTAACGGCTCCATTTCGAAATGGCAGGCAGTGACCAGTGGGGTACCGCAGGGATCCGTGCTGGGACCGCAGCTTTTTACAATATATGTAAATGATATAGAAGATGGTATCAGCAATAACATTAGCAAATTTGCTGATGACACAAAGCTAGGTGGTAGGGTGAAATGTGATGAGGATGTTAGGGGATTACAGGGTGACCTGGACAAGTTAGGTGTGTGGGCAGATGCATGGCAGATGCAGTTTAATGTGGATAAATGTCTGTTTATCCACTTTGGTGGCAAGAACAGGAAGGCAGATTACTACCTCAATGGTATCAAATTAGGTAAAGGGGCTGTTCAGAGAGATCTGGGTGTTCTTGTCCACCAGTCAATGAAGGCAAGCATGCAGGTACAGCAGGTCGTGAAGAAGGCTAATAGCATGCTGGCCTTCATAACAAGAGGGATTGAGTATAGAAGCAAAGAGGTGCTTCTGCAGCTGTACAGGGCCCTGGTGAGACCACACCTGGAGTACTGTGTACAGTTCTGGTCTCCAAATTTGAGGAAAGACATTCTGGCTATTGAGGGAGTGCAGCGTAGGTTCACGAGGTCAATTCCTGGAATGGCAGGATTGCCTTACACGGAAAGACTGAAGCAACTGGGCTTGTGTCCCCTTGAGTTTAGAAGACTGAGAGGGGATCTGATTGAAACGTATAGGATTATGAAAGGACTGGACACTCTGGCAGGAGGGAACATATTTCCGTTGATGGGGGAGTGCCGAACCAGAGGACACAACTTAAAAATACGGGGTAGACCATTTAGGACAGAGATGAGGAGAAACTACTTCACCCAGAGAGTGGTGGCTGTGTGGAATGCTCTGCCCCAGAGGGCAGTGGAGGCCCAGTCTCTGGATTCTTTTAAGAAAGAATTGGATAGAGCTCTTAAAGATAGTGGAGTCAAGGGGTATGGAGATAAGGCTGGAACAGGATACTGATTAGGAATGATCAGCCATGATCATATTGAATGGCGGTGCAGGCTCGAAGGGCAGAATGGCCTACTCCTGCATCTATTGTCTATTGTCTATTCCAGACAATTTACGGTGGGCACCGTTTTCCCTGAAAGTGAGTGGGGATTGATATTTCATTGCTGATGTGAAACCAGATCCTACACTGAATCTGTTCGCTGGTTTTTGTTGCTGTGGTGAAACGGTGGGCAATCACGGTGTGAAACGTTGTTCTAGCTCTCTGGTTTCCTTCATTCCTGTCCTGGTCAGGGAGGCTGGGGATTGGTCCTCTCCATCAGATGGAGGGACCAGCGCATTGTTGACCCAATTTAATCAAGAATGGAATTGGTCATCTTCACTTCTCATGGTTCATTGTTGTTCTGTTTTGTTGTAAGTTACTTGAGCACTTTCTGGGACTTGACAATGCATTAAAGCTGCAGTAAGTTTGGAAGCACGGTTTGGAATTGTCTCGCTGCAGTACATGACATAGATGACGCGCACTCCCTCAAAGTCAGCATGCCAGTGTGTCTGGCAATGGGTCCGCCTTTTCTGTTATGCTTCTGTTCCACGCTAAGAGCTGTCAGTTTTTGGATTCGCTGGAGTGCTGAGGGGTTAACACAATTTGTGTGGTATTTTTCTTCAGGCCAAAATCCACCCTCCAGGAAAAATAGCCAAACGCTCTAATTGAGTAACAAACAGCACGCGTTTTTTAGCAAATGGTCTATTCAAGCTGGTGTCAGCTTCTGGAGCGTCTCAGAGTTGCCAAGCACGGAAACAGACCCTGCTATCTAACTTGCCACTGCTAAACAGATAACCGAAATTAATCTAACCAATATTTGCCAAATTTTGTCCCTTATCTCTCCGAATCCTTTCAGTTGTCTTTGAAATGTTGTGAGCGCACCAGTCTCTGACATTAAATATGACAATTCATTCTGTACACACGGAAATGGCTGTGTGTAAAACAACTGTCCCTCACATCCCCTTTAAATATTACTGTTCTCACATTTAACCAATGTTATCTCGCTTTGAACTCATGTGCCTTGTGAAAAATTACTCCCTGACTCTTTTCTCTGTCCGTCTGCCTCATGACTTTATAAAATTCTGTAAGGCCATTCCTCAGCCCTGAAGCTCCAGGGAAAACTGTCGAAGTCTATTCAGCTTCGTGCTATTGTCCAAACAGTGCAAACCTTGGAAACCCTTTCAAATACTTTCGAAATTGCACCACGTTCATTATTCAATGCGCGATCTGTTAGTGCCTGAAGTGAAGCGATGCTGAAACACTAGTAATGACAATTTTGACATTCTGTTTCTGTAATCTGTAAGGTTGCGTGGCCGAGTGGTGTCAGGCGCTGGATTTAAGCTCCAGTCTCTATCGAGTCGTGGGTTCGAATCCCACCGCTACCAAGATAACTGATGTTCTACTGCCCAGTTGAACATAAGCAGAAGCTGAGCACGCCCTATGTGTTTGCAGCTGCTCCGGACTGACTCTGAAAACAGTGTGAGTCCTTGCTGTCGGACTCTCCTCAACCCCTCTGCTTTCGGAGATCTGCATGGCCAGTTTCTGTGTCTCAAATAGTCAGCTCATTTGTCTGAAAGTTTGGTGGTTCGAGCCCGACCTTTGCACCGAGCCTCAATTATTTCAGTTCAAGCATTGAGACCAACCATGTCCCGACACTGCAACCACGAGAACCCACCCGAGTCTGCAGCTGGATGTGGCCCCAATCTCTCCAAGGCCCCGCTGCCAACAGAAAGCGGCTACTGCAGCTTCAATCAGCGGCTTCCTGCTCAGCCCTGGGACACAGCACATGGAAAATCCTTCCCCAGGAACGGCTCTTCCCGTGTGAAAGGGACAACCATTCCACTTTAAATTGGACACGGCTTCAGAGGATTGTTCCTGTGCTTGGAACGTTTCATAAACAAAACTCCTGTCTCGCAAATAAGAAGTGGGAAAAGTTGTTGGCAGGAAGAATAGAGAAAGTGTTGACTGTGAGGACTCTGTCTCGTCAGCAGATAGGATTCCTTACACTCGAAACTGGAATGATTGGGTTTCCTTCGGGAATTTCCCAATTGATTTACCGTCTGCCAGAGAGACTGGGAATCACTCCAGAGACATAAAGATGAGGATAAAAATATGAAAATATTTATATTGAGTCTTAAATCCAGAGACAAGTGTTAAATAGATAATAATGTTCTGAAGGAATAATAGCTGAGAAATGGAAAGTGTGAAAGATGACATTTGTGATTGGGAGGAATGAACTGGATCCTTGCAAATTGCAATGCCGGGTGAAATATGCTCAGTATGAAATCACACACTCATCAATCGTGAGCCAGGCCCAGCTACTTTAGTCGGTAGAGCATAAGATGCTTCATCTCAGGGCCGTAGGTTCCAGCCTCACGATGGGCCCTTTCCCTCCTTTAAAGAAATCCAGCTCTCTGCTCCACTTGCAGTATTGCAACCCAGTGTAGGGGTTGGTGTGGACACGTCGATCCGACTGTGTTTGATCACACCTCGGTTTCTGAGTGAAAGCTGTCTCCACTTGCCCATAAGATGGAATCCTATCTGCTGACGAGACAGAGTCCTCACAGTCAACACTTTCTCTATTCTTCCTGCCAACAACTTTTCCCCCTCCTTATTTGCGAGACAGGAGTTTTGTTTATGAAACGTTCCAAGCACAGGAACAATCCTCTGAAGCCGTGTCCAATTTAAAGTGGAATGGTTGTCCCTTTCACACGGGAAGAGCCGTTCCTGGGGAAGGATTTTCCAGGTGCTGTGTCCCAGGGCTGAGCAGGAAGCCGCTGATTGAAGCTGCAGTAGCCGCTTTCTGTTGGCAGCGGGGCCTTGGAGAGATTGGGGCCACATCCAGCTGCAGACTCGGGTGAGTTCTTGTGGTCTCAATGCTTGGACTGAAATAATTGTGGTTCGGTGCTAAGGGCGGGCTCGAACCACCAAGCTTCCAGCCAAATGCAGTGACAATTTGATACACAGAAACTGGCCATGCAGATGTCCGAAAGCAGAGGGGTTGAGGAGAGTCCGACAGCAAGGACTCACACTGTTTTCAGACTCAGCTGACCTGAGCAGCGGCAAACACAACAACGAAAACGCAGACAGCCTACAGAGGTTCTGCTTTGTTCAGCTGTTTGCAGTGGAGCAACCGCTGGTAGCGGTGGGATCCGAACCCACGACTCGTTAGAGACTGGAGCTTAAATCCAGCGCCTTAGACCACTCGGCCACAGTACCACAGAGGCGCAGACCGCCAAAATCTCATTACTAGCGTTTCAGCATCGCTTCACTTCAGGCACTGACAGATCGCGCATTCAGTAACGAACGTGGAACAATTTCGAAAGTATTTGAAAGGGTTTGCAAGGTTTGCACTGTTTGGACAATAGCACGAAGCTGAATTGGCTTCGGCAGTTTTCCCTGGAGCTTCAGGGCTGAGGAATGGCCTTACAGAATTTTATAAGGACATGAGGGAGACGGACAGAGAAAAGAGTCAGGGAGTAATTTTTCACAAGGTACTTGAGTTCAATGCGAGATAACATTGGTTTAATGTGAGAACAGTAATATTTAAAGGGGATGTGAGGGACACTTGTTTTGAACACAGACATTTCCGTGTGTACAGAATGAATTGTCATATTTAGGGGCAGAGACTGGTGCGCTCACAACATTTCAAAGGCAGCTGAAAGGGTTCGGAGAGATAAGGGACAAATTTTGGCAAATATTGGTTAGATTAATTTCGGTTATCTGTTTAGCAGTGGCAAGTTAGATAGCAGGGTCTGTTTCCGTGCTTGGCAACTCTGAGACGCTCCAAAAGCTGACACCAGCTTGAATAGACCATTTGATAAAAAAAAAACGCTTGCTATTTGTTACTCAGCGCGTTTGGCTATTTTTCCGGGAGAGTGGAGTTTGGCTGAAGAAAAATACCACACAAATTGTGTTACCCCCTCAGCACTCCAGCGAATCCAAAAACTGACAGCTCTTAGCGTGGAACAGAAGCAAAACAGAAAAGGCGGAACCATTGGCAGACACACTGGCATGCTGACCTTGAGGGAGTGCGATTCGTCTATGTCATGTACTGCTCACACAAACGGCAGCGAGACAATTCCAAACCGTGCTTCCAAACATACTGCAGCGTGTTTGGCGGAGCTGGGAAGATGGTTTGCAGCATTTTCCTCACATTTCTGGGTGACATCCTCAGGGCTGCAGAGTCTGTTGTGAAGCGCTGCTGTCCTGGGGCAGTTGGAATTGATTTGGTTTCATTCCCGCTCCTTCCGGTTTTTGGGGTTACAGACTGGGTCCAGATGAATCTGTTTATTGATGGAATCCGCGGATGAGTGCCCTGCTTCTAGAAATTCTCTCTCTGCCTTCTGTTAGCCCTGTCATATTACAATTGTGCTGTTCTCACCAAACCTTGCCGTCTGGACGGATTACTACTCGGGACAGCTGGTCCGTGACAATTCGGGACTGTCACACAATATCTTTGCCAAGAATGGATATCCCCCCGATTTCATTCCCAGATGTCTGGCACACACGAAGTTCACAACGAGGATATTCCACCAGGCAATTTGAAAAGCATACTCCCCTTTATTAAAATAAATTGCTGGGAACTGACAGTCAGACTCCTCTGAACACACTGGGTTACAACAGAAAACATAAACCGACAGCCTCACTCAGACAAAACTCCCCAGAACACAACACCCAATACCCATCATGTACCAACGTGGCAGCATCTGTGGAGAGAAACAGGTTTAATGTTTCAGATTGACAGAACCAGACTAGTTATGCATTTTATTGTTTTAATGCTAGAGTAATTGTCTGTTTTACTTAGCAAATCAGCATATTTATCAGAATATTACATTAGTCGCGAAATGTCAACTTTCTGAATGTCAACCGACTTTTCTGGTTGTAATGCTGATTCCGTTGCCTTGAGCTGCTGAAACGCTGGCCTTCAATTGTTCTTTTTTATTCCCCTTTCTGTCAGTGAGCACCCATTTTAAATGGAGAGTTTCTATTCCGTTGCCTTGAGCTGGTGAAACGCTGGCCTTCAATTGTTCTTTTTTATTCCCCTTTCTGTCAGTGAGCACCCATTTTAAATGGAAAGTTTCTATTTTCAGGCTCGCCCTCAATACGCGTCTCTACTCGTCTATCATTTCCTCTGCGTATCAACCTCACTCTCTTCCACATGCCCCCACTCTCTGTCTATCAATATCCCTTATTTTCCATTTCTGCTGTGTGAAAAGTCTGACATTCGGAGATAGTTTGAGAGTAGACCTCCTAAGCATAATTGCCAAAATTGTTTGGTGCATTAGCCAAAAGGAATTGGGTCTGTGTGGGTTACCCTCTGGAGGGATAGTGTGGGGCCGATGGGCCTGTTTCCAAGCGATAGGGAATCTAACCACCCTGTTGGAAACTCATTCGTGGCGTAGGACGCCATTCAATTCCATTCCAGGATCTAGAACCAAAAGCACTGTCGGAGCAGCGAGATATTTCCAACTCAGAAAGGTGAGATCCGAGATGGGTGATTTGTGGTTACAGTTCTCTCGTGTGTCTGTTGCTATTGTCCTTCTAGATAGATGCAAACAATCACTGGGTTGGTCTGGGTCTGTGTTCTGTGAGGAAGCAGGAGTTAGTTTTCAATAAGATAATTCACAAGAAAGGAAATATATCTTCATTTCCTGACTGGGAATTGTATCCCGGTCTGGGCATTACAAACTCAGACTCCGAACCAGTGACCCTACTGCAGCTGACAGTAACACTTGTGACCTGATCTGTCCAGACTCTGTGTATGATCTTCACGTCATCATCTTCTTCAGCAGCAATGTTTCTCTCTCTAAGTTTCCAAACTATTCATATTGCCGCCCTGGTTTCAATGTGAAGAAAGTGGAGCTGTGCTAACCTGATTTACTGCAGGAAGGTACAGAACAGTTTGATACTAACAGCGGCTCGTTTTGAGGCGTTGATCTGCGGTGATGGGGGGGGGGGGGGGCACAAATAAAGCCTTGATTCAAATCGTCTGATTCCAAATTCCTTGTCGGAAATGACCAGAGGATTCTCGCTGAATTTGTTCAGGACCTTTACTGGAAGTGACACTAAATCCAAGTATGAAAGTACATTCCAGTGGAGTGCATCATAAGATAGCGTAATGACTGTGAATAAAATGCTGGAGACGTCCAGCAGAAGAACAGGCGACACAGAAGCAGGTACCTGAGGACAAATGTATTTGCTTTGCCATTGAAAGGCCCTTTTACACAAAGTGGATTATCTTTGCTGGTTGATCACCTTATGAATGTTGTTTCCCAGATCTCCATGTTTACATCACATATGGAAAGGTGTCCAGCGTGTGCGTGTGTGCATCCGGCTAGTGAAGCAATAGATAAAACATCTGACTTTGAATCAGGCGATTGTCGTTTTACATCCTGCATGTCTCGAGTGCAACGTGTTAGTTCAGCCAATTGCATGTTGTCAGTTGCTATTTTCTTAGGTTCTTTCGAGCTGCAGTGATTGGATCAGTGTGTATTCAAATTAAATGTTGCTTTTGGATAATATTTTGAGCCAAAACTAGAAACTGGGACTGGAATACATGGATGTCCGATGAGCTGCAATGTACGATGGGCCGAACGGTCTCTTCCCACTCTGTGAAAGCAGAAGGCAAGGAGGACCTAATCTGCAGCAAGACTGATCAGAAATGAAAAGGCAAAAGTGTTTTCATTCTGAATAAATGCAAGGCCGCCTTCTGCCTTCCCTTGTCGTCTAGCAGCCAGCATTTGGCTCTCTCGCCGCCGTGACACGGGTTCTATCCCCGGTCAAGGAATGCGTGCTTTGTTCTGCACACACATCGTGGTAAGAATATTTCTGACCACTTTTCCAAAGCTGGCCGAACATCGGTTTTGTGCCAACCGTTTTAAAGTTGAACAGAAAACCAAGAGATGCAGATGTTGGAAATCTGAACCAAAAACAAGAATTGACGTGTAAACTGAATAGTCCTGGCAACATCTGTGGGGAGAAACAGAGACAATGATTCACAACGACAGAATCAGATTAGTTCTTCATTTCGAGACCACAATGTCGGGATAATGGTCAGTTTTATCGGTCGAATGAGGATAGTTATCAAAATCTATTTGTTTTTTGCCAGTTAGCAGCCATGTCGACCCGAGATCTGATTCTTTCAGGGTCTCCCTCAAGATGAGTCTCTAATTTTCTGTCTTTATCTCTGTGTATCTACCTCACCCTTTATCATATTCTTTGACCCTTTATTTGCCAATATCCCTCATTTCCCATTCCTACTCTATGAAAAGCCTGACGATCAGGGATAGTTTGAGAATGGAGCTGCTGAGAGGTTTTCTGGAACCTGGCAGGAGACTGGAAAACTTGGCTCACACTCTACGGATAATACGTCTGCCACTTGGATGTGATATAAGGAGCCAGTTCTTCCTCAAAATATTGTAACCCTTTCGAAATTAAAGTTACATTCCTTATCCAATAGAAGATAAACTACAACAAAGGAGAATATGGAGGCGTTAATGATGCTGTAAAATGAATGAATGGCGACAGCAGAGAATGAGGGTGATCCACCCGTGGTTTCTGTGCCATAACCACAACATCCACGGCCTTTCTGCAGTGTCTCCTGCCTCACCTCGTTATTCCCACCAAACTTGGAATGAAGGAGAGAGAATAAAAGTGGAGGAGAGGAAGGAGTGCTTTTGGAACAGCGGCAAGAAACTCCAGGTTGGTGTATTGGTTAGGAAGGATAACATGCACTGCTGGAACTAAACCAGGAAAAAGGAGTGGGTTTACCAAACCATAACAGGCTCGAACTCAAACAGGATGCTGAGTCCCTTCATCAGTAACACGACCCTTAATAAAAGGTGAACCTACGGGCCTTCAATACAACAAGCGGGCGCAGCTGGGATTGGACCCTATGGTCAGCTGCTTCCCAAGGAGGGGTTTGAAATAACTAAGGGACGGCCATATGTGCAGTTCCTTAACCACATGACCACAGTAACTCGGAAATACATTTCTGTATCAATATTACTCAGTGTGATTTACAATCAAACCCCACTGTTGCAAAACCAGACATTTCACGATTGAACATTCTTCAATGCAAAGGCACATAAAAGGGCAATCTTCTCTTACATTGGCTTCAAACAGATATTTGTATCTGTTTAAAAAACAGGACAAAGGGGAAGTTGTTCATTCTCTTGGGGAGTATTGATGGATTTAATACACACAGTGGTAATCTCACACGAAGAGGAACAGTGTCATTGCCATGAATTGCCCAGGAATGGTGTGTGAGCCAATGTAAACAGTTTGCAGTAAAGGCTGACCCATTAGCAGCGACACTGAGCCTTGCACCACCAGATCCAGACTCCCTTCCTGCCTCATGCCTCCCAGTCATCATTGTCATTCACGTCAATTTCACTTCCCTGCTCCACTTCTCAACTTACTACCGATCTCCTGAAGGTGTCCGATTGGAACCTACCACTGTTAGAAACGCATTCCTGGGATAAAGATATGACTCAATGGAATAGGACTCGCTGTCCATCCCTAAATCCCCCAGAGATGGACGATATGAGTTGCTTTTGTGAACCATTGAACTCCTTCACACGGAGGTACAGCCATTATGCTGCAAGTGCGGGATTTCCTGGATTTACACCCAGAGACACTGAAGGAACACCAACATATTCCCAACTCAGGAAGGTGAGATGATTGGAGGGAGATTTGAAGGGGTCACTATCGTATCTGTCCACTGTCATTGTCCTTCTACATGGTTCAAGTAATCACTGGGCTGATTCTGGAGTGATCCCGGTCTGTCTTCTGTGTGGAACGGGGAATGCGTTTTCATTCAGACAATTCACATGAAGAGAATTAAACCTTCATTCCCTGAATGGGAACTGTATCCATGTCTGGACGATACAAACTTTGACTCCACAGCACGGGCCCCCGGTAATGCTGACAGTATCCAAAGCGACCTGAATTGTACACACCCTTTTGCCTGTCCATCCCTTCATAACCACCTTCGGCAACAAAGTTTCTCTCTTCAATTTTGCAAATGCTTCATATTATCGCCTTGGGTTTCAAAATAAAGAAAGTGGAGCTGTGGGAATCTGATGTTGGTCAGTCGGTGTAATGCAGGAATGTACAGAACAGGTTGACGCGGGCAGAGACCCGTTTTGAGGCGTGAGGTTGAAGTGAAGGGGTTCCACCAATAAAAAGCACTGTTCATCTCGTCTGATTCTCCATCCCGGGATTCAAATCAACAGAGGTTTCTCGCTGGACTGGTTCAGGATCTTGACGGGAAGAGGCCATGACGCAAGGTATGAAAAGATATTTCACTGGAGTGAATCAAAAAATCGCGGAGTGACTGTGAATAAAATGTTGGCAACTTCCAGCAGAGGCGCAGGCGACACTGAAGCAGGGACCTGAGGGTAAATATGTTTCCTTGGGCATTGAAAGACATTGCTTCACGGAGTGGGACATCCGATGGGAAACAGTGACGATAATTATTTTTACTGATTGTTCACCTTGTGAATACTGTTTCCCCCGATGTCCATGTTTCCATTTCATATCGACTCCCTGTCGGACCTCCGGCTGCCGCTGGGACACTGACATCATGGATAATGGCTCTGACTTTTGGTGAATCGAATCCTTCCTGATTTGTGTGCAATGTACTGCAGGGATTGGATCAGTGGGTCCCGAATTCGGGAGTATTGTACCTCAATGTGCGACAGATTTTGAGGAGCTGCAGACTTTGGATCAGTGTTTTTTCAAATTTGAAAGTTGCATGTGAGGCAATTGTCCATTTTAAATTCCAGCTCATTGCAACGTCTCTCATTGTCTGTAAAACTGGCTTTAGTTACACCTAAAGCTGCCTTTTGTCGGAGAAACGTGTGTGTGTGTGTTTGGTGGAGGGGGTGTCTTAAGTTGGTGGAGAGCGGTACTGAAGCACAAGGAGCTGGTATAATCCCGAAACCTCTGCACTCCCCCCACCCCCCACCTCCGGGAATGTGTGTCTGTGACTCACTCTATGGGTGAAAATATGACGGGATTTCACTTCGGTATGACAGTGTAGAACTCACTCCCATTGGTGTCTCGTTTAAGATCACAGGGATAATCTTTTCTGAATTTTGCGTTGAAAACATCAGAACACACAAGGTATCGTGCCAAAGCTGGACACTGGATCGAAAACAGATGGCTATCTGATGATCCATACTGCACGATGGGCCGAATGGTATTTTCCGACTGTGTTAAAAAAACCTCAAAGACAACGAGAAACTAATGTGCAGCGAAAATGATCCAAAATGAAATGCATAAGTGGTTTCATTGAGAATAAATGCGACAGTTTCTGTCTCCTTCCCTTTTAATCTCACGGTTAGGAGTTGGTGCACTCTCTGAGGGGGAAAGGGTGATTCCTGGTCAGGGAATGGGCGATGTGTTCTGCAAAGATATCTTGCTAACAGTAGTTCTGACCGATTTTCTGTGGCCGTCAGGTCATTCGTTTTGTCTCAAACGTTGTTAAGAATAACATGAAACAAAGAACTGCAGATGTTTGAAATCTGAACCAAAACCAAGATTTGATAGAAAAACTCAGTAGGACAGTGGAGAGAAACAGAGTTAATGGTTCATATCAGCAGAGCGAGGTTACTTCGACATTTCTGTATTATATTTTTGGTAAAATGATCAGTTATCCCAGTCAGGATATTTACCAAAATCTTTCATTAACTTACAACCGTCAATGTTGAAAATTCAAAATGACTTTGTTGGCTGTAAGAATCCTTCCGTTACCCGGAGCTGGTGAAAGGCTGTGCTTAATAGTTACCTTTTTATTCCTATTTGTTTCTGTCAGTCAGCAGCCATGTCGATTGGAGAATTGGTCCTTTCAGTATCTCCCTCAATATGCGTCTCCATCTTTCTTTCTTTCTCTGTGAATGTACCTGACCCTCTTTCACATTCTCGGACTCTCGGTCTGCCCCATATTCCTCATTTCCCATTTCTGCTCTTTGAAAAGTCTGATATTCGGAGACAAATTGAGAGTAGACCAGCGAACAGGCTTTCTGCCCCCTCGGTAGCATGTGTGGGATTGGGCTCACATTCTCCGAATAATGTGTCTGGCACTTATTCCTGAGGTGAGGAGTCATTCCTTCCTCCAAATATTACGATCCTTTCGAGTTCTAAATAAACTTCATAATCCACAAGAAAAGAAACCGCAATCACAGTGCAAACCACAACGACAGGAGAGCAATGAAGTATTTCCTGTTGGTGTGGAATGAATGAATGTTGACAGCAGAGAATTAGGGTGAACAGCTCTTGGTGTCTGCGCCATTACTGCAACATTCACCGGCGAGTCTGCCATGTCTCCTGGCTCACCTCGTTATTCCCAACAAACTGGAAATGAACGAGGCGTAATAAAGGAGGAGGAGAAGCAGAAGTTCTTGTCAAACACAGGAAGGAAACTCCAGATTGAATTAATAGTTCGGAAGAAACAATATCCACTGGAGGAACTAAACCAGGGAGCAGATCAGGATCACCAAAATAGGCTGACACTCAAACAGGACGCATGGTTGACTGATGAGCAACACTGACTTGGGAGATTTTGAAACAACCATGTATTTGGTAAAATACTCAGGCACCACTACGATGTGAAATCTTGGTGGGCTGTTTATGATGTGGGTAAGTTCACGAACTGAGCCACGGCACCACACCACAAGTGGTTTTCTCATCCCAGTTCCTTCACCAATTGTTAACAGGAACTGGGAATTGTGTTTTTGCTGCATTAATGTTGCTCAGTGAGAATTGCACTCAAACCCACTTTTGCAAAGACAGTTTATGGCTGAACGTTCTGCACTGAAATTGTACAGAAAAAGACAATCTCCTCTTCCATTGGCTTCAAACTGATATGTTCAACTGTTTAAACTGACAGGATAAAGAGAATGTATTCATCCTCTCAGGGCCCATTAACCCTGTTAATATACACAGGGAACCTCACAAAAAGAGGAACAGGGTCATTGTGCTAAACTGACCTGAACAGGGTGTGAGTTAGTGTAAACAATATGGAGTAAAGATTTGGAGGTGCCGGTGTTGGACTGGGGTGGACAAAATTAAATAATCACACAACATCAGGTTATAGTCCAACAGGTTTATTTGATAGTACCAGCTTTTGGAGCGCTGTTCCTTCATCAGGTGGTTGTGGGGCATAACATCATACCACACAGAATTTATCGTAAAAGATTACAGGGTGATGGCACTGAAATAAAATATTTAAAACTGAAGTGGATTGTCTGTTCAGTCTGTATACTTTTAGAAATACCATGTTAGATTTTGTTCTTTCATATGTAAACCGTACGTAAAAATAGCTAAATTCTCAGGTAAATCTTTAACGATAGGTGCCCCCTCAGCTCAGATTCAGCCTTGAAGGTGTGAGGTTGAAATCTGCCTGTGTCCCAATGTTCTGTCGTGGCAGAAGCTGGGGGTACCCCTGCCTCATGGCTTTCAAGATGTATTTGACATCGGCAGTGAGGTTCCCACATCGGGTCCCATTGCCTAGGGTGATGGGACATCCTGGTGTGTTGTCTTTGTGGATTTTTTGTAGGCAGTAGAAGTCGCCTGAATGAGAAGTGCATTTCAGAGATTAGATCAGAGTGGTGCTGGAAAAGCACTTCAGGTCAGGCAGCATCCGAGGGGCAGGAAAATACACGTTTCGGGCAAAAGCCCTTTATCAGGATTTCGGAGGTGCCGAGCACAGAAACAGGCCCTCCATTCCACCTCGTCCCTGCTGACCAGATAACCGATATTAATTAGCTATATGAGCCAACATTTGTTCCTTACCCCTCCAAACAATCCCTGACTACATTCCATCCAGATGCCTTTTAAATAGAGACATAGAGATGTACAGCATGGAAATAGACCTATTTATTGTTTCCACCAAATAAAGGAGCTGGAGCAGCGTCTCTGCTTCCTCCTGTATTATAGAAAATAAAGGAGCTGGAACAGCGTCACTGCTTCCGTCTGTTTTATAGAAAATAAAGGAGCTGGAGCAGCGTCTCTGCTTCCTCATGTATTATAGAAAATAAAGGAGCTAGAGCAGCGTCACAGCTTCCTCCTGTATTATTGAAAATAAAGGAGCCGGAGCAGTGTCACTGCTTCCTCCTGTATTAGAGAAAATAAAGGAGCTGGAGCAGCGTCACTGCTTCCTCCTGTATTATAGAAAATAAAGGAGCCGGAGCAGCGTCACTGGTTCCTCCTGTATTGTAGAAAATAAAGGAGCTGGAGCAGCGTCACTGCTTCCTCCTGTATTATAGAAAATAAAGGAGCTGGAGCAGCGTCACTGCTTCCTCCTGTATTATAGAAAATAAAGGAGCTGGAGCAGCGTCACTGCTTCCTCCTGTATTATAGAAAATAAAGGAGCTGGAGCAGCGTCTCTGCTTCCTCCTGTATTATCAAAAATAAAGGAGCTGGAGCAGCGTCTCTGCTTCCTCCTGTATTATAGAAAATAAAGGAGCTGGAGCAGCGTCTCTGCTTCCTCCTGTATTATAGAAAATAAAGGAGCTGGAGCAGCGTCTCTGCTTCCTCCTGTATTATAGAAAATAAAAGAGCTGGAGCAGCGTCTCTGCTTCCTCCAGTATTATAGAAAATAAAGGAGCTGGAGCAGCGTCTCTGCTTCCTCCTGTATTAAAGAAAATAAAGGAGCTGGAGCAGCGTCACTGCTTCCTCCTGTATGAAAGAAAATAAAGGAGCTGGAGCAGCGTCCCTGCTTCCTCCTGTATTATAGAAAATAAAGGAGCTGGAGCAGCGTCTCTGCTTCCTCCTGTATTAAAGAAAATAAAGGAGCTGGAGCAGCGTCACTGCTTCCTCCTGTATGAAAGAAAATAAAGGAGCTGGAGCAGCGTCCCTGCTTCCTCCTGTATTATAGAAAATAAAGGAGCTGGAGCAGCGTCACTGCTTCCTCCCGTATTACAGAAAAATAAAGGAGCTGGAGCCGCGTCACTGCTTCCTCCTGTATTATAGAAAATAAAGGAGCTTGAGCAGCGTCACCGCTTCCTCCTGTATTATAGAAAGTAAAGGAGGTGGAGCAGCGTCTCTGCTTCCTCCTGTACTATAGAAAATAAAGGAGCTGGAGCCGCATCACTGCTTCCTCCTGTATTATAGAAAATAAAGGAGCTGGAGCAGCGTCACTGCTTCCTCCTGTATTATAGAAAATAAAGGAGCTGGAGCACCGTCACTGCTTCCTCTTGTATTATAGAAAATAAAGGTGCTGGAGCACCGTCACTGCTTCCTCCTGTATTATTGAAAATAAAGGAGCCGGAGCAGTGTCACTGCTTCCTCCTGTATTATAGAAAGTAAAGGAGCTGGAGCAGCGTCACTGCTTCCTCCTGTATTATAGAAAATAAAGGAGCTGGAGCACCGTCACTGCTTCCTCCTGTATTATAGAAAATAAAGGAGCTGGAGCAGCGTAACTGCTTCCTCCTGTATTATAGAAAGTAAAGGAGCTGGAGCAGCGTCTCTGCTTCCTCCTGTATTATAGAAAATAAAGGAGCTGGAACAGCGTCACTGCTTCCGTCTGTTTTATAGAAAATAAAGGAGCTGGAGCAGCGTCTCTGCTTCCTCATGTATTATAGAAAATAAAGGAGATAGAGCAGCGTCACAGCTTCCTCCTGTATTATTGAAAATAAAGGAGCCGGAGCAGTGTCACTGCTTCCTCCTGTATTATAGAAAATAAAGGAGCTGGAGCAGTGTCACTGCTTCCTCCTGTATTATAGAAAATAAAGGAGCTAGAGCAGCGTCACAGCTTCCTCCTGTATTATTGAAAATAAAGGAGCCGGAGCAGTGTCACTGCTTCCTCCTGTATTATAGAAAATAAAGGAGCTGGAGCAGCGTCACTGCTTCCTCTTGTATTATAGAAAATAAAGGAGCTGTAGCAGCGTCTCTGCTTCCTCCTGTATTATAGAAAATAAAGGAGCTGGAGCAGCGTCACCGCTTACTCCTGTATTATAGAAAATAAAGGAGCTGGAGCAGCGTCACTGCTTCCTCCTGTATTATAGAAAATAAAGGAGCTGGAGCAGCGTCACCGCTTCCTCCTGTATTATAGAAAATAAAGGAGCTGGAGCAGCGTCTCTGCTTCCTTTTGTATTATAGAAAATAAAGGAGCTGGATCAGCGTCACTGCTTCCTCCTGTATTATAGAAAATAAAGGAGCTGGAGCAGCGTCACTGCTTCCTCCTGTATTATAGAAAATAAAGGAGCTGGAGCATCGTCACTGCTTCCTCCTGTATTATAGAAAATAAAGGAGCTGGAGCAGCGTCTCTGCTTCCTTTTGTATTATAGAAAATAAAGGAGCTGGAGCAGCGTCACTGCTTCCTCCTGTATTATTGAAAATAAAGGAGCTGGATCAGCGTCACTGCTTCCTCCTGTATTACAGAAACTAAAGGAGCTGGAGCAGCGTCACTGCTTCCTCCTGTATTATAGAAAATAAAGGAGCTGGAGCAGCGTCTCTGCTTCCTCCTGTATTATAGAAAATAAAGGAGCTGGAGCAGCGTCACTGCTTCCTCCTGTATTATAGAAACTAAAGGAGCTGGAGCAGCGTCACTGCTTCCTCCTGTATTATAGAAAATAAAGGAGCTGGAGCAGCGTCACTGCTTCCTCCTGTATTATAGAAAATAAAGGAGCTTGAGCAGCGTCACTGCTTCCTCCTGTATTATAGAAAATAAAGTAGCTGGAGCATAGTCACTGCTTCCTCCTGTATTATAGAAAATAAAGGAGCTGGAGCAGCGTCACTGCTTCCTCCTGTATTATAGAAAATAAAGAAGCTGGAGCAGCGTCACTGCTTCCTCCTGTATTATAGAAAATAAAGGAGCTGGAGCAGCGTCACTGCTTCCTCCTGTGTTATAGAAAATAATGGAGCTGGAGCAGCGTCACTGCTTCCTCCTGTGTTATAGAAAATATGTTGGCACTCCCACCAATTTTCCAATGTAATGTCACTCTGCACTGAGTCTCCCATTTATTGATTCCCACCAAATCTCCCAGTTACTCATACCCCTGTACTAATTCTTCTATTTACTGGTCGCCGAGCCCGATTCGACTATTAAAGGGTGCGCTACCCTCATTCTCCCATTTCCTGGTGCCATACACCCATTCTGTCATTTAGCTCCACTGTGCACCAGTTCATCCATTCAGTATTTCCCTGCAACAATTCTCCCATTTAGTAGTTCGCTGCCAGAATTCTCTGATCTTGCGATCCCTGCATCAAATCTCCAAATTACCAACCTGACACATATCTTCCCTATCCTGTTGAACTGCACCAACTCCCCCATTTCGTGTGCACTGTATTGAATCTGGACCACTAATCCTTTGCAACATCTGTCCTATTTACTGATTCGCTGCCCGTGTTCTCCCATTTGCTCCAATTCTCGAAGTTATCAGCACCCTGCACCAGGTCTCTCATTTACTGATACCCCACACCAATTCTCCAATTCAGTGTTGCTTAGCACCATTTTCCCCAATTCCTGAAGTCCTGAACAATTTCTCCACTCAGTGTTGCCTTACACCAATCCTCAGACTGACTGATGCTCTCGCCCAATTTAGGGGTGCGCTACTCTAAATCTCCCAAAAGGTCATGTCCTGTCCCAATTCTACCATTTAGTGCAACGCAGCATAACTCACCCAATTAGCACTGAACTGCACTAATTCACCCATTATCTGATGTCCTGTTGAAAATTCTCACATTTCGATAAGCCCTTGCGAAATTTATCCATTTAGTATTTTATTGCAATGACTCTTCAATTTAGTGTACAGCTTCCAGAATTATTAAATTTAGGCGGAGACAGGTTGGACTGAGGGGTCTGTTTCCGTGCTGTACATCTCTAAGGCTGTAATTAGTGCTTTCCTTCCCTTCATCAGGAAGGGCCTTTGCCCGAAACGTTGATTTCGCTGCTCGTTGGATGCTGCCTGAACTGCTGTGCTCTTCCAGCACCACTAATCCAGTATTTAATTTTCAGCATCTGCAGTCATTGTTTTTACCTTGTTAATTTCACCAACTCACCCATTGAGGTTATCCTGCCCCAGTCCTCCCACTTAGAATTTAACGGCACCTGCATGAATTCTCCAATTATTGTTGTTCTGCAACAATTCCTTCAATTTAGTTGTTCCCTGATACACATTTCCAACGTACGGATGCCCTGCTGATTATATTTGTTCATTTAGTGATGTACTGACCTGACTCTCCAATTTACCGATGCTTCCAACATTTCTTTTTATTGATTCCATGGCCCCTATTCCCCAATTTAGACATGCTCTGCTCCAATTTTCTAATATATAGACACTCCCACCAGTTTTCCAATGTAAGGGCACTGTGCACAGAATCTCCCATTTATTGAAACCCACCAAATCTCCCATTTATTCATATCCCTGTACTAATCCTTCCATTTACTGATGCCCAACCCCGATTCTACAATTTAAGGGTGCGCTACTCTAATTCTCCCATTTACTGTCGCCATGCACCCATTCTGTAATTTAGCTCCACTGTGCACCAGGTCTTCCATTCAGTATTTCCCTGCAACAATTCTCCCATTTCGTAGACCACTGAGAGAATTATCTAATCTTGGCAATCTCTGCATCATATCTCCAAATTCCCCAAACTGCAAATATCCCCCCTTTCGTGGTGAACTGCACCAACTCCCCCATTTTGTGGTGCACTGTATTGAATCTGGACCGCAAATCCTTTGCAGCATTTGTCCTATTTCCTGATTCACTCTCCATGTTCTCCCATTTGCTCCAACTCTCGAAGTTATCAGCACCCTGCACCAGGTCTCTCATTTACTGATACCCCACACCAATTCTCCAATTCAGTGCTGCTTCGCACCATTTCCCCCAATTACTGATGTCCTGAACAGGTTCAGTGTTGCCTTACCCCAATCCCCATACTAACTGATTCCCTCGCCCAATTTAGGGGCGCCCTACTCTAAATCTCCCAAAAGGTAAAGTCCTGCTCCAATTCGACCATTTAGTTGCAACACAGCATAACTCACCCATTTAGTGCTGAACTGCACTAATTCACCCATTATCTGATGCCCTGTTGCAAATTCTCACATTTCGATAAACCCTTTCAAAATGTATCCATCTGGTATTTTCTTGCAATGATTCTCCAATTTACTGTAGAGCTGACAGAATTCTTAAATTTAGGCGTGGAGAGTTGGACTGAAGGGTCTGTTTCCGTGCTGTCCATCTCTAAGGCTGTAATTAGTGTCCCGCTTCCCTACACCAATTCTCCCATTTCCCATTGAGGTTTTCCTGCCCCAGTCCTCCCACTGAGAATTTCATGGCACCTGCATAAACTTTCCAATTATTGTTACCCTGCATCAATTCCTTCCAGTTAGTTGTTCCCTGATACACATCTTCCACGTACGGATGCCCTGCTGAATTGTTTTCATTTCGTGATGCTCTGAACTGAATCTCCAATTTACCAATGCTTACAATATTTCTTCTTTTTATTGATTCCCTGGCCCTTAATCCCCAATTTAGACATGCTCTGCTCCAACTTTCTAATACTTTGGCACTCCCACCAATTTTTTTAAAGTAACAGCACTGTGCACGAGATCTCCCATTTATTGATTCCCACCAAATCTCCCATTTACCCATATCCCTGTACTAATTCTTCTATTTACTGATGCCTGAGCCCGATTCTACCATTTAAGGGTACGCTACTCTAATTCTCACATTTACTGATGGCCCACACCAATTCTCCAATTCAGTGTTGCTAGCAACATTTCCCCCAATTACTGATGTCCTGAACAAGCTCTCCACTCAGTGTTGCCTTACACCAATCCTCATACTGATGCCCTCGCCCAATTTAGGGGCACCCTACGCTAAATCTCTCAAAAGGTAATGTCCTGCTCCCATTCTCCCATTTCGTGCAACACAGCATAATTCACCTATTTAGTGCTGAATTGCACTAATTCACACAGTATTTGATGCCCTGTTGCAAACTCTCACACATATCGATAAGCCTTTTCCCAATTTTTCTATTTAGTAGTTTCTTGAAATCATTCTCCAATTTAGTGGAGAGCTGCTGGAATTCTTAAATTGAGACGTGGACAGGTTGGACTGAAGTGTCTGTTTCCATGCTGTACATCTCTAAGGCTGTAATTAGTGCTCCGCTTCCCTGCCCCAATTCTCCCATTTCCCAATCCTGCACTATGTCGGGAATTTCGCCAACTCACTTATTGAGATTATTCGGTCTCTGTCCTGCATGGCACCTTTAATAGCACCTGCATGAATTCTCCAATTATTGTGGCACTGTATCAATTCCTTCCATTTAGTTGTTCCCTGACACACACACATCTTCTACGCACAGATGCCATGCTGATATTTTTTTTTCATTTAGTGATGCATTGAACTGAATCTCCAATTTACCAATGCTTGCAACATTTCTTCTTTTTATCTATTCCCTGGCCCGTATTCCCCAATTTAGACAGGCTTTGCTCCACTTTTCTAATGTAATGGCACTGTGCAGCAGATCTCCCAATTATTGATTCCCACCAAATCTCCCATTTCCTCATATCCCTGTACTAATCCTTCCATTTACTGATGCCTGAGCCCGATTCTACCATTTAAGGGTGCGCTACTCTAATTCTCCCATTCCCTGTTGCCATGCAGCAATTCTCTAATTTAGCTCCACTGTGCACCAGTACCATTTACTGATACCCCACATCAATTCTCCAATTCAGTGTTGCTTAGCACCATTTCGCCCAATTGCTGATGTCCTGAACAAGTTCTACATTCAGTGTTGCCTTACACCAATACTCATACTGACTGATGCTCTCGCCCAATTTAGGGGTGTCCGACTCTCATTCCCACATTAAGTAATTTCCTGTCCCAATTCTCCCATTTACTGCTAAACTGAAACTCTCCCATTTGGTTCTCACTGCATCAATTTGCCATTATTGGATGCTCTGTTCCAAATTCTCTTATTTCGATAAGCCCTTGCCCAATCCTTCCATTTAGTATTTCCTTGGAATGTTTCTCCAATTTCGTGGAGCGCTGCCAGAATTCTAAGATTGAGTCATACACAAGTTGGATTGAAGTGTCTGTTTCCATGTTGTACATCTCTATGATTGTATGGCTCTATTTATGACTCCGCTGCTCTGCACCATTTCTCCCATTTACCAATCCTGCACAAATCCTGAAACTGCACCAACTCTCCCATTGAGTATTATCCTGCCCTATTTAATGGCACCTGCATGAATTCTCCAGTTATTGTTGCCCTGCATCAATTCCTTCCTTTTAATTGTTCCCTGATACACATCTTCCACGTACGGGTGCCCTGCTGAATTGTTTTTATTTCGTGATGCACTGAACTGAATCCCCAATTTCCCGATGCTTGCAACATTTCTTCTTTTTATTGATCCCCTGGCCCCTATTCCCCAATTTAGACACGCTGTGCTCCAATTTTCCAATATATGAACACTCCTACCAGTTTCCCAAAGTAATGGCACTGTACACCAAATCTCCCATTTATTGATTCTCGCCAAATCACCCATTTACTCATCCCCCTGTACTAACTCTTCCATTTACAGGTGCCCGAGCCCGATTTACCATTTAAAGGTGCGCTACTCTAATTCTCCCATTTACTGGTGCCATGCACTTATTTTGTATTTTAGCTCCACTGTGCACCAGGTCTTCCATTTTTTATTCCTCTCCAACACTTCTCCAATTTTCTCGTCTGCTGCCAGAATTCTCTAAGCTTTGCCATCTCTGCATCATATCTACAAATTATCGATCCTACATATTTCCTCCCTTTTATGGTGATCTGCACCAATGCTCCCATGTCGTGGTACACTGTATTGAAACTGGACCAATAATCCTTTGCAACATTTGTCCTATTTACTGATTCACTGCCCGTGTTCTCCCAGTTGCTCCAATTCTCGAAGTTATCAGCACCCTGCACCAGGTCTATCATTTACTGATTCCCCACACCAATTCTCCAATCCCGTGTTGCTGAGCACCACTTTCCCCAATTACTGATGTCCTGAACCAGTTCTCCTCACAGTGTTGCCTTACACCAATCCTCATACTGACTGATGTCCTCGAACAATTTAGGGTGTCCAACTCTAAACCTCCCATCAAGTATTGTCCTGCCCGAATTCTCCCATTTAGTGTTACACTGCACCAATTCTCCCATTAACTGATGCCCTGTTACATTTCTCACATTTCGATAAGCCCTTCCCCAATTCTCCCAGTAAGTAGTTCCTTGCAATGATTCTCCAATTTAGTGGAGCGCTGCCAGAATTCTTTAATTGTGGCATGGATAATTTGGACTGAAGAATCTGTTTGTGTGTTGTAAATCTCTGTGATTGTATGACTCCATTAATGGCTATTTCCCCCATTTCCCAATCCTGCACACATCCTGGAACTGCACCAACTCTCCCACTGAGTGTTATCCTGCTCCAGTGCTCCCACTTCTAATTTAAATGGCACCTGCATGAATTCTCCAATTAATGATGCCCTGCATTTTTTTTCATTTAGTGACGCACTGATCTGAATCTCCAGTTAACTGATACTTGCAACACTTCTTTTATTGAAGGTAGAAGACAGAGGGTGTTGGGGAGGGGTGCTTTTCAGACTGGAGGCCTGTGACCAGCAGTGTGTCACAAGGATCGGTGCTGGGTCCACTGTTGTTTTGTCATTTATATAAATGATTTGGATGTGACCATAGGATGAATGGTTAGTAAGTTTGCAGATGACAGTAAAATTGGAAGTGTCAAGGACAGTGAAGATGGTTACCTCAGATTACAATGGGATCTTGATCAGATGGGCCTCTGGGCTGAGGAGTGGAAGATGGAGATTTATTTAGTCAAGTCTGAGGTGCTGCATTTTGGAGAAGCAAAAGAGAGCAGGACTTACACACTTAATGGCAAGGTACTCGGGATGTTGCTAAACAAATAGACCTGGAGTGCAGTTTCATAGATCGTTGAAATTGGACAAACATTTTTATAAGATAGTGAAGAAGGTGTTTGTCATTTTTGTCTTTATTGGTCAGTTCATTGTGTAAAGGAGTTGGGAGGTCATGTTGCAGAATTTGTTCGGCCACTTTTGGAATATAATGTGCAATTCTGGACTCCCTCCTGTAAGAAGGGTATTGTGAAACTTTAAAGGGTGTAGAAAAGATTTACACGGATGTTGCCAAGGTTGGAGGGTTTGTGCTGGAGGGTAAGACTGTCTCGATTGAGATTATTATCCCTGGAGCGTCAGTGGCTGAGGGGGATCCTTATAGACGTTCACAAAAACATTAAGGACCTCAAAAGGGTATAAAGGCAAGGTGATTTCCCTGTGGTGTGGGAGTCCAGAAGCAGATGGCATATGTTAAAATTGAGAGGGAAATATAAAAGGGACCTAAGGGGAACATTTTTCAATCAGCGGGCACTGTGTGCATGAGCTGCCAGAGGAAGTAGTGGAGGCTGGTACAATTACAACATTTAAAAGGTATCTGGGTGGGTGTAGGAATTAAAAAGGGTTCAGAGGAACATGGGCCAAATTCTGACAAATAGGATGAGATTGACATCGGATATCAGTTCGGCATTGATGTGTTGGACTGAATGATTTGTTTCTGAGCTTATATTGCTCTGAGTGGGTTGAGCTCCGGATTGTAGATTTATAAAGCAGAAAATAAAGTATGGTACAGCTATAGACCAAGGAATCCTGGTGATCTCATCAGCTTTATCCTGTTTCCCTGATCATCCTCCTTAAATCAATCCATTTTTCCGATCCTCATTCAGAATTCCTGTAGCTCTGTAACTGACCTGGAACAATGTGTTGAAAGTCCTATTGCAGTCCACACGAGGTACCTTTCCCACTGCCCTGCTCCCACGGCCTGCAATGCTGCAGACTGAGCAGACAACCCGAACGACAATGATGAGCTCCTTCTGGCCCACGGCCCTCCTTCTCACTGAATGAAGACAATCACCAGAAGCAGAATCCAGCTCTTGTTTGAGCCTTGAATACCTTACTCTCTCTCACTGACTGAAGATTGGACTCAGAAACAGAAATGAAATCAACTTCCTATCTGCATTGTGTCACTCTTTAAGATCTCTGTGTGTCTGAGTTCAGGTCATTTGATTGGAGACTGTGGATAGTGGGTCCCCAGTGAAATGGAAAGAATGGTGGAGGAGCTAACTGAGGGACATCTCTCAAAGTGAGAGTCAGAAAGATGGTATTCCACATTGCAAGGGTTTAAGGGGAATTGATTGCTCAGAATAATGTTATACAGATGTTTGTAAAACTTAGGAACTCTGATTGTTTTGAGGCTGGAGTTTATTTTATCCTTGTCTCGATTTGACACATTAACCCTCCCTCCCCACCACTACAGAAGCTGTTGGAACTGTTCAGTGTTTCCAGCGGCTTCTGTAATTATTTCAGGTTCCTGATGGGAGCAGTCTCTCACTTTTCGAACAAAACAAACCCATCCTTGTGCTGCAACCAATATTTCAATAAGAAATGGGAAGCAGCAGATGGGAAAGCTTCCGAGATGCCGAGCAATGCTGCCCGGTTCCACGCTGCAATTCACAGGGACCATCGCCAGGAAAAGCTCTTTTCTCTGTGAACAAACGGAATATCAAGGAGTCGGATTGGGGAATGTGTCCTCTCACAGAAACAGGAACAGGGAGATGTCATTCCCTCTGAAATAAACACAGGCCATGCTGAGAAATCTGATAAGGTCAGGCAGCATCTATAGGGAGAAGGGAAAGGTTACCCCGTGTGTTATGAGGGTGGGGGGATTCAGCAGAGCAGAAGGAAGTTAGAAAAGTAATGATTTCTGAGCAATTGGAATGGGGGTAACGCTGAAGAAAGAATGAGATGGTTTGTAATAGGGTGGAGGCTGCAGAGATTTAATGATAAACGGTTCCATGGAACCAAATCCAAAGGGATTGGGAGTTGGTTCAGTAAACATCTAAGAGCTCAGGAAATGTGAGCAGGAGGAGACTGTACAGCCTGTTTAAACTGTTCAGTCTGTTCTGGCAGTCAATCCAATCAGAGCTGGTTTGAGATTTCAAATCCGGTTTCCTATCCACTCCCCAAATCTCGTGAATCCCTGAGACGATGGCAATCTGTCTATTCCAATCAGAAATGTACTCAGTGAGGGAGCATCCACAATCCTCAGGAAGAGAGAATATTAAAGACTCAGAGGGCTTAGAGTGAAGGGCTGTCTCCTCATCTCAGTCCCAAATTACCTGCCCCTTACCCTGAGAGGGTGGTAATCAAACCCGAATGAACTGCGGATGCTGTAACATTAACGCTGATTTCTCTGCACAGATGCTGCCTGTCCTGCTGAGCTTTTCCAGCAACTCCTGAGACTGTGTTATTGTGTTTCAGATTCCCAGACCCTCAGGATTAATTTCTCAGCATCTCCCCTCTCAAGCCTCTTCACAATCTGATACATTGAAATGAAATCGCCTTTCAATTTTCTCGAATATAGACCCAATTTATTCAGAAGCTCAGCACTGGAGCACACGGGTCCCAAATACTGAGCTTTATTTTGTGGTTCTGTTCGCCGAGCTTGGAATTTGTGTTGCAGATGTTCCGTCCCCTGTCTAGGTGACATCCTCAGTGTTTGGGAGTCTTCTGTGAAGCGCTTCTGTGATGTTTCCTCCGGCATTTATAGTGGTTTGAATCTGCCGCTTCCGGTTGTCAGTTCCAGCTGTTTGCTGCAGTGGTCGGTATATTGGGTCCAGGTTGATGTGCTTATTGATTGAATCTGTGGCCCTTTTGAATAGTGTCTTGATGCAACTTATTTTGTGTGTGTTGGGGTGGTTGCTTACGTAGTTCAGGACTTGGTCTGTGTGTGTGCTTCCCTGTAAACCTTTGTGGTGAATTCTCCGTTCGGTGTTCTCTGTACCACCACGTCTAGGAATGGGAGTTGGTTGTCCTTTTCTTCCTCTCTAGTGAATCGGATTCCTGTGAGTGTGGCGTTGATGATCTGGTGTGTGTTCTCTATTTCTGTGTTTTTAATGATTACAAAGGTGTCATCCACATATCTGACCCACAGTTTGGGTTGAATTTGCGGTTAGACTGTTTGTTCTAATCTTTGCATTACAGCTTCTGCTGTGAGTCCAGAGATGGGTGAGCCCATGGGTGTGCTGTTGATTTGTTCATATATTTGGTTGTTGAATGTGAAGTGTGTTGTGAGGCCCAGGTCCAGTAGTTTGAGTATGCCATCTTTGTTGATAGGTTCCCCGTCCTGTTGTCTGTTCTGTATGTCCAGCAGGTTGGCTATTGTTTCTATGGCGAGGGTTTTGTCGATAGAGGTGAACAGTGCCGTTACATCGAATGAGACCATAGTTTCTTCCTTGTCAATGTGTATATTTCAAAAGGGCCACAATACACTGCAGCACACCAGAACTGCAAAAAGAGGAAGAGGAACACGTATACAAGGTATTTGCCAAAAACTGATACTCCCGCAATTTCATCAACAGATGCCGAAGGGAGAGACAATGGAATGAGGACATGCCACAACCCAAAGGACTAGCCACACTACCATATATCAAGAACATTTCCGAACTGACAGCCAGACTACTGCGACCACGAGGACTCATAACAGCACACAAACCAACAGCCACGCTCAGACAACAACTCACCAGGACGAAGGACCCGATACCCAACAAGAGCAAAACCAACGTAGTGTACATAATCCCATGCAAGGACTGCACAAAATACTACATAGGACAAACAGGAAGACAGCTAACGATCTGCATCCAAGAACACCAACTAGACATGAAATGACACGACCAGCTATCCTTAGTAGCCACACACACACAGATGACAAGCAACATGAATTCGACTGGGACAACACTACTATTATAGGACAAGCCAAACAGAGAACAGCCAGGGAATTCGGAGAGGCATGGTACTCATCCACAGACTCTATCAACAAACACATCGACCTGGACCCAATATACCGGCCACTGCAGTGGACAGCTGGAACTGACAACCGGAAGCGGCAGAGACAGGCCACTATAAATGCCGGAGGAAAGATCACAGAAGCGCTTCACAGGAGGCTCCCAAGCGCTGAGGATGTCACCGAGACAGGGGACGAAACGTCTCCAACACAAATTCCCAGCTCGGCCAACAGAACCACAACAACGAGCATTTATTTATTTATAAACATAAATTATTTATAAACATAAATAATATTACATATAATAAATAACAAATATTTATGATAATAAATATAATAATTATCTGTAATTCAGTGTGGAAACCCAACAAGTGACTAAAAATTTTTAAAACTGTACTCTGCTGTTTTATCCTTCTTATTACATCATTCTCTTCCCTTCTGTAGTTGATCTCCTTGCCTCTATTTTCATTTTATCCTCATTTAACCAATTTACCAATTTATGCTTGTCTAACTTTAAAGCCTGTTCCTAACTATACATTTTGGAATCTTAATTGTCATAATCTGAAAGCTACTTTTAAGATTTGAATTTTCAGCTAATCAAAAATTGCAAGAGGAGAATAACTAAATCGGTGATTTGTCTCATTCACTTGTCCTGGTCACTGTATCACATGGTTGTGACATTATGGAGCTTGCCAGCTCCATGGCAACGTGGCAGTGATGCTACAAAAGAAAGTAGTTGTTATACCATCCTATTCCTCGATATGTTTGCCTGTCCCTATTTCCCAAAGGTTGGAATGCTGGGTGACAACAACACCTGTTTAAGTCAGGCAGTAGTTCTTTTTCATCCGTTCGGGACACCTAATGATATGGATAGAATTCAGTTTGAATTTCTGAAGAGAGCCCTGATTGGAGTGGTACCAAGCAGACTTTATGTATTACTGAGTGGGGATCCAGCTGAAGAAGATTATGGAAAATAAGTTTTCAGTTATTTTTGTGGATATTGGAGGATCACCAGAGCTTAGTTCTCATTGTCTAGCTTTGAGATCAGATCTCCTCTGTTTAATATATCAATGAATATTATTTTTACAATATATATACCTAAGTATTATACAACATTTTATTTTCTTATTTAATTTATATATATATAAAATTCATTTATTCAGTATTTAATATTTAAAATGTAAAATACATACAGTTCGCAACTTTGAAATCCACTATAATTACCTAGTTTTAGTCCCTTAATTTAAATCCAAAATTAAGTTCCTTAAGTAGTCCTGACTGGTCATTGCTCCATTATAATGCTATAGGTCGTGAAATAACTGGAGCTGCGTTGAACGCATTTGTTTAATCAAATTAAAAAAAACTTCTAATGTATGCATAATGGCCACATGCAAGGACACAGATATTAACCTTGGGATTTTCTTTTGATGATTTATCGCAATCTAATGTTGAACTGAAACTTCAACTGTATTGAGGGAGTGGCCTTCCTGACTAAATCTATGGCTGGCACATCATAATCACCAATGAAACACATCAGTCTTTACATTAAGTGGAAACAAATGAGTCTGAAACAAAAAAAGTTATAATGTTGTTTTCCTCCGTATAAAGCTGATTTGAAATCTAATAAGGTTGGCTTTCATGTAAGGATAACAGAGATTAGTTAGAAGCTGACAGGAAGGCAGGCATGACCTGTAAAAAGAACAGGAATTAATATTTTATTTCATAATCATTAAAAATCCTTAACCTTAAAAAGAAATCATGTTAAATTTCCATAATAGAAATCAGATTCAAAACAGTCCTGGTTCTCAAGCTCCAGGGAACAAAGTACAAACATTCAATCACCAAGTGTGCATTCAAACCGAATCACAAAGGGTTAAACTTTCTACCAGCTCTACAGCTCTTTTTCCTCTCTCTCACACACACACCATATCACAGTTTTTAGCTTGGGAGTTTAGTCTGATAAATCCTGGCTGTGGCATCATTGCTTAACCAAGTGTGGAAGAATTGTTACTGCTGGCCAGCCTTATCTTTTAACACATCAAGAAAGACCAGCCACCTTCCATATTCCATAAACAAAGAATAATCACCTAAACAAACAAACAAAAGCAATAAACCAAGACAGGCCGAGCTGGACAGATGTAACAGGTACAACAAACAACAAAACTAGTGAGTGTCCAACCATCGAACCTTTGAGTGGGGAAAGGGGATTATTTTGTGAAAAACTGGTGATTCATCCTCTGTCTCTTCCACAAGGTCCTAATAGAATGATGCAGTTGATTGGGGGGGGTGGGGGCTCCAACCCAGCCTAGATGGTTTGTTTAGACTGCTGTAACTACAGAGAGAGACAAGCAGTTTAATAGCATAGAATTATACTACGCATTAATAGCATTTAAATTCCAAGTTCTGAATTATTGGTGCTGGAAGAGCACAGCAGTTCAGGCAGCATCCAAGTTGCTTCGCAATCGACGTTTCGGGCAAAAGCCCTTCATCAGGAATAAAGGCAGTGAGCCTGAAGCATGGAGAGATAAGCTAGAGGAGGGTGTGGGTGGGGAGAAAGTAGCATAGAGTGCAATGGGTGAGTGGGGGAGGGGATGAAGGTGACAGGTCAGGGAGGAGAGGGTGGAGTGGATAGGTGGAAAAGGAGATAGGCAGGTCGGACAAGTCCGGACAAGTCATGGGGACAGTTACTGAGCTGGAAGTTTGAAACTAGGATGAGGTGGGGGAAGGGGAAATGAGGAAACTGTTGAAGTCCACATTGATGCCCTGGGGTTGAAGTGTTCCAAGGCGGAAGTTGAGTCGTTCTTCCTCCAGGCGTCTGGTGGTGAGGGAGCGGCGGTGAAGGAGGCCCAGGACCTCCATGTCCTCGGCAGAGTGGGAGGGGGAGTTGAAATGTTGGGCCACGGGGCGGTTTGGTTGATTGGTGCGGGTGTCCCAGAGATGTTCCCTAAAGCGCTCTGCTAGGAGGCGCCCAGTCTTCCCAATGTAGAGGAGACCACATCGGGAGCAACGGATACAATAAATGATATTAGTGGATGTGCAACTAAAACTTTGATGGATGTGGAAGGCTCCTTTAGGGCCTTGGATAGAGGTGAGGGAGGTGGTGTGGGCGCAGGTTTTACAGTTCCTGCAGTGGCAGGGGAAAGTGCCAAGATGGGAGGGTGAGTTGTAGGGGGGCGTGGACCTGACCAGGTAGTCACGGAGGGAACGGTCTTTGCGGAAGGCATAAAGGGGTGGGGAAGGAAATATATCCCTGGTGGTGGGTTCTGTTTGGAGGTGGCAGAAATGTCGGCGGATGATTTGGTTTATGCGAAGGTTTGTAGGGTGGAAGGTGAGCACCAGGAGGGTTCTGTCCTTGTTACAGTTGGAGGGGTGGGGTCTGAGGGTGGAGGTGCGGGATGTGGAAGGGCATCTTTAACCACGTGGGCAGGGAAATTGCGGTCTCTAAAGAAGGAGGCCATCTGGTGTGTCCTATGGTGGAACTGGTCCTCCTGGGAGCAGATACGGCGGAGGCGGAGGAATTGGGAATACGGGATGGCATTTTTGCAAGAGGTAGGGTGGGAAGAGGTGTAATCCAGGTAGCTATGGGAGTCGGTGGGTTTGTAAAAAATGTCAGTGTCAAGTCGGTCGTCATTAGTGGAGATGGAGAGGTCCAGGAAGGGGAGGGAGGTGTCAGAGATGGTCCAGGTAAATTTAAGGTCAGGGTGGAATGTGTTGGTGAAGTTGATGAATTGCTCAACCTCCTCACGGGAGCACGAGGTGGCGCCAATGCAGTCATCAATGTAGCGGAGGAAGAGGTGGGGAGTGGTGCCGGTGTAATTACGGAAGATCAACTGTTCTACGTAGCCAACAAAGAGACAGGCCCACGTATGGGCCCCAGCTATGCCTAACCCTCACCCTAACCCTATCACATGTTCCAGAGCCTAGCCCCTGGTTTAATCCGGCCTATCCCACACTCTCATGCACTTTGTTTCAGACCCTAACCCCTGGATTATTCCGGCCTCCCCACACTCTCATGCACTTTGTTTCAGACCCTAACCCCTGGATTATTCCAGCCTATCCCACACTCTCAGACACCATGTGTTCCAGGCCCTAATGCCTGCATTAATCCGGCCTATCCCACACTCCCAGCTACCTTGTTCCAGACACTAACCCCGGAATTGAATCGGCCTTCCACATATTTTCTGGCACTTTGTACCAGACCCTAACCCCTGGATTAATCCGGCCTATCCTTCTCCTGCAGACACTGCATTCCAGACCCACACTGCTGGATTAATCCGGCCTATCCTACACTCTCAGACACTGTGTTCCAGACCCTCACTCCTGCATTAATCCAGTCTATCCCACACTCTCAAATGCTGTGTCCCAGACCTTAACCCCTGGATTAATCCGGCCTATCCTACACTCTCAGACACTGTGTTCCAGGCCCTAACCCCTGCATTAATCCAGTCTATCCCACACTCTCAAATGCTGTGTCCCAGACCTGAACAACTGGATTAATCCGACCGATTCCACACTCTCAGAAATTGTGTCCAAGATCCTAACCCCTGGATTAATCCGGCCTTTCCCACACTCTCAGACACTGTGTTCCAGACCCTAACCCCTGGATTAATCTGGCCTTTCCCACACTCTCAGAAACTGTGTCCCAGATCCTAACCCCTGGATTAATCCGGCCTTTCCCACACTCTCAGGCACATTTTTCCAGAACCTAAGCCCTGCATTGAACCGGCCTCCCCACACTCTCAGACACTGTGGCCCAGATCCTAACCCCTGGATTAATCCGGCCTGCCCCACAATCTCAGAAACTGTGTTCCAGACCCTAACCCCTGGATTAATCTGGCCTTTCCCACACTCTCAGACACTGTTCCAGATCCTAACCCCTGGATTAATCCGGCCTATCCTACACTCTCAGACACTGTTCCAGATCCTAACCCCTGGATTAATCCGGCCTATCCCACACTCTCAGACACTTTGCGCCAGACCCTAACCCCCGGATTAATCCGTCCTATACCACACTCTCAGGCACTTTGTTCCAGATCCTAACCCCTGGATTAATCCGGCCTCTCCCACAATCTCAGCCACTGTGTTCCAGACCTTAACCCCTGGATAGAAACAGCCTGTCCCACAATCTCAGGGACTGTATTCCATACACTAACCCTTGGATTAATCCAGCCAATCCTACACTCTCAGACACTGTTCCAGATCCTAACCCCTGGATTAATCCGGCCTTTCTCACACTCTCAGACACTGTGTTCCAGACCTAACCCCTGGATTAATCTGGCCTTTCCCACGCTCTCGGACACTGTGTTACAGACCCGAACCCCTGGATTGACCTGGCCCATCCCACACTCTCAGGCACTGTGTTCCAGGCCCTAACCCCTGGATTAATCCGGCCTAACCCACACTCTCAGGCACTTTGTTCCAGAACCTAACCCCTGGATTGACCTGGCCTATCCTACACTCTCAGACACTGTGTTCCAGACCCGAACTCCTGCATTAATCCAGCCTATTCCACACCCTCAAATGCTGTGTTCCAGATTCTAACCCCTGGATTAATACGGTCTATCTCACATTCGAAGTCTCTGTGTTCCAGACGCTAACCCCTGGATTTTTCCAGCCTACCCAACACTCTCAGACAGTTTGTTCCAGACCGTAACCTACGTACTAATCCGGCCTATGCCACACTCTCAGACATTGTGTTCCAGACCCTAAACCCTGGATTAATCCGGCCTCCCCACACTCTCAGACACTGTATTCCAGACACTAACCCCTGGATTAATCCGGCCTATCCCACACTCTCAGACACTGTATTCCACACACTAACCCCTGGATTAATCCAACCTATCCTACACTCTCAGGCACTGTGTTCCAGACCCTCACCCCTGGATTTATCCAGTTTACCCTACACTCACGGACACTGTGTTGCAGACACTATACCCTGGATTAATCCGGCCTATCCCACACTCTCTGGCTCTTTGTTCCAGACCCTAACCCCTGTTTTAATCCGGCATGTCCCACACTCTCAGGCGCTGTGTTCCAACCCTAACCCCTAGACTAAACTGGCCAATCCCACACTCTCAATCACTGTGTTCCAGACTCTATCCCTGGATTACGCCGGCCTATCCTACACTCTCGGACACAGTTTTACAGACACTAATCCCTGGATTAATCCGGCCGGTCCCACACTCTCAGACACTGTATTCCAGACACTAACCCCTGGAATATTCCAGCCTACCCCACACTCTCAGACACTGTATTCCAGACGCTAACCCCTGGATTGACCCAGCCTATCCCACACTCTCAGACACTGTGTTCCAGACACTAACCCCTGGATTTATCCAGTTTTTCCTACACTCTCAGACACTGTGTTCCAGACCCTAACCCCTGGATTAATCCGGCCTATCCTACACTCTCACGCACGGTGTTCCAGACCTACACCATTGGATTGACCCGGCATATCCCACACGCTCAGACACTCGGTTCCAGACCCTAACTCCTGAATTAATCCGGCCTCCCCCACACTCTCAGACACTGTGTTCTAGAACCTAACCCCTGGGGTAATCTGGCCTATTCCATACTCGGTCACTGTGTACCAGACCCTAACTCCTGGCGTAATCTGGCCTATCCCACATTCTCAGGCACTTTGTTCCAGACCCTAACCCCTGTATTAATCCAGCCTATCCCACACTCTCAGGCACTTTGTTCCAGACCCTAACCCCTGGATTAATCCGGCCGATTTCACACTCTCAGACACTGTGTTCCAGACACTAACCCCTGGATTAATCTGGCCTATTCCACACCCTCAGGCACTTTGTGCCAAACCCTAACCCCTGGATTAATCCGGCCGATATCACACTCTCAGATACAGTGTTCCAGACCCTAACTCCTGGATTAATACGGCCTATTTGACACCCTCAGACACTGTGTTCCAGACCTACACCATTGGATTGACCCGGCCTACCCCACACTCTCAGACACTCTGTTCCAGACCCTAAACCCTGGATTAATCCGGCCTATCCCACACTCTCAGGCACTTTGTCCCAGACCCTAACCCCTGGATTAGTCCGGCCTCTCCCACACTCTCAGACACTGTGTTCCAGATCCTAACCACTGGATTAATCCGGCCTACCCCACACTCTCAGACACTGTGTTCCAGACACTAACCCCTGGATTGACCCGGCCTATCCCACACTCTCAGACAGTTTGTTCCAGACCGTAACCTACGTATTAATCCGGCCTATGCCACACTCTCAGACATTGTGTTCCAGACCCTAAACCCTGGATTAATCCGGCCTCCCCACTCTCTCAGACACTGTATTCCAGACACTAACCCCTGGATTAATCTGGCCTATCCCACACTCTCAGACACTGTATTCCACACACTAACCCCTGGATTTATCCAACCTATCCTACACTCTCAGGCACTGTGTTCCAGACCCTAACACCTGGATTTATCCAGTTTATCCTACACTCTCAGGCACTGTGTTCCAGACACTAACCCCTGGATTAATCCGGCCTATCCTACACTCTCAGACGCTGTTCCAGATCGTAACCCCTGGATTAATCTGGCCTTTCCCACACTCTCAGAAACTGTGTCCCAGATCCTAACCCCTGGATTAATCTGGCCTTTCCCACACTCTCAGGCACATTTTTCCAGAACCTAAGCCCTGCATTGAACCGGCCTCCCCACTCTCAGGCACTGTGTTCCAGAGACTGACCATTGGATTGACTCGGCCTATTCAACACTCTCAGACACTGAGTTCCAGACCCTAAATCCTGGATTATTCCGGCATCCCCACACTCTCAGGCACTTTGTTCCAGATCCTAACTCCTGGATTAATCAGGCCTATCCCACACTCTCAGACACTGTGTTCCAGACACTAACCATTGGATTAATCCGGCCTATCCCACACTCTCAGACACTGTGTTCCAGGCCCTAATCCCTGGATTAATCCGGCCTATCCCACACTCTCAGACACTGTATTCCAGACCTTAACCCCTGGATAGAAATGGCCTGTCCCACAATCTCAGGGACAGTATTCAATACACTAACCCCTGGATTAATCCAGCCTCTCCTACACTCTCAGACACTGTTCCAGATCCTAGCCCCGGATTAATCTGGCCTTTCCCACACTCTCAGACACTGTGTTCCAGACCTAACCCCTGGATTAATCTGGCCTTTCCCACACTCTCAGACACTGTGTTCCAGACCTAACCCCTGGATTAATCTGGCCTTTCCCACACTCTCAGAAACTGTGTCCCAGATCCTAACCCCTGGATTAATCTGGCCTTTCCCACACTCTCAGGCACATTTTTCCAGAACCTAAGGCCTGCATTGAACTGGCCTCCCCACACTCAGGCACTGTGTTCCAGAGACTGACCATTGGATTGACCCGGCCTATTCAACACTCTCAGACACTGAGTTCCAGACCCTAAATCCTAGATTATTCCGGCATCCCCACACTCTCAGACACTGAGTTCCAGACACTAACCCCTGGATTAATCCGGCCTATCCCACACTCACCGACATTTTGTGCCAGACCCTAACCCCCGGATTAATCCGGCCTATCCCACACTCTCAGACACTTTGTGCCAGACCCTAACCCCCGGATTAATCCGGCCTATCCTACACTCTCAGACACTGTGTTCCAGACCTAACCCCTGGATTAATCTGCCCTTTCCCACGCTCTCAGACACTGTGTTCCAGGCCCTAATCCCTGGATTAATCCGGCCTATCCCACACTCTCAGACACTGTATTCCAGACCTTAACCCCTGGATAGAAACAGCCTGTCCCACAATCTCACGGACTGTATTCCATACACTAACCCCTGGATTAATCCAGCCTATCCTACACTCTCAGACACTGTTCCAGATCCTAACCCCTGGATTAATCTGGCCTTTCCCACACTCTCAGACACTGTGTTCCAGACCTAACCCCTGGATTAATCTGGCCTTTCCCACGCTCTCAGACACTGTGTTCCAGGCCCTAATCCCTGGATAAATCAGGCCTCCCGCACACTCTCGGACACTGTGTTACAGACCCGAACCCCTGGATTGACCCGGCCCATCCCACACTCTCAGGCACTGTGTGCCAGACCCTAACCCCTGGATTAATCCAGCCTATCCCACACTCACCGACACTTTGCGCCAGACCCTAACCCCCGGATTAATCCGGCCTATCCCACACTCTCAGACACTGTTCCAGATCCTAACCCCTGGATTAATCCGGCCTATCCTACACTCTCAGACACTGTTCCAGATCCTAACCCCTGGATTAATTCGGCCTATCCCACACTCTCAGACACTTTGCGCCAGACCCTAACCCCCGGATTAATCCGGCCTATCCCACACTCTCAGACACTTTGCGCCAGACCCTAACCCCCGGATTAATCCGTCCTATACCACAATCTCAGGCACTTTGTTCCAGATCCTAACCCCTGGATTAATCTGGCCTCTCCCCCAATCTGAGAAACTGTGTTCCAGACCCTAACCCCCGGATTAATCCGGCCTCTCCCACAATCTCAGCCACTGTGTTCCAGACCTTAACCCCTGGATAGAAACAGCCTGTCCCACAATCTCAGGGACTGCATTCCATACAATAACCCTTGGATTAATCCAGCCAATCCTACACTCTCAGGCACTGTTCCAGATCCTAACCCCTGGATTAATCCGGCCTTTCTCACACTCTCAGACACTGTGTTCCAGACCTAACCCCTGGATTAATCTGGCCTTTCCCACGCTCTCGGACACTGTGTTACAGACCCGAACCCCTGGATTGACCCGGCCCATCCCACACTCTCAGGCACTGTGTTCCAGGCCCTAACCCCTGGATTAATCCGGCCTAACCCATACTCTCAGGGACTTTGTTCCAGAACCTAACCCCTGGATTGACCTGGCCTATCCTACACTCTCAGACACTGTGTTCCAGACCCGAACTCCTGCATTAATCCAGCCTATTCCACACCCTCAAATGCTGTGTTCCAGATTCTAACCCCTGGATTAATACGGTCTATCTCACATTCGATGTCTCTGTGTTCCAGACGCTAACCCCTGGATTTTTCCAGCCTACCCAACACTCTCAGACAGTTTGTTCCAGACCGTAACCTACGTACTAATCCGGCCTATGCCACACTCTCAGACATTGTGTTCCAGACCCTAAACCCTGGATTAATCCGGCCTCCCCACACTCTCAGACACTGTATTCCAGACACTAACCCCTGGATTAATCCGGCCTATCCCACACTCTCAGACACTGTATTCCACACACTAACCCCTGGATTAATCCAACCTATCCTACACTCTCAGGCACTGTGTTCCAGACCCTCACCCCTGGATTTATCCAGCTTACCCTACACTCACGGACACTGTGTTCCAGACACTAACCCCTGGATTAATCCGGCCTATCCCACACTCTCTGGCTCTTTGTTCCAGACCCTAACACCTGTTTTATTCCGGCATGTCCCACACTCACAGACACTGTGTTTCAGTCCCTAACCACTGGATTGGCCCACTCTCCCCACACTCTCAGACACTGTATTCCAGACACAAACCCCTAGATTAATCCGGCCTATCCCACACTCTCCGGCACTTTGTTCCAGACCCTAACCCCTGGATTAATCTGTCATGTCCCACACTCACAGACACTGTGTTCCAACCCTAAACCCTAGACTAAACTGGCCAATCCCACACTCTCAATCACTGTGTTCCAGACCCTAACCCTGGATTACGCCGGCCTATCCTACACTCTCGGTCACAGTTTTACAGACACTAATCCCTGGATTAATCCGGCCGGTCCCACACTCTCACCCACATAATCACTGTATTCCAGACACTAACCCCTGGAATATTCCAGCCTACCCCACACTCTCAGACACTGTATTCCAGACGCTAACCCCTGGATTGACCCAGCCTATCCCACACTCTCAGACACTGTGTTCCAGAACTTAACCCCTGGATTTATCCAGTTTTTCCTACACTCTCAGACACTGTGTTCCAGACCCTAACCCCTGGATTAATCCGGCCTATCCTACACTCTCACGCAGGGTGTTCCAGACCTACACCATTGGATTGACCCGGCCTATCCCACACGCTCAGACACTCAGTTCCAGACCCTAACTCCTGAATTAATCCGGCCTCCCCCACACTCTCAGACACTGTGTTCTAGAACCTAACCCCTGGGGTAATCTGGCCTATTCCATACTCGGGCACTGTGTACCAGACCCTAACTCCTGGCGTAATCTGGCCTATCCCACATTCTCAGGCACTTTGTTCCAGACCCTAACTCCTGTATTAATCCAGCCTATCCCACACTCTCAGGCACTTTGTTCCAGACCCTAACCCCTGGATTAATCCGGCCGATTTCACACTCTCAGACACTGTGTTCCAGACACTAACCCCTGGATTAATCTGGCCTATTCCACACCCTCAGGCACTTTGTGCCAAACCCTAACCCCTGGATTAATCCGGCCGATATCACACTCTCAGACACAGTGCTCCAGACCCTAACTCCTGGATTAATACGGCCTATTTGACACCCTCAGACACTGTGTTCCAGACCTACACCATTGGATTGACCCGGCCTATCCCACACTCTCAGACACTCTGTTCCAGACCCTAAACCCTGGATTAATCCAGCCTCTCCCACACTCTCAGACACTGTGTTCCAGATCCTAACCACTGGATTAATCCAGCCTACCCCACACTCTCAGACACTGTGTTCAAGACACTAACCCCTGGATTGACCCGGCCTATCCCACACTCTCAGACACTTTGTGCCAGACCCTAACCACTGGATTAATCCAGCCTATCCCACAATCTCAGACACTGTGTTCCAGACCCTAACCCCTGGATTTTTCCAGCCTACCCCACACTCTCAGACAGTTTGTTCCAGACCGTAACCTACGTATTAATCCAGCCTATGCCACACTCTCAGACATTGTGTTCCAGACCCTAAACCCTGGATTAATCCGGCCTCCCCACACTCTCAGACACTGTATTCCAGACACTAACCCCTGGATTAATCTGGCCTATCCCACACTCTCAGACACTGTATTCCATACACTAACCCCTGGATTTATCCAACCTATCCTACACTCTCAGGCACTGTGTTCCAGACCCTAACACCTGGATTTATCCAGTTTATCCTACACTCTCAGGCACTGTGTTCCAGACACTAACCCCTGGATTAATCCGGCCTATCCTACACTCTCAGACGCTGTTCCAGATCGTAACCCCTGGATTAATCTGGCCTTTCCCACACTCTCAGAAACTGTGTCCCAGATCCTAACCCCTGGATTAATCTGGCCTTTCCCACACTCTCAGGCACATTTTTCCAGAACCTAAGCCCTGCATTGAACCGGCCTCCCCACACTCAGGCACTGTGTTCCAGAGACTGACCATTGGATTGACCCGGCCTATTCCACACTCTCAGACACTGAGTTCCAGACCCTAAATCCTGGATTATTCCGGCATCCCCACACTCGCAGGTACTTTGTTCCAGACACTAACCCCTGTATTAATCCGGCCTATCCCACACCCTCAGGCACTTTGTGCCAGACCCTAACCCCTGGATTAATCCGGCCTTTCCCACACTCTCAGACACTTTTTTCCAGAACCTAACCCCTGCATTGAACCGGCCTCCCCACACTCTCAGACACTGTGGCCCAGACCCTAACCCCTTGATTAATCCGACCAATCCCACTCTCTCAGACATTGTGCTCCAGAATGTAACCCCTGGATTGACCGGGCCTATCCCACACTCTCAGACACTGTGTTCCAAGGACTAACCCCTGGATTAATCCGACCTATCACACACTCTCAGACACTGTGTCCCAGACCCTAACCACTGGATCAATCCGGTCTAACCCAGATTCTCAGGCACTGTGTTCGAGACCCTAAACCCACTTTGTTCCAGATTCTAACCCCTGGATTAATACGGCCTATCTCACATTCGAAGTCACTGTGTTCCAGACCCTAACCCCTGGATTTTTCCAGCCTACCCCACACTCTCAGACACTTTGTTCCAGACCGTAACCTACGTATTAATCCGGCCTATCCCACACTCTCAGACACTGTGTTCCAAACCCTAAACCCAGGATTAATCCGGCCTATCCCACACTCTCAAGCACTGTTTTCCAGACCCTTGCCTCTGGATTAATCCGGCCTCCCCACACTCTAAGGCACTTTGTGCCAGACCCTAACCCCTGGATTAATCCGGCCTATCCCACACCCTCAGGCACTTTTTTCCAGAACCTAACCCCTGCATTGAACCGGCCACCCCACACTCTCAGATACTGTGCTGCAGACCCTAAACCCTGGATTATTTCGGCCTATCCCACACTCTCAGACAGTATATTCCAGACACAAACCCCTAGATTAATCCAGCCTATCCCATACTCTCAGACAATGTAACCAGACACTAGCCCCTGGATTAATCTGGCCTATCCCACAATCTCTGGCTCTTTGTTCCAGACCCTAACACCTGGATTGACCCGCTCTCCCCACACTCTCAGACACTGTGTTCCAGTCACTAACCCTGGATTAATCCGGCCTATCCCACACTCTCAGACACTGTATTCCAGACCTTAACCTCTGGATAGACACGGCCTATCCCATACTCTCAGACACTGTATTCCACACACTAACCCCTGGATTAATCCGGCCTCCCCGACACTCTCAGACACAGTGTTCCAGACCCTAATCCATGGAAAGACCTGGCCTACCCCACACTCTCAGACACTGTGTTCCAGTCACTAACCCTGGATTAATCCGGCCTATCTCTCACGCTCAGATACTGTGTTCCAGACCCTAACCCCTGGATTAATCCGGCCTATCCCACACTCTCAGGCACTGTGTTCCAGACCCTAACACCTGGACTAATCCGGCCTATCCCACACTCTCATACACTGTGTTCCAGACCCTAACCATTGAATTGACCCGGCCTACCCCACACTCTCAGACACTTTGTCCCAGACCCTAACCCCTGGATTAATCCGGACAATCCCACACCCTCAGGCACTTTTTTCCAGAACCTAACCCCTGCATTGAACCGGCCGCCCCACACTCTCAGATACTGTGTTCCAGACCCTAAACACGGGATTAATCCGGCCTATCCCACACTCTCAGACACTGCATTCCACACACTGACCCCTGAATTAATCCAGCCTATCCTACACTCTCAGACACAGTGTTCCAGACCCTAAACACTGGATTAATCCGGCCTATCCCACACTCTCAGACACTGTATTCCAGGCACTAACCCCTGGATTAATCCGGCCTATCCCACACTCTCAGATACTGTATTCCAGACACAAATCCCTAGATTAATCCAGCCTATCCCATACTCTCAGACAATGTAACCAGACACTAGCCCCTGGATTAATCTGGCCTATCCCACAATCTCCGGCACTTTGTTCCAGACCCTAACCCCTGGATTGACCCGCTCTCCCCATACTCTCAGACACTGTGTTCCAGACACTAACCCCTAGATTAATCCGGCCTATCCCACACTCTCCGGCACTTTGTTCCAGACCCTAACCCCTGTTTTAATCCGGCATGTCCCACACTCTCAGGCGCTGTGTTCCAACCCTAAACCCTAGACTAAACTGGCCTATCCCACACTCTCAATCACTGTGTTCCAACCCTAACCCTGGATTACGCCGGCCTATCCTACACTCTCGGACACAGTGTTACAGACCCTCACCCCTGGATTAATCCGGCTCTCCGACACTCTGACACTGAATTCCAGACACAAACCCCTGGATTAATCCGGCCTATCCCATACTCTCAGACAATGTAACCAGACACTAGCCCCTGGATTAATCTGGCCTATCCCAGAATCTCCGGCACTTTGTTCCAGACCCTAACCACTGGATTGGCCCACGCTCCCCACACTCTCAGACACTGTATTCCAGACACTAACCCCTGGATTAATCCGGCCTATCCCACACTCTCCGACACTTTGTTCCAGACCCTAACCCCTGTTTTAATCCGGCATGTCCCACACTCTCCGGCACTTTGTTCCATCCCTAAAACCTAGACTAAACTGGCCAATCCCACACTCTCAATCACTGTAATCCAGACCCTATCCCTGGATTACGCCGGCCTATCCTACACTCTCGGACACAGTGTTACAGACCCTAATCCCTGGATTAATCCGACCGATCCCACACTCTCAGACATTGTGTTCCAGATCCTAACCCCTGGATAGACCGGGTCTATTCTACACTCTCAGACACTGTGTTCCAGGCCCTAACCCCGGGATTAATCCGGCCTCTCCCACACTGTCAGACACTGTGTTCCAGACCCTAACCCCTGGATTAATCTGGCCTCTCCCACACTCTCAGACACTGTGTTTCAGACTCTAACCCCTGGAATATTCCGGCCTACCCCACACTCTCAGACCCTGTGTTTAGCCAAACCCCTGGAATATTCCGGCCTACCCCACACTCTCAGACCCTGTGTTTAGCCAAACCCCTGGATTAATCCGGCCTATCCCACACCCTCAGACACTGTGTTCCAGACCCTAACCCCTGGATTAATCCGGCCTATCCCACACCCTCAGACACTTTGTTCCAGACCCTAACCCCTGGATTAATCCGACCTTTCCCACACTCTCAGGCACTTTTTTCCAGAACCTAACCCCTGCATTGAACCGGCCTCCCCACACTCTCAGATACTGTGTTCCAGACCCTCAACCCTGGATTAATCCGGCCTATCCCACATTCTCAGACACTGTATTCCAGACCTTAACCTCTGGATAGACACGGCCTATCCCTCACTCTCAGACACTGTATTCCACACACTAACCCCTGGATTAATCCAGCCTATCCTACACTCTCAGACACAGTGTTCCAGATCCTAAACACTGGAATAACCTGGCCTCCCCCACAATCTCAGCCACTGTATTCCAGGCACTAACCCCTGGATTAATCCGGCCTACCCCACACTCCCTGGCACAGTGTTCCAAACCCGAACCACTGGATTAATCCGGCCTATCCCACACTCTCAGACACTGAATTCCAGACACAAACCCCTAGATTAATCCGACCTATCCCATACTCTCAGACAATGTAACCAGACACTAGCCACTGGATTAATCTGGCCTATCCCACAATCTCCGGCACTTTGTTCCAGACCCTAACCACTGGATTAACCCACTCTTCCCACACTTTCAGCCACTGAATTCAAGACACAAACCTCTAGATTAATCCGGCCTATCCCATATTCTCAGACACTGTAACCAGACACTAACCCCTAGATTAATCCGGCCTATCCCACACTCTCAGACACTGAATTCCAGACACAAACCCCTAGATTAATCTGGCCTATCCCACACTCTCCGGCACTTTGTTCCAGACCCTAACCCCTGTTTTAATCCGGCATGTCCCACACTCTCAGGCGCTGTGTTCCAACCCTAACCCCTAGACTAAACTGGCCTATCCCACACTCTCAGACACTGTGTTCCAGGCCCTAACCCCTGGATTAACCCGACCTCTCCCACACTCTCAGACACTGTGTTCCAGATCATTAACCCTGGAATATTGTGGCCTACCCCACACTCTGAGACACTGTGTTCCAGACACTAACCCCTGGATTAATCCCGCCTATCCCACACTCTCAGACACCCTGTGTTCCAGACCCTAATGTCTGGAATAATCCGGCCTATCCAACACTCTCCGGCACTTTGTTCCAGACCCTAACCCCTGGATTAATCCGGCCTATCCCACACTCTCATACATTGTATTCCAGATTTGAACCACTGGATAGACCGGGTCGATCGTACACTCTCAGACACTGTGTTCCAGGCCCTAACCCCTGGATTAATCCGGCCTCTCCCTCACTCTCAGACACTGTGTTCCAGACCCTAATCCCTGGAATATTCCGGCCTACCCCACACTCTCAACCACTGTGTTCCCGACACTATCCCCCGAATTAATCCAGCCTATCCCACACTCTCAGACACTGTGTTCCAGACCCTAATGCCTGGATTAATCCAGCCTCTCCCATACTCCCGGATACTTTATTCCAGTCTCTACCACCGGAATTGAATAGGCCTTCCCCACACTTTCCAGCACATTGTACCAGACCATAACCACTGGATTAATCCGGTTTATCCTACTCCCACAGACACTGTGTTCCAGACCCTAAACCCTGGATTAATCCGGCCTATCCCACACTCTCAGACACTGTGTTCCAGGAACTAACCCCTGAATATTGCGACTTACCCCACACACTCAGAGTTACATTGACAGAGAGTGGTCAGTCTGCTCATCCCAGGGTGTGTTACATTGACAGAGTGAGGTCAGTCTGATCTTCGCTGAGTGTGTTACATTGACGGAGTGAGGTCAGTCTGCTCTTCCCTGCGTGGGTTACATTGACAGAGTGGGGTCAGACTGCTCTTCCCTGGGTGTGTGACATTGACAGAGTGGGGTCAGTCTGCTTTTCCCTCGGTGTGTTACATTGACAGAGTGGGGTCAGTCTGCCCTTCCCTGGGTGTGTTACATTGACAGAGTGAGGTCAGTCTGCTCTTCACTGGGTGTGTTGCATTGACAGAGTGGGGTCAGTCTGCTCTTCCCTGGGTGTGTGACATTGACAGAGTGGGGTCAGTCTGCTCTTCCCTTGGTGTGTTACATTGACGGAGTGGGGTCAGTCTGCCCTTCCCTGGGTGTGTTACATTGACAGAGTGGGGTCAGTCTGCTCTTCCCTGGGTGTGTTGCATTGACAGAGTGGGGTCAGTCTGCTCTTCCCTGGGAGTGTTACATTGACACAGTGGGGTCAGTCTGCTCTTCCCTCGGTTTGTTACATTGACAGAGTGCGGTCAGTCTGCTCTTCCCTGAGAGTGTCACATTGACAGAGTGCGGTCAGTCTGCTCTTCCCTGAGAGTGTCACATTGACAGAGTGGGGTCAGTCTGCTCTTCCCTGGGTGTGTTACATTGACAGAGTGGGGTCACGCTGCTCTTCCCAAAGGGGGTGTTACATTGACAGAGTGGGGTCAGTCTGCCCTTCACTGGGTGTGTTACATGGACAGACTGGGGTCAGTCTGCTCTTACCTGGGTGAGTTACATTGGCAGAGTGCGGTCAGTCTGCTCGTTTTTGAGTGTGTTACATTGACAGAGTGCGGTCAGTCTGATCTTCCTGGATGTGTGACATTGACAGAGTGGGGTCAGTCTGCTCTTCCCTGGGTGTGCTGCATTGACAGAGTGGGGTCAGTCTGATCTTCCCTGGGTATGTTGCATTGACAGAGTGGGGTCTGTCTGCTCTTTTTTGGGTGCGTTACATTGACAGAGAGGGGTCAGTCTGCTCTTAACTGATAGTGTCACATTGACAGATTGGGGTCAGTCTGCTCTTCCCTGGGTGTTTTACATTGACAGAGTGCGGTCAGTCTGCTCTTGTTTGGGTGCGTTACATTGACAGAGTGGGGTCAGTCTGCTCTTTTTTGGGTGCGTTACATTGACAGAGTGGGGTCAGTCTGCTCTTCCCTGACAGTGTCACATTGACAGAGTGGGGTCAGTCTGCTCTTCCCTGGGTGTGTGACTTTGACAGAGTGCGGTCAGTCTGCTCTTCCCTGGGTGTGTTGCATTGACAGAGTGGGGTCAGTCTGCTCTCCCCTGGGTGTGTTACATTGACACAGTGGGGTCAATCTGCTCTTCCCTGGGTGTGTTACACTGACAGAGTGGGGTCAGTCTGCTCTTCCCTGGGTGTGGTACATTGACAGAGTGGGGTCAGTCTGCCCTTCACTGGGTGTGTTAAATTGACAGGGTTGGGTCAGTCTGCTCTTACCTGGGTGAGTTACATTGGCAGAGTGCGGTCAGTCTGCTCTTTTTTGAGTGTGTTACATTGACAGACTGGGATCAGTCTGCTCTTCCCTGAGAGTCTCACATTGACAGAGTGCGGTCAGTCTGCTCTTCCCTGAGAGTGTCACAATGACAGAGTGGGGTAAGTCTGCTGTCCCCTGGGTGTCTTATATTGACAGAGTGGGGTAAGTCTGCTCTCCCCTGGGTGTCTTACATTGACAGAGTGGGGTCAGTCACTTCTTCCCTGGGTGTGTTACATTGACACAGTGGGATCAATCTGGTCTTCCCTGGGTGTGTTACATTGACAGAGTGCGGTCAGTCTGCTCTTCCCTGGGTGCGTGACATTGACAGAGTGTGGTCATTCTGCTCTTCCCTGGGTGTGTTACATTCACAGAGAGGGGTCAGTCTGCTCTTCCCTGGGTGTGTTACATTGACAGAGTGGGGTTAGTCTGCTCTTCCCTGAGAGTCTCACATTGACAGAGTGCGGTCAGTCTGCTCTTCCCTGAGAGTGTCACATTGACAGAGTGGGGTCAGTCTGCTCTTCACTGATAGTGTCACATTGACAGATTGGGGTCAGTCTGCTCTTCCCTGGGTGTTTTACATTGACAGAGTGCGGTCAGTCTGCTCTTTTTTGGGTGCGTTACATTGACAGAGTGGGGTCAGTCTGCTCTTCCCTGGGTGTGTTACATTGACAGAGTGGGGTCAGTCTGATCTTCCCTGGGTGTGTGACATTGACAGAGTGAGGTCAGTCTGCTCTTCCCTGGGTGTGTAACATTGACAGAGTGGTGTCAGTCTGCTCTTCCCTGGGTGTGTTGCATTGACAGAGTGGGGTCAGTCTGCTCTTCCCTGGGTATGTTGCATTGACAGAGTGGGGTCAGTCTGCTCTTCCCTGGGTGGGTTACATTGACAGAGTGGGGTCAGTCTGTTCTTCCCTGGGTGTGTTACTTAGACAGAGTGGGGTCAGTCTGCTCTTCCCTGAGAGTGTCACATTGACAGAGTGCGGTCAGTCTGCTCTTCCCTGAGAGTGTCACATTGACAGATTGGGGTCAGTCTGCTCTTCCCTGGGTGTGTTACATTGACAGAGTGGGGTCAGTCTGCACTTCCCTGAGAGTCTCACATTGACAGAGTGGGGTCAGTCTGCTCTTCACTGAGAGTGTCACATTGACAGATTGGGGTCAGTCTGCTCTTCCCTGGGTGTGTTACATTGACAGAGTGCGGTCAGTCTGCTCTTCCCTGGGTGAGTTACATGGAGTGAGAGGGGTCAGTCTGCTCTTCACTTGGTGGGTTACATTGACAGAGTGGGGTCAGTCCGCTCTTCTCTGGGTGTGTTACATTGACAGAGTGGGGTCAGTCTGCTCTTCCCTGGGTGTGTTACACTGACAGAGTGGGGTCAGTCTGCTCTTCCCTGGGTATGTTACATTGACAGAGTGGGGTCAGTCTGTTCTTCCCTGGGTGGGTTACATTGACAGAACGGGGTCTGTCTGCTCTTCCCTGGGTGTGTTACATTGACAGAGTGGGGTCAGTCTGCTCTTCCCTGGGTGTGTTACATTGACAGAGTGGGGTCAATCTGCTCTTCCCTGGGTGTGTTACATTGACAGAGTGGGGTAAGTCTGCTCTCCCCTGGGTGTCTTACATTGACAGAGTGGGGTCAGTCTGTTCTTCCCTGGGTGTGTTACATTGACACAGTGGGATCAATCTGCTCTTCCCTGGGAGTGTTACATTGACAGAGTGGGGTCAGTCTGCTCTTCCCTGGGTGCGTGACATTGACAGAGTGTGGTCATTCTGCTCTTCCCTGGGTGTGTTACATTGACAGAGAGGGGTCAGTCTGCTCTTCCCTGGGTGTGTTACATTGACAGAGTGGGGTTAGTCTGCTCTTCCCTGGGTATGTTACATTGACCGAAAAGAGGTCAATCTTCTGTTCCCTGGGTGAGTTACATTGACAGAGAGGGGTCAGTCTGCTCTTCCCTGGCTGTGTTACAATTCAGAGTGTGGTCAGACTGCTCTTCCTTGGGTGTGTTACATTGACAGAGTGGGGTCAGTCTGCTCTTCCCGCGGTGTGTTACATTGACAGAGTGAGGTCAGTCTGCTCTTCCCTGGGTGAGTTACATTGACAGGGTGGGGTCAGTCTGCTCTCCCCTGGGTGTGATACATTGACAGAGTGGGGTCAGTCTTCTCTTCCCTGGGTGCGTGAGATTGTCAGAGTGGGGTCAGTCTGCTCTTTTTTGAGTGTGTTACATTGACAGACTGGGATCAGTCTGCTCTTCCCTGAGAGTCTCACATTGACAGAGTGCGGTCAGTCTGCTCTTCCCTGAGAGTGTCACATTGACAGAGTGGGGTATGTCTGCTCTCCCCTGGGTGTCTTACATTGACAGAGTGGGGTAAGTCTGCTCTCCCCTGGGTGTCTTACATTGACAGAGTGGGGTCAGTCTGTTCTTCCCTGGGTGTGTTACATTGACACAGTGGGATCAATCTGCTCTTCCCTGGGTGTGTTACATTGACAGAGTGCGGTCAGTCTGCTCTTCCCTGGGTGCGTGACATTGACAGAATGTGGTCATTCTGCTCTTCCCTGGGTGTGTTACATTGACAGAGAGGGGTCAGTCTGCTCTTCCCTGGGTGTGTTACATTGACAGAGTGGGGTTAGTCTGCTCTTCCCTGAGAGTCTCACATTGACAGAGTGCGGTCAGTCTGCTCTTCCCTGAGAGTGTCACATTGACAGAGTGGGGTCAGTCTGCTCTTCACTGATAGTGTCACATTGACAGATTGGGGTCAGTCTGCTCTTCCCTGGGTGTTTTACATTGACAGAGTGCGGTCAGTCTTCTCTTGTTTGGGTGCGTTACATTGACAGAGTGGGGTCAGTCTGCTCTTCCCTGGGTGTGTTACATTGACAGAGTGGGGTCAGTCTGATCTTCCCTGGGTGTGTGACATTGACAGAGTGAGGTCAGTCTGCTCTTCCCTGGGTGTGTAACATTGATAGAGTGGGGTCAGTCTGCTCTTCCCTGAGTGAGTTGCATTGACAGAGTGGGGTCAGTCTGATCTTCCCTGGGTATGTTGCATTGACATAGTGGGGTCAGTCTGCTCTTCCCTGGGTGGGTTACATTGACAGAGTGGGGTCAGTCTGTTCTTCCCTGGGTGTGTTACTTTGACAGAGTGGGGTCAGTCTGCTCTTCCCTGAGAGTCTCACATTGACAGAGTGCGGTCAGTCTGCTCTTCCCTGAGAGTGTCACATTGACAGAGTGAGGTCAGTCTGCTCTTCACTGAGAGTGTCACATTGACAGATTGGGGTCAGTCTGCTCTTCCCTGGGTGTGTTACATTGAAAGAGTGCGGTCAGTCTGCTCTTCCCTGGGTGAGTTACATGGAGGGAGAGGGGTCAGTCTGCTCTTCACTGGGTGGGTTACATTGACAGAGTGGGGTCAGTCCGCTCTTCTCTGGGTGTGTTACATTGACAGAGTGGGGTCAGTCTGCTCTTCCCTGGGTGTGTTACACTGACAGAGTGGGGTCAGTCTGCTCTTCCCTGGGTGTGTTACATTGACAGAGTGGGGTCAGTCTGTTCTTCCCTGGGTGGGTTACATTGACAGAACGGGGTCTGTCTGCTCTTCCCTGGGTGTGTTACATTGACAGAGTGGGGTCAGTCTGCTCTTCCCTGGGTGTGTTACATTGACAGAGTGGGGTCAATCTGCTCCTCCCTGGGTGTGTTACATTGACAGAGTGGGGTATGTCTGCTCTCCCCTGGGTGTCTTACATTGACAGAGTGGGGTCAGTCTGTTCTTCCCTGGGTGTGTTACATTGACACAGTGGGATCAATCTGCTCTTCCCTGGGTGCGTGACATTGACAGAGTGTGGTCATTCTGCTCTTCCCTGGGTGTGTTACATTGACAGAGTGGGGTTAGTCTGCTCTTCCTTGGGTAAGTTACATTGACCGAAAAGAGGTCAATCTTCTGTTCCCTGGGTGAGTTACATTGACAGATAGGGGTCAGTCTGCTCTTCCCTGGCTGTGTTACAATGACAGAGTGTGGTCAGACTGCTCTTCCTTGGGTGTGTTACATTGACAGAGTGGGGTCAGTCCGCTCTTCCCGCGGTGTGTTACATTGACAGAGTGAGGTCAGTCTGCTCTTCCCTGGGTGAGTTACATTGACAGGGTGGGGTCAGTCTGCTCTCCCCTGGGTGTGATAAAAAACAGAGTGGGGTCAGACTGCTATTCCCTGAGTATGTTACATTGACAGAGTGGGGTCAGTCTGCCCTTCCCTGGTTTTGTTACATTGACAGACTGGGGTCAATCTGCTCTTCCCTGGGTGTGTTACATTGACAGAGTGGGGTAAGTCTGCTCTCCCCTGGGTGTCTTACATTGACAGAGTGGGGTCAGTCTGTTCTTCCCTGGGTGTGTTACATTGACACAGTGGGATCAATCTGCTCTTCCCTGGGAGTGTTACATTGACAGAGTGCGGTCAGTCTGCTCTTCCCTGGGTGCGTGACATTGACAGAGTGTGGTCATTCTGCTCTTCCCTGGGTGTGTTACATTGACTGAGAGGGGTCAGTCTGCTCTTCCCTGGGTATGTTACATTGACCGAAAAGAGTTCAATCTTCTGTTCCCTGGGTGAGTTACATTGACAGAGAGGGGTCAGTCTGCTCTTCCCTGGCTGTGTTACAATGACAGAGTGTGGTCAGACTGCTCTTCCTTGGGTGTGTTACATTGACAGAGTGGGGTCAGTCTGCTCTTCCCGCGGTGTGTTACATTGACAGAGTGAGGTCAGTCTGCTCTTCCCTGGGTGAGTTACATTGACAGGGTGGGGTCAGTCTGCTCTCCCCTGGGTGTAATACATTGACAGAGTGGGGTCAGTCTTCTCTTCCCTGGGTGCGTGACATTGTCAGAGTGGGGTCAGTCTGCTCTTTTTTGAGTGTGTTACATTGACAGAGTGGGGTCAGTCTGCCCTTCACTGGTTGTGTTACATTGACAGTGTGGGGTCAGTCTGCTCTGACCTGGGTGAGTTACATTGGCAGAGTGCGGTCAGTCTGCTCTTTTTTGAGTGTGTTACATTGACAGACTGGGATCAGTCTGCTCTTCCCTGAGAGTCTCACATTGACAGAGTGCGGTCAGTCTGCTCTTCCCTGAGAGTGTCACATTGACAGAGTGGGTTATGTCTGCTCTCCCCTGGGTGTCTTACATTGACAGAGTGGGGTAAGTCTGCTCTCCCCTGGGTGTCTTACATTGACAGAGTGGGGTCAGTCAGTTCTTCCCTGGGTGTGTTACATTGACACAGTGGGATCAATCTGCTCTTCCCTGGGTGTGTTACATTGACAGAGTGCGGTCAGTCTGCTCTTCCCTGGGTGCGTGACATTGACAGAATGTGGTCATTCTGCTCTTCCCTGGGTGTGTTACATTGACAGAGAGGGGTCAGTCTGCTCTTCCCTGGGTGTGTTACATTGACAGAGTGGGGTTAGTCTGCTCTTCCCTGAGAGTCTCACATTGACAGAGTGCGGTCAGTCTGCTCTTCCCTGAGAGTCTCACATTGACAGAGTGGGGTCAGTCTGCTCTTCACTGATAGTGTCACATTGACAGATTGGGGTCAGTCTGCTCTTCCCTGGGTGTTTTACATTGACAGAGTGCGGTCAGTCTTCTCTTGTTTGGGTGCGTTACATTGACAGAGTGGGGTCAGTCTGCTCTTTTTTGGGTGCGTTACATTGACAGAGTGGGGTCAGTCAGCTCTTCCCTGGGTGTGTTACATTGACAGAGTGGGGTCAGTCTGATCTTCCCTGGGTGTGTGACATTGACAGAGTGAGGTCAGTCTGCTCTTCCCTGGGTGTGTAACATTGTCAGAGTGGGGTCAGTCTGCTCTTCCCTGGGTGAGTTGCATTGACAGAGTGGGGTCAGTCTGATCTTCCCTGGGTATGTTGCATTGACAGAGTGGGGTCAGTCTGCTCTTCCCTGGGTGGGTTACATTGACAGAGTGGGGTCAGTCTGTTCTTCCCTGGGTGTGTTACTTTGACAGAGTGGGGTCAGTCTGCTCTTCCCTGAGAGTCTCACATTGGCAGAGTGCGGTCAGTCTGCTCTTCCCTGAGAGTGTCACATTGACAGAGTGGGGTCAGTCTGCTCTTCACTGAGAGTGTCACATTGACAGATTGGGGTCAGTCTGCTCTTCCCTGGGTGTGTTACATTGACAGAGTGCGGTCAGTCTGCTCTTCCCTGGGTGAGTTACATGGAGGGAGAGGGGTCAGTCTGCTCTTCACTGGGTGGGTTACATTGACAGAGTGGGGTCAGTCCGCTCTTCTCTGGGTGTGTTACATTGACAGAGTGGGGTCAGTCTGCTCTTCCCTGGGTGTGTTACACTGACAGAGTGGGGTCAGTCTGCTCTTCCCTGGGTGTGTTACACTGACAGATTGGGGTCAGTCTGCTCTTCCCTGGGTGTGTTACATTGACAGAGTGCGGTCAGTCTGCTCTTCCCTGGGTGAGTTACATGGAGGGAGAGGGGTCAGTCTGCTCTTCACTGGTTGGGTTACATTGACAGAGTGGGGTCAGTCCGCTCTTCTCTGGGTGTGTTACATTGACAGAGTGGGGTAAGTCTGCTCTCCCCTGGGTGTCTTACATTGACAGAGTGGGGTCAGTCTGTTCTTCCCTGGGTGTGTTACATTGACACAGTGGGATCAATCTGCTCTTCCCTGGGTGCGTGACATTGACAGAGTGTGGTCATTCTGCTCTTCCCTGGGTGTGTTACATTGACAGAGAGGGGTCAGTCTGCTCTTCTCTGGGTGTGTTACATTGACAGAGTGGGGTTAGTCTGCTCTTCCCTGGGTAAGTTACATTGACCGAAAAGAGGTCAATCTTCTGTTCCCTGGGTGAGTTACATTGACAGAGAGGGGTCAGTCTGCTCTTCCCTGGCTGTGTTACAATGACAGAGTGTGGTCAGACTGCTCTTCCTTGGGTGTGTTACATTGACAGAGTGGGGTCAGTCCGCTCTTCCCGCGGTGTGTTACATTGACAGAGTGAGGTCAGTCTGCTCTTCCCTGGGTGAGTTACATTGACAGGGTGGGGTCAGTCTGCTCTCCCCTGGGTGTGATAAAAAACAGAGTGGGGTCAGACTGCTATTCCCTGAGTATGTTACATTGACAGAGTGGGGTCAGTCTGCCCTTCCCTGGTTTTGTTACATTGACAGACTGGGGTCAGTCTGCTCTTCCCTGGGTGTGTTACATTGACAGAGTGGGGTCTGTCTGCTCTTCCCTGGGTGTCTTACATTGTCAGGGTGGGGTCAGTCTGCTCTTCCCCCGGTGTGTTACATTGACGGAGTGGGGTCAGTCTGCTCTTCCCTGGGTGTGTTACATTGAAAGAGTGGGGTCAGTCTGCTCTTCCCTGGGTGAGTTACACGGAGGGAGAGGGGTCAGTCTGCTCTTCCCTGGGTGGGTTACATTGACTGAGTGGGGTCAGTCTGCTCTTCCCTGGGTGGGTTACATTGACAGAATGGGGTCAGTCTGCTCTTCCCTGAGTGAGTTACATGGAGGGAGAGGGGTCAGTCTGCTCTTCACTGGGTGGGTTACATTGACAGAGTGAGGTCAGTCTGCTCTTCCCTGGGTGTGTTACATTGACAGAGTGGGGTCAGTCTGCTCTTCCCTGGGTGTGTTACACTGACAGAGTGGGGTCAGTCTGCACTTCCCTGGGTATGTTACATTGACAGAGTGGGGTCAGTCTCCTCTTCCCTGGGTGGGTTACATTGTCAGAGTGGGGTCAGTCTGCTCTTCCCTGGGTGTGTTGCATTGACAGTGTAGGGTCAGTCTGCTCTTCCCTGGGTGTGTTACATTGACTGAGGGGGGTCAGTCTGCTCTTCCCAGGGTCTGTGATATTGACAGAGTGGGGTCAGTCTGCTCTTCCCTGGGTGAGTTACATGGAGAGAGAGGGGTCAGTCTGCTTTTCCCCCGGGGTGTTACATTGACAGAGTGGGGTCAGTCTGCCCTTCCCTGGGTGTGTTACATTGACAGAGTGAGGTCAGTCTGCTCTTCACTGGGTGTGTTGCATTGACAGAGTGGGGTCAGTCTGCTCTTCCCTGGGTGTGTTGCATTGACAGAGTGGGGTCAGTCTGCTCTTCCCTGGGTGTGTTACATTGACAGAGTGCGGTCAGTCTGCTCTTCCCTGAGAGTGTCACATTGAATGAGTGCGGTCAGTCTGCTCTTCCCTGAGAGTGTCACATTGACAGAGTGGGGTCAGTCTGCTCTTCCCTGGGTGTGTTACATTGACAGAGTGGGGTCAGGCTGCTCTTCCCTGGGGGTGTTACATTGACAGAGTGGGGTCAGTCTGCCCTTCACTGGGTGTGTTACATGGACAGAGTGGGGTCAGTCTGCTCTTACCTGGGTGAGTTACATTGGCAGAGTACGGTCAGTCTGCTCGTTTTTGAGTTTGTTTCATTGACAGAGTGGGGTCAGTCTGCTCCTCCCTGGGTGTGTTACATTTACAGAGTGGGGTCAGTCTGCTCTTCCCTGGGTGTGTGACATTGACAGAGTGCGGTCAGTCTGCTCCTCCCTGGGTGTGTTGCATTGACAGAGTGGTGTCAGTCTGCTCTTCCATGGGTGTGTTACATTGACACAGTGGGGTCAGTCTGCTCTTTCCTCGGTTTGATACATTGACAGTGTGCGGTCAGTCTGCTTTTCCCTGACAGTGTCACATTAGCAGAGTGGGCTCAGTCTGCTCTTCCCAGCGTGTGTTACATTGACAGAATGCGGTCAGTCTGCTCTTCCCTGTGTGTGTTGCATTGACAGAGTGGGGTCAGTCTGCTCTTCCCTGGGTGTGTTGCATTGACAGAGTGGGGTCAGTCTGCTCTTCCCTGGGTGTGTTACATTGACAGAGTGGGGTCAGTCTGCTGTTCCCTCGGTTTGTTACATTGACATAGTGCGGTCGGTCTGCTCTTCCCTGAGAGTGTCACATTGACAGAGCGCAGTCAGTCTGCTCTTCCCTGAGAGTGTCACATTGACAGAGTGGGGTCAGTCTGCACTTCCCTGGGTGTGAGACATTGACACAGTGGGGTCAGGCTGCTCTTCCCTGGGTGTGTTACATTGACAGAGTGGGGTCAGTCTGCTCTTCCCTGGGTGTGGTACATTGACAGAGTGGGGTCAGTCTGCCCTTCACTGGGTGTGTTACATTGACAGGGTGGGGTCAGTCTGCTCTTACCTGGGTGAGTTACATTGGCAGAGTGCGGTCAGTCTGCTCGTTTTTGAGTGTGTTACATTGACAGAGTGGGATCAGTCTGCTCTTTGTTGGGTGTGTTACATTGACAGAGTGGGGTCATTCTGATCTTCCCTGGGTGTGTGACATTGACAGAGTGAGGTCAGTCTGCTCTTCCCTGGGTGTGTTACATTGACAGAGTGGGGTCAGTCTGCTCTTCCCGCGGTGTGTTGCATTGACAAAGTGGGGTCAGTCTGATCTTCCCTGGGTATGTTGCATTGACAGAGTGGGGTCAGTCTGCTCTTCCCTGAGAATCTCACATTGAGAGAGTGCGGTAAGTCTGCTCTTCCCTGAGAGTGTCACAATGACAGATTGGGGTCAGTCTGCTCTTCCCTGGGTGTGTTACATTGACAGAGTGCGGTCAGTCTGCTCTTCCCTGGGTGAGTTACATGGAGGGAGAGGGGTCAGTCTGCTCTTCACTGGTTGGGTTACATTGACAGAGTGGGGTCAGTCCGCTCTTCTCTGGGTGTGTTACATTGACAGAGTGGGGTCAGTCTGCTCTTCCCTGGGTGTGTGACATTGACAGAGTGCGGTCATTCTGCTCTTCTTTTGGGTGATTTACATGGAGGGAGAGGGGTCAGTCTGCTCTTCACTGGGTGGGTTACATTGACAGAGTGGGGTCAGTCTGCTCTTCCCTGGGTGTGTTACATTGACAGAGTGGGGTCAGTCTGCTCTTCTCTGGGTGTGTTATACTGACAGAGTGTGGTCAGTCTGCTCTTCCCTGGGTGTGTTACATTGACAGAGTGTGGTCAGTCCGCTCTTCTCTGGGTGTGTTACACTGACAGAGTGGGGTCAGTCTGCTCTTCCCTGGGTGTGTTACATTGACAGAGTGGGGTCAGGCTGCTCTTCCCTGGGGGTGTTACATTGACAGAGTGGGGTCAGTCTGCCCTTCACTGGGTGTGTTACATGGACAGAGTGGGGTCAGTCTGCTCTTACCTGGGTGAGTTACATTGGCAGAGTAGGGTCAGTCTGCTCGTTTTGAGTTAGTTTCATTGACAGAGTGCGGTCAGTCTGATCTTCCTGGGTGTGTGACATTGACAGATTGGGGTCAGTCTGCTCTTCCCTGGGTGTGTTGCATTGACAGAGTGGGGTCAGTCTGATCGTCCCTGGGTATGTTGCATTGACAGAGTGGGGTCAGTCTGCTCTTCCCTGGGTGCGTGACATTGACAGAGTGTGGTCATTCTGCTCTTCCCTGGGTGTGTTACATTGACAGAGAGGGGTCAGTCTGCTCTTCCCTGGGTGTGTTACAATGACAGAGTGGGGTTAGTCTGCTCTTCCCTGGGTATGTTACATTGACCGAAAAGAGGTCAATCTTCTGTTCCCTGGGTGAGTTACATTGACAGAGAGGGGTCAGTCTGCTCTTCCCTGGCTGTGTTACAATGACAGAGTGTGGTCAGACTGCTCTTCCTTGGGTGTGTTACATTGACAGAGTGGGGTCAGTCCGCTCTTCCCGCGGTGTGTTACATTGACAGAGTGAGGTCAGTCTGCTCTTCCCTGGGTGAGTTACATTGACAGGGTGGGGTCAGTCTGCTCTCCCCTGGGTGTGATAAAAAACAGAGTGGGGTCAGACTGCTATTCCCTGAGTATGTTACATTGACAGAGTGGGGTCAGTCTGCCCTTCCCTGGTTTTGTTACATTGACAGATTGGGATCAGACTGCTCTTCCCTGGGTGTCTTACATTGACAGGGTGGGGTCAGTCTGCTCTTCCCCGGGTGTGTTACATTGACGGAGTGGGGTCAGTCTGCTCTTCCCTGGGTGTGTTACATTAAAGAGTGGGGTCAGTCTGCTCTTCCCTGGGTGAGTTTCACGGAGGGAGAGGGGTCAGTCTGCTCTTCCCTGGGTGGGTTACATTGACTGAGTGGGGTCAGTCTGCTCTTCCCTGGGTGGGTTACATTGACAGAATGGGGTCAGTCTGCTCTTCCCTGGGTGAGTTACATGGAGGGAGAGGGGTCAGTCTGCTCTTCACTGGGTGGGTTACATTGACAGAGTGAGGTCAATCTGCTCTTCCCTGGGTGTGTTACATTGACAGAGTGAGGTCAGTCTGCTCTTCACTGGGTGTGTTGCATTGACAGAGTGGGGTCAGTCTGCCCTTCACTGGGTGTGTTACATGGACAGAGTGGGGTTCGTCTGCTCTTACCTGGGTGTGTTGCATTGACAGAGTGGGGTCAGTCTGCTCTTCCCTGGGTGTGTTGCATTGAAAGGGTGGGGTCAGTCTGCTCTTCCCTGGGTGTGTTACATTGACAGAGTGAGGTCAGTCTGCTCTTCCCTGGGTGTGTTGCATTGAAAGGGTGGGGTCAGTCTGCTCTTCCCTGGGTGTGTTACATTGACAGAGTGCGGTCAGTCTGCTCTTCCCTTAGAGTGTCACATTGACTGAGTGCGGTCAGTCTGCTCTTCCCTGAGAGTGTCACATTGACAGAGTGGGGTCAGTCTGCTCTTCCCTGGGTGTGTTACATTGACAGAGTGGGGTCAGGCTGCTCTTCCCTGGGGGTGTTACATTGACAGAGTGGGGTCAGTCTGCCCTTCACTGGGTGTGTTACATGGACAGAGTGGGGTTCGTCTGCTCTTACCTGGGTGAGTTACATTGGCAGAGTACGGTCAGTCTGATCTTCCTGGGTGTGTGACATTGACAGATTGGGGTCAGTCTGCTCTTCCCTGGGTGTGTTGCATTGACAGAGTGGGGTCAGTCTGATCGTCCCTGGGTATGTTGCATTGACAGAGTGGGGTCAGTCTGCTCTTCCCTGGGTGGGTTACATTGACAGAGAGGGGTCAGATCTGCTCTTCCCTGGGTGTGTTACATTGACAGAGTGGGGTCAGTCTGCTTTTTTTTGGGTGCGTTACATTGACAGAGTGGGGTCAGTCTGCTCTTCACTGAGAGTGTCACATTGACAGATTGGGGTCAGTCTGCTCTTCCCAGGGTGTGTTACATTGACAGAGTGAGGTCAGTCTGCTCTTGTTTGGGTGCGTTACATTGACAGAGTGGGGTCAGTCTGCTCTTTTTTGGGTGCGTTACATTGACAGAGTGGTGTCAGTCTGCTCCTCCCTGGGTGTGTTACATTTACAGAGTGGGGTCAGTCTGCTCTTCCCTGGGTGTGTGACATTGACAGAGTGCGGTCAGTCTGCTCCTCCCTGGGTGTGTTGCATTGACAGAGTGGTGTCAGTCTGCTCTTCCATGGGTGTGTTACATTGACACAGTGGGGTCAGTCTGCACTTCCCTGGGTGTGTTACATTGACAGAGTGGGGTCAGTCTCCTCTTCCCTGAGTGGGTTACATTGTCAGAGTGGGGTCAGTCTGCTCTTCCCTGGGTGTGTTGCATTGACAGTGTAGGGTCAGTCTGCTCTTCCCTGGGTGTGTTACATTGACTGAGGGGGGTCAGTCTGCTCTTCCCAGGGTGTGTTACATTGACAGAGTGGAGTCAGTCTAACATCCCTGGGTGAGTTACATGGAGAGAGAGGGGTCAGTCTGCTTTTCCCCCGGTGTGTTACATTGACAGAGTGGGGTCAGTCTGCCCTTCCCTGGGTGTGTTACATTGACAGAGTGAGGTCAGTCTGCTCTTCACTGGGTGTGTTGCATTGACAGAGTGGGGTCAGTCTGCTCTTCCATGGGTGTGTTGCATTGACAGAGTGGGGTCAGTCTGCTCTTCCCTGGGTGTGTTACATTGACAGAGTGCGGTCAGTCTGCTCTTCCCTGAGAGTGTCACATTGAATGAGTGCGGTCAGTCTGCTCTTCCCTGAGAGTGTCACATTGACAGAGTGGGGTCAGTCTGCTCTTCCCTGGGTGTGTTACATTGACAGAGTGGGGTCAGGCTGCTCTTCCCTGGGGGTGTTACATTGACAGAGTGGGGTCAGTCTGCCCTTCACTGGGTGTGTTACATGGACAGAGTGGGGTTAGTCTGCTCTTACCTGGGTGAGTTACATTGGCAGAGTACGGTCAGTCTGCTCGTTTTTGAGTTTGTTTCATTGACAGAGTGCGGTCAGTCTGATCTTCCTGGGTGTGTGACATTGACAGAGTGGGGTCAGTCTGATCGTCCCTGGGTATGTTGCATTGACAGAGTGGGGTCAGTCTGCTCTTCACTGAGAGTGTCACATTGACAGAGAGGGGTCAGTCTGCTCTTCCCAGGGTGTGTTACATTGACAGAGTGTGGTCATTCTGCTCTTCCCTGGGTGTGTTACATTGACAGAGAGGGGTCAGTCTGCTCTTCTCTGGGTGTGTTACATTGACAGAGTGGGGTTAGTCTGCTCTTCCTTGGGTAAGTTACATTGACCGAAAAGAGGTCAATCTTCTGTTCCCTGGGTGAGTTACATTGACAGATAGGGGTCAGTCTGCTCTTCCCTGGCTGTGTTACAATGACAGAGTGTGGTCAGACTGCTCTTCCTTGGGTGTGATAAAAAACAGAGTGGGGTCAGACTGCTATTCCCTGAGTATGTTACATTGACAGAGTGGGGTCAGTCTGCCCTTCCCTGGTTTTGTTACATTGACAGACTGGGGTCAGTCTGCTCTTCCCTGGGTGTGTTACATTGACAGAGTGGGGTCTGTCTGCTCTTCCCTGGGTGTCTTACATTGACAGGGTGGGGTCAGTCTGCTCTTCCCCGGGTGTGTTACATTGACGGAGTGGGGTCAGTCTGCTCTTCCCTGGGTGTGTTACATTAAAGAGTGGGGTCAGTCTGCTCTTCCCTGGGTGAGTTTCACGGAGGGAGAGGGGTCAGTCTGCTCTTCCCTGGGTGGGTTACATTGACTGAGTGGGGTCAGTCTGCTCTTCCCTGGGTGGGTTACATTGACAGAATGGGGTCAGTCTGCTCTTCCCTGGGTGAGTTACATGGAGGGAGAGGGGTCAGTCTGCTCTTCACTGGGTGGGTTACATTGACAGAGTGAGGTCAGTCTGCTCTTCCCTGGGTGTGTTACATTGACAGAGTGGGGTCAGTCTGCTCTTCCCTGGGTGTGTTACACTGACAGAGTGGGGTCAGTCTGCACTTCCCTGGGTGTGTTACATTGACAGAGTGGGGTCAGTCTCCTCTTCCCTGGGTGGGTTACATTGTCAGAGTGGGGTCAGTCTGCTCTTCCCTGGGTGTGTTGCATTGACAGTGTAGGGTCAGTCTGCTCTTCCCTGGTTGTGTTACATTGACTGAGGTGGGTCAGTCTGCTCTTCCCAGGGTCTGTGATATTGACAGAGTGGGGTCAGTCTGCTCTTCACTGGGTGTGTTACATTGACAGAGTGGGGTCAGTCTGCTTTTCCCTGGGTGTGTTACATTGACAGAGTGGAGTCAGTCTAACTTCCCTGGGTGAGTTACATGGAGAGAGAGGGGTCAGTCTGCTTTTCCCCCGGTGTGTTACATTGACAGAGTGGGTTCAGTCTGCCCTTCCCTGGGTGTGTTACATTGACAGAGTGAGGTCAGTCTGCTCTTCACTGGGTGTGTTGCATTGACAGAGTGGGGTCAGTCTGCTCTTCCCTGGGTGTGTTGCATTGAAAGGGTGGGGTCAGTCTGCTCTTCCCTGGGTGTGTTACATTGACAGAGTGCGGTCAGTCTGCTCTTCCCTTAGAGTGTCACATTGACTGAGTGCGGTCAGTCTGCTCTTCCCTGAGAGTGTCACATTGACAGAGTGGGGTCAGTCTGCTCTTCCCTGGGTGTGTTACATTGACAGAGTGGGGTCAGGCTGCTCTTCCCTGGGGGTGTTACATTGACAGAGTGGGGTCAGTCTGCCCTTCACTGGGTGTGTTACATGGACAGAGTGGGGTTCGTCTGCTCTTACCTGGGTGAGTTACATTGGCAGAGTACGGTCAGTCTGATCTTCCTGGGTGTGTGACATTGACAGATTGGGATCAGTCTGCTCTTCCCTGGGTGTGTTGCATTGACAGAGTGGGGTCAGTCTGATCGTCCCTGGGTATGTTGCATTGACAGAGTGTGGTCAGTCTGCTCTTCCCTGGGTGGGTTACATTGACAGAGAGGGGTCAGATCTGCTCTTCCCTGGGTGTGTTACATTCACAGAGTGGGGTCAGTCTGCTTTTTTTTGGGTGCGTTACATTGACAGAGTGGGGTCAGTCTGCTCTTCACTGAGAGTGTCACATTGACAGATTGGGGTCAGTCTGCTCTTCCCAGGGTGTGTTACATTGACAGAGTGAGGTCAGTCTGCTCTTGTTTGGGTGCGTTACATTGACAGAGTGGGGTCAGTCTGCTCTTTTTTGGGTGCGTTACATTGACAGAGTGGGGTCAGTCTGCTCCTCCCTGGGTGTGTTACATTTACAGAGTGGGGTCAGTCTGCTCTTCCCTGGGTGTGTGACATTGACAGAGTGCGGTCAGTCTGCTCCTCCCTGGGTGTGTTGCATTGACAGAGTGGTGTCAGTCTGCTCTTCCATGGGTGTGTTACATTGACACAGTGGGGTCAGTCTGCACTTCCCTGGGTGTGTTACATTGACAGAGTGGGGTCAGTCTCCTCTTCCCTGAGTGGGTTACATTGTCAGAGTGGGGTCAGTCTGCTCTTCCCTGGGTGTGTTGCATTGACAGTGTAGGGTCAGTCTGCTCTTCCCTGGGTGTGTTACATTGACTGAGGGGGGTCAGTCTGCTCTTCCCAGGGTGTGTTACATTGACAGAGTGGAGTCAGTCTAACATCCCTGGGTGAGTTACATGGAGAGAGAGGGGTCAGTCTGCTTTTCCCCCGGTGTGTTACATTGACAGAGTGGGGTCAGTCTGCCCTTCCCTGGGTGTGTTACATTGACAGAGTGAGGTCAGTCTGCTCTTCACTGGGTGTGTTGCATTGACAGAGTGGGGTCAGTCTGCTCTTCCATGGGTGTGTTGCATTGACAGAGTGGGGTCAGTCTGCTCTTCCCTGGGTGTGTTACATTGACAGTGTGCGGTCAGTCTGCTCTTCCCTGAGAGTGTCACATTGAATGAGTCCGGTCAGTCTGCTCTTCCCTGAGAGTGTCACATTGACAGAGTGGGGTCAGTCTGCTCTTCCCTGGGTGTGTTACATTGACAGTGTGGGGTCAGGCTGCTCTTCCCTGGGGGTGTTACATTGACAGAGTGGGGTCAGTCTGCCCTTCACTGGGTGTGTTACATGGACAGAGTGGGGTTAGTCTGCTCTTACCTGGGTGAGTTACATTGGCAGAGTACGGTCAGTCTGCTCGTTTTTGAGTTTGTTTCATTGACAGAGTGCGGTCAGTCTGATCTTCCTGGGTGTGTGACATTGACAGAGTGGGGTCAGTCTGATCGTCCCTGGGTATGTTGCATTGACAGAGTGGGGTCAGTCTGCTCCTCACTGAGAGTGTCACATTGACAGAGAGGGGTCAGTCTGCTCTTCCCAGGGTGTGTTACATTGACAGAGTGAGGTCAGTCTGCTCTTGTTTGGGTGCGTTACATTGACAGAGTGGGGTCAGTCTGCTCTTTTTTGGGTGCGTTACATTGACAGAGTGGGGTCAGTCTGCTCCTCCCTGGGTGTGTTACATTTACAGAGTGGGGTCAGTCTGCTCTTCCCTGGGTGTGTGACATTGACAGAGTGCGGTCAGTCTGCTCCTCCCTGGGTGTGTTGCATTGACAGAGTGGTGTCAGTCTGCTCTTCCATGGGTGTGTTACATTGACACAGTGGGGTCAGTCTGCTCTTTCCTCGGTTTGATACATTGACAGTGTGCGGTCAGTCTGCTTTTCCCTGACAGTGTCACATTAGCAGAGTGGGCTCAGTCTGCTCTTCCCAGCGTGTGTTACATTGACAGAATGCGGTCAGTCTGCTCTTCCCTGTGTGTGTTGCATTGACAGAGTGGGGTCAGTCTGCTCTTCCCTGGGTGTGTTGCATTGACAGAGTGGGGTCAGTCTGCTCTTCCCTGGGTGTGTTACATTGACAGAGTGGGGTCAGTCTGCTGTTCCCTCGGTTTGTTACATTGACATAGTGCGGTCGGTCTGCTCTTCCCTGAGAGTGTCACATTGACAGAGCGCAGTCAGTCTGCTCTTCCCTGAGAGTGTCACATTGACAGAGTGGGGTCAGTCTGCACTTCCCTGGGTGTGAGACATTGACACAGTGGGGTCAGGCTGCTCTTCCCTGGGTGTGTTACATTGACAGAGTTGGGTCAGTCTGCTCTTCCCTGGGTGTGGTACATTGACAGAGTGGGGTCCGTCTGCCCTTCACTGGGTGTGTTACATTGACAGGGTGGGGTCAGTCTGCTCTTACCTGGGTGAGTTACATTGGCAGAGTGCGGTCAGTCTGCTCTTTTTTGAGTGTGTTACATTGACAGAGTGGGATCAGTCTGCTCTTTGTTGGGTGTGTTACATTGACAGAGTGGGGTCATTCTGATCTTCCCTGGGTTGTGACATTGACAGAGTGAGGTCAGTCTGCTCTTCCCTGGGTGTGTTACATTGACAGAGTGGGGTCAGTCTGCTCTTCCCGCGGTGTGTTGCATTGACAGAGTGGGGTCAGTCTGATCTTCCCTGGGTATGTTGCATTGACAGAGTGGGGTCAGTCTGCTCTTCCCTGAGAATCTCACATTGACAGAGTGCGGTAAGTCTGCTCTTCCCTGAGAGTGTCACAATGACAGATTGGGGTCAGTCTGCTCTTCCCTGGGTGTGTTACATTGACAGAGTGCGGTCAGTCTGCTCTTCCCTGGGTGAGTTACATGGAGGGAGAGGGGTCAGTCTGCTCTTCACTGGTTGGGTTACATTGACAGAGTGGGGTCAGTCCGCTCTTCTCTGGGTGTGTTACATTGACAGAGTGGGGTCAGTCTGCTCTTCCCTGGGTGTGTGACATTGACAGAGTGCGGTCAGTCTGCTCTTCCCTGGGTGAGTTACATGGAGGGAGAGGGGTCAGTCTGCTCTTCACTGGTTGGGTTACATTGACAGAGTGGGGTCAGTCCGCTCTTCTCTGGGTGTGTTACATTGACAGAGTGGGGTCAGTCTGCTCTTCACTGGGTGGGTTACATTGACAGAGTGGGGTCAGTCTGCTCTTCCCTGGGTGTGTTACATTGACAGAGTGGGGTCAGTCTGCTCTTCTCTGGGTGTGTTATACTGACAGAGTGTGGTCAGTCTGCTCTTCCCTGGGTGTGTTACATTGACAGAGTGTGGTCAGTCCGCTCTTCTCTGGGTGTGTTACACTGACAGAGTGGGGTCAGTCTGCTCTTCCCTGGGTGTGTTACATTGACAGAGTGGGGTCAGGCTGCTCTTCCCTGGGGGTGTTACATTGACAGAGTGGGGTCAGTCTGCCCTTCACTGGGTGTGTTACATGGACAGAGTGGGGTCAGTCTGCTCTTACCTGGGTGAGTTACATTGGCAGAGTACGGTCAGTCTGCTCGTTTTGAGTTAGTTTCATTGACAGAGTGCGGTCAGTCGGATCTTCCTGGGTGTGTGACATTGACAGATTGGGGTCAGTCTGCTCTTCCCTGGGTGTGTTGCATTGACAGAGTGGGGTCAGTCTGATCGTCCCTGGGTATGTTGCATTGACAGAGTGGGGTCAGTCTGCTCTTCCCTGGGTTCGTGACATTGACAGAGTGTGGTCATTCTGCTCTTCCCTGGGTGTGTTACATTGACAGAGAGGGGTCAGTCTGCTCTTCCCTGGGTGTGTTACAATGACAGAGTGGGGTTAGTCTGCTCTTCCCTGGGTATGTTACATTGACCGAAAAGAGGTCAATCTTCTGTTCCCTGGGTGAGTTACATTGACAGAGAGGGGTCAGTCTGCTCTTCCCTGGCTGTGTTACAATGACAGAGTGTGGTCAGACTGCTCTTCCTTGGGTGTGTTACATTGACAGAGTGGGGTCAGTCCGCTCTTCCCGCGGTGTGTTACATTGACAGAGTGAGGTCAGTCTGCTCTTCCCTGGGTGAGTTACATTGACAGGGTGGGGTCAGTCTGCTCTCCCCTGGGTGTGATAAAAAACAGAGTGGGGTCAGACTGCTATTCCCTGAGTATGTTACATTGACAGAGTGGGGTCAGTCTGCCCTTCACTGGTTTTGTTACATTGACAGACTGGGGTCAGTCTGCTCTTCCCTGGGTGTGTTACATTGACAGAGTGGGGTCTGTCTGCTCTTCCCTGGGTGTCTTACATTGACAGGGTGGGGTCAGTCTGCTCTTCCCCGGGTGTGTTACATTGACGGAGTGGGGTCAGTCTGCTCTTCCCTGGGTGTGTTACATTAAAGAGTGGGGTTAGTCTGCTCTTCCCTGGGTGAGTTTCACGGAGGGAGAGGGGTCAGTCTGCTCTTCCCTGGGTGGGTTACATTGACTGAGTGGGGTCAGTCTGCTCTTCCCTGGGTGGGTTACATTGACAGAATGGGGTCAGTCTGCTCTTCCCTGGGTGAGTTACATGGAGGGAGAGGGGTCAGTCTGCTCTTCACTGGGTGGGTTACATTGACAGAGTGAGGTCAGTCTGCTCTTCCCTGGGTGTGTTACATTGACAGAGTGGGGTCAGTCTGCTCTTCCCTGGGTGTGTTACACTGACAGAGTAGGGTCAGTCTGCACTTCCCTGGGTGTGTTACATTGACAGAGTGGGGTCAGTCTCCTCTTCCCTGGGTGGGTTACATTGTCAGAGTGGGGTCAGTCTGCTCTTCCCTGGGTGTGTTGCATTGACAGTGTAGGGTCAGTCTGCTCTTCCCTGGGTGTGTTACATTGACTGAGGGGGGTCAGTCTGCTCTTCCCAGGGTCTGTGATATTGACAGAGTGGGGTCAGTCTGCTCTTCACTGGGTGTGTTACATTGACAGAGTGGGGTCAGTCTGCTTTTCCCTGGGTGTGTTACATTGACAGAGTGGAGTCAGTCTAACTTCCCTGGGTGAGTTACATGGAGAGAGAGGGGTCAGTCTGCTTTTCCCCCGGTGTGTTACATTGACAGAGTGGGGTCAGTCTGCCCTTCCCTGGGTGTGTTACATTGACAGAGTGAGGTCAGTCTGCTCTTCACTGGGTGTGTTGCATTGACAGAGTGGGGTCAGTCTGCTCTTCCCTGGGTGTGTTGCATTGAAAGAGTGGGGTCAGTCTGCTCTTCCCTGGGTGTGTTACATTGACAGAGTGCGGTCAGTCTGCTGTTCCCTTAGAGTGTCACATTGACTGAGTGCGGTCAGTCTGCTCTTCCCTGAGAGTGTCACATTGACAGAGTGGGGTCAGTCTGCTCTTCCCTGGGTGTGTTACATTGACAGAGTGGGGTCAGGCTGCTCTTCCCTGGGGGTGTTACATTGACAGAGTGGGGTCAGTCTGCCCTTCACTGGGTGTGTTACATGGACAGAGTGGGGTTCGTCTGCTCTTACCTGGGTGAGTTACATTGGCAGAGTACGGTCAGTCTGCTCGTTTTTGAGTTTGTTTCATTGACAGAGTGCGGTCAGTCTGATCTTCCTGGGTGTGTGACATTGACAGATTGGGGTCAGTCTGCTCTTCCCTGGGTGTGTTGCATTGACAGAGTGGGGTCAGTCTGATCGTCCCTGGGTATGTTGCATTGACAGAGTGGGGTCAGTCTGCTCTTCCCTGGGTGGGTTACATTGACAGAGAGGGGTCAGTCTGCTTTTTTTTGGGTGCGTTACATTGACAGAGTGGGGTCAGTCTGCTCTTCACTGAGAGTGTCACATTGACAGATTGGGGTCAGTCTGCTCTTCCCAGGGTGTGTTACATTGACAGAGTGACGTCAGTCTGCTCTTGTTTGGGTGCGTTACATTGACAGAGTGGTGTCAGTCTGCTCTTTTTTGGGTGCGTTACATTGACAGAGTGGGGTCAGTCTGCTCCTCCCTGGGTGTGTTACATTTACAGAGTGGGGTCAGTCTGCTCTTCCCTGGGTGTGTGACATTGACAGAGTGCGGTCAGTCTGCTCCTCCCTGGGTGTGTTGCATTGACAGAGTGGTGTCAGTCTGCTCTTCCATGGGTGTGTTACATTGACACAGTGGGGTCAGTCTGCTCTTTCCTCGGTTTGATACATTGACAGTGTGCGGTCAGTCTGCTTTTCCCTGACAGTGTCACATTAACAGAGTGGGCTCAGTCTGCTCTTCCCAGCGTGTGTTACATTGACAGAATGCGGTCAGTCTGCTCTTCCCTGTGTGTGTTGCATTGACAGAGTGGGGTCAGTCTGCTCTTCCCTCGGTGTGTTGCATTGACAGAGTGGGGTCAGTCTGCTCTTCCCTGGGTGTGTTACATTGACAGAGTGGGGTCAGTCTGCTGTTCCATCGGTTTGTTACATTGACAGAGTGCGGTCGGTCTGCTCTTCCCTGAGAGTGTCACATTGACAGAGCGCAGTCAGTCTGCTCTTCCCTGAGAGTGTCACATTGACAGAGTGGGGTCAGTCTGCTCTTCCCTGGGTGTGAGACATTGACACAGTGGGTTCAGGCTGCTCTTCCCTGGGTGTGTTACATTGACAGAGTGGGGTCAGTCTGCCCTTCACTGGGTGTGTTACATTGACATGGTGGGGTCAGTCTGCTCTTACCTGGGTGAGTTACATTGGCAGAGTGCGGTCAGTCTGCTCTTTTTTGAGTGTGTTACATTGACAGAGTGGGATCAGTCTGCTCTTTGTTGGGTGTGTTACATTGACAGAGTGGGGTCATTCTGATCTTCCCTGGGTGTGTGACATTGACAGAGTGAGGTCAGTCTGCTCTTCCCTATGTGTGTTACATTGACAGAGTGGGGTCAGTCTGCTCTTCCCGCGGTGTGTTTCATTGACAGAGTGGGGTCAGTCTGATCTTCCCTGGGTATGTTGCATTGACAGAGTGGGGTCAGTCTGCTCTTCCCTGAGAATCTCACATTGACAGAGTGCGGTAAGTCTGCTCTTCCCTGAGAGTGTCACAATGACAGATTGGGGTCAGTCTGCTCTTCCCTGGGTGTGTTACATTGACAGAGTGCGGTCAGTCTGCTCTTCCCTGGGTGAGTTACATGGAGGGAGAGGGGTCAGTCTGCTCTTCACTGGTTGGGTTACATTGACAGAGTGGGGTCAGTCCGCTCTTCTCTGGGTGTGTTACATTGACAGAGTGGGGTCAGTCTGCTCTTCCCTGGGTGTGTTACATTGACAGAGTGCGGTCAGTCTGCTCTTCTTTTGGGTGATTTACATGGAGGGAGAGGGGTCAGTCTGCTCTTCACTGGGTGGGTTACATTGACAGAGTGGGGTCAGTCTGCTCTTCCCTGGGTGTGTTACATTGACAGAGTGGGGTCAGTCTGCTCTTCTCTGGGTGTGTTACACTGACAGAGTGTGGTCAGTCTGCTCTTCCCTGGGTGTGTTACATTGACAGAGTGTGGTCAGTCCGCTCTTCTCTGGGTGTGTTACACTGACAGAGTGGGGTCAGTCTGCTCTTCCCTGGGTGTGTTACATTGACAGAGTGGGGTCAGTCTGCTCTTCCCCGGGTGTGTTACATTGACGGAGTGGGGTCAGTCTGCTCTTCCCTGGGTGTGTTACATTGAAAGAGTGGGGTCAGTCTGCTCTTCCCTGGGTGAGTTACACGGAGGGAGAGGGGTCAGTCTGCTCTTCTCTGGGTGTGTTACATTGACAGAGTGGGGACAGTCTGCTCTTCCCTGGGTGTGTTACATTGACAGAGTGAGGTCAGTCTTCTCTTCCCTGAGTATGTTACTTTGACAGAGTGGGAAGAGTCTGCTCTTCCATGAGTGTGTTACTTTGACAGAGTGGGGTCAGTCTGCTCTTCCCGAGGTGAGTTACATTGAGATAGAGGGGTCACTCTGGTCTCCCCTGGGTGTGTTACATTGACAGAGTTGGGTGAGTCTGCTCTTCCCTGGGTCTGTGATAATGACAGAGTGGAGTCTGTCTGCTCTTCCCTGGGTGGGTTACATTGACAGAATGGGGTCAGTCTGCACTTCCCTGGGTGAGTTACATGGAGGGAGAGGTGTCCGTCTGCTCTTCACTGGGTGGGTTACATTGACAGAGTGAGGTCAGTCCGCTCTTCCCTGGGTGTGTTACACTGACAGAGTGGGGTCAGTCTGCTCTTCCCTGGGTGTGTTACATTGACAGAGTGGGGTCAGTCTCCTCTTCCCTGGGTGGGTTACATTGTCAGAGTGGGGTCAGTCTGCTCTTCATGGGTGTGTTGTATTGACAGTGTAGGGTAAGTCTGCTCTTCCCTGGGTGTGTTACATTGACAGAGGGGGGTCAGTCTGCTCTTCCCAGGGTCTGTGATATTGACAGAGTGGGGTCAGTCTGCTCTTCCCTGGGTGTGTTACATTGACAGAGTGGGGTCAGTCTGCTTTTCCCTGGGTGTGTTACATTGACAGAGTGGGGTCAGTCTATCTTCCCTGGGTGAGTAACATGGAGAGAGAGGGGTCAGTCTGCTTTTCCCGCGGTGTGTTACATTGACAGAGTGGGGTTAGTCTGCCCTTCCCTGGGTGTGTTACATTGACAGAGTGAGGTCAGTCTGCTCTTCACTGGGTGTGTTGCATTGACAGAGTGGGGTCAGTCTGCTCTTCCCTGGGTGTGTTGCATTGACAGAGTGGGGTCACTCTGCTCTTCCCTGGGTGTGTTACATTGACAGAGTGCGGTCAGTCTGCTCTTCCCTGAGAGTGTCACATTGACAGAGTGCGGTCAGTCTGCTCTTCACTGAGAGTGTCACATTGACAGAGTTGGATCAGTCCGCTCTTCCCTGGGTGTGTTACATTGACAGAGTGGGGTCAGGCTGCTCTTCCCTGGGGGTGTTACATTGACAGAGTGGGGTCAGTCTGCCCTTCACTGGGTGTGTTACATGGACAGAGTGGGGTCAGTCTGCTCTTAACTGGGTGAGTTACATTGGCAGAGTGCGGTCAGTCTGCTCGTTTTTGAGTGTGTTACATTGACAGAGTGCGGTCAGTCTGATCTTCCTGGGTGTGTGACATTTACAGATTGGGGTCAGTCTGCTCTTCCCTGGGTGTGTTGCATTGACAGAGTGGGGTCAGTCTGATCGTCCCTGGGTATGTTGCATTGACAGAGTGGGGTCAGTCTGCTCTTCCCTGGGTGGGTTACATTGACAGAGAGGGGTCAGTCTGCTCTTCCCTGGGTGTGTTACATTGACAGAGTGGGGTCAGTCTGCTTTTTTTTGGGTGCGTTACATTGACAGAGTGGGGTCAGTCTGCTCTTCACTGAGAGTGTCACATTGACAGATTGGGGTCAGTCTGCTCTTCCCAGGATGTGTTACATTGACAGAGTGAGGTCAATCTGCTCTTGTTTGGGTGCGTTACATTGACAGAGTGGGGTCAGTCTGCTCTTTTTTGGGTGCGTTACATTGACAGAGTGGGGTCAGTCTGCTCTTCACTGAGAGTGTCACATTGCCAGATTGGGGTCAGTCTGCTCTTCCCAGGGTGTGTTACATTGACAGAGTGAGGTCAGTCTGCTCTTGTTTGGGTGCGTTACATTGACAGAGTGGGGTCAGTCTGCTCTTTTTTGGGTGCGTTACATTGACAGAGTGGGGTCAGTCTGCTCCTCCCTGGGTGTGTTACATTTACAGAGTGGGGTCAGTCTGCTCTTCCCTGGGTGTGTTACATTGACAGAGTGCGGTCAGTCTGCTCCTCCCTGGGTGTGTTGCATTGACAGAGTGGTGTCAGTCTGCTCTTCCATGGGTGTGTTACATTGACACAGTGGGGTCAGTCTGCTCTTTCCTCGGTTTGATACATTGACAGTGTGCGGTCAGTCTGCTTTTCCCTGACAGTGTCACATTGACAGAGTGGGCTCAGTCTGCTCTTCCCTGGGTGTGTGACATTGACAGAGTGGTGTCAGTCTGCCCTTCCCAGCGTGTGTTACATTGACAGAATGCGGTCAGTCTGCTCTTCCCTGTGTGTGTTGCATTGACAGAGTGGGGTCGGTCTGCTCTTCCCTGGGTGTGTTGCATTGACAGAGTGGGATCAGTCTGCTCTTCCCTGGGTGTGTTACATTGACAGAGTGGGGTCAGTCTGCTGTTCCCTCGGTTTGTTACATTAACAGAGTGCGGTCGGTCTGCTCTTCCCTGAGAGTGTCACATTGACAGAGCGCAGTCAGTCTGCTCTTCCCTGAGAGTGTCACATTGACAGAGTGGGGTCAGTCTGCTCTTCCCTGGGTGTGAGACATTGACACAGTGGGGTCAGGCTGCTCTTCCCTGGGTGTGTGACATTGACAGAGTGGGGTCAGTCTGCTCTTCCCTGGGTGTGGTACATTGACAGAGTGGGGTCAGTCTGCCCTTCACTGGGTGTGTTACATTGACAGGGTGGGGTCAGTCTGCTCTTACCTGGGTGTGTTACATTGGCAGAGTGCGGTCAGTCTGCTCTTTTTTGAGTGTGTTACATTGAGAGAGTGGGATCAGTCTGCTCTTTGTTGGGTGTGTTACATTGACAGAGTGGGGTCATTCTGATCTTCCCTGGGTGTGTGACATTGACAGAGTGAGGTCAGTCTGCTCTTCCCTGGGTGTGTTACATTGACTGAGTGGGGTCAGTCTGCTCTTCCCTGGGTATGTTGCATTGACAGAGTGGGGTCAGTCTGATCTTCCCTGGGTATGTTGCATTGACAGAGTGGGGTCAGTCTACTCTTCCCTGAGAATCTCACATTGACAGAGTGCGGTAAGTCTGCTCTTCCCTGAGAGTGTCACAATGACAGATTGGGGTCAGTCTGCTCTTCCCTGGGTGTGTTACATTGACAGAGTGCGGTCAGTCTGCTCTTCCCTGGGTGAGTTACATGGAGGGAGAGGGGTCAGTCTGCTCTTCACTGGTTGGGTTACATTGACAGAGTGGGGTCAGTCCGCTCTTCTCTGGGTGTGTTACATTGACAGAGTGGGGTCAGTCTGCTCTTCCCTGGGTGTGTTACATTGACAGAGTGCGGTCAGTCTGCTCTTCTTTTGGGTGATTTACATGGAGGGAGAGGGGTCAGTCTGCTCTTCACTGGGTGGGTTACATTGACAGAGTGGGGTCAGTCTGCTCTTCCCTGGGTGTGTTACATTGACAGAGTGGGGTCAGTCTGCTCTTCTCTGGGTGTGTTACACTGACAGAGTGGGGTCAGTCTGCTCTTCCCTGGGTGTGTTACATTGACAGAGTGTGGTCAGTCCGCTCTTCTCTGGGTGTGTTACATTGACAGAGTGGGGTCAGTCTGCTCTTCCCCGGGTGTGTTACATTGACGGAGTGGGGTCAGTCTGCTCTTCCCTGGGTGTGTTACATTGAAAGAGTGGCGTCAGTCTGCTCTTCCCTGGGTGAGTTACACGGAGGGAGAGGGGTCAGTCTGCTCTTCCCTGGTTGTGTTACATTGACGGAGTGGGGACAGTCTGCTCTTCCCTGGGTGTGTTACATTGACAGAGTGAGGTCAGTCTTCTCTTCCCTGAGTATGTTACTTTGACAGAGTGGGAAGAGTCTGCTCTTCCCTGAGTGTGTTACTTTGACAGAGTGGGGTCAGTCTGCTCTTCCCTAGGTGAGTTACATTGAGATAGAGGGGTCACTCTGGTCTCCCCTGGGAGTGTTACATTGACAGAGTTGGGTGAGTCTGCTCTTCCCTTGGTCTGTGATAATGACAGAGTGGGGTCAGTCTCCTCTTCCCTGGGTGGGTTACATTGTCAGAGTGGGGTCAGTCTGCACTTCATGGGTGTGTTGCATTGACAGTGTAGGGTAAGTCTGCTCTTCACTGGGTGTGTTACATTGACAGAGGGGGGTCAGTCTGCTCTTCCCAGGGTCTGTGATATTGACAGAGTGGGGTCAGTCTGCTCTTCCCTGGGTGTGTTACATTGACAGAGTGGGGTCAGTCTGCTTTTCCCTGGGTGTGTTACATTGACAGAGTGGGGTCAGTCTATCTTCCCTGGGTGAGTAACATGGAGAGAGAGGGGTCAGTCTGCTTTTCCCCTGGTGTTTTACATTGACAGAGTGGGGTTAGTCTGCCCTTCCCTGGGTGTGTTACATTGACAGAGTGAGGTCAGCCTGCTCTTCACTGGGTGTGTTGCATTGACAGAGTGGGGTCAGTCTGCTCTTCCCTGGGTGTGTTACATTGACAGAGTGGGGTCAGTCTGCTCTTCCCTGGGTGTGTTACATTGACAGAGTGCGGTCAGTCTGCTCTTCCCTGAGAGTGTCACATTGACAGAGTGCGGTCAGTCTGCTCATCCCTGAGAGTGTCACATTGACAGAGTTGGATCAGTCCGCTCTTCCCTGGGTGTGTTACATTGACAGAGTGGGGTCAGGCTGCTCTTCCCTGGGGGTGTTACATTGACAGAGTGGGGTCAGTCTGCCCTTCACTGGGTGTGTTACATGGACACAGTGGGGTCAGTCTGCTCTTACCTGGGTGAGTTACATTGGCAGAGTGCGGTCAGTCTGCTCGTTTTTGAGTGTGTTACATTGACAGAGTGCGGTCAGTCTGATCTTCCTGGGTGTGTGACATTGACAGATTGGGGTCAGTCTGCTCTTCCCTGGGTGTGTTGCATTGACAGAGTGGGGTCAGTCTGATCGTCCCTGGGTATGTTGCATTGACAGAGTGGGGTCAGTCTGCTCTTCCCTGGGTGGGTTACATTGACCGAGAGGGGTCAGTCTGCTCTTCCCTAGGTGTGTTACATTGACAGAGTGGGGTCAGTCTGCTTTTTTTTGGGTGCGTTACATTGACAGAGTGGGGTCAGTCTGCTCTTCACTGAGAGTGTCACATTGACAGATTGGGGTCAGTCTGCTCTTCCCAGGGTGTGTTACATTGACAGAGTGAGGTCAGTCTGCTCTTGATTGGGTGCGTTACATTGACAGAGTGGGGTCAGTCTGCTCTTTTTTGGGTGCGTTACATTGACAGAGTGGGGTCAGTCTGCTCTTCACTGAGAGTGTCACATTGACAGATTGGGGTCAGTCTGCTCTTCCCAGGGTGTGTTACATTGACAGAGTGAGGTCAGTCTGCTCTTGTTTGGGTGCGTTACATTGACAGAGTGGGGTCAGTCTGCTCTTTTTTGGGTGCGTTACATTGACAGAGTGGGGTCAGTCTGCTCCTCCCTGGGTGTGTTACATTTACAGAGTGGGGTCAGTCTGCTCTTCCCTGGGTGTGTTACATTGACAGAGTGCGGTCAGTCTGCTCCTCCCTGGGTGTTTTGCATTGACAGAGTGGTGTCAGTCTGCTCTTCCATGGGTGTGTTACATTGACACAGTGGGGTCAGTCTGCTCTTTCCTCGGTTTGATACATTGACAGTGTGCGGTCAGTCTGCTTTTCCCTGACAGTGTCACATTGACAGAGTGGGCTCAGTCTGCTCTTCCCTGGGTGTGTTACATTGACAGAGTGGTGTCAGTCTGCCCTTCCCGGCGTGTGTTACATTGACAGAATGCGGTCAGTCTGCTCTTCCCTGTGTGTGTTGCATTGACAGAGTGGGGTCAGTCTGCTCTTCCCTGGGTGTGTTGCATTGACAGAGTGGGGTCAGTCTGCTCTTCCCTGGGTGTGTTACATTGACAGAGTGGGGTCAGTCTGCTGTTCCCTCGGTTTGTTACATTAACAGAGTGCGGTCGGTCTGCTCTTCCCTGAGAGTGTCACATTGACAGAGCGCAGTCAGTCTGCTCTTCCCTGAGAGTGTCACATTGACAGAGTGGGGTCAGTCTGCTCTTCCCTGGGTGTGTTGCATTGACAGAGTGGGGTCAGTCTGCTCTTCCCTGGGTGAGTTACATTGACAGAGTGGGGTCAGTCTGCTGTTCCCTCCGTTTGTTACATTAACAGAGTGCGGTCGGTCTGCTCTTCCCTGAGAGTGTCACATTGACAGAGCGCAGTCAGTCTGCTCTTCCCTGAGAGTGTCACATTGACAGAGCGCAGTCAGTCTGCTCTTCCCTGAGAGTGTCACATTGACAGAGTGGGGTCACGCTGCTCTTCCCTGGGTGTGTTACATTGACAGAGTGGGGTCAGTCTGCTCTTCCCTGGGTGTGGTACATTGACAGAGTGGGGTCAGTCTGCCCTTCACTGCGTGTGTTACATTGACAGGGTGGGGTCAGTCTGCTCTTACCTGGGTGAGTTCCATTGGCAGAGTGTGGTCAGTCTGCTCTTTTTTGAGTGTGTTACATTGACAGAGTGGGATCAGTCTGCTCTTTGTTGGGTGTGTTACATTGACAGAGTGGGGTCATTCTGATCTTCCCTGGGTGTGTTACATTGACAGAGTGAGGTCAGTCTGCTCTTCACTGGGTGTGTTGCATTGACAGAGTGGGGTCAGTCTGCTCTTCCCTGGGTGTGTTGCATTGACAGAGTGGGGTCACTCTGCTCTTCCCTGGGTGTGTTACATTGACAGAGTGCGGTCAGTCTGCTCTTCCCTGAGAGTGTCACATTGACAGAGTGCGGTCAGTCTGCTCTTCCCTGAGAGTGTCACATTGACAGAGTTGGATCAGTCCGCTCTTCCCTGGGTGAGTTACATTGAGATAGAGGGGTCACTCTGGTCTCCCCTGGGTGTGTTACATTGACAGAGTTGGGTGAGTCTGCTCTTCCCTGGGTCTGTGATAATGACAGAGTGGAGTCTGTCTGCTCTTCCTTGGGTGGGTTACATTGACAGAATGGGGTCAGTCTGCACTTCCCTGGGTGAGTTACATGGAGGGAGAGGTGTCCGTCTGCTCTTCACTGGGTGGGTTACATTGACAGAGTGAGGTCAGTCCGCTCTTCCCTGGGTGTGTTACACTGACAGAGTGGGGTCAGTCTGCTCTTCCCTGGGTGTGTTACATTGACAGAGTGGGGTCAGTCTCCTCTTCCCTGGGTGGGTTACATTGTCAGAGTGGGGTCAGTCTGCTCTTCATGGGTGTGTTGTATTGACAGTGAAGGGTAAGTCTGCTCTTCCCTGGGTGTGTTACATTGACAGAGGGGGGTCAGTCTGCTCTTCCCAGGGTCTGTGATATTGACAGAGTGGGGTCAGTCTGCTCTTCCCTGGGTGTGTTACATTGACAGAGTTGTGTCAGTCTGCTTTTCCCTGGGTGTGTTACATTGACAGAGTGGGGTCAGTCTATCTTCCCTGGGTCAGTAACATTTAGAGAGAGGGGTCAGTCTGCTTTTCCCGCGGTGTGTTACATTGACAGAGTGGGGTTAGTCTGCCCTTCCCTGGGTGTGTTACATTGACAGAGTGAGGTCAGTCTGCTCTTCACTGGGTGTGTTGCATTGACAGAGTGGGGTCAGTCTGCTCTTCCCTGGGTGTGTTGCATTGACAGAGTGGGGTCACTCTGCTCTTCCCTGGGTGTGTTACATTGACAGAGTGCGGTCAGTCTGCACTTCCCTGAGAGTGTCACATTGACAGAGTGCGGTCAGTCTGCTCTTCCCTGAGAGTGTCACATTGACAGAGTTGGATCAGTCCGCTCTTCCCTGGGTGTGTTACATTGACAGAGTGGGGTCAGGCTGCTCTTCCCTGGGGGTGTTACATTGACAGAGTGGGGTCAGTCTGCCCTTCACTGGGTGTGTTACATGGACAGAGTGGGGTCAGTCTGTTCTTACCTGGGTGAGTTACATTGGCAGAGTGCGGTCAGTCTGCTCGTTTTTGAGTGTGTTACATTGACAGAGTGCGGTCAGTCTGATCTTCCTGGGTGTGTGACATTGACAGATTGGGGTCAGTCTGCTCTTCCCTGGGTGTGTTGCATTGACAGAGTGGGGTCAGTCTGATCGTCCCTGGGTATGTTGCATTGACAGAGTGGGGTCAGTCTGCTCTTCCCTGGGTGGGTTACATTGACAGAGAGGGGTCAGTCTGCTCTTCCCTGGGTGTGTTACATTGACAGAGTGGGGTCAGTCTGCTTTTTTTTGGGTGCGTTACATTGACAGAGTGGGGTCAGTCTGCTCTTCACTGAGAGTGTCACATTGACAGATTGGGGTCAGTCTGCTCTTCCCAGGATGTGTTACATTGACAGAGTGAGGTCAGTCTGCTCTTGTTTGGGTGCGTTACATTGACAGAGTGGGGTCAGTCTGCTCTTTTTTGGGTGCGTTACATTGACAGAGTGGGGTCAGTCTGCTCCTCCCTGGGTGTGTTACATTTACAGAGTGGGGTCAGTCTGCTCTTCCCTGGGTGTGTTACATTGACAGAGTGCGGTCAGTCTGCTCCTCCCTGGGTGTGTTGCATTGACAGAGTGGTGTCAGTCTGCTCTTCCATGGGTGTGTTACATTGACACAGTGGGGTCAGTCTGCTCTTTCCTCGGTTTGATACATTGACAGTGTGCGGTCAGTCTGCTTTTCCCTGACAGTGTCACATTGACAGAGTGGGCTCAGTCTGCTCTTCCCTGGGTGTGTGACATTGACAGAGTGGTGTCAGTCTGCCCTTCCCAGCGTGTGTTACATTGACAGAATGCGGTCAGTCTGCTCTTCCCTGTGTGTGTTGCATTGACAGAGTGGGGTCGGTCTGCTCTTCCCTGGGTGTGTTGCATTGACAGTGTGGTGTCAGTCTGCTCTTCCCTGGGTGTGTTTCATTGACAGAGTATGGTCAGTCTGCTGTTCCCTCGGTTTGTTACATTAACAGAGTGCGGTCGGTCTGCTCTTCCCTGAGAGTGTCACATTGACAGAGCGCAGTCAGTCTGCTCTTCCCTGAGAGTGTCACATTGACAGAGTGGGGTCAGTCTGCTCTTCCCTGGGTGTGAGACATTGACACAGTGGGGTCAGGCTGCTCTTCCCTGGGTGTGTGACATTGACAGAGTGGGGTCAGTCTGCTCTTCCCTGGGTGTGGTACATTGACAGAGTGGGGTCAGTCTGCCCTTCACTGGGTGTGTTACATTGACAGGGTGGGGTCAGTCTGCTCTTACCTGGGTGTGTTACATTGGCAGAGTGCGGTCAGTCTGCTCTTTTTTGAGTGTGTTACATTGACAGAGTGGGATCAGTCTGCTCTTTGTTGGGTGTGTTACATTGACAGAGTGGGGTCATTCTGATCTTCCCTGGGTGTGTGACATTGACAGAGTGAGGTCAGTCTGCTCTTCCCTGGGTGTGTTACATTGACTGAGTGGGGTCAGTCTGCTCTTCCCTGGGTGTGTTGCATTGACAGAGTGGGGTCAGTCTGATCTTCCCTGGGTATGTTGCATTGACAGAGTGGGGTCAGTCTACTCTTCCCTGAGAATCTCACATTGACAGAGTGCGGTAAGTCTGCTCTTCCCTGAGAGTGTCACAATGACAGATTGGGGTCAGTCTGCTCTTCCCTGGGAGTGTTACATTGACAGAGTGCGATCAGTCTGCTCTTCCCTGGGTGTGTTGCATTGACAGAGTGGGGTCAGTCTACTCTTCCCTGAGAATCTCACATTGACAGAGTGCGGTAAGTCTGCTCTTCCCTGAGAGTGTCACAATGACAGATTGGGGTCAGTCTGCTCTTCCCTGGGTGTGTTACATTGGCAGAGTGCGGTCAGTCTGCTCTTTTTTGAGTGTGTTACATTGACAGAGTGGGATCAGTCTGCTCTTTGTTGGGTGTGTTACATTGACGTAGTGGGGTCATTCTGATCTTCCCTGGGTGTGTGACATTGACAGAGTGAGGTCAGTCTGCTCTTCCCTGGGTGTGTTACATTGACAGAGTGGGGTCAGTCTGCTCTTCCCTGGGTGTGTTGCATTGACAGAGTGGGGTCAGTCTGATCTTCCCTGGGTATGTTGCATTGACAGAGTGGGGTCAGTCTACTCTTCCCTGAGAATCTCACATTGACAGAGTGCGGTAAGTCTGCTCTTCCCTGAGAGTGTCACAATGACAGATTGGGGTCAGTCTGCTCTTCCCTGGGTGTGTTACATTGACAGAGTGCGGTCAGTCTGCTCTTCCCTGGGTGAGTTACATGGAGGGAGAGGGGTCAGTCTGCTCTTCACTGGTTGGGTTACATTGACAGAGTGGGGTCAGTCCGCTCTTCTCTGGGTGTGTTACATTGACAGAGTGGGGTCAGTCTGCTCTTCCCTGGGTGTGTTACATTGACAGAGTGCGGTCAGTCTGCCCTTCTTTTGGGTGATTTACATGGAGGGAGAGGGGTCAGTCTGCTCTTCACTGGGTGGGTTACATTGACAGAGTGGGGTCAGTCTGCTCTTCCCTGGGTGTGTTACATTGACAGAGTGGGGTCAGTCTGCTCTTCTCTGGGTGTGTTACACTGACAGAGTGGGGTCAGTCTGCTCTTCCCTGGGTGTGTTACATTGACAGAGTGGGGTCAGTCTGCTCTTCCCCGGGTGTGTTACATTGACGGAGTGGGGTCAGTCTGCTCTTCCCTGGGTGTATTACATTGAAAGAGTGGGGTCAGTCTGCTCTTCCCTGGGTGAGTTACACGTAGGGAGAGGGGTCAGTCTGCTCTTCCCTGGGTGTGTTACATTGACAGAGTGGGGTCAGTCTGCTCTTCCCTGGTTGTGTTACATTGACGGAGTGGGGACAGTCTGCTCTTCCCTGGGAGTGTTACATTGACAGAGTGAGGTCAGTCTTCTCTTCCCTGAGTATGTTACTTTGACAGAGTGGGAAGAGTCTGCTCTTCCCTGAGTGTGTTACTTTGACAGAGTGGGGTCAGTCTGCTCTTCCCTAGGTGAGTTACATGGAGATAGAGGGGTCACTCTGGTCTCCCCTGGGTGTGTTACATTGACAGAGTTGGGTGAGTCTGCTCTTCCCTGGGTCTGTGATAATGACAGAGTGGGGTCTGTCTGCTCTTCCCTGGGTGGGTTACATTGACAGAATGGGGTCAGTCTGCACTTCCCTGGGTGAGTTACATGGAGGGAGAGGGGTCCGTCTGCTCTTCACTGGGTGGGTTACATTGACAGAGTGAGGTCAGTCCGCTCTTCCCTGGGTGTGTTACACTGACAGAGTGGGGTCAGTCTGCTCTTCCCTGGGTGTGTTACATTGACAGAGTGGGGTCAGTCTCCTCTTCCCTGGGTGGGTTACATTGTCAGAGTGGGGTCAGTCTGCACTTCATGGGTGTGTTGCATTGACAGTGTAGGGTAAGTCTGCTCTTCACTGGGTGTGTTACATTGACAGAGGGGGGTCAGTCTGCTCTTCCCAGGGTCTGTGATATTGACAGAGTGGGGTCAGTCTGCTCTTCCCTGGGTGTGTTACATTGACAGAGTTGCGTCAGTCTGCTTTTCCCTGGGTGTGTTACATTGACAGAGTGGGGTCAGTCTATCTTCCCTGGGTGAGTAACATGGAGAGAGAGGGGTCAGTCTGCTTTTCCCCTGGTGTTTTACATTGACAGAGTGGGGTTAGTCTGCCCTTCCCTGGGTGTGTTACATTGACAGAGTGAGGTCAGTCTGCTCTTCACTGGGTGTGTTGCATTGACAGAGTGGGGTCAGTCTGCTCTTCCCTGGGTGTGTTGCATTGACAGAGTGGGGTCAGTCTGCTCTTCCCTGGGTGTGTTACATTGACAGAGTGCGGTCAGTCTGCTCTTCCCTGAGAGTGTCACATTGACAGAGTGCGGTCAGTCTGCTCTTCCCTGAGAGTGTCACATTGACAGAGTTGGATCAGTCCGCTCTTCCCTGGGTGTGTTACATTGACAGAGTGGGGTCAGGCTGCTCTTCCCTGGGGGTGTTACATTGACAGAGTGGGGTCAGTCTGCCCTTCACTGGGTGTGTTACATGGACAGAGTGGGGTCAGTCTGCTCTTACCTGGGTGAGTTACATTGGCAGAGTGCGGTCAGTCTGCTCGTTTTTGAGTGTGTTACATTGACAGAGTGCGGTCAGTCTGATCTTCCTGGGTGTGTGACATTGACAGATTGGGGTCAGTCTGCTCTTCCCTGGGTGTGTTGCATTGACAGAGTGGGGTCAGTCTGATCGTCCCTGGGTATGTTGCATTGACAGAGTGGGGTCAGTCTGCTCTTCCCTGGGTGGGTTACATTGACCGAGAGGGGTCAGTCTGCTCTTCCCTAGGTGTGTTACATTGACAGAGTGGGGTCAGTCTGCTTTTTTTTGGGTGCGTTACATTGACAGAGTGGGGTCAGTCTGCTCTTCACTGAGAGTGTCACATTGACAGATTGGGGTCAGTCTGCTCTTCCCAGGGTGTGTTACATTGACAGAGTGAGGTCAGTCTGCTCTTGATTGGGTGCGTTACATTGACAGAGTGGGGTCAGTCTGCTCTTTTTTGGGTGCGTTACATTGACAGAGTGGGGTCAGTCTGCTCTTCACTGAGAGTGTCACATTGACAGATTGGGGTCAGTCTGCTCTTCCCAGGGTGTGTTACATTGACAGAGTGAGGTCAGTCTGCTCTTGTTTGGGTGCGTTACATTGACAGAGTGGGGTCAGTCTGCTCTTTTTTGGGTGCGTTACATTGACAGAGTGGGGTCAGTCTGCTCCTCCCTGGGTGTGTTACATTTACAGAGTGGGGTCAGTCTGCTCTTCCCTGGGTGTGTTACATTGACAGAGTGCGGTCAGTCTGCTCCTCCCTGGGTGTTTTGCATTGACAGAGTGGTGTCAGTCTGCTCTTCCATGGGTGTGTTACATTGACACAGTGGGGTCAGTCTGCTCTTTCCTCGGTTTGATACATTGACAGTGTGCGGTCAGTCTGCTTTTCCCTGACAGTGTCACATTGACAGTGTGGGCTCAGTCTGCTCTTCCCTGGGTGTGTGACATTGACAGAGTGGTGTCAGTCTGCCCTTCCCGGCGTGTGTTACATTGACAGAATGCGGTCAGTCTGCTCTTCCCTGTGTGTGTTGCATTGACAGAGTGGGGTCAGTCTGCTCTTCCCTGGGTGTGTTGCATTGACAGAGTGGGGTCAGTCTGCTCTTCCCTGGGTGTGTTACATTGACAGAGTGGGGTCAGTCTGCTGTTCCCTCGGTTTGTTACATTAACAGAGTGCGGTCGGTCTGCTCTTCCCTGAGAGTGTCACATTGACAGAGCGCAGTCAGTCTGCTCTTCCCTGAGAGTGTCACATTGACAGAGTGGGGTCAGTCTGCTCTTCCCTGGGTGTGTTGCATTGACAGAGTGGGGTCAGTCTGCTCTTCCCTGGGTGAGTTACATTGACAGAGTGGGGTCAGTCTGCTGTTCCCTCGGTTTGTTACATTAACAGAGTGCGGTCGGTCTGCTCTTCCCTGAGAGTGTCACATTGACAGAGCGCAGTCAGTCTGCTCTTCCCTGAGAGTGTCACATTGACAGAGCGCAGTCAGTCTGCTCTTCCCTGAGAGTGTCACATTGACAGAGTGGGGTCACGCTGCTCTTCCCTGGGTGTGTTACATTGACAGAGTGGGGTCAGTCTGATCGTCCCTGGGTATGTTGCATTGACAGAGTGGGGTCAGTCTGCTCTTCCCTGGGTGGGTTACATTGACCGAGAGGGGTCAGTCTGCTCTTCCCTAGGTGTGTTACATTGACAGAGTGGAGTCAGTCTGATCGTCCCTGAGTGTGTTACATTGACAGAGTGGGGTCAGTCTGCTCTTCCCTAGGTGAGTTACATTGAGATAGAGGGGTCACTCTGGTCTCCCCTGGGTGTGTTACATTGACAGAGGTGGGTGAGTCTGCTCTTCCCTGGGTCTGTGATAATGACAGAGTGGGGTCTGTCTGCTCTTCCCTGGGTGGGTTACATTGACAGAATGGGGTCAGTCTGCACTTCCCTGGGTGAGTTACATGGAGGGAGAGGGGTCCGTCTGCTCTTCACTGGGTGGGTTACATTGACAGAGTGAGGTCAGTCCGCTCTTCCCTGGGTGTGTTACACTGACAGAGAGGGGTCAGTCTGCTCTTCCCTGGGTGTGTTACATTGACAGAGTGGGGTCAGTCTCCTCTTCCCTGGGTGGGTTACATTGTCAGAGTGGGGTCAGTCTGCACTTCATGGGTGTGTTGCATTGACAGTGTAGGGTAAGTCTGCTCTTCACTGGGTGTGTTACATTGACAGAGGGGGGTCAGTCTGCTCTTCCCAGGGTCTGTGATATTGACAGAGTGGGGTCAGTCTGCTCTTCCCTGGGTTTGTTACATTGACAGAGTTGCGTCAGTCTGCTTTTCCCTGGGTGTGTTACATTGACAGAGTGGGGTCAGTCTATCTTCCCTGGGTGAGTAACATGGAGAGAGAGGGGTCAGTCTGCTTTTCCCCCGGTGTGTTACATTGACAGAGTGGGGTTAGTCTGCTCTTCACTGGGTGTGTTGCATTGACAGAGTGGGGTCAGTCTGCTCTTCACTGGGTGTGTTGCATTGACAGAGTGGGGTCAGTCTGCTCTTCCCTGGGTGTGTTACATTGACAGAGTGCGGTCAGTCTGCTCTTCCCTGAGAGTGTCACATTGACAGAGTGCGGTCAGTCTGCTCTTCCCTGAGAGTGTCACATTGACAGAGTTGGATCAGTCCGCTCTTCCCTGGGTGTGTTACATTGACAGAGTGGGGTCAGGCTGCTCTTCCCTGGGGGTGTTACATTGACAGAGTGGGGTCAGTCTGCCCTTCACTGGGTGTGTTACATGGACAGAGTGGGGTCAGTCTGCTCTTACCTGGGTGAGTTACATTGGCAGAGTGCGGTCAGTCTGCTCGTTTTTGAGTGTGTTACATTGACAGAGTGCGGTCAGTCTGATCTTCCTGGGTGTGTGACATTGACAGATTGGGGTCAGTCTGCTCTTCCCTGGGTGTGTTGCATTGACAGAGTGGGGTCAGTCTGATCGTCCCTGGGTATGTTGCATTGACAGAGTGGGGTCAGTCTGCTCTTCCCTGGGTGGGTTACATTGACAGAGAGGGGTCAGTCTGCTCTTCCCTAGGTGTGTAACATTGACAGAGTGGGGTCAGTCTGCTTTTTTTTTGGGTGCGTTACATTGACAGAGTGGGGTCAGTCTGCTCTTCACTGAGAGTGTCACATTGACAGATTGGGGTCAGTCTGCTCTTCCCAGGGTGTGTTACATTGACAGAGTGAGGTCAGTCTGCTCTTGATTGGGTGCGTTACATTGACAGAGTGGGGTCAGTCTGCTCTTTTTTGGGTGCGTTACATTGACAGAGTGGGGTCAGTCTGCTCTTCACTGAGAGTGTCACATTGACAGATTGGGGTCAGTCTGCTCTTCCCAGGGTGTGTTACATTGACAGAGTGAGGTCAGTCTGCTCTTGTTTGGGTGCGTTACATTGACAGAGTGGGGTCAGTCTGCTCTTTTTTGGGTGCGTTACATTGACAGAGTGGGGTCAGTCTGCTCCTCCCTGGGTGTGTTACATTTACAGAGTGGGGTCAGTCTGCTCTTCCCTGGGTGTGTTACATTGACAGAGTGCGGTCAGTCTGCTCCTCCCTGGGTGTTTTGCATTGACAGAGTGGTGTCAGTCTGCTCCTCCATGGGTGTGTTACATTGACACAGTGGGGTCAGTCTGCTCTTTCCTCGGTTTGATACATTGACAGTGTGCGGTCAGTCTGCTTTTCCCTGACAGTGTCACATTGACAGAGTGGGCTCAGTCTGCTCTTCCCTGGGTGTGTGACATTGACAGAGTGGTGTCAGTCTGCCCTTCCCAGCGTGTGTTACATTGACAGAATACGGTCAGTCTGCTCTTCCCTGTGTGTGTTGCATTGACAGAGTGGGGTCAGTCTGCTCTTCCCTGGGTGTGTTGCATTGACAGAGTGGGGTCAGTCTGCTCTTCCCTGGGTGTGTTACATTGACAGAGTGGGGTCAGTCTGCTGTTCCCTCGGTTTGTTACATTAACAGAGTGCGGTCGGTCTGCTCTTCCCTGAGAGTGTCACATTGACAGAGCGCAGTCAGTCTGCTCTTCCCTGAGAGTGTCACATTGACAGAGTGGGGTCAGTCTGCTCTTACCTGGGTGTGTTGCATTGACAGAGTGGGGTCAGTCTGCTCTTCCCTGGGTGTGTTACATTGACAGAGTGGGGTCAGTCTGCTGTTCCCTCGGTTTGTTACATTAACAGAGTGCGGTCGGTCTGCTCTTCCCTGAGAGTGTCACATTGACAGAGCGCAGTCAGTCTGCTCTTCCCTGAGAGTGTCACATTGACAGAGCGCAGTCAGTCTGCTCGTCCCTGAGAGTGTCACATTGACAGAGTGGGGTCACGCTGCTCTTCCCTGGGTGTGTTACATTGACAGAGTGGGGTCAGTCTGCTCTTCCCTGGGTGTGGTACATTGACAGGGTGGGGTCAGTCTGCTCTTACCTGGGTGAGTTACATTGGCAGAGTGCGGTCAGTCTGCTCTTTTTTGAGTGTGTTACATTGACAGAGTGGGATCAGTCTGCTCTTTGTTGGGTGTGTTACATTGACAGAGTGGGGTCATTCTGATCTTCCCTGGGTGTGTTACATTGACAGAGTGAGGTCAGTCTGCTCTTCACTGGGTGTGTTGCATTGACAGAGTGGGGTCAGTCTGCTCTTCCCTGGGTGTGTTGCATTGACAGAGTGGGGTCACTCTGCTCTTCCCTGGGTGTGTTACATTGACAGAGTGCGGTCAGTCTGCTCTTCCCTGAGAGTGTCACATTGACAGAGTGCGGTCAGTCTGCTCTTCCCTGAGAGTGTCACATTGACAGAGTTGGATCAGTCCGCTCTTCCCTGGGTGTGTTACATTGACAGAGTGGGGTCAGGCTGCTCTTCCCTGGGGGTGTTACATTGACAGAGTGGGGTCAGTCTGCCCTTCACTGGGTGTGTTACATGGACAGAGTGGGGTCAGTCTGCTCTTACCTGGGTGAGTTACATTGGCAGAGTGCGGTCAGTCTGCTCGTTTTTGAGTGTGTTACATTGACAGAGTGCGGTCAGTCTGATCTTCCTGGGTGTGTGACATTGACAGATTGGGGTCAGTCTGCTCTTCCCTGGGTGTGTTGCATTGACAGAGTGGGGTCAGTCTGATCGTCCCTGGGTATGTTGCATTGACAGAGTGGGGTCAGTCTGCTCTTCCCTGGGTGGGTTACATTGACAGAGAGGGGTCAGTCTGCTCTTCCCTGGGTGTGTTACATTGACAGAGTGGGGTCAGTCTGCTTTTTTTTGGGTGCGTTACATTGACAGAGTGGGGTCAGTCTGCTCTTCACTGAGAGTGTCACATTGACAGATTGGGGTCAGTCTGCTCTTCCCAGGGTGTGTTACATTGACAGAGTGAGGTCAGTCTGCTCTTGTTTGGGTGCGTTACATTGACAGAGTGGGGTCAGTCTGCTCTTTTTTGGATGCGTTACATTGACAGAGTGGGGTCAGTCTGCTCTTCCCTGGGTGTGTTACATTGACAGAGTGCGGTCAGTCTGCTCCTCCCTGGGTGTGTTGCATTGACAGAGTGGTGTCAGTCTGCTCTTCCATGGGTGCGTTACATTGACACAGTGTGGTCAGTCTGCTCTTTCCTCGGTTTGATACATTGACAGTGTGCGGTCAGTCTGCTTTTCCCTGACAGTGTCACATTGACAGAGTGGGCTCAGTCTGCTCTTCCCTGGGTGTGTGACATTGACAGAGCGCAGTCAGTCTGCTCTTCCCTGAGAGTGTCACATTGACAGAGTGGGGCCAGTCTGCTCTTCCCTGGGTGTGAGACATTGACACAGTGGGGTCAGGCTGCTCTTCCCTGGGTGTGTTACATTGACAGAGTGGGGTCAGTCTGCTCTTCCCTGAGAGTGTCACATTGACAGAGTTGGATCAGTCCGCTCTTCCCTGCGTGTGTTACATTGACAGAGTGGGGTCAGGCTGCTCTTCCCTGGGGGTGTTACATTGACAGAGTGGGGTCAGTCTGCCCTTCACTGGGTGTGTTACATGGACAGAGTGGGGTCAGTCTGCTCTTACCTGGGTGAGTTACATTGGCAGAGTGCGGTCAGTCTGCTCGTTTTTGAGTGTGTTGCATTGACAGAGTGCGGTCAGTCTGATCTTCCTGGGTGTGTGACATTGACAGATTGGGGTCAGTCTGCTCTTCCCTGGGTGTGTTGCATTGACAGAGTGGGGTCAGTCTGATCGTCCCTGGGTATGTTGCATTGACAGAGTGGGGTCAGTCTGCTCTTCCCTGGGTGGGTTACATTGACAGAGAGGGGTCAGTCTGCTCTTCCCTGGGTGTGTTACATTGACAGAGTGGGGTCAGTCTGCTTTTTTTTGGGTGCGTTACATTGACAGAGTGGGGTCAGTCTGCTCTTCACTGAGAGTGTCACATTGACAGATTGGGGTCAGTCTGCTCTTCCCAGGGTGTGTTACATTGACAGAGTGAGGTCAGTCTGCTCTTGTTTGGGTGCGTTACATTGACAGAGTGGGGTCAGTCTGCTCTTTTTTGGGTGCGTTACATTGACAGAGTGGGGTCAGTCTGCTCTTCCCTGGGTGTGTTACATTGACAGAGTGCGGTCAGTCTGCTCCTCCCTGGGTGTGTTGCATTGACAGAGTGGTGTCAGTCTCCTCTTCCATGGGTGCGTTACATTGACACAGTGTGGTCAGTCTGCTCTTTCCTCGGTTTGATACATTGACAGTGTGCGGTCAGTCTGCTTTTCCCTGACAGTTTCACATTGACAGAGTGGGCTCAGTCTGCTCTTCCCTGGGTGTGTGACATTGACAGAGTGGGGTCAGTCTGCTCTTCCCTGGGTGTGTTACATTGACAGAGCGCAGTCAGTCTGCTCTTCCCTGAGAGTGTCACATTGACAGAGTGGGGCCAGTCTGCTCTTCCCTGGGTGTGAGACATTGACACAGTGGGGTCAGGCTGCTCTTCCCTGGGTGTGTTACATTGACAGAGTGGGCTCAGTCTGCTCTTCCCTGGGTGTGTGACATTGACAGAGTGGGGTCAGTCTGCTCTTCCCTGGGTGTGTTACATTGACAGAGCGCAGTCAGTCTGCTCTTCCCTGAGAGTGTCACATTGACAGAGTGGGGCCAGTCTGCTCTTCCCTGGGTGTGAGACATTGACACAGTGGGGTCAGGCTGCTCTTCCCTGGGTATGTTGCATTGACAGAGTGGGGTCAGTCTACTCTTCCCTGAGAATCTCACATTGACAGAGTGCGGTAAGTCTGCTCTTCCCTGAGAGTGTCACAATGACAGATTGGGGTCAGTCTGCTCTTCCCTGGGTGTGTTACATTGGCAGAGTGCGGTCAGTCTGCTCTTTTTTGAGTGTGTTACATTGACAGAGTGGGATCAGTCTGCTCTTTGTTGGGTGTGTTACATTGACAGAGTGGGGTCATTCTGATCTTCCCTGGGTGTGTGACATTGACAGAGTGAGGTCAGTCTGCTCTTCCCTGGGTGTGTTACATTGACAGAGTGGGGTCAGTCTGCTCTTCCCTGGGTGTGTTGCATTGACAGAGTGGGGTCAGTCTGATCTTCCCTGGGTATGTTGCATTGACAGAGTGGGGTCAGTCTACTCTTCCCTGAGAATCTCACATTGACAGAGTGCGGTAAGTCTGCTCTTCCCTGAGAGTGTCACAATGACAGATTGGGGTCAGTCTGCTCTTCCCTGGGTGTGTTACATTGACAGAGTGCGGTCAGTCTGCTCTTCCCTGGGTGAGTTACATGGAGGGAGAGGGGTCAGTCTGCTCTTCACTGGTTGGGTTACATTGACAGAGTGGGGTCAGTCCGCTCTTCTCTGGGTGTGTTACATTGACAGAGTGGGGTCAGTCTGCTCTTCCCTGGGTGTGTTACATTGACAGAGTGCGGTCATTCTGCCCTTCGTTTGGGTGATTTACATGGAGGGAGAGGGGTCAGTCTGCTCTTCACTGGGGGGGTTACATTGACAGAGTGGGGTCAGTCTGCTCTTTGTTGGGTGTGTTACATTGACAGAGTGGGGTCAGTCTGCTCTTCTCTGGGTGTGTTACACTGACAGAGTGGGGTCAGTCTGCTCTTCCCTGGGTGTGTTACATTGACAGAGTGTGGTCAGTCCGCTCTTCTCTGGGTGTGTTACACTGACAGAGTGGGGTCAGTCTGCTCTTCCCTGGGTGTGTTACATTGACAGAGTGGGGTCAGTCTGCTCTTCCCCGGGTGTGTTACATTGACGGAGTGGGGTCAGTCTGCTCTTCCCTGGGTGTGTTACATTGAAAGAGTGGGGTCAGTCTGCTCTTCCCTGGGTGAGTTACACGGAGGGAGATGGGTCAGTCTGCTCTTCCCTGGGTGTGTTACATTGACAGAGTGGGGTCAGTCTGCTCTTCCCTGGTTGTGTTACATTGACGGAGTGGGGACAGTCTGCTCTTCCCTGGGTGTGTTACATTGACAGAGTGAGGTCAGTCTTCTCTTCCCTGAGTATGTTACTTTGATAGAGTGGGAAGAGTCTGCTCTTCCCTGAGTGTGTTACTTTGACAGAGTGGGGTCAGTCTGCTCTTCCCTCGGTGAGTTACATTGAGATAGAGGGGTCACTCTGGTCTCCCCTGGGTGTGTTACATTGACAGAGTTGGGTGAGTCTGCTCTTATCTGGGTCTGTGACAATGACAGAGTGGGGTCTGTCTGCTCTTCCCTGGGTGGGTTACATTGACAGAATGGGGTCAGTCTGCACTTCCCTGGGTGAGTTACATGGAGGGAGAGGGGTCCGTCTGCTCTTCACTGGGTGGGTTACATTGACAGAGTGAGGTCAGTCCGCTCTTCCCTGGGTGTGTTACACTGACAGAGTGGGGTCAGTCTGCTCTTCCCTGGGTGTGTTACATTGACAGAGTGGGGTCAGTCTCCTCTTCCCTGGGTGGGTTACATTGTCAGAGTGGGTCAGTCTGCTCTTCATGGGTGTGTTGCATTGACAGTGTAGGTTAAGTCTGCTCTTCCCTGGGTGTGTTACATTGACAGAGGGGGGTCAGTCTGCTCTTCCCAGGGTCTGTGATATTGACAGAGTGGGGTCAGTCTGCTCTTCCCTGGGTGTGTTACATTGACAGAGTGGGGTCAGTCTGCTTTTCCCTGGGTATGTTACATTGACAGAGTGGGGTCAGTCTATCTTCCCTGGGTGAGTAACATGGAGAGAGAGGGGTCAGTCTGCTTTTCCCCCGGTGTGTTACATTGACAGAGTGGGGTTAGTCTGCCCTTCCCTGGGTGTGTTACATTGACAGAGTGAGGTCAGTCTGCTCTTCACTGGGTGTGTTGCATTGACAGAGTGGGGTCAGTCTGCTCTTCCCTGGGTGTGTTGCATTGACAGAGTGGGGTCACTCTGCTCTTCCCTGGGTGTGTTACATTGACAGAGTGCGGTCAGTCTGCTCTTCCCTGAGAGTGTCACATTGACAGAGTGCGGTCAGTCTGCTCTTCCCTGAGAGTGTCACATTGACAGAGTTGGATCAGTCCGCTCTTCCCTGGGTGTGTTACATTGACAGAGTGGGGTCAGGCTGCTCTTCCCTGGGGGTGTTACATTGACAGAGTGGGGTCAGTCTGCCCTTCACTGGGTGTGTTACATGGACAGAGTGGGGTCAGTCTGCTCTTACCTGGGTGAGTTACATTGGCAGAGTGCGGTCAGTCTGCTCGTTTTTGAGTGTGTTACATTGACAGAGTGCGGTCAGTCTGATCTTCCTGGGTGTGTGACATTGACAGATTGGGGTCAGTCTGCTCTTCCCTGGGTGTGTTGCATTGACAGAGTGGGGTCAGTCTGATCGTCCCTGGGTATGTTGCATTGACAGAGTGGGGTCAGTCTGCTCTTCCCTGGGTGGGTTACATTGACAGAGAGGGGTCAGTCTGCTCTTCCCCAGGTGTGTTACATTGACAGAGTGGGGTCAGTCTGCTTTTTTTTGGGTGCGTTAAATTGACAGAGTGGGGTCAGTCTGCTCTTCACTGAGAGTGTCACATTGACAGATTGGGGTCAGTCTGCTCTTCCCAGGGTGTGTTACATTGACAGAGTGAGGTCAGTCTGCTCTTGATTGGGTGCGTTACATTGACAGAGTGGGGTCAGTCTGCTCTTTTTTGGGTGCGTTACATTGACAGAGTGGGGTCAGTCTGCTCTTCACTGAGAGTGTCACATTGACAGATTGGGGTCAGTCTGCTCTTCCCAGGGTGTGTTACATTGACAGAGTGAGGTCAGTCTGCTCTTGTTTGGGTGCGTTACATTGACAGAGTGGGGTCAGTCTGCTCTTTTTTGGGTGCGTTACATTGACAGAGTGGGGTCAGTCTGCTCCTCCCTGGGTGTGTTACATTTACAGAGTGGGGTCAGTCTGCTCTTCCCTGGGTGTGTTACATTGACAGAGTGCGGTCAGTCTGCTCCTCCCTGGGTGTTTTGCATTGACAGAGTGGTGTCAGTCTGCTCCTCCATGGGTGTGTTACATTGACACAGTGGGGTCAGTCTGCTCTTTCCTCGGTTTGATACATTGACAGTGTGCGGTCAGTCTGCTTTTCCCTGACAGTGTCACATTGACAGAGTGGGCTCAGTCTGCTCTTCCCTGGGTGTGTGACATTGACAGAGTGGTGTCAGTCTGCCCTTCCCAGCGTGTGTTACATTGACAGAATGCGGTCAGTCTGCTCTTCCCTGTGTGTGTTGCATTGACAGAGTGGGGTCAGTCTGCTCTTCCCTGGGTGTGTTGCATTGACAGAGTGGGGTCAGTCTGCTCTTCCCTGGGTGTGTTACATTGACAGAGTGGGGTCAGTCTGCTGTTCCCTCGGTTTGTTACATTAACAGAGTGCGGTCGGTCTGCTCTTCCCTGAGAGTGTCACATTGACAGAGCGCAGTCAGTCTGCTCTTCCCTGAGAGTGTCACATTGACAGAGTGGGGTCAGTCTGCTCTTCCCTGGGTGTGTTGCATTGACAAAGTGGGGTCAGTCTGCTCTTCCCTGGGTGTGTTACATTGACAGAGTGGGGTCAGTCTGCTGTTCCCTCGGTTTGTTACATTAACAGAGTGCGGTCGGTCTGCTCTTCCCTGAGAGTGTCACATTGACAGAGCGCAGTCAATCTGCTCTTCCCTGAGAGTGTCACATTGACAGAGCGCAGTCAGTCTGCTCTTCCCTGAGAGTGTCACATTGACAGAGTGGGGTCACGCTGCTCTTCCCTGGGTGTGTTACATTGACAGAGTGGGGTCAGTCTGCTCTTCCCTGGGTGTGGTACATTGACAGAGTGGGGTCAGTCTGCCCTTCACTGCGTGTGTTACATTGACAGGGTGGGGTCAGTCTGCTCTTACCTGGGTGAGTTACATTGGCAGAGTGCGGTCAGTCTGCTCTTTTTTGAGTGTGTTACATTGACAGAGTGGGATCAGTCTGCTCTTTGTTGGGTGTGTTACATTGACAGAGTGGGTTCATTCTGATCTTCCCTGTGTGTGTTACATTGACGGAGTGAGGTCAGTCTGCTCTTCACTGGGTGTGTTGCATTGACAGAGTGGGGTCAGTCTGCTCTTCCCTGGGTGTGTTGCATTGACAGAGTGGGGTCACTCTGCTCTTCCCTGGGTGTGTTACATTGACAGAGTGCGGTCAGTCTGCTCTTCCCTGAGAGTGTCACATTGACAGAGTGCGGTCAGTCTGCTCTTCCCTGAGAGTGTCACATTGACAGAGTTGGATCAGTCCGCTCTTCCCTGGGTGTGTTACATTGACAGAGTGGGGTCAGTCTGCTCTTCACTGAGAGTGTCACATTGACAGATTGGGGTCAGTCTGCTCTTCCCAGGGTGTGTTACATTGACAGAGTGTGGTCAGTCTGCTCTTGTTTGGGTGCGTTACATTGACAGAGTGGGGTCAGTCTGCTCTTTTTTGGGTGCGTTACATTGACAGAGTGGGGTCAGTCTGCTCCTCCCTGGGTGTGTTACATTTACAGAGTGGGGTCAGTCTGCTCTTCCCTGGGTGTGTTACATTGACAGAGTGCGGTCAGTCTGCTCCTCCCTGGGTGTTTTGCATTGACAGAGTGGTGTCAGTCTGCTCCTCCATGGGTGTGTTACATTGACACAGTGGGGTCAGTCTGCTCTTTCCTCGGTTTGATACATTGACAGTGTGCGGTCAGTCTGCTTTTCCCTGACAGTGTCACATTGACAGAGTGGGCTCAGTCTGCTCTTCCCTGGGTGTGTGACATTGACAGAGTGGTGTCAGTCTGCCCTTCCCAGCGTGTGTTACATTGACAGAATGCGGTCAGTCTGCTCTTCCCTGTGTGTGTTGCATTGACAGAGTGGGGTCAGTCTGCTCTTCCCTGGGTGTGTTGCATTGACAGAGTGGGGTCAGTCTGCTCTTCCCTGGGTGTGTTACATTGACAGAGTGGGGTCAGTCTGCTGTTCCCTCGGTTTGTTACATTAACAGAGTGCGGTCGGTCTGCTCTTCCCTGAGAGTGTCACATTGACAGAGCGCAGTCAGTCTGCTCTTCCCTGAGAGTGTCACATTGACAGAGTGGGGTCAGTCTGCTCTTCCCTGGGTGTGTTGCATTGACAAAGTGGGGTCAGTCTGCTCTTCCCTGGGTGTGTTACATTGACAGAGTGGGGTCAGTCTGCTGTTCCCTCGGTTTGTTACATTAACAGAGTGCGGTCGGTCTGCTCTTCCCTGAGAGTGTCACATTGACAGAGCGCAGTCAATCTGCTCTTCCCTGAGAGTGTCACATTGACAGAGCGCAGTCAGTCTGTTCTTCCCTGAGAGTGTCACATTGACAGAGTGGGGTCACGCTGCTCTTCCCTGGGTGTGTTACATTGACAGAGTGGGGTCAGTCTGCTCTTCCCTGGGTGTGGTACATTGACAGAGTGGGGTCAGTCTGCCCTTCACTGCGTGTGTTACATTGACAGGGTGGGGTCAGTCTGCTCTTACCTGGGTGAGTTACATTGGCAGAGTGCGGTCAGTCTGCTCTTTTTTGAGTGTGTTACATTGACAGAGTGGGATCAGTCTGCTCTTTGTTGGGTGTGTTACATTGACAGAGTGGGTTCATTCTGATCTTCCCTGTGTGTGTTACATTGACAGAGTGAGGTCAGTCTGCTCTTCACTGGGTGTGTTGCATTGACAGAGTGGGGTCAGTCTGCTCTTCCCTGGGTGTGTTGCATTGACAGAGTGGGGTCACTCTGCTCTTCCCTGGGTGTGTTACATTGACAGAGTGCGGTCAGTCTGCTCTTCCCTGAGAGTGTCACATTGACAGAGTGCGGTCAGTCTGCTCTTCCCTGAGAGTGTCACATTGACAGAGTTGGATCAGTCCGCTCTTCCCTGGGTGTGTTACATTGACAGAGTGGGGTCAGGCTGCTCTTCCCTGGGGGTGTTACATTGACAGAGTGGGGTCAGTCTGCCCTTCACTGGGTGTGTTACATGGACAGAGTGGGGTCAGTCTGCTCTTACCTGGGTGAGTTACATTGGCAGAGTGCGGTCAGTCTGCTCGTTTTTGAGTGTGTTACATTGACAGAGTGCGGTCAGTCTGATCTTCCTGGGTGTGTGACATTGACAGATTGGGGTCAGTCTGCTCTTCCCTGGGTGTGTTGCATTGACAGAGTGGGGTCAGTCTGATCGTCCCTGGGTATGTTGCATTGACAGGGTGGGGTCAGTCTGCTCTTCCCTGGGTGGGTTACATTGACAGAGAGGGGTCAGTCTGCTCTTCCCTGGGTGTGTTACATTGACAGAGTGGGGTCAGTCTGCTTTTTTTTGGGTGCGTTACATTGACAGAGTGGGGTCAGTCTGCTCTTCACTGAGAGTGTCACATTTACAGATTGGGGTCAGTCTGCTCTTCCCAGGGTGTGTTACATTGACAGAGTGAGGTCAGTCTGCTCTTGTTTGGGTGCGTTACATTGACAGAGTGGGGTCAGTCTGCTCTTCCCTGGGTGTGTTACATTGACAGAGTGCGGTCAGTCTGCTCCTCCCTGGGTGTGTTGCATTGACAGAGTGGTGTCAGTCTGCTCTTCCATGGGTGCGTTACATTGACACAGTGTGGTCAGTCTGCTCTTTCCTCGGTTTGATACATTGACAGTGTGCGGTCAGTCTGCTTTTCCCTGACAGTGTCACATTGACAGAGTGGGCTCAGTCTGCTCTTCCCTGTGTGTGTGACATTGACAGAGTGGGGTCAGTCTGCTCTTCCCTGGGTGTGTTACATTGACAGAGCGCAGTCAGTCTGCTCTTCCCTGAGAGTGTCACATTGACAGAGTGGGGCCAGTCTGCTCTTCCCTGGGTGTGAGACATTGACACAGTGGGGTCAGGCTGCTCTTCCCTGGGTGTGTTACATTGACAGAGTGGGGTCAGTCTGCTCTTCCCTGGGTGTGGTACATTGACAGAGTGGGGTCTGTCTGCCCTTCACTGGGTGTGTTACATTGACAGGGTGGGGTCAGTCTGCTCTTACCTGGGTGTGTTACATTGGCAGAGTGCGTTCAGTCTGCTCTTTTTTGAGTGTGTTACATTGACAGAGTGGGATCAGTCTGCTCTTTGTTGGGTGTGTTACATTGACAGAGTGGGGTCATTCTGATCTTCCCTGGGTGTGTGATATTGACAGAGTGAGGTCAGTCTGCTCTTCCCTGGGTGTGTTGCATTGACAGAGTGGGGTCAGTCTGATCTTCCCTGGGTATGTTGCATTGACAGAGTGGGGTCAGTCTGCTCTTCCCTGAGAATCTCACATTGACAGAGTGCGGTAAGTCTGCTCTTCCCTGAGAGTGTCACAATGACAGATTGGGGTCAGTCTGCTCTTCCCTGGGTGTGTTACATTGACAGAGTGCGGTCAGTCTGCTCTTCCCTGGGTGAGTTACATAGAGGGAGAGGGGTCAGTCTGCTCTTCACTGGTTGGGTTACATTGACAGAGTGGGGTCAGTCCGCTCTTCTCTGGGTGTGTTACATTGACAGAGTGGGGTCAGTCTGCTCTTCCCTGGGTGTGTTACATTGACAGAGTGCGGTCAGTCTGCTCCTCCCTGGGTGTGTTGCATTTACAGAGTGGTGTCAGTCTGCTCTTCCATGGGTGCGTTACATTGACACAGTGTGGTCAGTCTGCTCTTTCCTCGGTTTGATACATTGACAGTGTGCGGTCAGTCTGCTTTTCCCTGACAGTGTCACATTGACAGAGTGGGCTCAGTCTGCTCTTCCCTGGGTGTGTGACATTGACAGAGTGGGGTCAGTCTGCTCTTCCCTGGGTGTGTTACATTGACAGAGCGCAGTCAGTTTGCTCTTCCCTGAGAGTGTCACATTGACAGAGTGGGGCCAGTCTGCTCTTCCCTGGGTGTGAGACATTGACACAGTGGGGTCAGGCTGCTCTTCCCTGGGTGTGTTACATTGACAGAGTGGGGTCAGTCTGCTCTTCCCTGAGAGTGTCACATTGACAGCGTTGGATCAGTCCGCTCTTCCCTGGGTGTGTTACATTGACAGAGTGGGGACAGGCTGCTCTTCCCTGGGGGTGTTACATTGACAGAGTGGGGTCAGTCTGCCCTTCACTGGGTGTGTTACATGGACAGAGTGGGGTCAGTCTGCTCTTACCTGGGTGAGTTACATTGGCAGAGTGCGGTCAGTCTGCTCGTTTTTGAGTGTGTTACATTGACAGAGTGCGGTCAGTCTGATCTTCCTGGGTGTGTGACATTGACAGATTGGGGTCAGTCTGCTCTTCCCTGGGTGTGTTGCATTGACAGAGTGGGGTCAGTCTGATCGTCCCTGGGTATGTTGCATTGACAGAGTGGGGTCAGTCTGCTCTTCCCTGGGTGGGTTACATTGACAGAGAGGGGTCAGTCTGCTCTTCCCTGGGTGTGTTACATTGACAGAGTGGGGTCAGTCTGCTTTTTTTTGGGTGCGTTACATTGACAGAGTGGGGTCAGTCTGCTCTTCACTGAGAGTGTCACATTGACAGATTGGGGTCAGTCTGCTCTTCCCAGGGTGTGTTACATTGACAGAGTGAGGTCAGTCTGCTCTTGTTTGGGTGCGTTACATTGACAGAGTGGGGTCAGTCTGCTCTTTTTTGGGTGCGTTACATTGACAGAGTGGGGTCAGTCTGCTCTTCCCTGGGTGTGTTACATTGACAGAGTGCGGTCAGTCTGCTCCTCCCTGGGTGTGTTGCATTGACAGAGTGGTGTCAGTCTGCTCTTCCATGGGTGCGTTACATTGACACAGTGTGGTCAGTCTGCTCTTTCCTCGGTTTGATACATTGACAGTGTGCGGTCAGTCTGCTTTTCCCTGACAGTGTCACATTGACAGAGTGGGCTCAGTCTGCACTTCCCTGGGTGTGTGACATTGACAGAGTGGGGTCAGTCTGCTCTTCCCTGGGTGTGTTACATTGACAGAGCGCAGTCAGTCTGCTCTTCCCTGAGAGTATCACATTGACAGAGTGGGGCCAGTCTGCTCTTCCCTGGGTGTGAGACATTGACACAGTGGGGTCAGGCTGCTCTTCCCTGGGTGTGTTACATTGACAGAGTGGGGTCAGTCTGCTCTTCCCTGGGTGTGGTACATTGACAGAGTGGGGTCAGTCTGCCCTTCACTGCGTGTGTTACATTGACAGGGTGGGGTCAGTCTGCTCTTACCTGGGTGAGTTACATTGGCAGAGTGCGGTCAGTCTGCTCTTTTTTGAGTGTGTTACATTGACAGAGTGGGATCAGTCTGCTCTTTGTTGGGTGTGTTACATTGACAGAGTGGGGTCATTCTGATCTTCCCTGGGTGTGTGACATTGACAGAGTGAGGTCAGTCTGCTCTTCCCTGGGTGTGTTACATTGACAGAGTGGGGTCAGTCTGCTCTTCCCTGGGTGTGTTGCATTGACAGAGTGGGGTCAGTCTGATCTTCCCTGGGTATGTTGCATTGACAGAGTGGGGTCAGTCTACTCTTCCCTGAGAATCTCACATTGACAGAGTGCGGTAAGTCTGCTCTTCCCTGAGAGTGTCACAATGACAGATTGGGGTCAGTCTGCTCTTCCCTGGGTGTGTTACATTGACAGAGTGCGGTCAGTCTGCTCTTCCCTGGGTGTGTTGCATTGACAGTGTGGGGTCAGTCTGATCTTCCCTGGGTATGTTGCATTGACAGAGTGGGGTCAGTCTACTCTTCCCTGAGAATCTCACATTGACAGAGTGCGGTAAGTCTGCTCTTCCCTGAGAGTGTCACAATGACAGATTGGGGTCAGTCTGCTCTTCCCTGGGTGTGTTACATTGGCAGAGTGCGGTCAGTCTGCTCTTTTTTGAGTGTGTTACATTGACAGAGTGGGATCAGTCTGCTCTTTGTTGGGTGTGTTACATTGACAGAGTGGGGTCATTCTGATCTTCCCTGGGTGTGTGACATTGACAGAGTGAGGTCAGTCTGCTCTTCCCTGGGTGTGTTACATTGACAGAGTGGGGTCAGTCTGCTCTTCCCTGGGTGTGTTGCATTGACAGATTGGGGTCAGTCTGCTCTTCCCTGGGTGTGTTACATTGACAGAGTGCGGTCAGTCTGCTCTTCCCTGGGTGAGTTACATGGAGGGAGAGGGGTCAGTCTGCTCTTCACTGGTTGGGTTACATTGACAGAGTGGGGTCAGTCCGCTCTTCTCTGGGTGTGTTACATTGACAGAGTGGGGTCAGTCTGCTCTTCCCTGGGTGTGTTACATTGACAGAGTGCGGTCATTCTGCCCTTCGTTTGGGTGATTTACATGGAGGGAGAGCGGTCCATCTGCTCTTCACTGGGGGGGTTACATTGACAGAGTGGGGTCAGTCTGCTCTTCCCTGGGTGTGTTACATTGACAGATTGGGGTCAGTCTGCTCTTCTCTGGGTGTGTTACACTGACAGAGTGGGGTCAGTCTGCTCTTCCCTGGGTGTGTTACATTGACAGAGTGTGGTCTGTCCGCTCTTCTCTGGGTGTGTTACACTGACAGAGTGGGGTCAGTCTGCTCTTCCCTGGGTGTGTTACATTGACAGAGTGGGGTCAGTCTGCTCTTCCCCGGGTGTGTTACATTGACGGAGTGGGGTCAGTCTGCTCTTCCCTGGGTGTGTAACATTGAAAGAGTGGGGTCAGTCTGCTCTTCCCTGGGTGAGTTACACGGAGGGAGAGGGGTCAGTCTGCTCTTCCCTGGGTGTGTTACATTGACAGAGTGGGGTCAGTCCGCTCTTCTCTGGGTGTGTTACACTGACAGAGTGGGGTCAGTCTGCTCTTCCCTGGGTGTGTTACATTGCCAGAGTGGGGTCAGTCTGCTCTTCCCCGGGTGTGTTACATTGACGGAGTGGGGTCAGTCTGCTCTTCCCAGGGTGTGTTACATTGAAAGAGTGGGGTCAGTCTGCTCTTCCCTGGGTGAGTTACACGGAGGGAGAGGGGTCAGTCTGCTCTTCCCTGGGTGTGTTACATTGACAGAGTGGGGTCAGTCTGCTCTTCCCTGGGTGTGTTACATTGACAGAGTGAGTTCAGTCTTCTCTTCCCTGAGTATGTTACTTTGACAGAGTGGGAAGAGTCTGCTCTTCCCTGAGTGTGTTACTTTGACAGAGTGGGGTCAGTCTGCTCTTCCCTCGGTGAGTTACATTGAGATAGAGGGGTCACTCTGGTCTCCCCTGGGTGTGTTACATTGACAGAGTTGGGTGAGTCTGCTCTTATCTGGGTCTGTGATAATGACAGAGTGGGGTCTGTCTGCTCTTCCCTGGGTGGGTTACATTGACAGAATGGGGTCAGTCTGCACTTCCCTGGGTGAGTTACATGGAGGGAGAGGGGTCCGTCTGCTCTTCACTGGGTGGGTTACATTGACAGAGTGAGGTCAGTCCGCTCTTCCCTGGGTGTGTTACACTGACAGAGTGGGGTCAGTCTGCTCTTCCCTGGGTGTGTTACATTGACAGAGTGGGGTCAGTCTCCTCTTCCCTGGTTGGGTTACATTGTCAGAGTGGGGTCAGTCTGCTCTTCATGGGTGTGTTGCATTGACAGTGTAGGGTAAGTCTGCTCTTCCCTGGGTGTGTTACATTGACAGAGGGGGGTCAGTCTGCTCTTCCCAGGGTCTGTGATATTGACAGAGTGGGGTCAGTCTGCTCTTCCCTGGGTGTGTTACATTGACAGAGTGGGGTCAGTCTGCTTTTCCCTGGGTGTGTTACATTGACAGAGTGGGGTCAGTCTATCTTCCCTGGGTGAGTAACATGGAGAGAGAGGGGTCAGTCTGCTTTTCCCCCGGTGTGTTACATTGACAGAGTGGGGTTAGTCTGCCCTTCCCTGGGTGTGTTACATTGACAGAGTGAGGTCAGTCTGCTCTTCACTGGTTGTGTTGCATTGACAGAGTGGGGTCAGTCTGCTCTTCCCTGGGTGTGTTGCATTGACAGAGTGGGGTCAGTCTGCTCTTCCCTGGGTGTGTTACATTGACAGAGTGCGGTCAGTCTGCTCTTCCCTGAGAGTGTCACATTGACAGAGTGCGGTCAGTCTGCTCTTCCCTGAGAGTGTCACATTGACAGAGTTGGATCAGTCCGCTCTTCCCTGGGTGTGTTACATTGACAGAGTGGGGTCAGGCTGCTCTTCCCTGGGGGTGTTACATTGACAGAGTGGGGTCAGTCTGCCCTTCACTGGGTGAGTTACATGGACAGAGTGGGGTCAGTCTGCTCTTACCTGGGTGAGTTACATTGGCAGAGTGCGGTCAGTCTGCTCGTTTTTGAGTGTGTTACATTGACAGAGTGCGGTCAGTCTGATCTTCCTGGGTGTGTGACATTGACAGATTGGGGTCAGTCTGCTCTTCCCTGGGTGTGTTGCATTGACAGAGTGGGGTCAGTCTGCTCTTCCCTGGGTGGGTTACATTGACAGAGAGGGGTCAGTCTGCTCTTCCCCAGGTGTGTTACATTGACAGAGTGGGGTCAGTCTGCTTTTTTTTGGGTGCGTTACATTAACAGAGTGGGGTCAGTCTGCTCTTCACTGAGAGTGTCACATTGACAGATTGGGGTCAGTCTGCTCTTCCCAGGGTGTGTTACATTGACAGAGTGAGGTCAGTCTGCTCTTGATTGGGTGCGTTACATTGACAGAGTGGGGTCAGTCTGCTCTTTTTTGGGTGCGTTACATTGACAGAGTGGGGTCAGTCTGCTCTTCACTGAGAGTGTCACATTGACAGATTGGGGTCAGTCTGCTCTTCCCAGGGTGTGTTACATTGACAGAGTGAGGTCAGTCTGCTCTTGTTTGGGTGCGTTACATTGACAGAGTGGGGTCAGTCTGCTCTTTTTTGGGTGCGTTACATTGACAGAGTGGGGTCAGTCTGCTCCTCCCTGGGTGTGTTACATTTACAGAGTGGGGTCAGTCTGCTCTTCCCTGGGTGTGTTACATTGACAGAGTGCGGTCAGTCTGCTCCTCCCTGGGTGTTTTGCATTGACAGAGTGGTGTCAGTCTGCTCCTCCCTGGGTGTGTTACATTGACACAGTGGGGTCAGTCTGCTCTTTCCTCGGTTTGATACATTGACAGTGTGCGGTCAGTCTGCTTTTCCCTGACAGTGTCACATTGACAGAGTGGGCTCAGTCTGCTCTTCCCTGGGTGTGTGTCATTGACAGAGTGGTGTCAGTCTGCCCTTCCCAGCGTGTGTTACATTGACAGAATGCGGTCAGTCTGCTCTTCCCTGTGTGTGTTGCATTGACAGAGTGGGGTCAGTCTGCTCTTCCCTGGGTGTGTTACATTGACAGAGTGCGGTCAGTCTGCTCTTCCCTGAGAGTGTCACATTGACAGAGTGCGGTCAGTCTGCTCTTCCCTGAGAGTGTCACATTGACAGAGTTGGATCAGTCCGCTCTTCCCTGGGTGTGTTACATTGACAGAGTGGGGTCAGGCTGCTCTTCCCTGGGGGTGTTACATTGACAGAGTGGGGTCAGTCTGCCCTTCACTGGGTGTGTTACATGGACAGAGTGGGGTCAGTCTGCTCTTACCTGGGTGAGTTACATTGGCAGAGTGCGGTCAGTCTGCTTGTTTTTGAGTGTGTTACATTGACAGAGTGCGGTCAGTCTGATCTTCCTGGGTGTGTGACATTGACAGATTGGGGTCAGTCTGCTCTTCCCTGGGTGTGTTGCATTGACAGAGTGGGGTCAGTCTGCTCTTCCCTGGGTGGGTTACATTGACAGAGAGGGGTCAGTCTGCTCTTCCCCAGGTGTGTTACATTGACAGAGTGGGGTCAGTCTGCTTTTTTTTTGGGTGCGTTACATTGACAGAGTGGGGTCAGTCTGCTCTTCACTGAGAGTGTCACATTGACAGATTGGGGTCAGTCTGCTCTTCCCAGGGTGTGTTACATTGACAGAGTGAGGTCAGTCTGCTCTTGATTGGGTGCGTTACATTGACAGAGTGGGGTCAGTCTGCTCTTTTTTGGGTGCGTTACATTGACAGAGTGGGGTCAGTCTGCTCTTCACTGAGAGTGTCACATTGACAGATTGGGGTCAGTCTGCTCTTCCCAGGGTGTGTTACATTGACAGAGTGAGGTCAGTCTGCTCTTGTTTGGGTGCGTTACATTGACAGAGTGGGGTCAGTCTGCTCTTTTTTGGGTGCATTACATTGACAGAGTGGGGTCAGTCTGCTCCTCCCTGGGTGTGTTACATTTACAGAGTGGGGTCAGTCTGCTCTTCCCTGGGTGTGTTACATTGACAGAGTGCGGTCAGTCTGCTCCTCCCTGGGTGTTTTGCATTGACAGAGTGGTGTCAGTCTGCTCCTCCATGGGTGTGTTACATTGACACAGTGGGGTCAGTCTGCTCTTTCCTCGGTTTGATACATTGACAGTGTGCGGTCAGTCTGCTTCTCCCTGACAGTGTCACATTGACAGAGTGGGCTCAGTCTGCTCTTCCCTGGGTGTGTGACATTGACAGAGTGGTGTCAGTCTGCCCTTCCCAGCGTGTGTTACATTGACAGAATGCGGTCAGTCTGCTCTTCCCTGTGTGTGTTGCATTGACAGAGTGGGGTCAGTCTGCTCTTCCCTGGGTGTGTTGCATTGACAGAGTGCGGTCAGTCTGCTCTTCCCTGGGTGTGTTACATTGACAGAGTGGGGTCAGTCTGCTGTTCCCTCGGTTTGTTACATTAACAGAGTGCGGTCGGTCTGCTCTTCCCTGAGAGTGTCACATTGACAGAGCGCAGTCAGTCTGCTCTTCCCTGAGAGTGTCACATTGACAGAGTGGGGTCAGTCTGCTCTTCCCTGGGTGTGTTGCATTGACAGAGTGGGGTCAGTCTGCTCTTCCCTGGGTGTGTTACATTGACAGAGTGGGGTCAGTCTGCTGTTCCCTCGGTTTGTTACATTAACAGAGTGCGGTCGGTCTGCTCTTCCCTGAGAGTGTCACATTGACAGAGCGCAGTCAGTCTGCTCTTCCCTGAGAGTGTCACATTGACAGAGCGCAGTCAGTCTGCTCTTCCCTGAGAGTGTCACATTGACAGAGTGGGGTCACGCTGCTCTTCCCTGGGTGTGTTACATTGACAGAGTGGGGTCAGTCTGCTCTTCCCTGGGTGTGGTACATTGACAGAGTGGGGTCAGTCTGCCCTTCACTGCGTGTGTTACATTGACAGGGTGGGGTCAGTCTGCTCTTACCTGGGTGAGTTACATTGGCAGAGTGCGGTCAGTCTGCTCTTTTTTGAGTGTGTTACATTGACAGAGTGGGATCAGTCTGCTCTTTGTTGGGTGTGTTACATTGACAGAGTGGGGTCATTCTGATCTTCCCTGGGAGTGTTACATTGACAGAGTGAGGTCAGTCTGCTCTTCACTGGGTGTGTTGCATTGACAGAGTGGGGTCAGTCTGCTCTTCCCTGGGTGTGTTGCATTGACAGAGTGGGGTCACTCTGCTCTTCCCTGGGTGTGTTACATTGACAGAGTGCGGTCAGTCTGCTCTTCCCTGAGAGTGTCACATTGACAGAGTGCGGTCAGTCTGCTCTTCCCTGAGAGTGTCACATTGACAGAGTTGGATCAGTCCGCTCTTCCCTGGGTGTGTTACATTGACAGAGTGGGGTCAGGCTGCTCTTCCCTGGGGGTGTTACATTGACAGAGTGGGGTCAGTCTGCCCTTCACTGGGTGTGTTACATGGACAGAGTGGGGTCAGTCTGCTCTTACCTGGGTGAGTTACATTGGCAGAGTGCGGTCAGTCTGCTCGTTTTTGAGTGTGTTACATTGACAGAGTGCGGTCAGTCTGATCTTCCTGGGTGTGTGACATTGACAGATTGGGGTCAGTCTGCTCTTCCCTGGGTGTGTTGCATTGACAGAGTGGGGTCAGTCTGATCGTCCCTGGGTATGTTGCATTGACAGAGTGGGGTCAGTCTGCTCTTCCCTGGGTGGGTTACATTGACAGAGAGGGGTCAGTCTGCTCTTCCCTGGGTGTGTTACATTGACAGAGTGGGGTCAGTCTGCTTTTTTATGGGTGCGTTACATTGACAGAGTGGGGTCAGTATGCTCTTCACTGAGAGTGTCACATTGACAGATTGGGGTCAGTCTGCTCTTCCCAGGGTGTGTTACATTGACAGAGTGAGGTCAGTCTGCTCTTGTTTGGGTGCGTTACATTGACAGAGTGGGGTCAGTCTGCTCTTTTTTGGGTGCGTTACATTGACAGAGTGGGGTCAGTCTGCTCTTCCCTGGGTGTGTTACATTGACAGAGTGCGGTCAGTCTGCTCCTCCCTGGGTGTGTTGCATTGACAGAGTGGTGTCAGTCTGCTCTTCCATGGGTGCGTTACATTGACACAGTGTGGTCAGTCTGCTCTTTCCTCGGTTTGATACATTGACAGTGTGCGGTCAGTCTGCTTTTCCCTGACAGTGTCACATTGACAGAGTGGGCTCAGTCTGCTCTTCCCTGGGTGTGTGACATTGACAGAGTGGGGTCAGTCTGCTCTTCCCTGGGTGTGTTACATTGACAGAGCGCAGTCAGTCTGCTCTTCCCTGAGAGTGTCACATTGACAGAGTGGGGCCAGTCTGCTCTTCCCTGGGTGTGAGACATTGACACAGTGGGGTCAGGCTGCTCTTCCCTGGGTGTGTTACATTGACAGAGTGCGGTCAGTCTGCTCTTCCCTGGGTGTGGTACATTGACAGAGTGGGGTCAGTCTGCTCTTCCCTGGGTGTGTTACATTGACAGAGTGTGGTCAGTCTGCTCTTCCCTGGTTGTGTTACATTGACGGAGTGGGGACAGTCTGCTCTTCCCTGGGTGTGTTACATTGACAGAGTGAGGTCAGTCTTCTCTTCCCTGAGTATGTTACTTTGACAGAGTGGGAAGAGTCTGCTCTTCCCTGAGTGTGTTACTTTGACAGAGTGGGGTCAGTCTGCTCTTCCCTCGGTGAGTTACATTGAGATAGAGGGGTCACTCTGGTCTCCCCTGGGTGTGTTACATTGACAGAGTTGGGTGAGTCTGCTCTTATCTGGGACTGTGATAATGACAGAGTGGGGTCTGTCTGCTCTTCCCTGGGTGGGTTACATTGACAGAATGGGGTCAGTCTGCACTTCCCTGGGTGAGTTACATGGAGGGAGAGGGGTCCGTCTGCTCTTCACTGGGTGGGTTACATTGACAGAGTGAGGTCAGTCCGCTCTTCCCTGGGTGTGTTACACTGACAGAGTGGGGTCAGTCTGCTCTTCCCTGGGTGTGTTACATTGACAGAGTGGGGTCAGTCTCCTCTTCCCTGGTTGGGTTACATTGTCAGAGTGGGGTCAGTCTGCTCTTCATGGGTGTGTTGCATTGACAGTGTAGGGTAAGTCTGCTCTTCCCTGGGTGTGTTACATTGACAGAGGGGGGTCAGTCTGCTCTTCCCAGGGTCTGTGATATTGACAGAGTGGGGTCAGTCTGCTCTTCCCTGGGTGTGTTACATTGACAGAGTGGGGTCAGTCTGCTTTTCCCTGGGTGTGTTACATTGACAGAGTGGGGTCAGTCTATCTTCCCTGGGTGAGTAACATGGAGAGAGAGGGGTCAGTCTGCTTTTCCCCCGGTGTGTTACATTGACAGAGTGGGGTTAGTCTGCCCTTCCCTGGGTGTGTTACATTGACAGAGTGAGGTCAGTCTGCTCTTCACTGGGTGTGTTGCATTGACAGAGTGGGGTCAGTCTGCTCTTCCCTGGGTGTGTTGCATTGACAGAGTGGGGTCAGTCTGCTCTTCCCTGGGTGTGTTACATTGACAGAGTGCGGTCAGTCTGCTCTTCCCTGAGAGTGTCACATTGACAGAGTGCGGTCAGTCTGCTCTTCCCTGAGAGTGTCACATTGACAGAGTTGGATCAGTCCGCTCTTCCCTGGGTGTGTTACATTGACAGAGTGGGGTCAGGCTGCTCTTCCCTGGGGGTGTTACATTGACAGAGTGGGGTCAGTCTGCCCTTCACTGGGTGTGTTACATGGACAGAGTGGGGTCAGTCTGCTCTTACCTGGGTGAGTTACATTGGCAGAGTGCGGTCAATCTGCTCGTTTTTGAGTGTGTTACATTGACAGAGTGCGGTCAGTCTGATCTTCCTGGGTGTGTGACATTGACAGATTGGGGTCAGTCTGCTCTTCCCTGGGTGTGTTGCATTGACAGAGTGGGGTCAGTCTGATCGTCCCTGGGTATGTTGCATTGACAGAGTGGGGTCAGTCTGCTCTTCCCTGGGTGGGTTACATTGACAGAGAGGGGTCAGTCTGCTCTTCCCCAGGTGTGTTACATTGACAGAGTGGGGTCAGTCTGCTTTTTTTTTGGGTGCGTTACATTGACAGAGTGGGGTCAGTCTGCTCTTCACTGAGAGTGTCACATTGACAGATTGGGGTCAGTCTGCTCTTCCCAGGGTGTGTTACATTGACAGAGTGAGGTCAGTCTGCTCTTGATTGGGTGCGTTACATTGACAGAGTGGGGTCAGTCTGCTCTTTTTTGGGTGCGTTACATTGACAGAGTGGGGTCAGTCTGCTCTTCACTGAGAGTGTCACATTGACAGATTGGGGTCAGTCTGCTCTTCCCAGGGTGTGTTACATTGACAGAGTGACGTCAGTCTGCTCTTGTTTGGGTGCGTTACATTGACAGAGTGGGGTCAGTCTGCTCTTTTTTGGGTGCGTTACATTGACAGAGTGGGGTCAGTCTGCTCCTCCCTGGGTGTGTTACATTTACAGAGTGGGGTCAGTCTGCTCTTCCCTGGGTGTGTTACATTGACAGAGTGCGGTCAGTCTGCTCCTCCCTGGGTGTTTTGCATTGACAGAGTGGTGTCAGTCTGCTCCTCCATGGGTGTGTTACATTGACACAGTGGGGTCAGTCTGCTCTTTCCTCGGTTTGATACATTGACAGTGTGCGGTCAGTCTGCTTTTCCCTGACAGTGTCACATTGACAGAGTGGGCTCAGTCTGCTCTTCCCTGGGTGTGTGACATTGACAGAGTGGTGTCAGTCTGCCCTTCCCAGCGTGTGTTACATTGACAGAATGCGGTCAGTCTGCTCTTCCCTGTGTGTGTTGCATTGACAGAGTGGGGTCAGTCTGCTCTTCCCTGGGTGTGTTGCATTGACAGAGTGGGGTCAGTCTGCTCTTCCCTGGGTGTGTTACATTGACAGAGTGGGGTCAGTCTGCTGTTCCCTCGGTTTGTTACATTAACAGAGTGCGGTCGGTCTGCTCTTCCCTGAGAGTGTCACATTGACAGAGCGCAGTCAGTCTGCTCTTCCCTGAGAGTGTCACATTGACAGAGTGGGGTCAGTCTGCTCTTCCCTGGGTGTGTTGCATTGACAGAGTGGGGTCAGTCTGCTCTTCCCTGGGTGTGTTACATTGACAGAGTGGGGTCAGTCTGCTGTTCCCTCGGTTTGTTACATTAACAGAGTGCGGTCAGTCTGCTCTTCCCTGAGAGTGTCACATTGACAGAGCGCAGTCAGTCTGCTCTTCCCTGAGAGTGTCACATTGACAGATCGCAGTCAGTCTGCTCTTCCCTGAGAGTGTCACATTGACAGAGTGGGGTCACGCTGCTCTTCCCTGGGTGTGTTACATTGACAGAGTGGGGTCAGTCTGCCCTTCACTGCGTGTGTTACATTGACAGGGTGGGGTCAGTCTGCTCTTACCTGGGTGAGTTACATTGGCAGAGTGCGGTCAGTCTGCTCTTTTTTGAGTGTGTTACATTGACAGAGTGGGATCAGTCTGCTCTTTGTTGGGTGTGTTACATTGACAGAGTGGGGTCATTCTGATCTTCCCTGGGTGTGTTACATTGACAGAGTGAGGTCAGTCTGCTCTTCACTGGGTGTGTTGCATTGACAGAGTGGGGTCAGTCTGCTCTTCCCTGGGTGTGTTGCATTGACAGAGTGGGGTCACTCTGCTCTTCCCTGGGTGTGTTACATTGACAGAGTGCGGTCAGTCTGCTCTTCCCTGGTTGTGTTACATTGACGGAGTGGGGACAGTCTGCTCTTCCCTGGGTGTGTTACATTGACAGAGTTAGGTCAGTCTTCTCTTCCCTGAGTATGTTACTTTGACAGAGTGGGAAGAGTCTGCTCTTCCCTGAGTGTGTTACTTTGACAGAATGGGGTCAGTCTGCTCTTCCCTCGGTGAGTTACATTGAGGTAGAGGGGTCACTCTGGTCTCCCCTGGGTGTGTTACATTGACAGAGTTGGGTGAGTCTGCTCTTATCTGGGTCTGTGATAATGACAGAGTGGGGTCTGTCTGCTCTTCCCTGGGTGGGTTACATTGACAGAATGGGGTCAGTCTGCACTTCCCTGGGTGAGTTACATGGAGGGAGAGGGGTCCGTCTGCTCTTCACTGGGTGGGTTACATTGACAGAGTGAGGTCAGTCCGCTCTTCCCTGGGTGTGTTACACTGACAGAGTGGGGTCAGTCTGCTCTTCCCTGGGTGTGTTACATTGACAGAGTGCGGTCAGTCTGCTCTTCATGGGTGTGTTGCATTGACAGTGTAGGGTAAGTCTGCTCTTCCCTGGGTGTGTTACATTGACAGAGGGGGGTCAGTCTGCTCTTCCCAGGGTCTGTGATATTGACAGAGTGGGGTCAGTCTGCTCTTCCCTGGGTGTGTTACATTGACAGAGTGGGGTCAGTCTGCTTTTCCCTGGGTGTGTTACATTGACAGAGTGGGGTCAGTCTATCTTCCCTGGGTGAGTAACATGGAGAGAGAGGGGTCAGTCTGCTTTTCCCCCGGTGTGTTACATTGACAGAGTGGGGTTAGTCTGCCCTTCCCTGGGTGTGTTACATTGACAGAGTGAGGTCAGTCTGCTCTTCACTGGGTGTGTTGCATTGACAGAGTGGGGTCAGTCTGCTCTTCCCTGGGTGTGTTGCATTGACAGAGTGGGGTCACTCTGCTCTTCCCTGGGTGTGTTACATTGACAGAGTGCGGTCAGTCTGCTCTTCCCTGAGAGTGTCACATTGACAGAGTGCGGTCAGTCTGCTCTTCCCTGAGAGTGTCACATTGACAGAGTTGGATCAGTCCGCTCTTCCCTGGGTGTGTTACATTGACAGAGTGGGGTCAGGCTGCTCTTCCCTGGGGGTGTTACATTGACAGAGTGGGGTCAGTCTGCCCTTCACTGGGTGTGTTACATGGACAGAGTGGGGTCAGTCTGCTCTTACCTGGGTGAGTTACATTGGAAGAGTGCGGTCAGTCTGCTCGTTTTTGAGTGTGTTACATTGACAGAGTGCGGTCAGTCTGATCTTCCTGGGTGTGTGACATTGACAGATTGGGGTCAGTCTGCTCTTCCCTGGGTGTGTTGCATTGACAGAGTGGGGTCAGTCTGATCGTCCCTGGGTATGTTGCATTGACAGAGTGGGGTCAGTCTGCTCTTCCCTGGGTGGGTTACATTGACAGAGAGGGGTCAGTCTGCTCTTCCCCAGGTGTGTTACATTGACAGAGTGGGGTCAGTCTGCTTTTTTTTGGGTGCGTTAAATTGACAGAGTGGGGTCAGTCTGCTCTTCACTGAGAGTGTCACATTGACAGATTGGGGTCAGTCTGCTCTTCCCAGGGTGTGTTACATTGACAGAGTGAGGTCAGTCTGCTCTTGATTGGGTGCGTTACATTGACAGAGTGGGGTCAGTCTGCTCTTTTTTGGGTGCGTTACATTGACAGAGTGGGGTCAGTCTGCTCTTCACTGAGAGTGTCACATTGACAGATTGGGGTCAGTCTGCTCTTCCCAGGGTGTGTTACATTGACAGAGTGAGGTCAGTCTGCTCTTGTTTGGGTGCGTTACATTGACAGAGTGGGGTCAGTCTGCTCCTCCCTGGGTGTTTTGCATTGACAGAGTGGTGTCAGTCTGCTCCTCCATGGGTGTGTTACATTGACACAGTGGGGTCAGTCTGCTCTTTCCTCGGTTTGATACATTGACAGTGTGCGGTCAGTCTGCTTTTCCCTGACAGTGTCACATTGACAGAGTGGGCTCAGTCTGCTCTTCCCTGTGTGTGTGACATTGACAGAGTGGTGTCAGTCTCCCCTTCCCAGCGTGTGTTACATTGACAGAATGCGGTCAGTCTGCTCTTCCCTGTGTGTGTTGCATTGACAGAGTGGGGTCAGTCTGCTCTTCCCTGGGTGTGTTGCATTGACAGAGTGGGGTCAGTCTGCTCTTCCCTGGGTGTGTTACATTGACAGAGTGGGGTCAGTCTGCTGTTCCCTCGGTTTGTTACATTAACAGAGTGCGGTCGGTCTGCTCTTCCCTGAGAGTGTCACATTGACAGAGCGCAGTCAGTCTGCTCTTCCCTGAGAGTGTCACATTGACAGAGTGGGGTCAGTCTGCTCTTCCCTGGGTGTGTTGCATTGACAGAGTGGGGTCAGTCTGCTCTTCCCTGGGTGTGTTACATTGACAGAGTTGGGTCAGTCTGCTGTTCCCTCGGTTTGTTACATTAACAGAGTGCGGTCGGTCTGCTCTTCCCTGAGAGTGTCACATTGACAGAGCGCAGTCAGTCTGCTCTTCCCTGAGAGTGTCACATTGACAGAGCGCAGTCAGTCTGCTCTTCCCTGAGAGTGTCACATTGACAGAGTGGGGTCACGCTGCTCTTCCCTGGGTGTGTTACATTGACAGAGTGGGGTCAGTCTGCTCTTCCCTGGGTGTGGTACATTGACAGAGTGGGGTCAGTCTGCCCTTCACTGCGTGTGTTACATTGACAGGGTGGGGTCAGTCTGCTCTTACCTGGGTGAGTTACATTGGCAGAGTGCGGTCAGTCTGCTCTTTTTTGAGTGTGTTACATTGACAGAGTGGGATCAGTCTGCTCTTTGTTGGGTGTGTTACATTGACAGAGTGGGGTCATTCTGATCTTCCCTGGGTGTGTTACATTGACAGAGTGAGGTCAGTCTGCTCTTCACTGGGTGTGTTGCATTGACAGAGTGGGGTCAGTCTGCTCTTCCCTGGGTGTGTTGCATTGACAGAGTGGGGTCACTCTGCTCTTCCCTGGGTGTATTACATTGACAGAGTGCGGTCAGTCTGCTCTTCCCTGAGAGTGTCACATTGACAGAGTGCGGTCAGTCTGCTCTTCCCTGAGAGTGTCACATTGACAGAGTTGGATCAGTCCGCTCTTCCCTGGGTGTGTTACATTGACAGAGTGGGGTCAGGCTGCTCTTCCCTGGGGGTGTTACATTGACAGAGTGGGGTCAGTCTGCCCTTCACTGGGTGTGTTACATGGACAGAGTGGTGTCAGTCTGCTCTTACCTGGGTGAGTTACATTGGCAGAGTGCGGTCAGTCTGCTCGTTTTTGAGTGTGTTACATTGACAGAGTGCGGTCAGTCTGATCTTCCTGTGTGTGTGACATTGACAGATTGGGGTCAGTCTGCTCTTCCCTGGGTGTGTTGCATTGACAGAGTGGGGTCAGTCTGATCGTCCCTGGGTATGTTGCATTGACAGAGTGGGGTCAGTCTGCTCTTCCCTGGGTGGGTTACATTGACAGAGAGGGGTCAGTCTGCTCTTCCCCAGGTGTGTTACATTGACAGAGTGGGGTCAGTCTGCTTTTTTTTGGGTGCGTTACATTGACAGAGTGGGGTCAGTCTGCTCTTCACTGAGAGTGTCACATTGACAGATTGGGGTCAGTCTGCTCTTCCCAGGGTGTGTTACATTGTCAGAGTGAGGTCAGTCTGCACTTGTTTGGGTGCGTTACATTGACAGAGTGGGGTCAGTCTGCGCTTTTTTGGGTGCGTTACATTGACAGAGTGGGGTCAGTCTGCTCTTCACTGAGAGTGTCACATTGACAGATTGGGGTCAGTCTGCTCTTACCAGGGTGTGTTACATTGACAGAGTGAGGTCAGTCTGCTCTTGTTTGGGTGCGTTACATTGACAGAGTGGGGTCAGTCTGCTCTTTTTTGGGTGCGTTACATTGACAGAGTGGGGTCAGTCTATCTTCCCTGGGTGAGTAACATGGAGAGAGAGGGGTCAGTCTGCTTTTCCCCCGGTGTGTTACATTGACAGAGTGGGGTTAGTCTGCCCTTCCTGGGTGTGTGACATTGACAGATTGGGGTCAGTCTGCTCTTCCCTGGGTGTGTTGCATTGACAGAGTGGGGTCAGTCTGATCGTCCCTGGGTATGTTGCATTGACAGAGTGGGGTCAGTCTGCTCTTCCCTGGGTGGGTTACATTGACAGAGAGGGGTCAGTCTGCTCTTCCCTAGGTGTGTTACATTGACAGAGTGCGGTCAGTCTGCTCCTCCCTGGGTGTTTTGCATTGACAGAGTGGTGTCAGTCTGCTCTTCCATGGGTGTGTTACATTGACACAGTGGGGTCAGTCTGCTCTTTCCTCGGTTTGATACATTGACAGTGTGCGGTCCGTCTGCTTTTCCCTGACAGTGTCACATTGACAGAGTGGGCTCAGTCTGCTCTTCCCTGGGTGTGTGACATTGACAGAGTGGTGTCAGTCTGCCCTTCCCAGCGTGTGTTACGTTGACAGAATGCGGTCAGTCTGCTCTTCCCTGTGTGTGTTGCATTGACAGAGTGGGGTCAGTCTGCTCTTCCCTGGGTGTGTTGCATTGACAGAGTGGGGTCAGTCTGCTCTTCCCTGGGTGTGTTACATTGACAGAGTGGGGTCAGTCTGCTGTTCCCTCGGTTTGATACATTGACAGTGTGCGGTCCGTCTGCTTTTCCCTGACAGTGTCACATTGACAGAGTGGGCTCAGTCTGCTCTTCCCTGGGTGTGTGACATTGACAGAGTGGTGTCAGTCTGCTCTTCCCTGAGAGTGTCACATTGACAGAGCGCAGTCAGTCTGCTCTTCCCTGAGAGAGTCACATTGACAAAGTGGGGTCAGTCTGCTCTTCCCTGGGTGTTTTGCATTGACAGAGTGGGGTCAGTCTGCTCTTCCCTGGGTGTGTTACATTGACAGAGTGGGGTCAGTCTGCTGTTCCCTCGGTTTGTTACATTAACAGAGTGCGGTCGGTCTGCTCTTCCCTGAGAGTGTCACATTGACAGAGCGCAGTCAGTCTGCTCTTCCCTGAGAGTGTCACATTGACAGAGCGCAGTCAGTCTGCTCTTCCCTGAGAGTGTCACATTGACAGAGTGGGGTCACGCTGCTCTTCCCTGGGTGTGTTACATTGACAGAGTGGGGTCAGTCTGCTCTTCCCTGGGTGTGGTACATTGACAGAGTGGGGTCAGTCTGCCCTTCACTGCGTGTGTTACATTGACAGGGTGGGGTCAGTCTGCTCTTACCTGGGTGAGTTACATTGGCAGAGTGCGGTCAGTCTGCTCTTTTTTGAGTGTGTTACATTGACAGAGTGGGATCAGTCTGCTCTTTGTTGGGTGTGTTACATTGACAGAGTGGGGTCATCCTGATCTTCCCTGGGTGTGTTACATTGACAGAGTGAGGTCAGTCTGCTCTTCACTGGGTGTGTTGCATTGACAGAGTGGTGTCAGTCTGCTCTTCCCTGGGTGTGTTGCATTGACAGAGTGGGGTCAGTCTGCTCTTCCCTGGGTGTGTTACATTGACAGAGTGCGGTCAGTCTGCTCTTCCCTGAGAGTGTCACATTGACAGTGTGCGGTCAGTCTGCTCTTCCCTGAGAGTGTCACATTGACAGAGTTGGATCAGTCCGCTCTTCCCTGGGTGTGTTACATTGACAGAGTGGGGTCAGGCTGCTCTTCCCTGGGGGTGTTACATTGACAGAGTGGGGTCAGTCTGCCCTTCACTGGGTGTGTTACATGGACAGAGTGGGGTCAGTCTGCTCTTACCTGGGTGAGTTACATTGGCAGAGTGCGGTCAGTCTGCTCGTTTTTGAGTGTGTTACATTGACAGAGTGCGGTCAGTCTGATCTTCCTGGGTGTGTGACATTGACAGATTGGGGTCAGTCTGCTCTTCCCTGGGTGTGTTGCATTGACAGAGTGGGGTCAGTCTGATCGTCCCTGGGTATGTTGCATTGACAGAGTGGGGTCAGTCTGCTCTTCCCTGGGTGGGTTACATTGACAGAGAGGGGTCAGTTTGCTCTTCCCTGGGTGTGTTACATTGACAGAGTGGGGTCAGTCTGCTTTTTTTTTGGGTGCGTTACATTGACAGAGTGGGGTCAGTCTGCTCTTCACTGAGAGTGTCACATTGACAGATTTGGGTCAGTCTGCTCTTCCCAGGGTGTGTTACATTGACAGAGTGAGGTCAGTCTGCTCTTGTTTGGGTGCGTTACATTGACAGAGTGGGGTCAGTCTGCTCTTTTTTGGGTGCGTTACATTGACAGAGTGGGGTCAGTCTGCTCTTCCCTGGGTGTGTTACATTGACAGAGTGCGGTCAGTCTGCTCCTCCCTGGGTGTGTTGCATTGACAGAGTGGTGTCAGTCTGCTCTTCCATGGGTGCGTTACATTGACACAGTGTGGTCAGTCTGCTCTTTCCTCGGTTTGATACATTGACAGTGTGCGGTCAGTCTGCTTTTCCCTGACAGTGTCACATTGACAGAGTGGGCTCAGTCTGCTCTTCTCTGGGTGTGTGACATTGACAGAGTGGGGTCAGACTGCTCTTCCCTGGGTGTGTTACATTGACAGAGCGCAGTCAGTCTGCTCTTCCCTGAGAGTGTCACATTGACAGAGTGGGGCCAGTCTGCTCTTCCCTGGGTGTGAGACATTGACACAGTGGGGTCAGGCTGCTCTTCCCTGGGTGTGTTACATTGACAGAGTGGTGTCAGTCTGCTCTTCCCTGGGTGTGGTACATTGACAGAGTGGGGTCAGTCTGCCCTTCACTGGGTGTGTTACTTTGACAGGGTGGGGTCAGTCTGCTCTTACCTGGGTGAGTTACATTGGCAGAGTGCGGTCAGTCTGCTCTTTTTTGAGTGTGTTACATTGACAGAGTGGGATCAGTCTGCTCTTTGTTGGGTGTGTTACATTGACAGAGTGGGGTCATTCTGATCTTCCCTGGGTGTGTGACATTGACAGAGTGAGGTCAGTCTGCTCTTCCCTGGGTGTGTTACATTGACAGAGTGGGGTCAGTCTGCTCTTCCCTGGGTGTGTTGCATTGACAGAGTGGGGTCAGTCTGATGTTCCCTGGGTATGTTGCATTGACAGAGTGGGGTCAGTCTACTCTTCCCTGAGAATCTCACATTGACAGAGTGCGGTAAGTCTGCTCTTCCCTGAGAGTGTCACAATGACAGATTGGGGTCAGTCTGCTCTTCCCTGGGTGTGTTACATTGACAGAGTGCGGTCAGTCTGCTCTTCCCTGGGTGAGTTACATGGAGGGAGAGGGGTCAGTCTGCTCTTCACTGGTTGGGTTACATTGACAGAGTGGGGTCAGTCCGCTCTTCTCTGGGTGTGTTACATTGACAGAGTGGGGTCAGTCTGCTCTTCCCTGGGTGTGTTACATTGACAGAGTGCGGTCAGTCTGCTCTTCTTTTGGGTGATTTACATGGAGGGAGAGGGGTCAGTCTGCTCTTCACTGGGTGGGTTACATTGACAGAGTGGGGTCAGTCTGCTCTTCCCTGGGTGTGTTACATTGACAGAGTGGGGTCAGTCTGCTCTTCTCTGGGTGTGTTACACTGACAGAGTGGGGTCAGTCTGCTCTTCCATGGGTGTGTTACATTGACAGAGTGTGGTCAGTCCGCTCTTCTCTGGGTGTGTTACACTGACAGAGTGGGGTCAGTCTGCTCTTCCCTGGGTGTGTTACATTGACAGAGTGGGGTCAGTCTGCTCTTCCCCGGGTGTGTTACATTGACGGAGTGTGGTCAGTCTGCTCTTCCCTGGGTGTGTTACATTGAAAGAGTGGGGTCAGTCTGCTCTTCCCTGGGTGAGTTACACGGAGGGAGAGGGGTCAGTCTGCTCTTCCCTGGGTGTGTTACATTGACAGAGTGGGGTCAGTCTGCTCTTTCCTGGTTGTGTTACATTGACAGAGTGGGGACAGTCTGCTCTTCCCTGGGTGTGTTACATTGACAGAGTGAGGTCAGTCTTCTCTTCCCTGAGGATGTTACTTTAACAGAGTGGGAAGAGTCTGCTCTTCCCTGAGTGTGTTACTTTGACAGAGTGGGGTCAGTCTGCTCTTCCCAAGGTGAGTTACATTGAGATAGTGGGGTCACTCTGGTCTCCCCTGGGTGTGTTACATTGACAGAGTTGGGTGAGTCTGCTCTTCCCTGGGTCTGTGATAATGACAGAGTGGGGTCTGTCTGCTCTTCCCTGGGTGGGTTACATTGACAGAATGGGGTCAGTCTGCACTTCCCTGGGTGAGTTACATGGAGGGAGAGGGGTCCGTCTGCTCTTCACTGGGTGGGTTACATTGACAGAGTGAGGTCAGTCCGCTCTTCCCTGGGTGTGTTACACTGACAGAGTGGGGTCAGTCTGCTCTTCCCTGGGTGTGTTACATTGACAGAGTGGAGTCAGTCTCCTCTTCCCCGGGTGGGTTACACTGACAGAGTGGGGTCAGTCTGCTCTTCATGGGTGTGTTGCATTGACAGTGTAGGGTAAGTCTGCTCTTCCCTGGGTGTGTTACATTGACAGAGGGGGGTCAGTCTGCTCTTCCCCGGGTGTGTTACATTGACGGAGTGTGGTCAGTCTGCTCTTCCCTGGGTGTGTTACATTGAAAGAGTGGGGTCAGTCTGCTCTTCCCTGGGTGAGTTACACGGAGGGAGAGGGGTCAGTCTGCTCTTCCCTGGGTGTGTTACATTGACAGAGTGGGGTCAGTCTGCTGTTTCCTGGTTGTGTTACATTGACAGAGTGGGGACAGTCTGCTCTTCCCTGGGTGTGTTACATTGACAGAGTGAGGTCAGTCTTCTCTTCCCTGAGGATGTTACTTTAACAGAGTGGGAAGAGTCTGCTCTTCCCTGAGTGTGTTACTTTGACAGAGTGGGGTCAGTCTGCTCTTCCCTAGGTGAGTTACATTGAGATAGAGGTGTCACTCTGGTCTCCCCTGGGTGTGTTACATTGACAGAGTTGGGTGAGTCTGCTCTTCCCTGGGTCTGTGATAATGACAGAGTGGGGTATGTCTGCTCTTCCCTGGGTGGGTTACATTGACAGAATGGGGTCAGTCTGCACTTCCCTGGGTGAGTTACATGGAGGGAGAGGGGTCCGTCTGCTCTTCACTGGGTGGGTTACATTGACAGAGTGGGGTCAGTCTGCTCTTCCCTGGGTGTGTTACATTGACAGAGTGGAGTCAGTCTCCTCTTCCCCGGGTGGGTTACACTGACAGAGTGGGGTCAGTCTGCTCTTCATGGGTGTGTTGCATTGACAGTGTAGGGTAAGTCTGCTCTTCCCTGGGTGTGTTACATTGACAGAGGGGGGTCAGTCTCCTCTTCCCTATGTGTGTGACATTGACAGATTGGGGTCAGTCTGCTATTCCCTGGGTGTGTTACATTGACAGAGTGGGGTCAGTCTATCTTCCCTGGGTGAGTAACATGGAGAGAGAGGGGTCAGTCTGCTTTTCCCCGGTGTGTTACATTGACAGAGTGGGGTTAGTCTGCCCTTCCCTGGGTGTGTTACATTGACAGAGTGAGGTCAGTCTGCTCTTCACTGGGTGTGTTGCATTGACAGAGTGGGGTCAGTCTGCTCTTCCCTGGGTGTGTTACATTGACAGAGTGGGGTCACTCTGCTCTTCCCTGGGTGTGTTACATTGACAGAGTGCGGTCAGTCTGCTCTTCCCTGAGAGTGTCACATTGACAGAGTGCGGTCAGTCTGCTCTTCCCTGAGAGTGTCACATTGACAGAGTTGGATCAGTCCGCTCTTCCCTGGGTGTGTTACATTGACAGAGTGGGGTCAGGCTGCTCTTCCCTGGGGGTGTTACATTGACAGAGTGGGGTCAGTCTGCCCTTCACTGGGTGTGTTACATGGACAGAGTGGGGTCAGTCTGCTCTTACCTGGGTGAGTTACATTGGCAGAGTGCGGTCAGTCTGCTCGTTTTTGAGTGTGTTACATTGACAGAGTGCGGTCAGTCTGATCTTCCTGGGTGTGTGACATTGACAGATTGGGGTCAGTCTGCTCTTCCCTGGGTGTGCTGCATTGACAGAGTGGGGTCAGTCTGATCGTCCCTGGGTATGTTGCATTGACAGAGTGGGGTCAGTCTGCTCTTCCCTGGGTGGGTTACATTGACAGAGAGGGGTCAGTCTGCTCTTCCCTGGGTGTGTTACATTGACAGAGTGGGGTCAGTCTGCTTTTTTTTGGGTGCGTTACATTGACAGAGTGGGGTCAGTCTGCTCTTCACTGAGAGTGTCACATTGACAGATTGGGGTCAGTCTGCTCTTCCCAGGGTGTGTTACATTGACAGAGTGAGGTCAGTCTGCTCTTGTTTGGGTGCGTTACATTGACAGAGTGGGGTCAGTCTGCTCTTTTTTGGGTGCGTTACATTGACAGAGTGGGGTCAGTCTGCTCTTCACTGAGAGTGTCACATTGACAGATTGGGGTCAGTCTGCTCTTCCCAGGGTGTGTTACATTGACAGAGTGAGGTCAGTCTGCTCTTGTTTGGGTGCGTTACATTGACAGAGTGGGGTCAGTCTGCTCTTTTTTGGGTGCGTTACATTGACAGAGTGGGGTTAGTCTGCTCCTCCCTGGGTGTGTTACATTTACAGAGTGGGGTCAGTCTGCTCTTCCCTGGGTGTGTTACATTGACAGAGTGCGGTCAGTCTGCTCCTCCCTGGGTGTTTTGCATTGACAGAGTGGTGTCAGTCTGCTCTTCCATGGGTGTGTTACATTGACACAGTGGGGTCAGTCTGCTCTTTCCTCGGTTTGATACATTGACAGTGTGCGGTCAGTCTGCTTTTCCCTGACAGTGTCACATTGACAGAGTGGGCTCAGTCTGCTCTTCCCTGGGTGTGTGACATTGACAGAGTGGTGTCAGTCTGCCCTTCCCAGCGTGTGTTACATTGACAGAATGCGGTCAGTCTGCTCCTCCCTGTGTGTGTTGCATTGACAGAGTGGGGTCAGTCTGCTCTTCCCTGGGTGTGTTGCATTGACAGAGAGGGGTCAGTCTGCTCTCCCCTGGGTGTGTTACATTGACAGAGTGGGGTCAGACTGCTATTCCTTGAGTATGTTACATTGACAGAGTGGTGTCAGTCTGTTCTTCCCTGGGTGTGTTACATTGACAGAGTGCGGTCAGTCTGCTGTTCCCTCGGATGGTTACATTAACAGAGTGCGGTCGGTCTGCTCTTCCCTGCGTGAGTTACATTGACAGAGCGCAGTCAGTCTGCTCTTCCCTGAGAGTGTCACATTGACAGAGTGGGGTCAGTCTGCTCTTCCCTGGGTGTGAGACATTGACACAGTGGGGTCAGGCTGCTCTTCCCTGGGTGTGTTACATTGACAGAGTGGGGTCAGTCTGCTCTTCCCTGGGTGTGGTACATTGACAGAGTGGGGTCAGTCTGCCCTTCACTGGGTGTGTTACATTGACAGGGTGGGGTCAGTCTGCTCTTACCTGGGTGAGTAACATTGGCAGAGTGCGGTCAGTCTGCTCTTTTTTGAGTGTGTTACATTGACAGAGTGGGATCAGTCTGCTCTTTGTTGGGTGTGTTACATTGACAGAGTGGGGTCATTCTGATCTTCCCTGGGTGTGTTACATTGACTGAGTGAGGTCAGTCTGCTCTTCACTGGGTGTGTTGCATTGACAGAGTGGGGTCAGTCTGCTCTTCCCTGGGTGTGTTGCATTGACAGAGTGCGGTCAGTCTGCTCTTCCCTGAGAGTGTCACATTGACAGAGTGCGGTCAGTCTGCTCTTCCCTGAGAGTGTCACATTGACAGAGTTGGATCAGTCCGCTCTTCCCTGGGTGTGTTACATTGACAGAGTGGGGTCAGGCTGCTCTTCCCTGGGGGTGTTACATTGACAGAGTGGGGTCAGTCTGCCCTTCACTGGGTGTGTTACATGGACAGAGTGGGGTCAGTCTGCTCTTACCTGGGTGAGTTACATTGGCAGAGTGCGGTCAGTCTGCTCGTTTTTGAGTGTGTTACATTGACAGAGTGCGGTCAGTCTGATCTTCCTGGGTGTGTGACATTGACAGATTGGGGTCAGTCTGCTCTTCCCTGGGTGTGTTGCATTGACAGAGTGGGGTCAGACTGCTCTTCCCTGGGTGTGTTACATTGACACAGTGGGGTCAGTCTGCTGTTCCCTCGGTTTGTTACATTGACAGAGTGCGGTCGGCCTGCTCTTCCCTGAGAGTGTCACATTGACAGAGCGCGGTCAGTCTGCTCTTCCCTGAGAGTGTCACATTGACAGAGTGGGGTCAGTCTGCTCTTCCCTGGGTGTGAGACATTGACAGAGTGGGGTCAGGCTGCTCTTCCCTGGGTGTGTTACATTGACAGAGTGGGGTCAGTCTGCTCTTCCCTGGGTGTGGTACATTGACAGAGTGGGGTCTGTCTGCCCTTCACTGGGTGTGTTACATTGACAGGGTGGGGTCAGTCTGCTCTTACCTGGGTGAGTTACATTGGCAGAGTGCGGTCAGTCTGCTCTTTTTTGAGTGTGTTACATTGACAGAGTGGGATCAGTCTGCTCTTTTTTGGGTGTGTTACATTGACAGAGTGGGGTCAGTCTGATCTTCCCTGGGTGTGCGACATTGACAGAGTGAGGTCAGTCTGCTCTTCCCTGGCTGTATAACATTGACAGAGTGGGGTCAGTCTGCTCTTCCCTGGGTGTGTTGCATTGACAGAGTGGGGTCAGTCTGATCTTCCCTGGGTATGTTGCATTGACAGAGTGGGGTCAGTCTGCTCTTCCCTGAGAATCTCACATTGACAGAGTGCGGTCAGTCTGCTCTTCCCTGAGAGTGTCAGATTGACAGAGTGGGGTCAGTCTCTCTTCACTGAGAGTGTCACATTGACAGATTGGGGTCAGTCTGCTCTTCCCTGGGTGTGTTACATTGACAGAGTGCGGTCAGTCTGCTCTTCCCTGGGTGAGTTACATGGAGGGAGAGGGGTCAGTCTGCTCTTCACTGGTTGGGTTACATTGACAGAGTGGGGTCAGTCCGCTCTTCTCTGGGTGTGTTACATTGACAGAGTGGGGTCAGTCTGCTCTTCCCTGGGTGTGTTACATTGACAGAGTGCGGTCAGTCTGCTATTCCCTGGGTGAGTTACATTGACAGAGTGGGGTCAGTCTGATCTTCCCTGGGTGTGCGACATTGACAGAGTGAGGTCAGTCTGCTCTTCCCTGGCTGTATAACATTGACAGAGTGGGGTCAGTCTGCTCTTCCCTGGGTGTGTTGCATTGACAGAGTGGGGTCAGTCTGATCTTCCCTGGGTATGTTGCATTGACAGAGTGGGGTCAGTCTGCTCTTCCCTGAGAATCTCACATTGACAGAGTGCGGTCAGTCTGCTCTTCCCTGAGTGTGTTACTTTGACAGAGTGGTGTCAGTTTGCTCGTTTTTGAGTGTGTTACATTGACAGAGTGCGGTCAGTCTGATCTTCCTGGGTGTGTGACATTGACAGATTGGGGTCAGTCTGCTCTTCCCTGGGTGTGTTGCATTGACAGAGTGGGGTCAGTCTGATCGTCCCTGGGTATGTTGCATTGACAGAGTGGGGTCAGTCTGCTCTTCACTGGGTCTGTTACATTGACAGAGTGGGGTCAGTCTGTTCTTCCCTGGGTGTGTTACATTGACAGAATGGGGTCAGTCTGCTCTTCCCTGGGTGTGTTACATTGACAGTGTGGGGTCAGTCTGCTCTTCACTGGGTCTGTTACATTGACAGAGTGGGGTAAATCTGCTCTTCCCTGGGTGTGTTACATTGACCGAGGGGTTCAGTCTGCTCTTCCCTGGATGTGTTACATTGACAGGGTGCGGTCTGTCTGCTCTTCCGTGGGTGTGTTACATTGACACAGTGGGATCAATCTGCTCTTCCCTGGGTGTGTTACATTGACAGAGTGCAGTCAGTCTGCTCTTCCCTGGGTGTGTGACATTGACAGAGTGGGGTCAGTCTGCTCTTCCCTGGGTGTGTTACATTGACAGAGTGGGGTCAGTCTGCTCTTCCCTGGGTGTGTTACATTGACAGAGTGAGTTTAGTCTGCTCTTCCCTGGGTATGTTACATTGACCGAGTGAGGTCAATCCTCTGTTCCCTGCGTGAGTTAAATTGACAGAGAGGGGTCAGTCTGTTCTTCCCTGGCTGTGTTACAGTGACAGAGTGGGGTCAGTCTGCTCTTCTCTGGGTGAGTTACACGGAGGGAGAGGGGTCAGTCTGCTCTTCCCTGGGTGTGTTCCATTGACAGAGTGGGGTCAGTCTTCTCTTCCCTGGGTGTGTTACATTGACAGAGTGGGGACAATCTGATCTTCCCTGGGTGTGTTCCATTGACAGAGTGAGGTCAGTCTGCTCTTCCCTGAGTGTGTTACTTTGACAGAGTGGGGTCAGTCTGCTCTTCCCTAGGTGAGTTACATTTAGATAGAGGGGTCACTCTGGTCTCCCCTGGGTGTGTTAAATTGACAGAGTTGGGTGAGTCTGCTCTTCCCTGGGTGTGTTACTTTGACAGAGTGGGGTCAGTCTGCTCTTCCCTGGGTGGGTTACATTGACAGAATGGGGTCAGTCTGCTCTTCCCTGGGTGAGTTACATGGAGGGAGAGGGGTCAGTCTGCTCTTCACTGGGTGGGTTACATTGACAGAGTGGGGTCAGTCCGCTCTTCCCTGGGTGTGTTACATTGACAGAGTGGGGTCAGTCTGCTCTTCCCTGGGTGTGTTACATTGACAGAGTGGGGTCAGTCTGCTCTTCCCTGGGTGAGTTACATTGTCAGAGTGGGGTCAGTCTGCTCTTCCCTGGGTGTGTTGCATTGACAGTGTAGGGTCAGTCTGCTCTTCCCTGGGTGTGTTACATTGACAGAGCGGGGTCAGTCTGCTCTTCCCAGGGTGTGTTACATTGAAAGAGTGGGGTCAGTCAGCTCTTCCCTGGGTGTGTTACATTGAAAGAGTGGGATCAGTCTGCTCTTCCCTGGGTGAGTTACACGGAGGGAGAGGGGTCAGTCTGCTCTTCCCTGGGTGTGTTACATTGACAGAGTGAGGTCAGTCTGCTCTTCCCTGGGTGTGTTACATTGACAGAGTGAGGTCAGTCTGCTCTTCCCTGAGTGTGTTACTTTGACAGAGTGGGAAGAGTCTGCTCTTCCCTGAGTGTGTTACTTTGACAGAGTGGTGTCAGTTTGCTCGTTTTTGAGTGTGTTACATTGACAGAGTGCGGTCAGTCTGATCTTCCTGGGTGTGTGACATTGACAGATTGGGGTCAGTCTGCTCTTCCCTGGGTGTGTTGCATTGACAGAGTGGGGTCAGTCTGATCGTCCCTGGGTATGTTGCATTGACAGAGTGGGGTCAGTCTGCTCTTCCCTGGGTGGGTTACATTGACAGAGAGGGGTCAGTCTGCTCTTCCCTGGGTGTGTTACATTGACAGAGTGGGGTCAGTCTGCTTTTTTTTGGGTGCGTTACATTGACAGAGTGGGGTCAGTCTGCTCTTCACTGAGAGTGTCACATTGACAGATTGGGGTCAGTCTGCTCTTCCCAGGGTGTGTTACATTGACAGAGTGAGGTCAGTCTGCTCTTGTTTGGGTGCGTTACATTGACAGAGTGGGGTCAGTCTGCTCTTTTTTGGGTGCGTTACATTGACAGAGTGGGGTCAGTCTGCTCTTCACTGAGAGTGTCACATTGACAGATTGGGGTCAGTCTGCTCTTCCCAGGGTGTGTTACATTTACAGAGTGAGGTCAGTCTGCTCTTGTTTGGGTGCGTTACATTGACAGAGTGGGGTCAGTCTGCTCTTTTTTGGGTGCGTTACATTGACAGAGTGGGGTCAGTCTGCTCCTCCCTGGGTGTGTTACATTTACAGAGTGTGGTCAGTCTGCTCTTCCCTGGGTGTGTTACATTGACAGAGTGCGGTCAGTCTGCTCCTCCCTGGGTGTGTTGCATTGACAGAGTGGTGTCAGTCTGCTCTTCCATGGGTGTGTTACATTGACACAGTGGGGTCAGTCTGCGCTTTCCTCGGTTTGATACATTGACAGTGTGCGGTCAGTCTGCTTTTCCCTGACAGTGTCACATTGACAGAGTGGGCTCAGTCTGCTCTTCCCTGGGTGTGTGACATTGACAGAGTGGTGTCAGTCTGCCCTTCCCAGCGTGTGTTACATTGACAGAATGCGGTCAGTCTGCTCTTCCCTGTGTGTGTTGCATTGACAGAGTGGGGTCAGTCTGCTCTTCCCTGGGTGTGTTGCATTGACAGAGTGGGGTCAGTCTGCTCTTCCCTGGGTGTGTTACATTGACAGAGTGGGGTCAGTCTGCTGTTCCCTCGTTTTGTTACATTAACAGAGTGCGGTCGGTCTGCTCTTCCCTGAGAGTGTCACATTGACAGAGCGCAGTCAGTCTGCTCTTCCCAGAGAGTGTCACATTGACAGAGTGGGGTCAGTCTGCTCTTCCCTGGGTGTGAGACATTGACACAGTGGGGTCAGGCTGCTCTTCCCTGGGTGTGTGACATTGACAGAGTGGGGTCAGTCTGCTCTTCCCTGGGTGTTTTGCATTGACAGAGTGGGGTCAGTCTGCCCTTCACTGGGTGTGTTACATTGACAGGGTGGGGTCAGTCTGCTCATCCCTGGGTGTGGTACACTGACAGAGTGGGGTCAGTCTGCTCTTCCCTGGGTGTGTTACATTGACAGAGTGGGGTCAGTCTGCTCTTCCCTGGGTGAGTTACATTGTCAGAGTGGGGTCAGTCTGCTCTTCCCTGGGTGTGTTGCATTGACAGTGTAGGGTCAGTCTGCTCTTCCCTGGGTGTGTTACATTGACAGAGCGGGGTCAGTCTGCTCTTCCCAGGGTCTGTGATATTGACAGAGTGGGATCAGTCTGCTCTTCCCTGGGTGTGTTACATTGACAGAGTGGGGTCAGTCTGCTTTTCCCTGGGTGTGTTACATTGACAGAGTGGGATCAGTCTATCTTCCCTGGGTGAGTTACATGGAGAGAGAGGGATCAGTCTGCTCTCCCCTGGGTGTGTTACATTGAAAGAGTGGGGTCAGTCAGCTCTTCCCTGGGTGTGTTACATTGAAAGAGTGGGATCAGTCTGCTCTTCCCTGGGTGAGTTACACGGAGGGAGAGGGGTCAGTCTGCTCTTCCCTGGGTGTGTTACATTGACAGAGTGAGGTCAGTCTGCTCTTCCCTGGGTGTGTTACATTGACAGAGTGAGGTCAGTCTGCTCTTCCCTGAGTGTGTTACTTTGACAGAGTGGGAAGAGTCTGCTCTTCCCTGAGTGTGTTACTTTGACAGAGTGGTGTCAGTCTGCTCTTCCCTAGGTGAGTTACATTGAGATAGAGGGATCACTCTGGTCTCCCCTGGGTGTGTTACATTGACAGAGTTGGGTGAGTCTGCTCTTCCCTGGGTCTGTGATGATGACAGAGTGGGGTCAGTCTGCTCTTCCCTGTGTGGGTTACATTGACTGAGTGCGGTCAGTCTGCTCTTCCCTGGGTTGGTTACATTGACATAATGGGGTCAGTCTGCTCTTCCCTGCGTGAGTTACATGGAGGGAGAGGGGTCAGTCTGCTCTTCCCTGGGTGTGTTACACTGACAGAGTGGGGTCAGTCTGCTCTTCCCTGGGTGTGTTACATTGACAGAGTGGGGTCAGTCTGTTCTTCCCTGGGTGGGTGACATTGACAGAGTGGGGTCAGTCTGTTCTTCCCTGGGTGTGTTACTTTGACAGAGTGGGGTCAGTCTGCTCTTCCCTGAGAGTCTCACATTGACAGAGTGCGGTCAGTCTGCTCTTCCCTGAGAGTGTCACATTGACAGAGTGGGGTCAGTCTGCTCTTCACTGAGAGTGTCACGTTGACAGATTGGGGTCAGTCTGCTCTTCCCTGGGTGTGTTACATTGACAGAGTGCGGTCAGTCTGCTCTTCCCTGGGTGAGTTACATGGAGGGAGAGGGGTCAGTCTACTCTTCACTGGGTGGGTTACATTGACAGAGTGGGGTCAGTCCGCTCTTCTCTGGGTGTGTTACATTGACAGAGTGGGGTCAGTCTGCTCTTCCCTGGGTGTGTTACATTGACAGAACGGGGTCAGTCTGTTCTTCCCTGGGTGTGTTACATTGACAGAACGGGGTCAGTCTGTTCTTCTTTGGGTGGGTTACATTGACAGAACGGGGTCTGTCTGCTCTTCCCTGGGTGTGTTGCATTGACAGAGTGGGGTCAGTCTGCTCTTCCCTGGGTGTGTTACATTGACAGAGTGGGGTCAATCTGCTCTTCCCTGCGTGTGTTACTTTGACAGAGTGGGAAGAGTCTGCTCTTCCCTGGGTGGGTTACATTGACAGAATGGGGTCAGTCTGCACTTCCCTGGGTGAGTTACATGGAGGGAGAGGGGTCCGTCTGCTCTTCACTGGGTGGGTTACATTGACAGAGTGAGGTCAGTCCGCTCTTCCCTGGGTGTGTTACACTGACAGAGTGGGGTCAGTCTGCTCTTCCCTGGGTGTGTTACATTGACAGAGTGGAGTCAGTCTCCTCTTCCCTGGGTGGGTTACACTGACAGAGTGGGGTCAGTCTGCTCTTCATGGGTGTGTTGCATTGACAGTGTAGGGTAAGTCTGCTCTTCCCTGGGTGTGTTACATTGACAGAGGGGGGTCAGTCTGCTCTTCCCAGGGTCTGTGATATTGACAGAGTGGGGTCAGTCTGATCTTCCCTGGGTGTGTTACATTGACAGAGTGGGGTCAGTCTGCTATTCCCTGGGTGTGTTACATTGACAGAGTGGGGTCAGTCTATCTTCCCTGGGTGAGTAACATGGAGAGAGAGGGGTCAGTCTGCTTTTCCCCGGTGTGTTACATTGACAGAGTGGGGTTAGTCTGCCCTTCCCTGGGTGTGTTACATTGACAGAGTGAGGTCAGTCTGCTCTTCACTGGGTGTGTTGCATTGACAGAGTGGGGTCAGTTTGCTCTTCCCTGGGTGTGTTGCATTGACAGAGTGGGGTCACTCTGCTCTTCCCTGGGTGTGTTACATTGACAGAGTGCGGTCAGTCTGCTCTTCCCTGAGAGTGTCACATTGACAGAGTGCGGTCAGTCTGCTCTTCCCTGAGAGTGTCACATTGACAGAGTTGGATCAGTCCGCTCTTCCCTGGGTGTGTTACATTGACAGAGTGGGGTCAGGCTGCTCTTCCCTGGGGGTGTTACATTGACAGAGTGGGGTCAGTCTGCCCTTCACTGGGTGTGTTACATGGACAGAGTGGGGTCAGTCTGCTCTTACCTGGGTGAGTTACATTGGCAGAGTGCGGTCAGTCTGCTCGTTTTTGAGTGTGTTACATTGACAGAGTGCGGTCAGTCTGATCTTCCTGGGTGTGTGACATTGACAGATTGGGGTCAGTCTGCTCTTCCCTGGGTGTGTTGCATTGACAGAGTGGGGTCAGTCTGATCGTCCCTGGGTATGTTGCATTGACAGAGTGGGGTCAGTCTGCTCTTCCCTGGGTGGGTTACATTGACAGAGAGGGGTCAGTCTGCTCTTCCCTGGGTGTGTTACATTGACAGAGTGGGGTCAGTCTGCTTTTTTTTGGGTGCGTTACATTGACAGAGTGGGGTCAGTCTGCTCTTCACTGAGAGTGTCACATTGACAGATTGGGGTCAGTCTGCTCTTCCCAGGGTGTGTTACATTGACAGAGTGAGGTCAGTCTGCTCTTGTTTGGGTGCGTTACATTGACAGAGTGGGGTCAGTCTGCTCTTTTTTGGGTGCGTTACATTGAGATAGAGGGATCACTCTGGTCTCCCCTGGGTGTGTTACATTGACAGAGTTGGGTGAGTCTGCTCTTCCCTGGGTCTGTGATGATGACAGAGTGGGGTCAGTCTGCTCTTCCCTGTGTGGGTTACATTGACTGAGTGCGGTCAGTCTGCTCTTCCCTGGGTTGGTTACATTGACATAATGGGGTCAGTCTGCTCTTCCCTGCGTGAGTTACATGGAGGGAGAGGGGTCAGTCTGCTCTTCCCTGGGTGTGTTACACTGACAGAGTGGGGTCAGTCTGCTCTTCCCTGGGTGTGTTACATTGACAGAGTGGGGTCAGTCTGTTCTTCCCTGGGTGGGTGACATTGACAGAGTGGGGTCAGTCTGTTCTTCCCTGGGTGTGTTACTTTGACAGAGTGGGGTCAGTCTGCTCTTCCCTGAGAGTCTCACATTGACAGAGTGCGGTCAGTCTGCTCTTCCCTGAGAGTGTCACATTGACAGAGTGGGGTCAGTCTGCTCTTCACTGAGAGTGTCACGTTGACAGATTGGGGTCAGTCTGCTCTTCCCTGGGTGTGTTACATTGACAGAGTGCGGTCAGTCTGCTCTTCCCTGGGTGAGTTACATGGAGGGAGAGGGGTCAGTCTACTCTTCACTGGGTGGGTTACATTGACAGAGTGGGGTCAGTCCGCTCTTCTCTGGGTGTGTTACATTGACAGAGTCGGGTCAGTCTGCTCTTCCCTGGGTGTGTTACATTGACAGAACGGGGTCAGTCTGTTCTTCCCTGGGTGTGTTACATTGACAGAACGGGGTCAGTCTGTTCTTCCCTGGGTGGGTTACATTGACAGAACGGGGTCTGTCTGCTCTTCCCTGGGTGTGTTGCATTGACAGAGTGGGGTCAGTCTGCTCTTCCCTGGGTGTGTTACATTGACAGAGTGGGGTCAATCTGCTCTTCCCTGCGTGTGTTACTTTGACAGAGTGGGAAGAGTCTGCTCTTCCCTGGGTGGGTTACATTGACAGAATGGGGTCAGTCTGCACTTCCCTGGGTGAGTTACATGGAGGGAGAGGGGTCCGTCTGCTCTTCACTGGGTGGGTTACATTGACAGAGTGAGGTCAGTCCGCTCTTCCCTGGGTGTGTTACACTGACAGAGTGGGGTCAGTCTGCTCTTCCCTGGGTGTGTTACATTGACAGAGTGGAGTCAGTCTCCTCTTCCCTGGGTGGGTTACACTGACAGAGTGGGGTCAGTCTGCTCTTCATGGGTGTGTTGCATTGACAGTGTAGGTTAAGTCTGCTCTTCCCTGGGTGTGTTACATTGACAGAGGGGGGTCAGTCTGCTCTTCCCAGGGTCTGTGATATTGACAGAGTGGGGTCAGTCTGATCTTCCCTGGGTGTGTTACATTGACAGAGTGGGGTCAGTCTGCTATTCCCTGGGTGTGTTACATTGACAGAGTGGGGTCAGTCTATCTTCCCTGGGTGAGTAACATGGAGAGAGAGGGGTCAGTCTGCTTTTCCCCGGTGTGTTACATTGACAGAGTGGGGTTAGTCTGCCCTTCCCTGGGTGTGTTACATTGACAGAGTGAGGTCAGTCTGCTCTTCACTGGGTGTGTTGCATTGACAGAGTGGGGTCAGTTTGCTCTTCCCTGGGTGTGTTGCATTGACAGAGTGGGGTCACTCTGCTCTTCCCTGGGTGTGTTACATTGACAGAGTGCGGTCAGTCTGCTCTTCCCTGAGAGTGTCACATTGACAGAGTGCGGTCAGTCTGCTCTTCCCTGAGAGTGTCACATTGACAGAGTTGGATCAGTCCGCTCTTCCCTGGGTGTGTTACATTGACAGAGTGGGGTCAGGCTGCTCTTCCCTGGGGGTGTTACATTGACAGAGTGGGGTCAGTCTGCCCTTCACTGGGTGTGTTACATGGACAGAGTGGGGTCAGTCTGCTCTTACCTGGGTGAGTTACATTGGCAGAGTGCGGTCAGTCTGCTCGTTTTTGAGTGTGTTACATTGACAGAGTGCGGTCAGTCTGATCTTCCTGGGTGTGTGACATTGACAGATTGGGGTCAGTCTGCTCTTCCCTGGGTGTGTTGCATTGACAGAGTGGGGTCAGTCTGATCGTCCCTGGGTATGTTGCATTGACAGAGTGGGGTCAGTCTGCTCTTCCCTGGGTGGGTTACATTGACAGAGAGGGGTCAGTCTGCTCTTCCCTGGGTGTGTTACATTGACAGAGTGGGGTCAGTCTGCTTTTTTTTGGGTGCGTTACATTGACAGAGTGGGGTCAGTCTGCTCTTCACTGAGAGTGTCACATTGACAGATTGGGGTCAGTCTGCTCTTCCCAGGGTGTGTTACATTGACAGAGTGAGGTCAGTCTGCTCTTGTTTGGGTGCGTTACATTGACAGAGTGGGGTCAGTCTGCTCTTTTTTGGGTGCGTTACATTGACAGAGTGGGGTCAGTCTGCTCCTCCCTGGGTGTGTTACATTTACAGAGTGGGGTCAGTCTGCTCTTCCCTGGGTGTGTTACATTGACAGAGTGCGGTCAGTCTGCTCCTCCCTGGGTGTTTTGCATTGACAGAGTGGTGTCAGTCTGCTCTTCCATGGGTGTGTGACATTGACACAGTGGGGTCAGTCTGCTCTTTCCTCGGTTTGATACATTGACAGTGTGCGGTCAGTCTGCTTTTTCCTGACTGTGTCACATTGACAGAGTGGGCTCAGTCTGCTCTTCCCTGGGTGTGTGACATTGACAGAGTGGTGTCAGTCTGCCCTTCCCAGCGTGTGTTACATTGACAGAATGCGGTCAGTCTGCTCTTCCCTGTGTGTGTTGCATTGACAGAGTGGGGTCAGTCTGCTCTTCCCTGGGTGTGTTGCATTGACAGAGTGGGGTCAGTCTGCTCTCCCCTGGGTGTGTTACATTGACAGAGTGGGGTCAGACTGCTATTCCTTGAGTATGTTACATTGACAGAGTGGTGTCAGTCTGTTCTTCCCTGGGTGTGTTACATTGTCAGAGTGGGGTCAGTCTGCTGTTCCCTCGGTTTGTTACATTAACAGAGTGCGGTCGGTCTGCTCTTCCCTGGGTGAGTTACATTGACAGAGCGCAGTCAGTCTGCTCTTCCCTGAGAGTGTCACATTGACAGAGTGGGGTCAGTCTGCTCTTCCCTGGGTGTGAGACATTGACACAGTGGGGTCAGGCTGCTCTTCCCTGGGTGTGTTACATTGACAGAGTGGGGTCAGTCTGCTCTTCCCTGGGTGTGGTACATTGACAGAGTGGGGTCAGTCTGCCCTTCACTGGGTGTGTTACATTGACAGGGTGGGGTCAGTCTGCTCTTACCTGGGTGTGTTACATTGGCAGAGTGCGGTCAGTCTGCTCTTTTTTGAGTGTGTTACATTGACAGAGTGGGATCAGTCTGCTCTTTGTTGGGTGTGTTACATTGACAGAGTGGGGTCATTCTGATCTTCCCTGGGTGTGTTACATTGACAGAGTGAGGTCAGTCTGCTCTTCACTGGGTGTGTTGCATTGACAGAGTGGGGTCAGTCTGCTCTTCCCTGGGTGTGTTGCATTGACAGAGTGCGGTCAGTCTGCTCTTCCCTGGGTGTGTTACATTGACAGAGTGCGGTCAGTCTGCTCTTCCCTGAGAGTGTCACATTGACAGAGTGCGGTCAGTCTGCTCTTCCCTGAGAGTGTCACATTGACAGAGTTGGATCAGTCCGCTCTTCCCTGGGTGTGTTACATTGACAGAGTGGGGTCAGGCTGCTCTTCCCTGGGGGTGTTACATTGACAGAGTGGGGTCAGTCTGCCCTTCACTGGGTGTGTTACCTGGACAGAGTGGGGTGAGTCTGCTCTTACCTGGGTGAGTTACATTGGCAGAGTGCGGTCAGTCTGCTCGTTTTTGAGTGTGTTACAATGACAGAGTGCGGTCAGTCTGATCTTCCTGGGTGTGTGACATTGACAGATTGGGGTCAGTCTGCTCTTCCCTGGGTGTGTTGCATTGAAAGAGTGGGGTCAGTCTGCTCTTCCCTGGGTGTGTTACATTGACACAGTGGGGTCAGTCTGCTGTTCCCTCGGTTTGTTACATTGACAGAGTGCGGTCGGCCTGCTCTTCCCTGAGAGTGTCACATTGACAGAGCGCGGTCAGTCTGCTCTTCCCTGAGAGTGTCACATTGACAGAGTGGGGTCAGTCTGCTCTTCCCTGGGTGTGAGACATTGACAGAGTGGGGTCAGGCTGCTCTTCCCTGGGTGTGTTACATTGACAGAGTGGGGTCAGTCTGCTCTTCCCTGGGTGTGGTACATTGACAGAGTGGGGTCTGTCTGCCCTTCACTGGGTGTGTTACATTGACAGGGTGGGGTCAGTCTGCTCTTACCTGGGTGAGTTACATTGGCAGAGTGCGGTCAGTCTGCTCTTTTTTGAGTGTGTTACATTGACAGAGTGGGATCAGTCTGCTCTTTTTTGGGTGTGTTACATTGACAGAGTGGGGTCAGTCTGATCTTCCCTGGGTGTGCGACATTGACAGAGTGAGGTCAGTCTGCTCTTCCCTGGCTGTATAACATTGACAGAGTGGGGTCAGTCTGCTCTTCCCTGGGTGTGTTGCATTGACAGAGTGGGGTCAGTCTGATCTTCCCTGGGTATGTTGCATTGACAGAGTGGGGTCAGTCTGCTCTTCCCTGAGAATCTCACATTGACAGAGTGCGGACAGTCTGCTCTTCCCTGAGAGTGTCAGATTGACAGAGTGGGGTCATTCTCTCTTCACTGAGAGTGTCACATTGACAGATTGGGGTCAGTCTGCTCTTCCCTGGGTGTGTTACATTGACAGAGTGCGGTCAGTCTGCTCTTCCCTGGGTGAGTTACATGGAGGGAGAGGGGTCAGTCTGCTCTTCACTGGTTGGGTTACATTGACAGAGTGGGGTCAGTCCGCTCTTCTCTGGGTGGGTTACATTGACAGAGTGGGGTCAGTCTGCTCTTCCCTGGGTGTGTTACATTGACAGAGTGCGGTCAGTCTGCTCTTCCCTGGGTGAGTTACATGGAGGGAGAGGGGTCAGTCTGCTCTTCACTGGGTGGGTTACATTGACAGAGTGGGGTCAGTCTGCTCTTCCCTGGGTGTGTTACATTGACAGAGTGGGGTCAGTCTGCTCTTCTCTGGGTGTGTTACACTGACAGAGTGGGGTCAGTCTGCTCTTCCCTGAGTGTGTTACATTGACAGAGTGGGGTCAGTCCGCTCTTCTCTGGGTGTGTTACATTGACAGAGTGGGGTCAGTCTGCTCTTCCCTGGGTGTGTTACATTGACAGAGTGGGGTCAGTCTGTTCTTCCCTGGGTGGGTTACATTGACAGAACGGGGTCTGTCTGCTCTTCCCTGGGTGTGTTACATTGACAGAGTGGGGTCAGTCTGCTCTTCCCTGGGTGTGTTACATTGACAGAGTGGGGTCAATCTGCTCTTCCCTGGGTGTGTTACATTGACAGAATGGGGTCAGTCTGCTCTTCCCTGGGTGTGTTACATTGACAGAGTGGGGTCAGTCTGCTCTTCACTGGGTCTGTTACATTGACAGAGTGGGGTAAATCTGCTCTTCCCTGGGTGTGTTACATTGACCGAGGGGTTCAGTCTGCTCTTCCCTGGATGTGTTACATTGACAGGGTGCGGTCTGTCTGCTCTTCCGTGGGTGTGTTACATTGACACAGTGGGATCAATCTGCTCTTCCCTGGGTGTGTTACATTGACAGAGTGCAGTCAGTCTGCTCTTCCCTGGGTGTGTGACATTGACAGAGTGGGGTCAGTCTGGCTTCCCTGGGTGTGTTACATTGACAGAGTGGGGTCAGTCTGCTCTTCCCTGGGTGTGTTACAATGACAGAGTGGGTTTAGTCTGCTCTTCCCTGGGTATGTTACATTGACCGAGTGAGGTCAATCCTCTGTTCCCTGCGTGAGTTAAATTGACAGAGAGGGGTCAGTCTGTTCTTCCCTGGCTGTGTTACAGTGACAGAGTGGGGTCAGACTGCTCTTCCCTGGGTGTGTTACATTGACAGAGTGGGGTCAGTCTGCTCTTCCCTGGGTGTGTTACATTGACAGAGTGGGGACAATCTGATCTTCCCTGGGTGTGTTCCATTGACAGAGTGAGGTCAGTCTGCTCTTCCCTGAGTGTGTTACTTTGACAGAGTGGGGTCAGTCTGCTCTTCCCTAGGTGAGTTACATTGAGATAGAGGGGTCACTCTGGTCTCCCCTGGGTGTGTTAAATTGACAGAGTTGGGTGAGTCTGCTCTTCCCTGGGTGTGTTACTTTGACAGAGTGGGGTCAGTCTGCTCTTCCCTGGGTGGGTTACATTGACAGAATGGGGTCAGTCTGCTCTTCCCTGGGTGAGTTACATGGAGGGAGAGGGGTCAGTCTGCTCTTCACTGGGTGGGTTACATTGACAGAGTGCGGTCAGTCCGCTCTTCCCTGGGTGTGTTACATTGACAGAGTGGGGTCAGTCCGCTCATCCCTGGGTGTGTTACACTGACAGAGTGGGGTCAGTCTGCTCTTCCCTGGGTGTGTTACATTGACAGAGTGGGGTCAGTCTGCTCTTCCCTGGGTGAGTTACATTGTCAGAGTGGGGTCAGTCTGCTCTTCCCTGGGTGTGTTGCATTGACAGTGTAGGGTCAGTCTGCTCTTCCCTGGGTGTGTTACATTGACAGAGCGGGGTCAGTCTGCTCTTCCCAGGGTGTGTTACATTGAAAGAGTGGGGTCAGTCAGCTCTTCCCTGGGTGTGTTACATTGAAAGAGAGGGATCAGTCTGCTCTTCCCTGGGTGAGTTACACGGAGGGAGAGGGGTCAGTCTGCTCTTCCCTGGGTGAGTTACATGGAGGGAGAGGGGTCAGTCTGCTCTTCACTGGGTGGGTTACATTGACAGAGTGGGGTCAGTCTGCTCTTCCCTGGGTGTGTTACATTGACAGAGTGGGGTCAGTCTGCTCTTCTCTGGGTGTGTTACACTGACAGAGTGGGGTCAGTCTGCTCTTCCCTGAGTGTGTTACATTGACAGAGTGGGGTCAGTCCGCTCTTCTCTGGGTGTGTTACATTGACAGAGTGGGGTCAGTCTGCTCTTCCCTGGGTGTGTTACATTGACAGAGTGGGGTCAGTCTGTTCTTCCCTGGGTGGGTTACATTGACAGAACGGGGTCTGTCTGCTCTTCCCCGGGTGTGTTACATTGACAGAGTGGGGTCAGTCTGCTCTTCCCTGGGTGTGTTACATTGACAGAGTGGGGTCAATCTGCTCTTCCCTGGGTGTGTTACATTGACAGAATGGGGTCAGTCTGCTCTTCCCTGGGTGTGTTACATTGACAGAGTGGGGTCAGTCTACTCTTCACTGGGTCTGTTACATTGACAGAGTGGGGTAAATCTGCTCTTCCCTGGGTGTGTTACATTGACCGAGGGGTTCAGTCTGCTCTTCCCTGGATGTGTTACATTGACAGGTTGCGGTCTGTCTGCTCTTCCGTGGGTGTGTTACATTGACACAGTGGGATCAATCTGCTCTTCCCTGGGTGTGTTACATTGACAGAGTGCAGTCAGTCTGCTCTTCCCTGGGTGTGTGACATTGACAGAGTGGGGTCAGTCTGGCTTCCCTGGGTGTGTTACATTGACAGAGTGGGGTCAGTCTGCTCTTCCCTGGGTGTGTTACAATGACAGAGTGGGTTTAGTCTGCTCTTCCCTGGGTATGTTACATTGACCGAGTGAGGTCAATCCTCTGTTCCCTGCGTGAGTTAAATTGACAGAGAAGGGTCAGTCTGTTCTTCCCTGGCTGTGTTACAGTGACAGAGTGGGGTCAGACTGCTCTTCCCTGGGTGTGTTACATTGACAGAGTGGGGTCAGTCTGCTCTTCCCTGGGTGTGTTACATTGACAGAGTGGGGACAATCTGATCTTCCCTGGGTGTGTTCCATTGACAGAGTGAGGTCAGTCTGCTCTTCCCTGAGTGTGTTACTTTGACAGAGTGGGGTCAGTCTGCTCTTCCCTAGGTGAGTTACATTGAGATAGAGGGGTCACTCTGGTCTCCCCTGGGTGTGTTAAATTGACAGAGTTGGGTGAGTCTGCTCTTCCCTGGGTGTGTTACTTTGACAGAGTGGGGTCAGTCTGCTCTTCCCTGGGTGGGTTACATTGACAGAATGGGGTCAGTCTGCTCTTCCCTGGGTGAGTTACATGGAGGGAGAGGGGTCAGTCTGCTCTTCACTGGGTGGGTTACATTGACAGAGTGCGGTCAGTCCGCTCTTCCCTGGGTGTGTTACATTGACAGAGTGGGGTCAGTCCGCTCATCCCTGGGTGTGTTACACTGACAGAGTGGGGTCAGTCTGCTCTTCCCTGGGTGTGTTACATTGACAGAGTGGGGTCAGTCTGCTCTTCCCTGGGTGAGTTACATTGTCAGAGTGGGGTCAGTCTGCTCTTCCCTGGGTGTGTTGCATTGACAGTGTAGGGTCAGTCTGCTCTTCCCTGGGTGAGTTACATTGACAGAGCGGGGTCAGTCTGCTCTTCCCAGGGTGTGTTACATTGAAAGAGTGGGGTCAGTCAGCTCTTCCCTGGGTGTGTTACATTGAAAGAGAGGGATCAGTCTGCTCTTCCCTGGGTGAGTTACACGGAGGGAGAGGGGTCAGTCTGCTCTTCCCTGGGTGTGTTACATTGACAGAGTGAGGTCAGTCTGCTCTTCCCTGGGTGTGTTACATTGACAGAGTGAGGTCAGTCTGCTCTTCCCTGAGTGTGTTACTTTGACAGAGTGGGAAGAGTCTGCTCTTCCCTGAGTGTGTTACTTTGACAGAGTGGTGTCAGTTTGCTCGTTTTTGAGTGTGTTACATTGACAGAGTGCGGTCAGTCTGATCTTCCTGGGTGTGTGACATTGACAGATTGGGGTCAGTCTGCTCTTCCCTGGGTGTGTTGCATTGACAGAGTGGGGTCAGTCTGATCGTCCCTGGGTATGTTGCATTGACAGAGTGGGGTCAGTCTGCTCTTCCCTGGGTGGGTTACATTGACAGAGAGGGGTCAGTCTGCTCTTCCCTGGGTGTGTTACATTGACAGAGTGGGGTCAGTCTGCTTTTTTTTGGGTGCGTTACATTGACAGAGTTGGGTCAGTCTGCTCTTCACTGAGAGTGTCACATTGACAGATTGGGGTCAGTCTGCTCTTCCCAGGGTGTGTTACATTGACAGAGTGAGGTCAGTCTGCTCTTGTTTGGGTGCGTTACATTGACAGAGTGGGGTCAGTCTGCTCTTTTTTGGGTGCGTTACATTGACAGAGTGGGGTCAGTCTGCTCTTCACTGAGAGTGTCACATTGACAGATTGGGGTCAGTCTGCTCTTCCCAGGGTGTGTTACATTGACAGAGTGAGGTCAGTCTGCTCTTGTTTGGGTGCGTTACATTGACAGAGTGGGGTCAGTCTGCTCTTTTTTGGGTGCGTTACATTGACAGAGTGGGGTCAGTCTGCTCCTCCCTGGGTGTGTTACATTTACAGAGTGGGGTCAGTCTGCTCTTCCCTGGGTGTGTTACATTGACAGAGTGCGGTCAGTCTGCTCCTCCCTGGGTGTGTTGCATTGACAGAGTGGTGTCAGTCTGCTCTTCCATGGGTGTGTTATATTGACACAGTGGGGTCAGTCTGCGCTTTCCTCGGTTTGATACATTGACAGTGCGGTCAGTCTGCTTTTCCCTGACAGTGTCACATTGACAGAGTGGGCTCAGTCTGCTCTTCCCTGGGTGTGTGACATTGACAGAGTGGTGTCAGTCTGCCCTTCCCAGCGTGTGTTACATTGACAGAATGCGGTCAGTCTGCTCTTCCCTGTGTGTGTTGCATTGACAGAGTGGGGTCAGTCTGCTCTTCCCTGGGTGTGTTGCATTGACAGAGTGGGGTCAGTCTGCTCTTCCCTGGGTGTGTTACATTGACAGAGTGGGGTCAGTCTGCTGTTCCCTCGGTTTGTTACATTAACAGAGTGCGGTCGGTCTGCTCTTCCCTGAGAGTGTCACATTGACAGAGCGCAGTCAGTCTGCTCTTCCCTGAGAGTGTCACATTGACAGAGTGGGGTCAGTCTGCTCTTCCCTGGGTGTGAGACATTGACACAGTGGGGTCAGGCTGCTCTTCCCTGGGTTTGTGACATTGACAGAGTGGGGTCAGTCTGCTCTTCCCTGGGTGTGGTACATTGACAGAGTGGGGTCAGTCTGCCCTTCACTGGGTGTGTTACTTTGACAGGGTGGGGTCAGTCTGCTCTTACCTGGGTGAGTTACATTGGCAGAGTGCGGTCAGTCTGCTCTTTTTTGAGTGTGTTACATTGACAGAGTGGGATCAGTCTGCTCTTTGTTGGGTGTGTTACATTGACAGAGTGGGGTCATTCTGATCTTCCCTGGGTGTGTTACATTGACAGAGTGAGGTCAGTCTGCTCTTCACTGGGTGTGTTGCAATGACAGAGTGGGGTCAGTCTGCTCTTCCCTGGGTGTGTTGCATTGACAGAGTGGGGTCAGTCTGCTCTTCCCTGGGTGTGTTACATTGACAGAGTGCGGTCAGTCTGCTCTTCCCTGAGAGTGTCACATTGACAGAGTGCGGTCAGTCTGCTCTTCCCTGAGAGTGTCACATTGACAGAGTTGGATCAGTCTGCTCTTCCCTGGGTGTGTTACATTGATAGAGTGGGGTCAGTCTGCTCTTCCCTGGGGGTGTTACATTGACAGAGTGGGGTCAGTCTGCCCTTCACTGGGTGTGTTACATGGACAGAGTGGGGTCAGTCTGCTCTTACCTGGGTGAGTTACATTGGCAGAGTGCGGTCAGTCTGCTCGTTTTTGAGTGTGTTACATTGACAGAGTGCGGTCAGTCTGATCTTCCTGGGTGTGTGACATTGACAGATTGGGGTCAGTCTGCTCTTCCCTGGGTGTGTTGCATTGACAGAGTGGGGTCAGTCTGATCTTCCCTTGGTATGTTGCATTGACAGAGTGGGGTCAGACTGCTCTTCCCTGGGTGGGTTACATTGACAGAGAGAGGTCAGTCTGCTCTTCCCTGGGTGTGTTACATTGACAGAGTGGGTTCAGTCTGCTTTTTTTTGGGTGCGTTACATTGACAGAGTGGGGTCAGTCTGCTCTTTACTGAGAGTGTCACATTGACAGATTGGGGTCAGTCTGCTCTTCCCAGGGTGTGTTACATTGACAGAGTGAGGTCAGTCTGCTCTTGATTGGGTGCGTTACATTGACAGAGTGGGGTCAGTCTGCTCTTTTTTGGGTGCGTTACATTGACAGAGTGGGGTCAGTCTGCTCTTCCCTGGGTGTGTTACATTGACAGAGTGCGGTCAGTCTGCTCCTCCCTGGGTGTGTTGCATTGACAGAGTGGTGTCAGTCTGCTCTTCCATGGGTGCGTTACATTGACACAGTGTGGTCAGTCTGCTCTTTCCTCGGTTTGATACAATGACAGTGTGCGGTCAGTCTGCTTTTCCCTGACAGTGTCACATTGACAGAGTGGGCTCAGTCTGCTCTTCCCTGGGTGTGTGACATTGACAGAGTGGGGTCAGTCTGCTCTTCCCTGGGTGTGAGACATTGACAGAGTGGGGTCAGGCTGATCTTCCCTGGGTGTGCGACATTGACAGAGTGAGGTCAGTCTGCTCTTCCCTGAGTGTGGAACATTGACAAAGTTGGGTCTGTCTGCCCTTCACTGGGTGTGTTACATTGACAGGGTGGGGTCAGTCTGCCCTTACCTGGGTGAGTTACATTGACAGAGTGGGTTTAGTCTGCTCTTCCCTGGGTATGTTACATTGACCGAGTGAGGTCAATCCTCTGTTCCCTGGGTGAGTTACATTGACAGAGAGTGGTCAGTCTGTTCTTCCCTGGCTGTGTTACAGTGACAGAGTGGGGTCAGACTGCTCTTCCCTGCGTGTGTTACATTGAAAGAGTGGGGTCAGTCTGCTCTTCTCTGGGTGAGTTACACGGAGGGAGAGGGGTCAGTCTGCTCTTCCCTGGGTGTGTTCCATTGACAGAGTGGGGTCAGTCTGCTCTTCCCTGGGTGTGTTACATTGACAGAGTGGGGACAATCTGATCTTCCCTGGGTGTGTTCCATTGACAGAGTGAGGTCAGTCTGCTCTTCCCTGAGTGTGTTACTTTGACAGAGTGGGGTCAGTCTGCTCTTCCCTAGGTGAGTTACATTGAGATAGAGGGGTCACTCTGGTCTCCCCTGGGTGTGTTAAATTGACAGAGTTGGGTGAGTCTGCTCTTCCCTGGGTGTGTTACTTTGACAGAGTGGGGTCAGTCTGCTCTTCCCTGGGTGGGTTACATTGACAGAATGGGGTCAGTCTGCTCTTCCCTGGGTGAGTTACATGGAGGGAGAGGGGTCAGTCTGCTCTTCACTGGGTGGGTTACATTGACTGAGTGGGGTCAGTACGCTTTTCCCTGTGTGTGTTACATTGACAGAGTGGGGTCAATCTGCTCTTCCCTGCGTGTGTTACTTTGACAGAGTGGGAAGAGTCTGTTCTTCCCTGGGTGGGTTACATTGACAGAACGGGGTCTGTCTGCTCTTCCCTGGGTGTGTTGCATTGACAGAGTGGGGTCAGTCTGCTCTTCCCTGGGTGTGTTACATTGACAGAGTGGGGTCAATCTGCTCTTCCCTGCGTGTGTTACTTTGACAGAGTGGGAAGAGTCTGCTCTTCCCTGGGTGGGTTACATTGACAGAATGGGGTCAGTCTGCACTTCCCTGGGTGAGTTACATGGAGGGAGAGGGGTCCGTCTGCTCTTCACTGGGTGGGTTACATTGACAGAGTGAGGTCAGTCCGCTCTTCCCTGGGTGTGTTACACTGACAGAGTGGGGTCAGTCTGCTCTTCCCTGGGTGTGTTACATTGACAGAGTGGAGTCAGTCTCCTCTTCCCTGGGTGGGTTACACTGACAGAGTGGGGTCAGTCTGCTCTTCATGGGTGTGTTGCATTGACAGTGTAGGTTAAGTCTGCTCTTCCCTGGGTGTGTTACATTGACAGAGGGGGGTCAGTCTGCTCTTCCCAGGGTCTGTGATATTGACAGAGTGGGGTCAGTCTGATCTTCCCTGGGTGTGTTACATTGACAGAGTGGGGTCAGTCTGCTATTCCCTGGGTGTGTTACATTGACAGAGTGGGGTCAGTCTATCTTCCCTGGGTGAGTAACATGGAGAGAGAGGGGTCAGTCTGCTTTTCCCCGGTGTGTTACATTGACAGAGTGGGGTTAGTCTGCCCTTCCCTGGGTGTGTTACATTGACAGAGTGAGGTCAGTCTGCTCTTCACTGGGTGTGTTGCATTGACAGAGTGGGGTCAGTTTGCTCTTCCCTGGGTGTGTTGCATTGACAGAGTGGGGTCACTCTGCTCTTCCCTGGGTGTGTTACATTGACAGAGTGCGGTCAGTCTGCTCTTCCCTGAGAGTGTCACATTGACAGAGTGCGGTCAGTCTGCTCTTCCCTGAGAGTGTCACATTGACAGAGTTGGATCAGTCCGCTCTTCCCTGGGTGTGTTACATTGACAGAGTGGGGTCAGGCTGCTCTTCCCTGGGGGTGTTACATTGACAGAGTGGGGTCAGTCTGCCCTTCACTGGGTGTGTTACATGGACAGAGTGGGGTCAGTCTGCTCTTACCTGGGTGAGTTACATTGGCAGAGTGCGGTCAGTCTGCTCGTTTTTGAGTGTGTTACATTGACAGAGTGCGGTCAGTCTGATCTTCCTGGGTGTGTGACATTGACAGATTGGGGTCAGTCTGCTCTTCCCTGGGTGTGTTGCATTGACAGAGTGGGGTCAGTCTGATCGTCCCTGGGTATGTTGCATTGACAGAGTGGGGTCAGTCTGCTCTTCCCTGGGTGGGTTACATTGACAGAGAGGGGTCAGTCTGCTCTTCCCTGGGTGTGTTACATTGACAGAGTGGGGTCAGTCTGCTTTTTTTTGGGTGCGTTACATTGACAGAGTGGGGTCAGTCTGCTCTTCACTGAGAGTGTCACATTGACAGATTGGGGTCAGTCTGCTCTTCCCAGGGTGTGTTACATTGACAGAGTGAGGTCAGTCTGCTCTTGTTTGGGTGCGTTACATTGACAGAGTGGGGTCAGTCTGCTCTTTTTTGGGTGCGTTACATTGACAGAGTGGGGTCAGTCTGCTCCTCCCTGGGTGTGTTACATTTACAGAGTGGGGTCAGTCTGCTCTTCCCTGGGTGTGTTACATTGACAGAGTGCGGTCAGTCTGCTCCTCCCTGGGTGTTTTGCATTGACAGAGTGGTGTCAGTCTGCTCTTCCATGGGTGTGTGACATTGACACAGTGGGGTCAGTCTGCTCTTTCCTCGGTTTGATACATTGACAGTGTGCGGTCAGTCTGCTTTTTCCTGACTGTGTCACATTGACAGAGTGGGCTCAGTCTGCTCTTCCCTGGGTGTGTGACATTGACAGAGTGGTGTCAGTCTGCCCTTCCCAGCGTGTGTTACATTGACAGAATGCGGTCAGTCTGCTCTTCCCTGTGTGTGTTGCATTGACAGAGTGGGGTCAGTCTGCTCTTCCCTGGGTGTGTTGCATTGACAGAGTGGGGTCAGTCTGCTCTCCCCTGGGTGTGTTACATTGACAGAGTGGGGTCAGACTGCTATTCCTTGAGTATGTTACATTGACAGAGTGGTGTCAGTCTGTTCTTCCCTGGGTGTGTTACATTGTCAGAGTGGGGTCAGTCTGCTGTTCCCTCGGTTTGTTACATTAACAGAGTGCGGTCGGTCTGCTCTTCCCTGGGTGAGTTACATTGACAGAGCGCAGTCAGTCTGCTCTTCCCTGAGAGTGTCACATTGACAGAGTGGGGTCAGTCTGCTCTTCCCTGGGTGTGAGACATTGACACAGTGGGGTCAGGCTGCTCTTCCCTGGGTGTGTTACATTGACAGAGTGGGGTCAGTCTGCTCTTCCCTGGGTGTGGTACATTGACAGAGTGGGGTCAGTCTGCCCTTCACTGGGTGTGTTACATTGACAGGGTGGGGTCAGTCTGCTCTTACCTGGGTGTGTTACATTGGCAGAGTGCGGTCAGTCTGCTCTTTTTTGAGTGTGTTACATTGACAGAGTGGGATCAGTCTGCTCTTTGTTGGGTGTGTTACATTGACAGAGTGGGGTCATTCTGATCTTCCCTGGGTGTGTTACATTGACAGAGTGAGGTCAGTCTGCTCTTCACTGGGTGTGTTGCATTGACAGAGTGGGGTCAGTCTGCTCTTCCCTGGGTGTGTTGCATTGACAGAGTGCGGTCAGTCTGCTCTTCCCTGGGTGTGTTACATTGACAGAGTGCGGTCAGTCTGCTCTTCCCTGAGAGTGTCACATTGACAGAGTGCGGTCAGTCTGCTCTTCCCTGAGAGTGTCACATTGACAGAGTTGGATCAGTCCGCTCTTCCCTGGGTGTGTTACATTGACAGAGTGGGGTCAGGCTGCTCTTCCCTGGGGGTGTTACATTGACAGAGTGGGGTCAGTCTGCCCTTCACTGGGTGTGTTACCTGGACAGAGTGGGGTGAGTCTGCTCTTACCTGGGTGAGTTACATTGGCAGAGTGCGGTCAGTCTGCTCGTTTTTGAGTGTGTTACAATGACAGAGTGCGGTCAGTCTGATCTTCCTGGGTGTGTGACATTGACAGATTGGGGTCAGTCTGCTCTTCCCTGGGTGTGTTGCATTGAAAGAGTGGGGTCAGTCTGCTCTTCCCTGGGTGTGTTACATTGACACAGTGGGGTCAGTCTGCTGTTCCCTCGGTTTGTTACATTGACAGAGTGCGGTCGGCCTGCTCTTCCCTGAGAGTGTCACATTGACAGAGCGCGGTCAGTCTGCTCTTCCCTGAGAGTGTCACATTGACAGAGTGGGGTCAGTCTGCTCTTCCCTGGGTGTGAGACATTGACAGAGTGGGGTCAGGCTGCTCTTCCCTGGGTGTGTTACATTGACAGAGTGGGGTCAGTCTGCTCTTCCCTGGGTGTGGTACATTGACAGAGTGGGGTCTGTCTGCCCTTCACTGGGTGTGTTACATTGACAGGGTGGGGTCAGTCTGCTCTTACCTGGGTGAGTTACATTGGCAGAGTGCGGTCAGTCTGCTCTTTTTTGAGTGTGTTACATTGACAGAGTGGGATCAGTCTGCTCTTTTTTGGGTGTGTTACATTGACAGAGTGGGGTCAGTCTGATCTTCCCTGGGTGTGCGACATTGACAGAGTGAGGTCAGTCTGCTCTTCCCTGGCTGTATAACATTGACAGAGTGGGGTCAGTCTGCTCTTCCCTGGGTGTGTTGCATTGACAGAGTGGGGTCAGTCTGATCTTCCCTGGGTATGTTGCATTGACAGAGTGGGGTCAGTCTGCTCTTCCCTGAGAATCTCACATTGACAGAGTGCGGACAGTCTGCTCTTCCCTGAGAGTGTCAGATTGACAGAGTGGGGTCATTCTCTCTTCACTGAGAGTGTCACATTGACAGATTGGGGTCAGTCTGCTCTTCCCTGGGTGTGTTACATTGACAGAGTGCGGTCAGTCTGCTCTTCCCTGGGTGACTTACATGGAGGGAGAGGGGTCAGTCTGCTCTTCACTGGTTGGGTTACATTGACAGAGTGGGGTCAGTCCGCTCTTCTCTGGGTGGGTTACATTGACAGAGTGGGGTCAGTCTGCTCTTCCCTGGGTGTGTTACATTGACAGAGTGCGGTCAGTCTGCTCTTCCCTGGGTGAGTTACATGGAGGGAGAGGGGTCAGTCTGCTCTTCACTGGGTGGGTTACATTGACAGAGTGGGGTCAGTCTGCTCTTCCCTGGGTGTGTTACATTGACAGAGTGGGGTCAGTCTGCTCTTCTCTGGGTGTGTTACACTGACAGAGTGGGGTCAGTCTGCTCTTCCCTGAGTGTGTTACATTGACAGAGTGGGGTCAGTCCGCTCTTCTCTGGGTGTGTTACATTGACAGAGTGGGGTCAGTCTGCTCTTCCCTGGGTGTGTTACATTGACAGAGTGGGGTCAGTCTGTTCTTCCCTGGGTGGGTTACATTGACAGAACGGGGTCTGTCTGCTCTTCCCTGGGTGTGTTACATTGACAGAGTGGGGTCAGTCTGCTCTTCCCTGGGTGTGTTACATTGACAGAGTGGGGTCAATCTGCTCTTCCCTGGGTGTGTTACATTGACAGAATGGGGTCAGTCTGCTCTTCCCTGGGTGTGTTACATTGACAGAGTGGGGTCAGTCTGCTCTTCACTGGGTCTGTTACATTGACAGAGTGGGGTAAATCTGCTCTTCCCTGGGTGTGTTACATTGACCGAGGGGTTCAGTCTGCTCTTCCCTGGATGTGTTACATTGACAGGGTGCGGTCTGTCTGCTCTTCCGTGGGTGTGTTACATTGACACAGTGGGATCAATCTGCTCTTCCCTGGGTGTGTTACATTGACAGAGTGCAGTCAGTCTGCTCTTCCCTGGGTGTGTGACATTGACAGAGTGGGGTCAGTCTGGCTTCCCTGGGTGTGTTACATTGACAGAGTGGGGTCAGTCTGCTCTTCCCTGGGTGTGTTACAATGACAGAGTGGGTTTAGTCTGCTCTTCCCTGGGTATGTTACATTGACCGAGTGAGGTCAATCCTCTGTTCCCTGCGTGAGTTAAATTGACAGAGAGGGGTCAGTCTGTTCTTCCCTGGCTGTGTTACAGTGACAGAGTGGGGTCAGACTGCTCTTCCCTGGGTGTGTTACATTGACAGAGTGGGGTCAGTCTGCTCTTCCCTGGGTGTGTTACATTGACAGAGTGGGGACAATCTGATCTTCCCTGGGTGTGTTCCATTGACAGAGTGAGGTCAGTCTGCTCTTCCCTGAGTGTGTTACTTTGACAGAGTGGGGTCAGTCTGCTCTTCCCTAGGTGAGTTACATTGAGATAGAGGGGTCACTCTGGTCTCCCCTGGGTGTGTTAAATTGACAGAGTTGGGTGAGTCTGCTCTTCCCTGGGTGTGTTACTTTGACAGAGTGGGGTCAGTCTGCTCTTCCCTGGGTGGGTTACATTGACAGAATGGGGTCAGTCTGCTCTTCCCTGGGTGAGTTACATGGAGGGAGAGGGGTCAGTCTGCTCTTCACTGGGTGGGTTACATTGACAGAGTGCGGTCAGTCCGCTCTTCCCTGGGTGTGTTACATTGACAGAGTGGGGTCAGTCCGCTCATCCCTGGGTGTGTTACACTGACAGAGTGGGGTCAGTCTGCTCTTCCCTGGGTGTGTTACATTGACAGAGTGGGGTCAGTCTGCTCTTCCCTGGGTGAGTTACATTGTCAGAGTGGGGTCAGTCTGCTCTTCCCTGGGTGTGTTGCATTGACAGTGTAGGGTCAGTCTGCTCTTCCCTGGGTGTGTTACATTGACAGAGCGGGGTCAGTCTGCTCTTCCCAGGGTGTGTTACATTGAAAGAGTGGGGTCAGTCAGCTCTTCCCTGGGTGTGTTACATTGAAAGAGAGGGATCAGTCTGCTCTTCCCTGGGTGAGTTACACGGAGGGAGAGGGGTCAGTCTGCTCTTCCCTGGGTGAGTTACATGGAGGGAGAGGGGTCAGTCTGCTCTTCACTGGGTGGGTTACATTGACAGAGTGGGGTCAGTCTGCTCTTCCCTGGGTGTGTTACATTGACAGAGTGGGGTCAGTCTGCTCTTCTCTGGGTGTGTTACACTGACAGAGTGGGGTCAGTCTGCTCTTCCCTGAGTGTGTTACATTGACAGAGTGGGGTCAGTCCGCTCTTCTCTGGGTGTGTTACATTGACAGAGTGGGGTCAGTCTGCTCTTCCCTGGGTGTGTTACATTGACAGAGTGGGGTCAGTCTGTTCTTCCCTGGGTGGGTTACATTGACAGAACGGGGTCTGTCTGCTCTTCCCCGGGTGTGTTACATTGACAGAGTGGGGTCAGTCTGCTCTTCCCTGGGTGTGTTACATTGACAGAGTGGGGTCAATCTGCTCTTCCCTGGGTGTGTTACATTGACAGAATGGGGTCAGTCTGCTCTTCCCTGGGTGTGTTACATTGACAGAGTGGGGTCAGTCTACTCTTCACTGGGTCTGTTACATTGACAGAGTGGGGTAAATCTGCTCTTCCCTGGGTGTGTTACATTGACCGAGGGGTTCAGTCTGCTCTTCCCTGGATGTGTTACATTGACAGGTTGCGGTCTGTCTGCTCTTCCGTGGGTGTGTTACATTGACACAGTGGGATCAATCTGCTCTTCCCTGGGTGTGTTACATTGACAGAGTGCAGTCAGTCTGCTCTTCCCTGGGTGTGTGACATTGACAGAGTGGGGTCAGTCTGGCTTCCCTGGGTGTGTTACATTGACAGAGTGGGGTCAGTCTGCTCTTCCCTGGGTGTGTTACAATGACAGAGTGGGTTTAGTCTGCTCTTCCCTGGGTATGTTACATTGACCGAGTGAGGTCAATCCTCTGTTCCCTGCGTGAGTTAAATTGACAGAGAAGGGTCAGTCTGTTCTTCCCTGGCTGTGTTACAGTGACAGAGTGGGGTCAGACTGCTCTTCCCTGGGTGTGTTACATTGACAGAGTGGGGTCAGTCTGCTCTTCCCTGGGTGTGTTACATTGACAGAGTGGGGACAATCTGATCTTCCCTGGGTGTGTTCCATTGACAGAGTGAGGTCAGTCTGCTCTTCCCTGAGTGTGTTACTTTGACAGAGTGGGGTCAGTCTGCTCTTCCCTAGGTGAGTTACATTGAGATAGAGGGGTCACTCTGGTCTCCCCTGGGTGTGTTAAATTGACAGAGTTGGGTGAGTCTGCTCTTCCCTGGGTGTGTTACTTTGACAGAGTGGGGTCAGTCTGCTCTTCCCTGGGTGGGTTACATTGACAGAATGGGGTCAGTCTGCTCTTCCCTGGGTGAGTTACATGGAGGGAGAGGGGTCAGTCTGCTCTTCACTGGGTGGGTTACATTGACAGAGTGCGGTCAGTCCGCTCTTCCCTGGGTGTGTTACATTGACAGAGTGGGGTCAGTCCGCTCATCCCTGGGTGTGTTACACTGACAGAGTGGGGTCAGTCTGCTCTTCCCTGGGTGTGTTACATTGACAGAGTGGGGTCAGTCTGCTCTTCCCTGGGTGAGTTACATTGTCAGAGTGGGGTCAGTCTGCTCTTCCCTGGGTGTGTTGCATTGACAGTGTAGGGTCAGTCTGCTCTTCCCTGGGTGAGTTACATTGACAGAGCGGGGTCAGTCTGCTCTTCCCAGGGTGTGTTACATTGAAAGAGTGGGGTCAGTCAGCTCTTCCCTGGGTGTGTTACATTGAAAGAGAGGGATCAGTCTGCTCTTCCCTGGGTGAGTTACACGGAGGGAGAGGGGTCAGTCTGCTCTTCCCTGGGTGTGTTACATTGACAGAGTGAGGTCAGTCTGCTCTTCCCTGGGTGTGTTACATTGACAGAGTGAGGTCAGTCTGCTCTTCCCTGAGTGTGTTACTTTGACAGAGTGGGAAGAGTCTGCTCTTCCCTGAGTGTGTTACTTTGACAGAGTGGTGTCAGTTTGCTCGTTTTTGAGTGTGTTACATTGACAGAGTGCGGTCAGTCTGATCTTCCTGGGTGTGTGACATTGACAGATTGGGGTCAGTCTGCTCTTCCCTGGGTGTGTTGCATTGACAGAGTGAGGTCAGTCTGATCGTCCCTGGGTATGTTGCATTGACAGAGTGGGGTCAGTCTGCTCTTCCCTGGGTGGGTTACATTGACAGAGAGGGGTCAGTCTGCTCTTCCCTGGGTGTGTTACATTGACAGAGTGGGGTCAGTCTGCTTTTTTTTGGGTGCGTTACATTGACAGAGTTGGGTCAGTCTGCTCTTCACTGAGAGTGTCACATTGACAGATTGGGGTCAGTCTGCTCTTCCCAGGGTGTGTTACATTGACAGAGTGAGGTCAGTCTGCTCTTGTTTGGGTGCGTTACATTGACAGAGTGGGGTCAGTCTGCTCTTTTTTGGGTGCGTTACATTGACAGAGTGGGGTCAGTCTGCTCTTCACTGAGAGTGTCACATTGACAGATTGGGGTCAGTCTGCTCTTCCCAGGGTGTGTTACATTGACAGAGTGAGGTCAGTCTGCTCTTGTTTGGGTGCGTTACATTGACAGAGTGGGGTCAGTCTGCTCTTTTTTGGGTGCGTTACATTGACAGAGTGGGGTCAGTCTGCTCCTCCCTGGGTGTGTTACATTTACAGAGTGGGGTCAGTCTGCTCTTCCCTGGGTGTGTTACATTGACAGAGTGCGGTCAGTCTGCTCCTCCCTGGGTGTGTTGCATTGACAGAGTGGTGTCAGTCTGCTCTTCCATGGGTGTGTTATATTGACACAGTGGGGTCAGTCTGCGCTTTCCTCGGTTTGATACATTGACAGTGCGGTCAGTCTGCTTTTCCCTGACAGTGTCACATTGACAGAGTGGGCTCAGTCTGCTCTTCCCTGGGTGTGTGACATTGACAGAGTGGTGTCAGTCTGCCCTTCCCAGCGTGTGTTACATTGACAGAATGCGGTCAGTCTGCTCTTCCCTGTGTGTGTTGCATTGACAGAGTGGGGTCAGTCTGCTCTTCCCTGGGTGTGTTGCATTGACAGAGTGGGGTCAGTCTGCTCTTCCCTGGGTGTGTTACATTGACAGAGTGGGGTCAGTCTGCTGTTCCCTCGGTTTGTTACATTAACAGAGTGCGGTCGGTCTGCTCTTCCCTGAGAGTGTCACATTGACAGAGCGCAGTCAGTCTGCTCTTCCCTGAGAGTGTCACATTGACAGAGTGGGGTCAGTCTGCTCTTCCCTGGGTGTGAGACATTGACACAGTGGGGTCAGGCTGCTCTTCCCTGGGTTTGTGACATTGACAGAGTGGGGTCAGTCTGCTCTTCCCTGGGTGTGGTACATTGACAGAGTGGGGTCAGTCTGCCCTTCACTGGGTGTGTTACTTTGACAGGGTGGGGTCAGTCTGCTCTTACCTGGGTGAGTTACATTGGCAGAGTGCGGTCAGTCTGCTCTTTTTTGAGTGTGTTACATTGACAGAGTGGGATCAGTCTGCTCTTTGTTGGGTGTGTTACATTGACAGAGTGGGGTCATTCTGATCTTCCCTGGGTGTGTTACATTGACAGAGTGAGGTCAGTCTGCTCTTCACTGGGTGTGTTGCAATGACAGAGTGGGGTCAGTCTGCTCTTCCCTGGGTGTGTTGCATTGACAGAGTGGGGTCAGTCTGCTCTTCCCTGGGTGTGTTACATTGACAGAGTGCGGTCAGTCTGCTCTTCCCTGAGAGTGTCACATTGACAGAGTGCGGTCAGTCTGCTCTTCCCTGAGAGTGTCACATTGACAGAGTTGGATCAGTCTGCTCTTCCCTGGGTGTGTTACATTGATAGAGTGGGGTCAGTCTGCTCTTCCCTGGGGGTGTTACATTGACAGAGTGGGGTCAGTCTGCCCTTCACTGGGTGTGTTACATGGACAGAGTGGGGTCAGTCTGCTCTTACCTGGGTGAGTTACATTGGCAGAGTGCGGTCAGTCTGCTCGTTTTTGAGTGTGTTACATTGACAGAGTGCGGTCAGTCTGATCTTCCTGGGTGTGTGACATTGACAGATTGGGGTCAGTCTGCTCTTCCCTGGGTGTGTTGCATTGACAGAGTGGGGTCAGTCTGATCTTCCCTTGGTATGTTGCATTGACAGAGTGGGGTCAGACTGCTCTTCCCTGGGTGGGTTACATTGACAGAGAGAGGTCAGTCTGCTCTTCCCTGGGTGTGTTACATTGACAGAGTGGGTTCAGTCTGCTTTTTTTTGGGTGCGTTACATTGACAGAGTGGGGTCAGTCTGCTCTTTACTGAGAGTGTCACATTGACAGATTGGGGTCAGTCTGCTCTTCCCAGGGTGTGTTACATTGACAGAGTGAGGTCAGTCTGCTCTTGATTGGGTGCGTTACATTGACAGAGTGGGGTCAGTCTGCTCTTTTTTGGGTGCGTTACATTGACAGAGTGGGGTCAGTCTGCTCTTCCCTGGGTGTGTTACATTGACAGAGTGCGGTCAGTCTGCTCCTCCCTGAGTGTGTTGCATTGACAGAGTGGTGTCAGTCTGCTCTTCCATGGGTGCGTTACATTGACACAGTGTGGTCAGTCTGCTCTTTCCTCGGTTTGATACAATGACAGTGTGCGGTCAGTCTGCTTTTCCCTGACAGTGTCACATTGACAGAGTGGGCTCAGTCTGCTCTTCCCTGGGTGTGTGACATTGACAGAGTGGGGTCAGTCTGCTCTTCCCTGGGTGTGAGACATTGACAGAGTGGGGTCAGGCTGATCTTCCCTGGGTGTGCGACATTGACAGAGTGAGGTCAGTCTGCTCTTCCCTGGGTGTGGAACATTGACAAAGTTGGGTCTGTCTGCCCTTCACTGGGTGTGTTACATTGACAGGGTGGGGTCAGTCTGCCCTTACCTGGGTGAGTTACATTGACAGAGTGGGTTTAGTCTGCTCTTCCCTGGGTATGTTACATTGACCGAGTGAGGTCAATCCTCTGTTCCCTGGGTGAGTTACATTGACAGAGAGTGGTCAGTCTGTTCTTCCCTGGCTGTGTTACAGTGACAGAGTGGGGTCAGACTGCTCTTCCCTGCGTGTGTTACATTGAAAGAGTGGGGTCAGTCTGCTCTTCTCTGGGTGAGTTACACGGAGGGAGAGGGGTCAGTCTGCTCTTCCCTGGGTGTGTTCCATTGACAGAGTGGGGTCAGTCTGCTCTTCCCTGGGTGTGTTACATTGACAGAGTGGGGACAATCTGATCTTCCCTGGGTGTGTTCCATTGACAGAGTGAGGTCAGTCTGCTCTTCCCTGAGTGTGTTACTTTGACAGAGTGGGGTCAGTCTGCTCTTCCCTAGGTGAGTTACATTGAGATAGAGGGGTCACTCTGGTCTCCCCTGGGTGTGTTAAATTGACAGAGTTGGGTGAGTCTGCTCTTCCCTGGGTGTGTTACTTTGACAGAGTGGGGTCAGTCTGCTCTTCCCTGGGTGGGTTACATTGACAGAATGGGGTCAGTCTGCTCTTCCCTGGGTGAGTTACATGGAGGGAGAGGGGTCAGTCTGCTCTTCACTGGGTGGGTTACATTGACTGAGTGGGGTCAGTACGCTTTTCCCTGTGTGTGTTATATTGACAGTGTGGGGTCAGTCTGCTCATCCCTGGGTGTGTTACACTGACAGAGTGGGGTCAGTCTGCTCTTCCCTGGGTGTGTTACATTGACAGAGTGGGGTCAGTCTGCTCTTCCCTGGGTGAGTTACATTGTCAGAGTGGGGTCAGTCTGCTCTTCCCTGGGTGTGTTGCATTGACAGTGTAGGGTCAGTCTGCTCTTCCCTGGGTGTGTTACATTGACAGAGCGGGGTCAGGCTGCTCTTCCCAGGGTCTGTGATATTGACAGAGTGGGATCAGTCTGCTCTTCCCTGGGTGTGTTACATTGACAGAGTGGGGTCAGTCTGCTTTTCCCTGGGTGTGTTACATTGACAGAGTGGGATCAGTCTATCTTCCCTGGGTGAGTTACATGGAGAGAGAGGGGTCAGTCTGCTCTCCCCTGGGTGTGTTACATTGAAAGAGTGGGGTCAGTCAGCTCTTCCCTGGGTGTGTTACATTGAAAGAGTGGGATCAGTCTGCTCTTCCCTGGGTGAGTTACACGTTGGGAGAGGTGTCAGTCTGCTCTTCCCTGGGTGTGTTACATTGACAGAGTGAGGTCAGTCTGCTCTTCCCTGGGTGTGTTACATTGACAGAGTGAGGTCAGTCTGCTCTTCCCTGAGTGTGTTACTTTGACAGAGTGGGAAGAGTCTGCTCTTCCCTGAGTGTGTTACTTTGACAGAGTGGTGTCAGTCTGCTCTTCCCTAGGTGAGTTACATTGAGATAGAGGGATCACTCTGGTCTCCCCTGGGTGTGTTACATTTTCAGAGTTGGGTGAGTCTGCTCTTCCCTGGGTCTGTGATGATGACAGAGTGGGGTCAGTCTGCTCTTCCCTGTGTGGGTTACATTGACTGAGTGCGGTCAGTCTGCTCTTCCCTGGGTGGGTTACATTGACATAATGGGGTCAGTCTGCTCCTCCCTGCGTGAGTTACATGGAGGGAGAGGGGTCAGTCTGCTCTTCCCTGGGTGTGTTACACTGACAGAGTGGGGTCAGTCTGCTCTTCCCTGGGTGAGTTACACGGAGGGAGAGGGGTCAGTCTGTTCTTCCCTGGGTGGGTGACATTGACAGAGTGGGGTCAGTCTGTTCTTCCCTGGGTGTGTTACTTTGACAGAGTGGGGTCAGTCTGCTCTTCCCTGAGAGTCTCACATTGACAGAGTGCGGTCAGTCTGCTCTTCCCTGAGAGTGTCACATTGACAGAGTGGGGTCAGTCTGCTCTTCACTGAGAGTGTCACGTTGACAGATTGGGGTCAGTCTGCTCTTCCCTGGGTGTGTTACATTGACAGAGTGCGGTCAGTCTGCTCTTCCCTGGGTGAGTTACATGGAGGGAGAGGGGTCAGTCTACTCTTCACTGGGTGGGTTACATTGACAGAGTGGGGTCAGTCCGCTCTTCTCTGGGTGTGTTACATTGACAGAGTCGGGTCAGTCTGCTCTTCCCTGGGTGTGTTACATTGACAGAACGGGGTCAGTCTGTTCTTCCCTGGGTGTGTTACATTGACAGAACGGGGTCAGTCTGTTCTTCCCTGGGTGGGTTACATTGACAGAACGGGGTCTGTCTGCTCTTCCCTGGGTGTGTTGCATTGACAGAGTGGGGTCAGTCTGCTCTTCCCTGGGTGTGTTACATTGACAGAGTGGGGTCAATCTGCTCTTCCCTGCGTGTGTTACTTTGACAGAGTGGTAAGAGTCTGCTCTTCCCTGAGTGTGTTACTTTGACAGAGTGGGGTCAGTCTGTTCTTCCCTAGGTGAGTTACATTGAGAGAGAGGGGTCACTCTGGTCTCCCCTGGGTGTGTTACATTGACATAGTTGGGTGAGTCTGCTCTTCCCTGGGTCTGTGATAATGACAGAGTGGGGTCAGTCTGCTCTTCCCTGGGTGGGTTGCATTGACAGAATGGGGTCAGTCTGCTTTTCCCTGGGTGAGTTACATGGAGGGAGAGGGGTCAGTCTGCTCTTCACTGGGTGGGTTACATTGACAGAGTGGGGTCAGTCCGCTCTTCCCTGGGTGTGTTACATTGACAGAGTGGGGTCAGTCTGCTCTTCCCTGGGTTTGTTACACTGACAGAGTGGGGTCAGTCTGCTCTTCCCTGGGTGTGTTACATTGACAGAGTGGGGTCAGTCTGCTCTTCCCTGGGTGGGTTACATTGTCAGAGTGGGGTCAGTCTGCTCTTCCCTAGGTGTGTTGCATTGACAGTGTAGGGTCAGTCTGCTCTTCCCTGGGTGTGTTACATTGACAGAGGGGGGTCAGTCTGCTCTTCCCAGGGTCTGTGATATTGACAGAGTGGGGTCAGTCTGCTCTTCCCTGGGTGTGTTACATTGACAGAGTGGGGTCAGTCTGCTCTTCCCTGGTTGAGTTACACGGAGGGAGAGGGGTCAGTCTGCTCTTCCCTGGGTGTGTTACATTGACAGAGTGGGGTCAGTCTGCTCTTCCCTGGGTGTGTTACATTGACAGAGTGGGGACAGTCTGCTCTTCCCTGGGTGTGTTACATTGACAGAGTGAGGTCAGTCTGCTCTTCCCTGGGTGCGTGACATTGACAGAGTGGGGTCAGTCTGCTCTTCCCTGGGTGTGTTACATTGAAAGAATGGGGTTAGACTGCTCTTCCCTGGGTATGTTACATTGACCGAGTGAGGTCAATCTTCTGTTCCCTGGGTGAGTTACATTGACAGAGAGGGGTCAATCTGCTCTTCAATGGCTGTGTTACAATGACAAAGTGGGGTCAGACTGCTCTTCCTTGGGTGTGTTACATTGACAGAGTGGGGTCAGTCTGCTCTTCCCGCGGTGTGTAAAATTGACAGAGTGAGGTCAGTCTGCTCTTCTCTGGGTGTGATACATTGACAGAGTGGGGTCAGTCTGCTCTTCCCTGGGTGGGTTACATGGACAGAGTGGGGTCAGTCTGTTTTTCCCTGGGTGTGTTACTTTGACAGAGTGGGGTCAGTCTGCTCTTCCCTGAGAGTCTCACATTGACAGAGTGCGGTCAGTCTGCTCTTCCCTGAGAGTGTCACATTGACAGAGTGGGGTCAGTCTGCTGTTCACTGAGAGTGTCACATTGACAGATTGGGGTCAGTCTGCTCTTCCCTGGGTGTGTTACATTGACAGAGTGCGGTCAGTCTGCTCTTCCCTGGGTGAGTTACATGGAGGGAGAGGGTTCAGTCTGCACTTCACTGGGTGGGTTACATTGACAGAGTGGGATCAGTCCGATCTTCTCTGGGTGTGTTACTTTGACAGTGTGGGGTCAGTCTGCTCTTCCCTGGGTGTGTTACACTGACAGGGTGGGGTCAGTCTGCTCTTCCCTGGGTGTGTTACATTGAAAGAGTGGGGTCAGTCTGCTATTCCCTGGGTGAGTTACACGGAGGGAGAGGGGTCAGTCTGGTCTTCCCTGGGTGTTTTACATTGACAGAGTGGAGTCAGTCTGGTCTTCCCTGGGTGTGTTACATTGACAGAGTGGGGACAGTCTGCTCTTCCCTGGGTGTGTTACATTGACAGAGTGAGGTCAGTCTGCTCTTCCCTGAGTGTGTTACATTGACAGAGAGGGGTCAGTCTGCTCTTCCCTGGCTGTGTTACAATGACAGAGTGGGATCAGACTGCTCTTCCTTGGGTGTGTTACATTGACAGAGTGGGGTCAGTCTGCTCTTCCCGCGGTGTGTAACATTGACAGAGTGAGGTCAGTCTGCTCTTCCCTGGGTGAGTTACTTTGACTGGGTTGGTTCAGTCTGCTCTCCCCTGGGTGTGATACATTGACAGAGTGGGGTCAGACTGCTATTCCCTGAGTATGTTACATTGACAGAGTGGGGTGTGTCTGCTCTTCCCTGGGTGTGTTACATTGACAGGGTGGGGTCAGTCTGCTCTTCCCTGGGTGTGTTACATTGACAGAGTGGGGTCAGTCTGATCTTCCCTGGGTATGTTGCATTGACAGAGTGGGGTCAGTCCGCTCTTCCCTGGGTGTGTTACATTGACAGAATGGGGTCAGTCTGCTCTTCCCTGGGTGTGTTACACTGACAGAATGGGTTCAGTCTGCTCTTCCCTGGGTGTGTTACATTGACAGAGTGGGGTCAGTCTGCTCTTCCCTGGGTGGGTTACATTGTCAGAGTGGGGTCAGTCTGCTCTCCCCGAGGTGTGTTGCATTGACAGTGTAGGGTCAGTCTGCTTTTCCCTGGGTGTGTTACATTGACAGAGGGGGGTCAGTCTGCTCTTCCCAGGGTCTGTGATATTGACAGATTGGGGTCAGTCTGCTCTTCCCTGGGTGTGTTACATTGACAGAGTGGGGTCAGTCTGCTTCTCCCTGGGTGTGTTACATTGAGAGGGTGGGGTCAGTCTATCTTCCCTGGGTGAGTTACATGGAGAGAGAGGTGTCAGTCTGCTCTCCCCTGGGTGTGTTGCATTGACAGAGTGGGGTCAGTCTGCTCTTCCCTGGGTGTGTTACATTGACAGAGTGGGGTCAGTCTGCTCTTCCCTGGTTGAGTTACACGGAGGGAGAGGGGTCAGTCTGCTCTTCCCTGGGTGTGTTACATTGACAGAGTGGGGTCAGTCTGCTCTTCCCTGGGTGTGTTACATTGACAGAGTGGGGACAGTCTGCTCTTCCCTGGGTGTGTTACATTGACAGAGTGATGTCAGTCTGCTCTTCCCTGGGTGCGTGACATTGACAGAGTGGGGTCAGTCTGCTCTTCCCTGGGTGTGTTACATTGAAAGAATGGGGTTAGACTGCTCTTCCCTGGGTATGTTACATTGACCGAGTGAGGTCAATCTTCTGTTCCCTGGGTGAGTTACATTGACAGAGAGGGGTCAATCTGCTCTTCCATGGCTGTGTTACAATGACAAAGTGGGGTCAGACTGCTCTTCCTTGGGTGTGTTACATTGACAGAGTGGGGTCAGTCTGCTCTTCCCTGGGTGGGTTACATTGACAGAGTGGGGTCAGTCTGTTTTTCCCTGGGTGTGTTACTTTGACAGAGTGGGGTCAGTCTGCTCTTCCCTGAGAGTCTCACATTGACAGAGTGCGGTCAGTCTGCTCTTCCCTGAGAGTGTCACATTGACAGAGTGGGGTCAGTCTGCTGTTCACTGAGAGTGTCACATTGACAGATTGGGGTCAGTCTGCTCTTCCCTGGGTGTGTTACATTGACAGAGTGCGGTCAGTCTGCTCTTCCCTGGGTGAGTTACATGGAGGGAGAGGGGTCAGTCTGCTCTTCACTGGGTGGGTTACATTGACAGAGTGGGATCAGTCCGCTCTTCTCTGGGTGTGTTACTTTTACAGTGTGGGGTCAGTCTGCTCTTCCCTGGGTGTGTTACACTGACAGAGTGGGGTCTGTCTGCTCTTCCCTGGGTGTGTTACATTGAAAGAGTGGGGTCAGTCTGCTATTCCCTGGGTGAGTTACACGAAGGGAGACGGGTCAGTCTGGTCTTCCCTGGGTGTTTTACATTGACAGAGTGGAGTCAGTTTGCTCTTCCCTGGGTGTGTTACATTGACAGAGTGGGGACAGTCTGCTCTTCCCTGGGTGTGTTACATTGACAGAGTGAGGTCAGTCTGCTCTTCCCTGAGTGTGTTACATTGACAGAGAGGGGTCAGTCTGCTCTTCCCTGGCTGTTTTACAATGACAGAGTGGGATCAGACTGCTCTTCCTTGGGTGTGTTACATTGACAGAGTGGGGTCAGTCTGCTCTTCCCGCGGTGTGTAACATTGACAGAGTGAGGTCAGTCTGCTCTTCCCTGGGTGAGTTACATTGACTGGGTTGGTTCAGTCTGCTCTCCCCTGGGTGTGATACATTGACAGAGTGGGGTCAGACTGCTATTCCCTGAGTATGTTACATTGACAGAGTGGGGTGTGTCTGCTCTTCCCTGGGTGTGTTACATTGACAGGGTGGGGTCAGTCTGCTCTTCCCTGGGTGTGTTACATTGACAGAGTGGGGTCAGTCTGCTCTTCCCTGGGTGTGTTGCATTGACAGAGTGGGGTCAGTCTGATCTTCCCTGGGTATGTTGCATTGACAGAGTGGGGTCAGTCCGCTCTTCCCTGGGTGTGTTACATTGACAGAGTGGGGTCAGTCTGCTCTTCCCTGGGTGTGTTACACTGACAGAGTGGGGTCAGTCTGCTCTTCCCTGGGTGTGTTACATTGACAGAGTGGGGTCAGTTTGCTCTTCCCTGGGTGGGTTACATTGTCAGAGTGGGGTCAGTCTGCTCTCCCCGAGGTGTGTTGCATTGACAGTGTAGGGTCAGTCTGCTTTTCCCTGGGTGTGTTACATTGACAGAGGGGGGTCAGTCTGCTCTTCCCAGGGTCTGTGATATTGACAGAGTGGGGTCAGTCTGCTCTTCCCTGGGTGTGTTACATTGACAGAGTGGGGTCAGTCTGCTTTTCCCTGGGTGTGTTACATTGTCAGGGTGGGGTCAGTCTATCTTCCCTGGGTGAGTTACATGGAGAGAGAGGTGTCAGTCTGCTCTCCCCTGGGTGTGTTGCATTTACAGAGTGTGGTCAGTCTCCTCTTCCCTGGGTGTGTTACATTGACAGAATGGGGTCAGTCTGCTCTTCCCTGGGTGAGTTACATGGAGGGAGAGGGGTCAGTCTGCTCTTCACTGGGTGGGTTACATTGACAGAGTGGGGTCAGTACGCTCTTCCCTGGGTGTGTTACATTGACAGTGTGGGGTCAGTCTGCTCATCCCTGGGTGTGTTACACTGACAGAGTGGGGTCAGTCTGCTCTTCCCTGGGTGTGTTACATTGACAGAGTGGTGTCAGTCTGCTCTTCCCTGGGTGAGTTACATTGTCATAGTGGGGTCAGTCTGCTCTTCCCTGGGTGTGTTGCATTGACAGTGTAGGGTCAGTCTGCTCTTCCCTGGGTGTGTTACATTGACAGAGCGGGGTCAGTCTGCTCTTCCCAGGGTCTGTGATATTGACAGAGTGGGATCAGTCTCCTCTTCCCTGGGTGTGTTACATTGACAGAGTGGGGTCAGTCTGCTTTTCCCTGGGTGTGTTACATTGACAGAGTGGGATCAGTCTATCTTCCCTGGGTGAGTTACATGGAGAGAGAGGGGTCAGTCTGCTCTCCCCTGGGTGTGTTACATTGAAAGAGTGGGGTCAGTCAGCTCTTCCCTGGGTGTGTTACATTGAAAGAGTGGGATCAGTCTGCTCTTCCCTGGGTGAGTTACACGGAGGGAGAGGGGTCAGTCTGCTCTTCCCTGGGTGTGTTACATTGACAGAGTGAGGTCAGTCTGCTCTTCCCTGGGTGTGTTACATTGACAGAGTGAGGTCAGTCTGCTCTTCCCTGAGTGTGTTACTTTGACAGAGTGGGAAGAGTCTGCTCTTCCCTGAGTGTGTTACTTTGACAGAGTGGTGTCAGTCTGCTCTTCCCTAGGTGAGTTACATTGAGATAGAGGGATCACTCTGGTCTCCCCTGGGTGTGTTACATTGACAGAGTTGGGTGAGTCTGCTCTTCCCTGGGTCTGTGATAATGACAGAGTGGGGTCAGTCTGCTCTTCCCTGTGTGGGTTACATTGACTGAGTGCGGTCAGTCTGCTCTTCCCTGGGTGGGTTACATTGACATAATGGGGTCAGTCTGCTCTTCCCTGCGTGAGTTACATGGAGGGAGAGGGGTCAGTCTGCTCTTCCCTGGGTGTGTTACACTGACAGAGTGGGGTCAGTCTGCTCTTCCCTGGGTGTGTTACATTGACAGAGTGGGGTCAGTCTGTTCTTCCCTGGGTGGGTGACATTGACAGAGTGGGGTCAGTCTGTTCTTCCCTGGGTGTGTTACTTTGACAGAGTGGGGTCAGTCTGCTCTTCCCTGAGAGTCTCACATTGACAGAGTGCGGTCAGTCTGCTCTTCCCTGAGAGTGTCACATTGACAGAGTGGGGTCAGTCTGCTCTTCACTGAGAGTGTCACGTTGACAGATTGGGGTCAGTCTGCTCTTCCCTGGGTGTGTTACATTGACAGAGTGCGGTCAGTCTGCTCTTCCCTGGGTGAGTTACATGGAGGGAGAGGGGTCAGTCTACTCTTCACTGGGTGGGTTACATTGACAGAGTGGGGTCAGTCCGCTCTTCTCTGGGTGTGTTACATTGACAGAGTGGGGTCAGTCTGCTCTTCCCTGGGTGTGTTACATTGACAGAACGGGGTCAGTCTGTTCTTCCCTGGGTGTGTTACATTGACAGAACGGGGTCAGTCTGTTCTTCCCTGGGTGGGTTACATTGACAGAACGGGGTCTGTCTGCTCTTCCCTGCGTGTGTTGCATTGACAGAGTGGGGTCAATCTGCTCCTCCCTGGGTGTGTTACATTGACAGAGTGGGGTTAGTCTGCTCTTCCCTGGTTGTGTTACATTGACAGAGTGAGTTCAGTCTGCTCTTCCCTGGGTGTGTTACATTGACAGAGTGGGGTCAATCTGCTCTTCCCTGCGTGTGTTACTTTGACAGAGTGGGAAGAGTCTGCTCTTCCCTGAGTGTGTTACTTTGACAGAGTGGGGTCAGTCTGTTCTTCCCTAGGTGAGTTACATTGAGAGAGAGGGGTCACTCTGGTCTCCCCTGGGTGTGTTACATTGACAGAGTTGGGTGAGTCTGCTCTTCCCTGGGTCTGTGATAATGACAGAGTGGGGTCAGTCTGCTCTTCCCTGGGTGGGTTGCATTGACAGAATGGGGTCAGTCTGCTTTTCCCTGGGTGAGTTACATGGAGGGAGAGGGGTCAGTCTGCTCTTCACTGGGTGGGTTACATTGACAGAGTGGGGTCAGTCCGCTCTTCCCTGGGTGTGTTACATTGACAGAGTGAGGTCAGTCTGCTCTTCCCTGGGTGTGTTACATTGACAGAGTGAGGTCAGTCTGCTCTTCCCTGAGTGTGTTACTTTGACAGAGTGGGAAGAGTCTGCTCTTCCCTGAGTGTGTTACTTTGACAGAGTGGTGTCAGTCTGCTCTTCCCTAGGTGAGTTACATTGAGATAGAGGGATCACTCTGGTCTCCCCTGGGTGTGTTACATTGACAGAGTTGGGTGAGTCTGCTCTTCCCTGGGTCTGTGATAATGACAGAGTGGGGTCAGTCTGCTCTTCCCTGTGTGGGTTACATTGACTGAGTGCGGTCAGTCTGCTCTTCCCTGGGTGGGTTACATTGACATAATGGGGTCAGTCTGCTCTTCCCTGCGTGAGTTACATGGAGGGAGAGGGGTCAGTCTGCTCTTCCCTGGGTGTGTTACACTGACAGAGTGGGGTCAGTCTGCTCTTCCCTGGGTGTGTTACATTGTCAGAGTGGGGTCAGTCCGTTCTTCCCTGGGTGGGTGACATTGACAGAGTGGGGTCAGTCTGTTCTTCCCTGGGTGTGTTACTTTGACAGAGTGGGGTCAGTCTGCTCTTCCCTGAGAGTCTCATATTGACAGAGTGCGGTCAGTCTGCTCTTCCCTGAGAGTGTCACATTGACAGAGTGGGGTCAGTCTGCTCTTCACTGAGAGTGTCACGTTGACAGATTGGGGTCAGTCTGCTCTTCCCTGGGTGTGTTACATTGACAGAGTGCGGTCAGTCTGCTCTTCCCTGGGTGAGTTACATGGAGGGAGAGGGGTCAGTCTACTCTTCACTGGGTGGGTTACATTGACAGAGTGGGGTCAGTCCGCTCTTCTCTGGGTGTGTTACATTGACAGAGTGGGGTCAGTCTGCTCTTCCCTGGGTGTGTTACATTGACAGAACGGGGTCAGTCTGTTCTTCCCTGGGTGTGTTACATTGACAGAACGGGGTCAGTCTGTTCTTCCCTGGGTGGGTTACATTGACAGAACGGGGTCTGTCTGCTCTTCCCTGGGTGTGTTGCATTGACAGAGTGGGGTCAGTCTGCTCTTCCCTGGGTGTGTTACATTGACAGAGTGGGGTCAATCTGCTCTTCCCTGCGTGTGTTACTTTGACAGAGTGGGAAGAGTCTGCTCTTCCCTGAGTGTGTTACTTTGACAGAGTGGGGTCAGTCTGTTCATCCCTAGGTGAGTTACATTGAGAGAGAGGGGTCACTCTGGTCTCCCCTGGGTGTGTTACATTGACAGAGTTGGGTGAGTCTTCTCTTCCCTGGGTCTGTGATAATGACAGAGTGGGGTCAGTCTGCTCTTCCCTGGGTGGGTTGCATTGACAGAATGGGGTCAGTCTGCTTTTCCCTGGGTGAGTTACATGGAGGGAGAGGGGTCAGTCTGCTCTTCACTGGGTGGGTTACATTGACAGAGTGGGGTCAGTCCGCTCTTCCCTGGGTGTGTTACATTGACAGAGTGGGGTCAGTCTGCTCTTCCCTGGGTGTGTTACATTGACAGAGTGGGGTCAGTCTGCTCTTCCCTGGGTGGGTTACATTGTCAGAGTGGGGTCAGTCTGCTCTTCCCTAGGTGTGTTGCATTGACAGTGTAGGGTCAGTCTGCTCTTCCCTGGGTGTGTTACATTGACAGAGGGGGGTCAGTCTGCTCTTCCCAGTGTCCGTGATATTGACAGAGTGGGGTCAGTCTGCTCTTCCCTGGGTGTGTTACATTGACAGAGTGGGGTCAGTCTGCTCTTCCCTGGTTGAGTTACACGGAGGGAGAGGGGTCAGTCTGGTCTTCCCTGGGTGTGTTACATTGACAGAGTGGGGTCAGTCTGCTCTTCCCTGGGTGTGTTACATTGACAGAGTGGGGACAGTCTGCTCTTCCCTGGGTGTGTTACATTGACAGAGTGAGGTCAGTCTGCTCTTCCCTGGGTGCGTGACATTGACAGAGTGGGGTCAGTCTGCTCTTCCCTGGGTGTGTTACATTGAAAGAATGGGGTTAGACTGCTCTTCCCTGGGTATGTTACATTGACCGAGTGAGGTCAATCTTCTGTTCCCTGGGTGAGTTACATTGACAGAGAGGGGTCAATCTGCTCTTCCCTGGCTGTGTTACAATGACAAAGTGGGGTCAGACTGCTCTTCCTTGGGTGTGTTACATTGACAGAGTGGGGTCAGTCTGCTCTTCCCGCGGTGTGTAAAATTGACAGAGTGAGGTCAGTCTGCTCTTCCCTGGGTGAGTTACATTGACAGGGTTGGTTCAGTCTGCTCTCCCCTGGGTGTGATACATTGACAGAGTGGGGTCAGTCTGTTCTTCCCTGGGTGGGTTACATTGACAGAGTGGGGTCAGTCTGTTTTTCCCTGGGTGTGTTACTTTGACAGAGTGGGGTCAGTCTGCTCTTCCCTGAGAGTCTCACATTGACAGAGTGCGGTCAGTCTGCTCTTCCCTGAGAGTGTCACATTGACAGAGTGGGGTCAGTCTGCTGTTCACTGAGAGTGTCACATTGACAGATTGGGGTCAGTCTGCTCTTCCCTGGGTGTGTTACATTGACAGAGTGCGGTCAGTCTGCTCTTCCCTGGGTGAGTTACATGGAGGGAGAGGGGTCAGTCTGCACTTCACTGGGTGGGTTACATTGACAGAGTGGGATCAGTCCGCTCTTCTCTGGGTGTGTTACTTTGACAGTGTGGGGTCAGTCTGCTCTTCCCTGGGTGTGTTACACTGACAGGGTGGGGTCAGTCTGGTCTTCCCTGGGTGTGTTACATTGAAAGAGTGGGGTCAGTGTGCTATTAACTGGGTGAGTTACACGGAGGGAGAGGGGTCAGTCTGGTCTTCCCTGGGTGTTTTACATTGACAGAGTGGAGTCAGTCTGCTCTTCCCTGGGTGTGTTACATTGACAGAGTGGGGACAGTCTGCTCTTCCCTGGGTGTGTTACATTGACAGAGTGGGGTCAGTCTGCTCTTCCCTGAGTGTGTTACATTGACAGAGAGGGGTCAGTCTGCTCTTCCCTGGCTGTGTTACAATGACAGAGTGGGATCAGACTGCTCTTCCTTGGGTGTGTTACATTGACAGAGTGGGGTCAGTCTGCTCTTCCCTGAGAGTCTCACATTGACAGAGTGCGGTCAGTCTGCTCTTCCCTGAGAGTGTCACATTGACAGAGTGGGGTCAGTCTGCTCTTCACTGAGAGTGTCACGTTGACAGATTGGGGTCAGTCTGCTCTTCCCTGGGTGTGTTACATTGACAGAGTGCGGTCAGTCTGCTCTTCCCTGGGTGAGTTACATGGAGGGAGAGGGGTCAGTCTACTCTTCACTGGGTGGGTTACATTGACAGAGTGGGGTCAGTCCGCTCTTCTCTGGGTGTGTTACATTGACAGAGTGGGGTCAGTCTGCTCTTCCCTGGGTGTGTTACATTGACAGAACGGGGTCAGTCTGTTCTTCCCTGGGTGTGTTACATTGACAGAACGGGGTCAGTCTGTTCTTCCCTGGGTGGGTTACATTGACAGAACGGGGTCTGTCTGCTCTTCCCTGCGTGTGTTGCATTGACAGAGTGGGGTCAATCTGCTCCTCCCTGGGTGTGTTACATTGACAGAGTGGGGTTAGTCTGCTCTTCCCTGGTTGTGTTACATTGACAGAGTGAGTTCAGTCTGCTCTTCCCTGGGTGTGTTACATTGACAGAGTGGGGTCAATCTGCTCTTCCCTGCGTGTGTTACTTTGACAGAGTGGGAAGAGTCTGCTCTTCCCTGAGTGTGTTACTTTGACAGAGTGGGGTCAGTCTGTTCTTCCCTAGGTGAGTTACATTGAGAGAGAGGGGTCACTCTGGTCTCCCCTGGGTGTGTTACATTGACAGAGTTGGGTGAGTCTGCTCTTCCCTGGGTCTGTGATAATGACAGAGTGGGGTCAGTCTGCTCTTCCCTGGGTGGGTTGCATTGACAGAATGGGGTCAGTCTGCTTTTCCCTGGGTGAGTTACATGGAGGGAGAGGGGTCAGTCTGCTCTTCACTGGGTGGGTTACATTGACAGAGTGGGGTCAGTCCGCTCTTCCCTGGGTGTGTTACATTGACAGAGTGAGGTCAGTCTGCTCTTCCCTGGGTGTGTTACATTGACAGAGTGAGGTCAGTCTGCTCTTCCCTGAGTGTGTTACTTTGACAGAGTGGGAAGAGTCTGCTCTTCCCTGAGTGTGTTACTTTGACAGAGTGGTGTCAGTCTGCTCTTCCCTAGGTGAGTTACATTGAGATAGAGGGATCACTCTGGTCTCCCCTGGGTGTGTTACATTGACAGAGTTGGGTGAGTCTGCTCTTCCCTGGGTCTGTGATAATGACAGAGTGGGGTCAGTCTGCTCTTCCCTGTGTGGGTTACATTGACTGAGTGCGGTCAGTCTGCTCTTCCCTGGGTGGGTTACATTGACATAATGGGGTCAGTCTGCTCTTCCCTGCGTGAGTTACATGGAGGGAGAGGGGTCAGTCTGCTCTTCCCTGGGTGTGTTACACTGACAGAGTGGGGTCAGTCTGCTCTTCCCTGGGTGTGTTACATTGTCAGAGTGGGGTCAGTCCGTTCTTCCCTGGGTGGGTGACATTGACAGAGTGGGGTCAGTCTGTTCTTCCCTGGGTGTGTTACTTTGACAGAGTGGGGTCAGTCTGCTCTTCCCTGAGAGTCTCATATTGACAGAGTGCGGTCAGTCTGCTCTTCCCTGAGAGTGTCACATTGACAGAGTGGGGTCAGTCTGCTCTTCACTGAGAGTGTCACGTTGACAGATTGGGGTCAGTCTGCTCTTCCCTGGGTGTGTTACATTGACAGAGTGCGGTCAGTCTGCTCTTCCCTGGGTGAGTTACATGGAGGGAGAGGGGTCAGTCTACTCTTCACTGGGTGGGTTACATTGACAGAGTGGGGTCAGTCCGCTCTTCTCTGGGTGTGTTACATTGACAGAGTGGGGTCAGTCTGCTCTTCCCTGGGTGTGTTACATTGACAGAACGGGGTCAGTCTGTTCTTCCCTGGGTGTGTTACATTGACAGAACGGGGTCAGTCTGTTCTTCCCTGGGTGGGTTACATTGACAGAACGGGGTCTGTCTGCTCTTCCCTGGGTGTGTTGCATTGACAGAGTGGGGTCAGTCTGCTCTTCCCTGGGTGTGTTACATTGACAGAGTGGGGTCAATCTGCTCTTCCCTGCGTGTGTTACTTTGACAGAGTGGGAAGAGTCTGCTCTTCCCTGAGTGTGTTACTTTGACAGAGTGGGGTCAGTCTGTTCATCCCTAGGTGAGTTACATTGAGAGAGAGGGGTCACTCTGGTCTCCCCTGGGTGTGTTACATTGACAGAGTTGGGTGAGTCTGCTCTTCCCTGGGTCTGTGATAATGACAGAGTGGGGTCAGTCTGCTCTTCCCTGGGTGGGTTGCATTGACAGAATGGGGTCAGTCTGCTTTTCCCTGGGTGAGTTACATGGAGGGAGAGGGGTCAGTCTGCTCTTCACTGGGTGGGTTACATTGACAGAGTGGGGTCAGTCCGCTCTTCCCTGGGTGTGTTACATTGACAGAGTGGGGTCAGTCTGCTCTTCCCTGGGTGTGTTACATTGACAGAGTGGGGTCAGTCTGCTCTTCCCTGGGTGGGTTACATTGTCAGAGTGGGGTCAGTCTGCTCTTCCCTAGGTGTGTTGCATTGACAGTGTAGGGTCAGTCTGCTCTTCCCTGGGTGTGTTACATTGACAGAGGGGGGTCAGTCTGCTCTTCCCAGTGTCCGTGATATTGACAGAGTGGGGTCAGTCTGCTCTTCCCTGGGTGTGTTACATTGACAGAGTGGGGTCAGTCTGCTCTTCCCTGGTTGAGTTACACGGAGGGAGAGGGGTCAGTCTGGTCTTCCCTGGGTGTGTTACATTGACAGAGTGGGGTCAGTCTGCTCTTCCCTGGGTGTGTTACATTGACAGAGTGGGGACAGTCTGCTCTTCCCTGGGTGTGTTACATTGACAGAGTGAGGTCAGTCTGCTCTTCCCTGGGTGCGTGACATTGACAGAGTGGGGTCAGTCTGCTCTTCCCTGGGTGTGTTACATTGAAAGAATGGGGTTAGACTGCTCTTCCCTGGGTATGTTACATTGACCGAGTGAGGTCAATCTTCTGTTCCCTGGGTGAGTTACATTGACAGAGAGGGGTCAATCTGCTCTTCCCTGGCTGTGTTACAATGACAAAGTGGGGTCAGACTGCTCTTCCTTGGGTGTGTTACATTGACAGAGTGGGGTCAGTCTGCTCTTCCCGCGGTGTGTAAAATTGACAGAGTGAGGTCAGTCTGCTCTTCCCTGGGTGAGTTACATTGACAGGGTTGGTTCAGTCTGCTCTCCCCTGGGTGTGATACATTGACAGAGTGGGGTCAGTCTGTTCTTCCCTGGGTGGGTTACATTGACAGAGTGGGGTCAGTCTGTTTTTCCCTGGGTGTGTTACTTTGACAGAGTGGGGTCAGTCTGCTCTTCCCTGAGAGTCTCACATTGACAGAGTGCGGTCAGTCTGCTCTTCCCTGAGAGTGTCACATTGACAGAGTGGGGTCAGTCTGCTGTTCACTGAGAGTGTCACATTGACAGATTGGGGTCAGTCTGCTCTTCCCTGGGTGTGTTACATTGACAGAGTGCGGTCAGTCTGCTCTTCCCTGGGTGAGTTACATGGAGGGAGAGGGGTCAGTCTGCACTTCACTGGGTGGGTTACATTGACAGAGTGGGATCAGTCCGCTCTTCTCTGGGTGTGTTACTTTGACAGTGTGGGGTCAGTCTGCTCTTCCCTGGGTGTGTTACACTGACAGGGTGGGGTCAGTCTGGTCTTCCCTGGGTGTGTTACATTGAAAGAGTGGGGTCAGTGTGCTATTAACTGGGTGAGTTACACGGAGGGAGAGGGGTCAGTCTGGTCTTCCCTGGGTGTTTTACATTGACAGAGTGGAGTCAGTCTGCTCTTCCCTGGGTGTGTTACATTGACAGAGTGGGGACAGTCTGCTCTTCCCTGGGTGTGTTACATTGACAGAGTGGGGTCAGTCTGCTCTTCCCTGAGTGTGTTACATTGACAGAGAGGGGTCAGTCTGCTCTTCCCTGGCTGTGTTACAATGACAGAGTGGGGTCAGTCTATCTTCCCTGGGTGAGTTACATGGAGAGAGAGGGGTCAGACTGCTCTCCCCTGGGTGTGTTGCATTGACAGAGTGGGGTCAGTCTGCTCTTCCCTGGGTGTGTTACATTGAAAGAGTGGGGTCAGTCTGCTATTCCCTGGGTGAGTTACACGGAGGGAGAGGGGTCAGTCTGGTCTTCCCTGGGTGTGTTACATTGACAGAGTGGGGACAGTCTGCTCTTCCCTCGGTGTGTTACATTGACAGAGCGAGGTCAGTCTGCTCTTCCCTGAGTGTGTTACATTGACAGAGAGGGGTCAGTCTGCTCTTCCCTGGCTGTGTTACAATGACAGAGTGGGGTCAGACTGCTCTTCCTTGGGTGTGTTACATTGACAGAGTGGGGTCAGTCTGCTCTTCCCGCGGTGTGTAACATTGACAGAGTGAGGTCAGTCTGCTCTTCCCTGGGTGAGTTACATTGACAGGGTTGGTTCAGTCTGCTCTCCCCTGGGTGTGATACATTGACAGAGTGGGGTCAGACTGCTATTCCCTGAGTATGTTACATTGACAGAGTGGGGTGTGTCTGCTCTTCCCTGGGTGTGTTACATTGACAGGGTGGGGTCAGTCTGCTCTTCCCTGGGTGTGTTACATTGACAGAGTGGGGTCAGTCTGCTCTTCCCTAGGTGTGTTGCATTGACAGTGTAGGGTCAGTCTGCTTTTCCCTGGGTGTGTTACATTGACAGAGGGGGGTCAGTCTGCTCTTCCCAGGGTCTGTGATATTGACAGAGTGGGGTCAGTCTGCTCTTCCCTGGGTGGGTTACATAGAACATAGAACAATACAGCACAGAACAGGCCCTTCGGCCCACGATGTTGTGCCGAACTTCTATCCTAGATTAAGCACCCATCCATGTACCTATCCAAATGCCGCTTAAAGGTCGCCAATGAATCTGACTCTACCACTCCCACGGGCAGCGCATTCCATGCCCCCACCACTCTCTGGGTGAAGAACCCACCCCTGACATCTCCCCTATACCTTCCACCCTTCACCTTAAATTTATGTCCCCTTGTAACACTCTGTTGTACCCGGGGAAAAAGTTTCTGACTGTCTACTCTATCTATTCCTCTGATCATCTTATAAACCTCTATCAAGTCACCCCTCATCCTTCGCCGTTCCAACGAGAAAAGGCCGAGAACTCTCAACCTATCCTCGTACGACCTACTCTCCATTCCAGGCAACATCCTGGTAAATCTTCTCTGCACCCTCTCCAAAGCTTCCACATCTTTCCTAAAGTGAGGCGACCAGAACTGCACACAGTACTCCAAATGTGGCCTAACCAAAGTCCTGTACAGCTGCAACATCACCTCACGACTCTTGAATTCAATCCCTCTGCTAATGAACGATAATACTCCATAGGCCTTCTTACAAACTCTATCCACCTGAGTGGCAACTTTCAAAGATCTATGTACATAGACCCCAAGATCCCTCTCTTCCTCCACCTGACCAAGAACCCTACCATTAACCCTGTATTCCGCATTCTTATTTGTTCTTCCAAAATGGACAACTTCACACTTGGCAGGGTTGAACTCCATCTGCCACTCCTCAGCCCAGCTCTGCATCATATCTAAGTCCCTCTGCAGCCGACAACAGCCCTCCTCACTGTCCACAACTCCACCTATCTTTGTATCATCTGCAAATTTACTGACCCACCCTTCGACTCCCTCATCTAAGTCATTAATAAAACATTGACAGAGTGGGGTCAGTCTGTTCTTCCCTGGGAGTGTTACTTTGACAGAGTGGGGTCAGTCTGCTCTTCCCTGAGAGTCTCACATTGACAGAGTGCGGTCAATCTGCTCTTCGCTGAGAGTGTCACATTGACAGAGTGGGGTCAGTCCGCTCTTCACTGAGAGTGTCACATTGACAGATTGGGGTCAGTCTGCTCTTCCCTGGGTGTGTGACATTGACAGAGTGCGGTCAGTCTGCTCTTCCCTGGGTGAGTTACATGGAGGGAGAGGGGTCAGTCTGCTCTTCACTGGGTGGGTTACTTTGACAGAGTGGGGTCAGTCCGCTCTTCTCTGGGTGTGTTATATTGGCAGAGTGGGGTCAGTCTACGCTTCTCTGGGTTTGTTACTTTGACAGAGTGGGGTGAGTCTGCTCTTCCCTAGGTGTGTTACATTGACAGAGTGGGGTCAGTCTGCTTTTCCCTGGGTGAGTTACATGGAGGGAGAGGGGTCAGTCTGCTCTTCACTGAGGTGGGTTACATTGACAGAGTGGGGTCAGTCCGCTCTTCCCTGGGTGTGTTACATTGACAGAGTGGGGTCAGTCTGCTCTTCCCAGGGTGTGTTACTTTGACAGAGTGGGGTCAGTCTGCTCTTCCCTGGGTGTGTTACACTGACAGAGTGGGGTCAGTCTGCTCTTCCCTGGGTGTGTTACATTGACAGAGGTGGGTCAATCTGCTCTTCCCTGGGTGTGTTACATTGACAGAGTGGGTCAGTCTGCTCTTCCCTGGGTGTGTTGCATTGACAGAGTGGGGTCAGTCTGTTCTTCCCTGGGTGTGTTACATTGACAGAGTGGTGTCTGTCTGCTCTTCCCTGGGTGCGTTATATTGACAGGGTCGGGTCAGTCTGCTCTTCCCCGGGTGTGTTACATTGATGGAGTGGGGTCATCTGCTCTTCCCTGGGTGTGTTACATTGAAAGAGTGGGGTCAGTCTGCTCTTCCCTGGGTGAGTTACACGGAGGGAGAGGGGTCAGTCTGCTCTTCCCTGGGTGTGTTACATTGACAGAGTTGGGTCAGTCTGCTCTTCCCTGGGTGTGTTACATTGACAGAGTGGGGACAGTCTGCTCTTCCCTGGGTGTGTTACATTGACAGAGTGAGGTCAGTCTGCTCTTCCCAGAGTGTGTTACTTTGACAGAGTGGGAAGAGTCTGCCCTTCCCTGAGTGTGTTACTTTGACAGAGTGGGGTCAGTCTGTTCTTCCCTAGGTCAGTTACATTGAGAGAGAGGGGTCACTCTGGTCTCCCCTGGGTGTGTTACATTGACAGAGTTGGGTGAGTCTGCTTTTCCCTGGGTCTGTGATAATGACAGAGTGGGGTCAGTCTGCTCTTCCCTGAGTGGGTTACATTGACTGAGTGCGGTCAGTCTGCTCTTCCCTGGGTGGGTTACATTGACAGAATGGGGTCAGTCTGCTTTTCCCTGGGTGAGTTACATGGAGGGAGAGGGGTCAGTCTGCTCTTCACTGGGTGGGTTACATTGACAGAGTGGGGTCAGTCCGCTCTTCCCTGGGTGTGTTACATTGACAGAGTGGGGTCAGTCTGCTCTTCCCTGGGTGTGTTACACTGATAGAGTGGGGTCAGTCTGCTCTTCCCTGGGTGTGTTACATTGACAGAGTGGGGTCAGTCTGCTCTTCCCTGGTTGGGTTACATTGTCAGAGTGGGGTCAGTCTGCTCTTCCCTGGGTGTGTTGCATTGACAGTGTAGGGTCAGTCTGCTCTTCCCTGGGTGTGTTACATTGACAGAGGGGGGTCAGTCTGCTCTTCCCAGGGTCTGTGATATTGACAGAGTGGGGTCAGTCTGCTCTTCCCTGGGTGTGTTACATTGACAGGGTGGGGTCAGTCTATCTTCCCTGGGTGAGTTACATGGAGAGAGAGGGGTCAGACTGCTCTCCCCTGGGTGTGTTGCATTGACAGAGTGGGGTCAGTCTGCTCTTCCCTGGGTGTGTTACATTGAAAGAGTGGGGTCAGTCTGCTATTCCCTGGGTGAGTTACACGGAGGGAGAGGGGTCAGTCTGGTCTTCCCTGGGTGTGTTACATTGACAGAGTGGGGACAGTCTGCTCTTCCCTCGGTGTGTTACATTGACAGAGCGAGGTCAGTCTGCTCTTCCCTGAGTGTGTTACATTGACAGAGAGGGGTCAGTCTGCTCTTCCCTGGCTGTGTTACAATGACAGAGTGGGGTCAGACTGCTCTTCCTTGGGTGTGTTACATTGACAGAGTGGGGTCAGTCTGCTCTTCCCGCGGTGTGTAACATTGACAGAGTGAGGTCAGTCTGCTCTTCCCTGGGTGAGTTACATTGACAGGGTTGGTTCAGTCTGCTCTCCCCTGGGTGTGATACATTGACAGAGTGGGGTCAGACTGCTATTCCCTGAGTATGTTACATTGACAGAGTGGGGTGTGTCTGCTCTTCCCTGGGTGTGTTACATTGACAGGGTGGGGTCAGTCTGCTCTTCCCTGGGTGTGTTACATTGACAGAGTGGGGTCAGTCTGCTCTTCCCTCGGTGTGTTGCATTGACAGTGTCGGGTCAGTCTGCTTTTCCCTGGGTGTGTTACATTGACAGAGGGGGGTCAGTCTGCTCTTCCCAGGGTCTGTGATATTGACAGAGTGGGGTCAGTCTGCTCTTCCCTGGGTGGGTTACATAGAACATAGAACAATACAGCACAGAACAGGCCCTTCGGCCCACGATGTTGTGCCGAACTTCTATCCTAGATTAAGCACCCATCCATGTACCTATCCAAATGCCGCTTAAAGGTCGCCAATGAATCTGACTCTACCACTCCCACGGGCAGCGCATTCCATGCCCCCACCACTCTCTGGGTGAAGAACCCACCCCTGACATCTCCCCTATACCTTCCACCCTTCACCTTAAATTTATGTCCCCTTGTAACACTCTGTTGTACCCGGGGAAAAAGTTTCTGACTGTCTACTCTATCTATTCCTCTGATCATCTTATAAACCTCTATCAAGTCACCCCTCATCCTTCGCCGTTCCAACGAGAAAAGGCCGAGAACTCTCAACCTATCCTCGTACGACCTACTCTCCATTCCAGGCAACATCCTGGTAAATCTTCTCTGCACCCTCTCCAAAGCTTCCACATCTTTCCTAAAGTGAGGCGACCAGAACTGCACACAGTACTCCAAATGTGGCCTAACCAAAGTCCTGTACAGCTGCAACATCACCTCACGACTCTTGAATTCAATCCCTCTGCTAATGAACGATAATACTCCATAGGCCTTCTTACAAACTCTATCCACCTGAGTGGCAACTTTCAAAGATCTATGTACATAGACCCCAAGATCCCTCTCTTCCTCCACCTGACCAAGAACCCTACCATTAACCCTGTATTCCGCATTCTTATTTGTTCTTCCAAAATGGACAACTTCACACTTGGCAGGGTTGAACTCCATCTGCCACTCCTCAGCCCAGCTCTGCATCATATCTAAGTCCCTCTGCAGCCGACAACAGCCCTCCTCACTGTCCACAACTCCACCTATCTTTGTATCATCTGCAAATTTACTGACCCACCCTTCGACTCCCTCATCTAAGTCATTAATAAAACATTGACAGAGTGGGGTCAGTCTGTTCTTCCCTGGGTGTGTTACTTTGACAGAGTGGGGTCAGTCTGCTCTTCCCTGAGAGTCTCACATTGACAGAGTGCGGTCAATCTGCTCTTCGCTGAGAGTGTCACATTGACAGAGTGGGGTCAGTCCGCTCTTCACTGAGAGTGTCACATTGACAGATTGGGGTCAGTCTGCTCTTCCCTGGGTGTGTGACATTGACAGAGTGCGGTCAGTCTGCTCTTCCCTGGGTGAGTTACATGGAGGGAGAGGGGTCAGTCTGCTCTTCACTGGGTGGGTTACTTTGACAGAGTGGGGTCAGTCCGCTCTTCTCTGGGTGTGTTATATTGGCAGAGTGGGGTCAGTCTACGCTTCTCTGGGTTTGTTACTTTGACAGAGTGGGGTGAGTCTGCTCTTCCCTGGGTGTGTTACATTGACAGAGTGGGGTCAGTCTGCTCTTCCTTGGGTGTGTTGCATTGACAGAGTGGGGTCAGTCTGCTCTTCCCTGGGTGTGTTACATTGACAGAGTGGGGTCAGTCTGTTCTTCCCTGGGTGTGTTACATTGACAGAGTGGGGTCTGTCTGCTCTTCCCTGGGTGCGTTATATTGACAGGGTGGTGTCAGTCTGCTCTTCCCCGGGTGTGTTACATTGATGGAGTGGGGTCATCTGCTCTTCCCTGGGTGTGTTACATTGAAAGAGTGGGGTCAGTCTGCTCTTCCCTGGGTGAGTTACACGGAGGGAGAGGGGTCAGTCTGCTCTTCCCTGGGTGAGTTACACGGAGGGAGAGGGGTCAGTATGCTCTTCCCTGGGTGTGTTACATTGACAGAGTTGGGTCAGTCTGCTCTTGCCTGGGTGTGTTACATTGACAGAGTGGGGACAGTCTGCTCTTCCCTGGGTGTGTTACATTGACAGAGTGAGGTCAGTCTGGTCTTCCCTGAGTGTGTTACTTTGACAGAGTGGGAAGAGTCTGCCCTTCCCTGAGTGTGTTACATTGACAGAGTTGGGTGTGTCTGCTCTTCCCTGGGTCTGTGATAATGACAGAGTGGGGTCAGTCTGCTCTTCCCTGAGTGGGTTACATTGACTGAGTGCGGTCAGTCTGCTCTTCCCTGGGTGGGTTACATTGACAGAATGGGGTCAGTCTGCTTTTCCCTGGGTGAGTTACATGGAGGGAGAGGGGTCAGTCTGCTCTTCACTGGGTGGGTTACATTGACAGAGTGGGGTCAGTCCGCTCTTCCCTGGGTGTGTTACATTGACAGAGTGGGGTCAGTCTGCTCTTCCCTGGGTGTGTTACTTTGACAGAGTGGGGTCAGTCTGCTCTTCCCTGGGCGTGTTACACTGACAGAGTGGGGTCAGTCTGCTCTTCCCTGGTTGTGTTACATTGACAGAGGTGGGTCAATCTGCTCTTCCCTGGGTGTGTTACATTGACAGAGTGGGTCAGTCTGCTCTTCCCTGGGTGTGTTACATTGACAGAGTGGGTCAGTCTGCTCTTCCCTGGGTGTGGTACATTGACAGAGTGGGGTCAGTCTGTTCTTCCCTGGGTGTGTTACATTGACAGAGTGGGGTCTGTCTGCTCTTCCCTGGGTGCGTTATATTGACAGGGTGGGGTCAGTCTGCTCTTCCCCGGGTGTGTTACATTGATGGAGTGGGGTCATCTGCTCTTCCCTGGGTGTGTTACATTGAAAGAGTGGGGTCAGTCTGCTCTTCCCTGGGTGAGTTACACGGAGAGAGAGGGGTCAGTCTGCTCTTCCCTGGGTGTGTTACATTGACAGAGTTGGGTCAGTCTGCTCTTCCCTGGGTGTGTTGCATTGACAAAGTGGTGTCAGTCTGCTCTTCCCTGGGTGTGTTACATTGACAGAGTGGGGTCAGTCTGTCTGCGCTTCTCTGGGTTTGTTACTTTGTCAGAGTGGGGTCAGTCTGCTCTTCCCTGGGTGTGTTACACTGACAGAGTGGGGTCAGTCTGCTCTTCCCTGGGTGTTTTACATTGACAGAGGTGGGTCAATCTGCTCTTCCCTGGGTGTGTTACATTGACACAGTGGTGTCCGTCTGCTCTTCCCTGGGTGTGTTGCATTGACAGAGTGGGGTCAGTCTGCTCTTCCCTGGGTGTGTTACATTGACAGAGTGGGGTCAGTCTGTTCTTCCCTGGGTGTGTTATATTGGCAGAGTGGGGTCAGTCTACGCTTCTCTGGGTTTGTTACTTTGACAGAGTGGGGTGAGTCTGCTCTTCCCTGGGTGTGTTACATTGACAGAGTGGGGTCAGTCTGCTCTTCCTTGGGTGTGTTGCATTGACAGAGTGGGGTCAGTCTGCTCTTCCCTGGGTGTGTTACATTGACAGAGTGGGGTCAGTCTGTTCTTCCCTGGGTGTGTTACATTGACAGAGTGGGGTCTGTCTGCTCTTCCCTGGGTGCGTTATATTGACAGGGTGGTGTCAGTCTGCTCTTCCCCGGGGGTGTTACATTGATGGAGTGGGGTCATCTGCTCTTCCCTGGGAGTGTTACATTGAAAGAGTGGGGTCAGTCTGCTCTTCCCTGGGTGAGTTACACGGAGGGAGAGGGGTCAGTCTGCTCTTCCCTGGGTGAGTTACACGGAGGGAGAGGGGTCAGTATGCTCTTCCCTGGGTGTGTTACATTGACAGAGTTGGGTCAGTCTGCTCTTGCCTGGGTGTGTTACATTGACAGAGTGGGGACAGTCTGCTCTTCCCTGGGTGTGTTACATTGACAGAGTGAGGTCAGTCTGGTCTTCCCTGAGTGTGTTACTTTGACAGAGTGGGAAGAGTCTGCCCTTCCCTGAGTGTGTTACTTTGACAGAGTGGGGTCAGTCTGTTCTTCCCTAGGTCAGTTACATTGAGAGAGAGGGGTCACTCTGGTCTCCCCTGGGTGTGTTACATTGACAGAGTTGGGTGTGTCTGCTCTTCCCTGGGTCTGTGATAATGACAGAGTGGGGTCAGTCTGCTCTTCCCTGAGTGGGTTACATTGACTGAGTGCGGTCAGTCTGCTCTTCCCTGGGTGGGTTACATTGACAGAATGGGGTCAGTCTGCTTTTCCCTGGGTGAGTTACATGGAGGGAGAGGGGTCAGTCTGCTCTTCACTGGGTGGGTTACATTGACAGAGTGGGGTCAGTCCGCTCTTCCCTGGGTGTGTTACATTGACAGAGTGGGGTCAGTCTGCTCTTCCCTGGGTGTGTTACTTTGACAGAGTGGGGTCAGTCTGCTCTTCCCTGGGTGTGTTACACTGACAGAGTGGGGTCAGTCTGCTCTTCCCTGGTTGTGTTACATTGACAGAGGTGGGTCAATCTGCTCTTCCCTGGGTGTGTTACATTGACAGAGTGGGTCAGTCTGCTCTTCCCTGGGTGTGTTGCATTGACAGAGTGGGGTCAGTCTGCTCTTCCCTGGGTGTGGTACATTGACAGAGTGGGTTCAGTCTGTTCTTCCCTGGGTGTGTTACATTGACAGAGTGGGGTCTGTCTGCTCTTCCCTGGGTGCGTTATATTGACAGGGTGGGGTCAGTCTGCTCTTCCCCGGGTGTGTTACATTGATGGAGTGGGGTCATCTGCTCTTCCCTGGGTGTGTTACATTGAAAGAGTGGGGTCAGTCTGCTCTTCCCTGGGTGAGTTACACGGAGAGAGAGGGGTCAGTCTGCTCTTCCCTGGGTGTGTTACATTGACAGAGTTGGGTCAGTCTGCTCTTCCCTGGGTGTGTTGCATTGACAAAGTGGTGTCAGTCTGCTCTTCCCTGGGTGTGTTACATTGACAGAGTGGGGTCAGTCTGTCTGCGCTTCTCTGGGTTTGTTACTTTGTCAGAGTGGGGTCAGTCTGCTCTTCCCTGGGTGTGTTACACTGACAGAGTGGGGTCAGTCTGCTCTTCCCTGGGTGTGTTACATTGACAGAGTGGTGTCCGTCTGCTCTTCCCTGGGTGTGTTGCATTGACAGAGTGGGGTCAGTCTGCTCTTCCCTGGGTGTGTTACATTGACAGAGTGGGGTCAGTCTGTTCTTCCCTGGGTGTGTTACATTGACAGAGTGGGGTCTGTCTGCTCTTCCCTGGGTGCGTTATATTGACAGGGTGGTGTCAGTCTGCTCTTCCCCGGGTGTGTTACATTGATGGAGTGGGGTCATCTGCTCTTCCCTGGGTGTGTTACATTGAAAGAGTGGGGTCAGTCTGCTCTTCCCTGGGTGAGTTACACGGAGGGAGAGGGGTCAGTCTGCTCTTCCCTGGGTGAGTTACACGGAGGGAGAGGGGTCAGTCTGCTCTTCCCTGGGTGTGTTACATTGACAGAGTTGGGTCAGTCTGCTCTTGTCTGGGTGTGTTACATTGACAGAGTGGCGAAAGTCTGCTCTTCCCTGGGTGTGTTACATTGACAGAGTGAGGTCAGTCTGGTCTTCCCTGAGTGTGTTACTTTGACAGAGTGGGAAGAGTCTGCCCTTCCCTGAGTGTGTTACTTTGACAGAGTGGGGTCAGTCTGTTCTTCCCTAGGTCAGTTACATTGAGAGAGAGGGGTCACTCTGGTCTCCCCTGGGTGTGTTACATTGACAGAGTTGGGTGTGTCTGCTCTTCCCTGGGTCTGTGATAATGACAGAGTGGGGTCAGTCTGCTCTTCCCTGAGTGGGTTACATTGACTGAGTGCGGTCAGTCTGCTCTTCCCTGGGTGGGTTACATTGACAGAATGGGGTCAGTCTGCTTTTCCCTGGGTGAGTTACATGGAGGGAGAGGGGTCAGTCTGCTCTTCACTGGGTGGGTTACATTGACAGAGTGGGGTCAGTCCGCTCTTCCCTGGGTGTGTTCCATTGACAGAGTGGGGTCAGTCTGCTCTTCCCTGGCTGTGTTACTTTGACAGAGTGGGGTCAGTCTGCTCTTCCCTGGGTGTGTTACACTGACAGAGTGGGGTCAGTCTGCTCTTCCCTGAGTGTGTTACATTGACAGAGGTGGGTCAATCTGCTCTTCCCTGGGTGTGTTACATTGACAGAGTGGGTCAGTCTGCTCTTCCCTGGGTGTGTTGCATTGACAGAGTGGGGTCAGTCTGCTCTTCCCTGGGTGTGGTACATTGACAGAGTGGGGTCAGTCTGTTCTTCCCTGGGTGTTTTACATTGACAGAGTGGGGTCTGTCTGCTCTTCCCTGGGTGCGTTATATTGACAGGGTGGGGTCAGTCTGCTCTTCCCCGGGTGTGTTACATTGATGGAGTGGGGTCATCTGCTCTTCCCTGGGTGTGTTACATTGAAAGAGTGGGGTCAGTCTGCTCTTCCCTGGGTGAGTTACACGGAGGGAGAGGGGTCAGTCTGCTCTTTCCTGGGTGTGTTGCATTGACAGAGTGGTGTCAGTCTGCTCTTCCCTGGGTGTGTTACATTGACAGAGTGGGGTCAGTCTGTCTGCGCTTCTCTGGGTTTGTTACTTTGTCAGAGTGGGGTCAGTCTGCTCTTCCCTGGGTGTGTTACACTGACAGAGTGGGGTCAGTCTGCTCTTCCCTGGGTGTGTTACATTGACAGAGGTGGGTCAATCTGCTCTTCCCTGGGTGTGTTACATTGACAGAGTGGTGTCCGTCTGCTCTTCCCTGGGTGTCTTGCATTGACAGAGTGGGGTCAGTCTGCTCTTCCCTGGGTGTGTTACATTGACAGAGTGGGGACAGTCTGCTCTTCCCTGGGTGTGTTACATTGACAGAGTGAGGTCAGTCTGGTCTTCCCTGAGTGTGTTACTTTGACAGAGTGGGAAGAGTCTGCCCTTCCCTGAGTGTGTTACTTTGACAGAGTGGGGTCAGTCTGTTCTTCCCTAGGTCAGTTACATTGAGAGAGAGGGGTCACTCTGGTCTCCCCTGGGTGTGTTACATTGACAGAGTTGGGTGTGTCTGCTCTTCCCTGGGTCTGTGATAATGACAGAGTGGGGTCAGTCTGCTCTTCCCTGAGTGGGTTACATTGACTGAGTGCGGTCAGTCTGCTCTTCCCAGGGTGGGTTACATTGACAGAATGGGGTCAGTCTGCTTTTCCCTGGGTGAGTTACATGGAGGGAGAGGGGTCAGTCTGCTCTTCACTGGGTGGGTTACATTGACAGAGTGGGGTCAGTCCGCTCTTCCCTGGGTGTGTTACATTGACAGAGTGGGGTCAGTCTGCTCTTCCCTGGGTGTGTTACTTTGACAGAGTGGGGTCAGTCTGCTCTTCCCTGGGTGTGTTACACTGACAGAGTGGGGTCAGTCTGCTCTTCCCTGGGTGTGTTACATTGACAGAGGTGGGTCAATCTGCTCTTCCCTGGGTGTGTTACATTGACAGAGTGGGTGAGTCTGCTCTTCCCTGGGTGTGTTGCATTGACAGAGTGGGGTCAGTCTGCTCTTCCCTGGGTGTGGTACATTGACAGAGTGGGGTCAGTCTGTTCTTCCCTGGGTGTGTTACATTGACAGAGTGGGGTCTGTCTGCTCTTCCCTGGGTGCGTTATATTGACAGGGTGGGGTCAGTCTGCTCTTCCCCGGGTGTGTTACATTGATGGAGTGGGGTCATCTGCTCTTCCCTGGGTGTGTTACATTGAAAGAGTGGGGTCAGTCTGCTCTTCCCTGGGTGAGTTACACGGAGGGAGAGGGGTCAGTCTGCTCTTCCCTGGGTGTGTTACATTGACAGAGTTGGGTCAGTCTGCTCTTCCCTGGGTGTGTTGCATTGACAGAGTGGTGTCAGTCTGCTCTTCCCTGGGTGTGTTACATTGACAGAGTGGGGTCAGTCTGTCTGCGCTTCTCTGGGTTTGTTACTTTGTCAGAGTGGGGTCAGTCTGCTCTTCCCTGGGTGTGTTACACTGACAGAGTGGGGTCAGTCTGCTCTTCCCTGGGTGTGTTACATTGACAGAGGTGGGTCAATCTGCTCTTCCCTGGGTGTGTTACATTGACAGAGTGGTGTCCGTCTGCTCTTCCCTGGGTGTGTTGCATTGACAGAGTGGGGTCAGTCTGCTCTTCCCTGGGTGTGTTACATTGACAGAGTGGGGTCAGTCTGTTCTTCCCTGGGTGTGTTACATTGACAGAGTGGGGTCTGTCTGCTCTTCCCTGGGTGCGTTATATTGACAGGGTGGGGTCAGTCTGCTCTTCCCCGGGTGTGTTACATTGATGGAGTGGGGTCAGTCTGCTCTTCCCTGGGTGTGTTACATTGAAAGAGTGGGGTCAGTCTGCTCTTCCCTGGGTGAGTTACACGGAGGGAGAGGGGTCAGTCTGCTCTTCGCTGGATGTGTTACATTGACCGAGTTGGGTCAGTCTGCTCTTCCCTGGGTGTGTTACATTGACAGAGTGGGGACATTCTGCTCTTCCCTGGGTGTGTTACATTGACAGAGTGAGGTCAGTCTGCTCTTCCCTGAGTGTGTTACTTTGACAGAGTGGGAAGAGTCTGCCCTTCCCTGAGTGTGTTACTTTGACAGAGTGGTGTCAGTCTGTTCTTTCCTAGGTCAGTTACATTGAGAGAGAGGGGTCACTCTGGTCTCCCCTGGGTGTGTTACATTGACAGAGTTGGGTGAGTCTGCTCTTCCCTGGGTCTGTGATAATGACAGAGTGGGGTCAGTCTGCTCTTCCCTGGGTGGGTTACATTGACTGAGTGCGGTCAGTCTGCTCTTCCCTGGGTGGGTTACATTGACAGAATGGGGTCAGTCAGCTTTTCCCTGGGTGAGTTACATGGAGGGAGAGGGGTCAGTCAGCTCTTCACTGGGTGGGTTACATTGACAGAGTGGGGTCAGTCCGCTCTTCCCTGGGTGTGTTACATTGACAGAGTGGGGTCAGTCTGCTCTTCCCTGGGTGTGTTACATTGACAGAGTGGGGTCAGTCTGCTCTTCCCTGGTTGGGTTTCATTGTCAGAGTGGGGTCAGTCTGCTCTTCCCTGGGTGTGTTGCATTGACAGTGTAGGGTCAGTCTGCTCTTCCCTGGGTGTGTTGCATTGACAGTGTAGGGTCAGTCTGCTCTTCCCTGGGTGTGTTACATTGACAGAGTGGGGTCAGTCTGCTCTTCACTGGGTGTGTTACATTGACAGAGCGGGGTCAGTCTGCTTTTCCCTGGGTGTGTTACATTGACAGGGTGTGGTCAGTCTATCTTCCCTGGGTGAGTTACATGGAGAGAGAGGGGTCAGTCTGCTCTCCCCTGGGTGTGTTGCATTGACAGAGTGGGGTCAGTCTGCTCTTCCCGGGGTGTGTTACATTGAAAGAGTGGGGTCTGTCTGCTATTCCCTGGGTGAGTTACACGGAGGGAGAGGGGTCAGTCTGGTCTTCCCTGGGTGTGTTACATTGACAGACTGGGGTCAGTCTGCTCTTCCCTGGGTGTGTTACATTGACAGAGTGGGGACAGTCTGCTCTTCCCTGGGTGTGTTACATTGACAGAGTGAGGTCAGTCTGCTCTTCCCTGAGTGTGTTACATTGACAGAGAGGGGTCAGTCTGCTCTTCCCTGGCTGTGTTACAATGACAGAGTGGGGTCAGACTGCTCTTCCTTGGGTGTGTTACATTGACAGAGTGGGGTCAGTCTGCTCTTCCCGCGGTGTGTAACATTGACAGAGTGAGGTCAGTCTGCTCTTCCCTGGGTGAGTAACATTGACAGGGTTGGTTCAGTCTGCTCTCCCCTGGGTGTGATGCATTGACAGAGTGGGGTCAGACTGCTATTCCCTGAAAATGTTACATTGACAGAGTGGGGTGTGTCTGCTCTTCCCTGGGTGTGTTACATTGACAGGTTGGGGTCAGTCTGCTCTTCCCTGGGTGTGTTACATTGACAGAGTGGGGTCAGTCTGATCTTCCCTGGGTATGTTGCATTGACAGAGTGGGGTCAGTCTGCTCTTCCCTGGGTGGGTTACATTAAAGAGTGGGGTCAGTCTGTTCTTCCCTGGGTGTGTTACTTTGACAGAGTGGGGTCAGTCTGCTCTTCCCTGAGAGTCTCACATTGACAGAGTGCGGTCAATCTGCTCTTCGCTAAGAGTGTCACATTGACAGAGTGGGGTCAGTCTGCTCTTCACTGAGAGTGTCACATTGACAGATTGGGGTCAGTCTGCTCTTCCCTGGGTGTGTGACATTGACAGAGTGCGGTCAGTCTGCTCTTCCCTGGGTGGGTTACATGGAGGGAGAGGGGTCAGTCTGCTCTTCACTGGGTGGGTTACATTGACAGAGTGGGGTCCGTCCGCTCTTCTCTGGGTGTGTTACATTGACAGAGTGGGGTCAGTATGCGCTTCTCTGGGTGTGTTACTTTGACAGAGTGGGGTCAGTCTGCTCTTCCCTGGGTGTGTTACACTGACAGAGTGGGGTCAGTCTGTTCTTCCCTGGGTGTGTTACATTGACAGAGTGGGGTCAATCTGCTCTTCCCTGGGTGTGTTACATTGACAGAGTGGGGTCAGTCTGCTCTTCCCTGGGTGTGTTGCATTGACAGAGTGGGGTCAGTCTGCTCTTCCCTCGGTATGTTACATTGACAGAGTGGGGTCAGTCTGTTCTTCCCTGGGTGTGTTACATTGACAGAACGGGGTCTGTCTGCTCTTCTCTGGGTGTGTTACATTGACAGAGTGGGGTCAGTCTGCTCTTCCCTGGGTGTGTTACATTGACAGATTGGGGTCAATCTGCTCTTCCCTGGGTGTGTTACTTTGACAGAGTGGGTTAAGTCTGCTCTCCCCTGGGTGTGATACATTGACAGAGTGGGGTCAGTCTGTTCTTCCCTGGGTGTGTTACATTGACAGAATGGGGTCAGTCTGCTCTTCCCTGGCTGTGTTACATTGACAGAGTGGGGTCAGTCTGCTCTTCCCTGGGTGTGTTACATTGACAGAGTGGGGTCTGTCTGCTCTTCCCTGGGTGCGTTATATTGACAGGGTGGGGTCAGTCTGCTCTTCCCCGGGTGTGTTACATTGATGGAGTGGGGTCAGTCTGCTGTTCCCTGGGTGTGTTACATTGAAAGAGTGGGGTCAGTCTGCTCTTCCCTGGGTGAGTTACACGGAGGGAGAGGGGTCAGTATGCTCTTCCCTGGGTGTGTTACATTGACAGAGTTGGGTCAGTCTGCTCTTCCCTGGGTGTGTTACATTGACAGAGTGGCGACAGTCTGCTCTTCCCTGGGTGTGTTACATTGACAGAGTGAGGTCAGTCTGCTCTTCCCTGAGTGTGTTACTTTGACAGAGTGGGAAGAGTCTGCCCTTCCCTGAGTGTGTTACTTTGACAGAGTGGGGTCAGTCTGTTCTTCCCTAGGTCAGTTACATTGAGAGAGAGGGGTCACTCTGGTCTCCCCTGGGTGTGTTACATTGACAGAGTTGGGTGAGTCTGCTCTTCCCTGGGTCTGTGATAATGACAGAGTGGGGTCAGTCTGCTCTTCCCTGGGTGGGTTACATTGACTAAGTGCGGTCAGTCTGCTCTTCCCTGGGTGGGTTACATTGACAGAATGGGGTCAGTCTGCTTTTCCCTGGGTGAGTTACATGGAGGGAGAGGGGTCAGTCTGCTCTTCACTGGGTGGGTTTCATTGACAGAGTGGGGTCAGTGCGCTCTTCCCTGGGTGTGTTACATTGACAGAGTGGGGTCAGTCTGCTCTTCCCTGGGTGTGTTACATTGACAGACTGGGGTCAGTCTGCTCTTCCCTGGTTGGGTTCCATTGTCAGAGTGGGGTCAGTCTGCTCTTCCCTGGGTGTGTTGCATTGACAGTGTTGGGTCAGTCTGCTCTTCCCTGGGTGTGTTACATTGACAGAGGGGGGTCAGTCTGCTCTTCCCAGGGTCTGTGATATTGACAGAGTGGGGTCAGTCTGCTCTTCCCTAGGTGTGTTACATTGACAGAGTGGGGTCAGTCTGCTTTTCCCTGGGTGTGTTACATTGACAGGGTGGGGTCAGTCTATCTTCACTGGGTGAGTTACATGGAGAGGGAGGGTTCAGTCTGCTCTCCCCTGGGTGTGTTGCATTGACAGAGTGGGGTCAGTCTGCTCTTCCCTGGGTGTGTTAAATTGAAAGAGTGGGGTCAGTCTGCTATTCCCTGGGTGAGTTACACGGAGGGAGAGGGGTCAGTCTGGTCTTCCCTGGGTGTGTTACATTGACAGAGTGGGGTCAGTCTGCTCTTCCCTGGGTGTGTTACATTGACAGAGTGGGGACAGTCTGCTCTTCCCTGGGTGTGTTACATTGACAGAGTGAGGTCAGTCTGCTCTTCCCTGAGTGTGTTACATTGACAGAGAGGGGTCAGTCTGCTCTTCCCTGGCTGTGTTACAATGACAGAGTGGGGTCAGACTGCTCTTCCTTGGGTGTGTTACATTGACAGAGTGGGGTCAGTCTACTCTTCCCGCGGTGTTTAACATTGACAGAGTGAGGTCAGTCTGCTCTTCCCTGGATGAGTTACATTGACAGGGTTGGTTCAGTCTGCTCTCCCCTGGGTGTGATACATTGACAGAGTGGGGTCAGACTGCTGTTCCCTGAGTATGTTACATTGACAGAGTGGGGTGTGTCTGCTCTTCCCTGGGTGTGTTACATTGACAGGGTGGGGTTAGTCTGCTCTTCCCTGGGTGTGTTACATTGACAGAGTGGGGTCAGTCTGCTCTTCCCTGGGTGTGTTGCATTGACAGAGTGGGGTCAGTCTGATCTTCCCTGGGTATGTTGCATTGACAGAGTGGGGTCAGTCTGCTCTTCCCTGGGTGGGTTACATTGACAGAGTGGGGTCAGTCTGTTCTTCCATGGGTGTGTTACTTTGACAGAGTGGGGTCAGTCTGCTCTTCCCTGAGAGTCTCACATTGACAGAGTGCGGTCAATCTGCTCTTCGCTGAGAGTGTCACATTGACAGAGTGGGGCAGTCTGCTCTTCAATGAGAGCGTCACATTGACAGATTGGGGTCAGTCTGCTCTTCCCTGGGTGTGTGACATTGACATAGTGCGGTCAGTCTGCTCTTCCCTGGGTGGGTTACATGGAGGGAGAGGGGTCAGTCTGCTCTTCACTGGGTGGGTTACATTGACAGAGTGGGGTCAGTCCGCTCTTCTCTGGGTGTGTTACATTGACAGAGTGGTGTCAGTCTGCGCTTCTCTGGGTGTGTTACTTTGACAGAGTGGGGTCAGTCTGCTCTTCCCTGGCTGTGTTACACTGACAGAGTGGGGTCAGTCTGCTCTTCCCTGGGTGTGTTACATTGACAGAGTGGGGTCAATCTGCTCTTCCCTGGGTGTGTTACATTGACAGAGTGGGGTCAGTCTGCTCTTCCCTGGGTGTGTTGCATTGACAGAGTGGTGTCAGTCTGCTCTTCCCTGGGTATGTTACATTGACAGAGTGGGGTCAGTCTGTTCTTCCCTGGGTGTGATACATTGACAGAACGGGGTCTGTCTGCTCTTCCCTGGGTGTGTTACATTGACAGAGTGGGGTCAGTCTGCTCTTCCCTGGGTGTGTTACATTGACAGATTGGGGTCAATCTGCTCTTCCCTGGGTGTGTTACATTGACAGAGTGGGGTAAGTCTGCTCTCCCCTGGGTGTCTGACATTGACAGAGTGGGGTCAGTCTGTTCTTCCCTGGGTGTGTTACATTGACATAATGGGGTCAGTCTGCCCTTCCCTGGCTGTGTTACATTGACAGAGTGGGGTCAGTCTGCTCTTCCCTTGGTCTGTTACATTGAGATAGTGGGGTGAATCTGCTCTACCCTGGGTGTGTTACATTGACAGAGAGGGGTCAGTCTGCTCTTCCCTGGGTGGTTTACATTGACCGAGTGCTGTCAGTCTGCTCTTCTCTAGATGTTATACAATGAAAGTGTGGGGTCAGTCTGCTCTTCCCTGGGTGTGTTACATTGACACAGTGGGATCAATCTTCCCCTCCCTGGGTGTGTTACATTGACCGAGTGCGGTCAGTCTGCTCTTCCCTGGGTGCGTGACATTGACAGAGTGGGGTCAGTCTGCTCTTCCCTGGGTGTGTTACATTGACAGAGTGGGGTCAGTCTGCTCTTCCCTGGGTGTGTTACATTGACAGAGTGGGGTTAGTCTGCTCATCCCTGGGTATGTTACATTGACCGAGTGAGGTCAATCTTCTGTTCCCTGGGGGAGTTACACTGACAGAGAGTGGTCAGTCTGCTCGTCCCTGGCTGTGTTACAATGACAGAGTGGGGTCAGACAGCTCTTCCTTGGGTGTGTTACATTGACAGAGTTGGGTCAGTCTACTCTTCCCGCGGTGTGTTACATTGACAGAGTGAGGTCAGTCTGCTCTTCCCTGGGTGAGTTACATTGACAGGGTGGGGTCAGTCTGCTCTCCCCTGGGTGTGATACATTGACAGAGTGGGGTCAGACTGCTATTCCCTGAGTATGTTACATTGACAGAGTGGGGTCAGTCTGCCCTTCCCTGGTTGTGTTACATTTACAGAGTGGGGTCAGTCTGCTCTTCCCTGGGTGTGTTACATTGACAGAGTGGGGACAGTCTGCTCTTCCCTGGGTGTGTTACATTGACAGAGAGGGGTCAGTCTGTTCTTCCCTGGCTGTGTTACATTGACAGAGAGGGGTCAATCTGCTCTTCCCTGGCTGTGTTACAATGACAGAGTGGGGTCAGACTGCTCTTCCTTGGGTGTGTTACATTGACAGAGTGGGGTCAGTCTGCTCTTCCCGCGGTGTTTAACATTGACAGAGTGAGGTCAATCTGCTCTTCCCTGGGTGAGTTACATTGACAGGGTTGGTTCAGTCTGCTCTCCCCTGGGTGTGATACATTGAGAGAGTGGGGTCAGATTGCTATTCCCTGAGTATGTTACATTGACAGAGTGGGGTGTGTCTGCTCTTCCCTGGGTGTGTTACATTAACAGGGTGGGGTCAGTCTGCTCTTCCCTGTGTGTGTTACATTGACAGAGTGGGGTCAGTCTGCTCTTCCCTGGGTGTGTTGCATTGACAGAGTGGGGTCAGTCTGATCTTCCCTGGGTATGTTGCATTGACAGAGTGGGGTCAGTCTGCTCTTCCCTGGGCGGTTAACATTGACAGAGTGGGGTCAGTCTGTTCTTCCCTGGGTGTGTTACATTCACAGAGTGGGGTCAGTCTGCTCTTCCCTGGGTGTGTTACATTGACAGAATGGGGTCTGTCTGCTCTTCCCTGGGTGCGTTATATTGACAGGGTGGGGTCAGTCTGCTCTTCCCCGGGTGTGTTACATTGATGGAGTGGGGTCAGTCTGCTCTTCCCTGGGTGTGTTACATTGAAAGAGTGGGGTCAGTCTGCTCTTCCCTGGGTGAGTTACACGGAGGGAGAGGGGTCAGTCTGCTCTTCCCTGGGTGTGTTACATTGACAGAGTGGGGTCAGTCTGCTCTTCCCTGGGTGTGTTACATTGACAGAGTGGGGAGAGTCTGCTCTTCCCTGGGTGTGTTACATTGACAGAGTGAGGTCAGTCTGCTCTTCCCTGGGTGCGTGACATTGACAGAGTGGGGTCAGTCTGCTCTTCCCTGGGTGTGTTACATTGAAAGAATGGGGTTAGTCTGCTCTTCCCTGGGTATGTTACATTGATCGAGTGAGGTCTATCTTCTGTTCCCTGGGTGAGTTACATTGACAGAGAGGGGTCAATCTGCTCTTCCCTGGCTGTGTTACAATGACAGAGTGGGGTCAGACTGCTCTTCCTTGGGTGTGTTACATTGACAGAGTGGGGTCAGTCTGCTCTTCCCGCGGTGTGTAACATTGACAGAGTGAGATCAGTCTGCTCTTCCCTGGGTGTGTTACATTGATAGGGTTGGTTCAGTCTGCTCTCCTCTGGGTGTGATACATTGACAGAGTGGGGTCATTCTGCTCTTCCCTGGGTGAGTTACATGGAGGGAGAGGGGTCAGTCTGCTCTTCCCTGGGTGTGTTACATTGACAGAGTGGGGAGAGTCTGCTCTTCCCTGGGTGTGTTACATTGACAGAGTGAGGTCAGTCTGCTCTTTCCTGGGTGCGTGACATTGACAGAGTGGGGTCAGTCTGCTCTTCCCTGGGTGGGTTACATTGACACAGTGGGGTCAGACTGCTCTTCCCTGGGTGTGTTACATTGACAGTGTGGGGTCAGTCTGCTCTTCCCTGGGTGTGTTACACTGATAGAGTGGAGTCAGTCTGCTCTTCCCTGGTGGTGTTACATTGACAGAGTGCGGTCAGTCTGTTCTTCCCTGGGTGTGTTACTTTGACAGAGTGGGGTCAGTCAGCTCTTCCCTGGGTGTGTTACTTTGAGAGTGTGGGGTCAGTCTGTTATTCCCTGGGTGTGTTACATTGACAGGATGGGGTCAGTCTGCTCTTCCCCGAGTGTGTTACATTGACAGAGTGGGGTCAGTCTGCTCTTCCCTGGGTCTGTTACATTGAGAGAGTGGGGTAAATCTGCTCTTCCCTGGGTGTGTTACATTGATAGAGAGGGGTCAGTCTGCTCTTCCCTGGGTGGTTTACATTGACCGAGTGCGGTCAGTCTGCTATTCTCTGGATGTGTTACATTGAAAGTGTGGGGTTAGTCTGCTCTTCCCTGGGTGCGTGACATTGACAGAGTGGGGTCAGTCTGATCTTCCCTGGGTGTGTTACATTGACAGAGTGGGGTCAGTCTGCTCTTCCCTGGGTGTGTTACATTGACAGAGTGGGGTTAGTCTGCTCTTCCCTGGGTATGTTACATTGACTGAGTGAAGTCAATCTTCTGTTCCCTGGGTGAGTTACATTGACAGAGAGGGGTCAGTCTGCTCTTCCCTGGCTGTGTTACAATGACAGAGTGGGGTCAGTTTGCCCTTCCCTGGTTGTGTTACATTCACAGGGTGGGGTCAGTCTGCTCTTCCCTGGGTGTGTTACATTGACAGAGTGGGGTCTGTCTTCTCTTCCCTGGGTGCGCTATATTGACAGGGTGGGGTCAGTCTGCTCTTCCCCGGGTGTGTTACATTGATGGAGTGGGGTCAGTCTGCTCTTCCCTGGGTGTGTTACATTGAAACAGTGGGGTCAGTCTGCTCTTACCTGGGTGAGTTACACGGAGGGAGAGGGGTCAGTCTGCTCTTCCCTGGGTGTGTTACATTGACAGAGAGGGGTCAGTCTGCTCTTCCCTGGGTGCGTTACATTGACAGAGTGGGGACAGTCTGCTCTTCCCTGGGTGTGTTACATTGACAGAGTGAGGTCAGTCTCCTCTTCCCTGAGTGTGTTACTTTGACAGAGTGGGAAGAGTCTGCTCTTCCCTGAGTGCGTTACTTTGACAGAGTGGGGTCAGTCTGCTCTTCCCTAGGTGAGTTACATTGAGATAGAGGGGTCACTCTGGTCTCCACTGGGTGTGTTACATTGACAGAGTTGGGTGAGTCTGCTCTTCCCTGGGTCTGTGATAATGACAGAGTGGGGTCAGTCTGCTCTTCCCTGGGTGCGTGACATTGACTGAGTGCGGTCTGTCTGCTCTTCCCTGGGTGGGTTACATTGACAGAATGGGGTCAGTCTGCTTTTCCCTGGGTGAGTCACATGGAGGGAGAGGGGTTAGTCTGCTCTTCACTGGGTGGGTTACATTGACAGAGTGGGGTCAGTCCGCTCTTCCATGGGTGTGTTACATTGACAGAGTGGGGTCAGTCTGCTCTTCCCTGGGTGTGTTACACTGACAGAGTGGGGTCAGTATGCTCTTCCCTGGGTGTGTTACATTGACAGAGTGGGGTCAGTCTGCTCTTCCCTGGGTGGGTTACATTGTCAGAGTGGGGTCAGTCTGCTCTTCCCTGGGTGTGTTGCATTGACAGTGCAGGGTCAGTCTGCTCTTCCCTGGGTGTGGTACATTGACAGAGAGGGGTCAGTCTGCTCTTCCCTGGGTGGTTTACATTGACCGAGTGATGTCAGTCTGCTCTTCTCTGGATGTTATACATTGAAAGTGTGGGGTCAGTCTGCTCTTCCATGGGTGTGTTACATTGACACAGTGGGATCAATCTTCCCTTCCCTGGGTGCGTGACATTGACAGAGTGGGGTCAGTTCGCTCTTCCCTGGGTGTGTTACATTGACAGAGTGGGGTCAGTCTGCTCTTCCCTGGGTGTGTTACATTGACAGAGTGGGGTTAGTCTGCTCTTCCCTGGGTATGTTACATTGACCGAGTGAGGTCAATCTTCTGTTCCCTGGGGGAGTTACATTGACAGAGAGTGGTCAGTCTGCTCTTCCCTGGCTGTGTTACAATGACAGAGTGGGGTCAGACTGTTCTTCCTTGGGTGTGTTACATTGACAGAGTGGGGTCAGTCTACTCTTCCCGCGGTGTGTTACATTGACAGTGCAGGGTCAGTCTGCTCTTCCCTGGGTGTGTTACATTGACAGAGTGGGGTCAGTCTGCTCTTCCCTGGGTGTGTTACATTGACAGAGTGGGGTCAATCTGCTCTTCCCTGGGTGTGTTACATTGACAGATTGGGGTCAGTCTTCTCTTCCCTGGGTGTGTTGCATTGACAGAGTGGGGTCAGTCTGCTCTTCCCTGGGTGTGTTACATTGACAGAGTGGGTTCAGTCTGCCCTTCCCTGGTTGTGTTACATTGACAGAGTCGGGTCAGTCTGCTCTTCCCTGGGTGTGTTACATTGACAGAGTGGGGTCTGTCTGCTCTTCCCTGGGTGCGTTACATTGACAGGGTGTGGTCAGTCTGCTATTCCCCGGGTGTGTTACATTGATGGAGTGGGGTCAGTCTGCTCTTCCCTGGGTGTGTTACATTGAAAGAGTGGGGTCAGTCTGCTCTTCCCTGGGTGAGTTACACGGAGGGAGAGGGGTCAGTCTGCTCTTCCCTGGGTGTGTTACATTGACAGAGTGGGGTCAGTCTGCTCTTCCCTGGGTGCGTGACACTGACAGAGTGGGGTCAGTCTGCTCTTCCCTGGGTGCGTGACATTGACAGAGTGGGGTCAGTCTGCTCTTCCCTGGGTGTGTTACATTGACAGAGTGAGGTCAGTCTGCTCTTCCCTGGGTGCGTGACATTGACAGAGTGGGGTCAGTCTGCTCTTCCCTGGGTGTGTTACATTGAAAGAATGGGGTTCGTCTGCTCTTCCCTGGGTATGTTACATTGACCGAGTTAGGTCAATCTTCTGTTCCCTGGTTAAGTTACATTGCCAGAGAGGGGTCAATCTGCTCTTCCCTGGCTGTGTTACAATAACAGAGTTGGGTCAGACTGCTCTTCCTTGGGTGTGTTACATTGACAGAGTGGGGTCAGTCTGCTCTTCCCGCGGTGTGTAACATTGACAGAGTGAGATCAGTCTGCTCTTCCCTGGGTGTGTTACATTTTCAGGGTTGGTTCAGTCTGCTCTCCCCTGGGTGTGATACATTGACAGAGTGGGGTCATTCTGCTCTTTCCTGGGTGAGTTACATGGAGGGAGAGGGGTCAGTCTGCTCTTCACTGGGTGGGTTACATTGACAGAGTGGGGTCAGTCCGCTCTTCTCTGGGTGTGTTACTTTGACAGTGTGGGGTCAGTCTGCTCTTCCCTGGGTGTGTTACACTGACAGAGTGGGGTCAGTCTGCTCTTCCCTGGGTGTGTTACATTGACAGAGTGGGGTCAGTCTGTTCTTCCCTGGGTGTGTTACTTTGACAGAGTGGGGTCAGTCTGCTCTTCCCTGGGTGTGTTACTTTGACAGTGTGGGGTCAGTCTGCTCTTCCCTGGGTGTGTTACATTGACAGATTGGGGTCAATCTGCTGTTCCCTGGGTGTGTTACATTGACAGAGTGGGGTAAGTCGGCTCTCCCCTGGGTGTCTGACATTGACAGAGTGGGGTCAGTCTGTTCTTCCCTGGGTGTGTTACATTGACAAGATGGGGTCAGTCTGCTCTTCCCCGAGTGTGTTACATTGACAGAGTGGGGTCAGTCTGCTCTTCCCTGGGTGTGTTACATTGACAGGATGGGGTCAGTCTGCTCTTACCTGGGTGTGTTACATTGACAGAGTGGGGTTAGTCTGCTCTTCCCTGGGTATGTTACATTGACCGAGTGAGGTCAATCTTCTGTTCCCTGGGTGAGTTACATTGACAGAGAGTGGTCAGTCTGCTCTTCCCTGGCTGTGTTGCAATGACAGAGTGGGGTCAGACTGCTCTTCCTTGGGTGTGTTACATTGACAGAGTGGGGTCAGTCTGCTCTTCCCGCGGTGTGTTACATTGACAGAGTGAGGTCAGTCTGCTCTTCCCTGGGTGGTTTACATTGACCGAGTGCTGTCAGTCTGCTCTTCTCTAGATGTTATACATTGAAAGTGTGGGGTCAGTCTGCTCTTCCCTGGGTGTGTTACATTGACACAGTGGGATCAATCTTCCCCTCCCTGGGTGTGTTACATTGACCGAATGCGGTGAGTCTGCTCTTCCCTGGGTGCGTGACATTGACAGAGTGGGGTCAGTCTGCTCTTCCCTGGGTGTGTTACATTGACAGAGTGGGGTCAGTCTGCTCTTCCCTGGGTGTGTTACATTGACAGAGTGGGGTTAGTCTGCTCATCCCTGGGTATGTTACATTGACCGAGTGAGGTCAATCTTCTGTTCCCTGGGTGAGTTACATTGCCAGAGAGGGGTCAATCTGCTCTTCCCTGGCTGTGTTACAATAACAGAGTGGGGTCAGACTGCTCTTCCTTGGGTGTGTTACATTGACAGAGTGGGGTCAGTCTGCTCTTCCCGCGGTGTGTAACATTGACAGAGTGAGATCAGTCTGCTCTTCCCTGGGTGTGTTACATTTTCAGGGTTGGTTCAGTCTGCTCTCCCCTGGGTGTGATACATTGACAGAGTGGGGTCATTCTGCTCTTTCCTGGGTGAGTTACATGGAGGGAGAGGGGTCAGTCTGCTCTTCACTGGGTGGGTTACATTGACAGAGTGGGGTCAGTCCGCTCTTCTCTGGGTGTGTTACTTTGACAGTGTGGGGTCAGTCTGCTCTTCCCTGGGTGTGTTACACTGACAGAGTGGGGTCAGTCTGCTCTTCCCTGGGTGTGTTACATTGACAGAGTGGGGTCAGTCTGTTCTTCCCTGGGTGTGTTACTTTGACAGAGTGGGGTCAATCTGCTCTTCCCTGGGTGTGTTACTTTGACAGTGTGGGGTCAGTCTGCTCTTCCCTGGGTGTGTTACATTGACAGATTGGGGTCAATCTGCTCTTCCCTGGGTGTGTTACATTGACAGAGTGGGGTAAGTCTGCTCTCCCCTGGGTGTCTGACATTGACAGAGTGGGGTCAGTCTGTTCTTCCCTGGGTGTGTTACATTGACAAGATGGGGTCAGTCTGCTCTTCCCCGAGTGTGTTACATTGACAGAGTGGGGTCAGTCTGCTCTTACCTGGGTGTGTTACATTGACAGAGTGGGGTTAGTCTGCTCTTCCCTGGGTATGTTACATTGACCGAGTGAGGTCAATCTTCTGTTCCCTGGGTGAGTTACATTGACAGAGAGTGGTCAGTCTGCTCTTCCCTGGCTGTGTTGCAATGACAGAGTGGGGTCAGACTGCTCTTCCTTGGGTGTGTTACATTGACAGAGTGGGGTCAGTCTGCTCTTCCCGCGGTGTGTTACATTGACAGAGTGAGGTCAGTCTGCTCTTCCCTGGGTGAGTTACATTCACAGGGTGGAGTCAGTCTGCTCTCCCCTGGGTGTGATACATTGACAGAGTGGGGTCAGACTGCTATTCCCTGAGTATGTTACATTGACAGAGTGGGGTCAGTTTGCCCTTCCCTGGTTGTGTTACATTCACAGGGTGGGGTCAGTCTGCTCTTCCCTGGGTGTGTTACATTGACAGAGTGGGGTCAATCTGCTCTTCCCTGGGTGTGTTACATTGACAGAGTGGGGTCAGTCTGCTCTTCCCTGGGTGTGTTGCATTGACAGAGTGGGGTCAGTCTGCTCTTCCCTGGGTATGTTACATTGACAGAGTGGGGTCAGTCTGTTCTTCCCTGGGTGTGATACATTGACAGAACGGGGTCTGTCTGCTCTTCCCTGGGTGTGTTACATTGACAGAGTGGGGTCAGTCTGCTCTTCCCTGGGTGTGTTACATTGACAGATTGGGGTCAATCTGCTCTTCCCTGGGTGTGTTACATTGACAGAGTGGGGTAAGTCTGCTCTCCCCTGGGTGTCTGACATTGACAGAGTGGGGTCAGTCTGTTCTTCCCTGGGTGTGTTACATTGACAGAATGGGGTCAGTCTGCCCTTCCCTGGCTGTGTTACATTGACAGAGTGGGGTCAGTCTGCTCTTCCCTTGGTCTGTTACATTGAGAGTGTGGGGTGAATCTGCTCTACCCTGGGTGTGTTACATTGACAGAGAGGGGTCAGTCTGCTCTTCCCTGGGTGGTTTACATTGACCGAGTGCTGTCAGTCTGCTCTTCTCTAGATGTTATACATTGAAAGTGTGGGGTCAGTCTGCTCTTCCCTGGGTGTGTTACATTGACACAGTGGGATCAATCTTCCCCTCCCTGGGTGTGTTACATTGACCGAGTGCGGTGAGTCTGCTCTTCCCTGGGTGCGTGACATTGACAGAGTGGGGTCAGTCTGCTCTTCCCTGGGTGTGTTACATTGACAGAGTGGGGTCAGTCTGCTCTTCCCTGGGTGTGTTACATTGACAGAGTGGGGTTAGTCTGCTCATCCCTGGGTATGTTACATTGACCGAGTGAGGTCAATCTTCTGTTCCCTGGGGGAGTTACACTGACAGAGAGTGGTCAGTCTGCTCGTCCCTGGCTGTGTTACAATGACAGAGTGGGGTCAGACTGCTCTTCCTTGGGTGTGTTACATTGACAGAGTTGGGTCAGTCTACTCTTCCCGCGGTGTGTTACATTGACAGAGTGAGGTCAGTCTGCTCTTCCCTGGGTGAGTTACATTGACAGGGTGGGGTCAGTCTGCTCTCCCCTGGGTGTGATACATTGACAGAGTGGGGTCAGACTGCTATTCCCTGAGTATGTTACATTGACAGAGTGGGGTCAGTCTGCCCTTCCCTGGTTGTGTTACATTCACAGAGTGGGGTCAGTCTGCTCTTCCCTGGGTGTGTTACATTGACAGAGTGGGGACAGTCTGCTCTTCCCTGGGTGTGTTACATTGACAGAGTGAGGTCAGTCTGCTCTTCCCTGAGTGTGTTACATTGACAGAGTGAGGTCAGTCTGCTCTTCCCTGGCTGTGTTACAATGACAGAGTGGGGTCAGACTGCTCTTCCTTGGGTGTGTTACATTGACAGAGTGGGGTCAGTCTGCTCTTCCCGCGGTGTTTAACATTGACAGAGTGAGGTCAATCTGCTCTTCCCTGGGTGAGTTACATTGACAGGGTTGGTTCAGTCTGCTCTCCCCTGGGTGTGATACATTGAGAGAGTGGGGTCAGATTGCTATTCCCTGAGTATGTTACATTGACAGAGTGGGGTGTGTCTGCTCTTCCCTGGGTGTGTTACATTGACAGGGTGGGGTCAGTCTGCTCTTCCCTGGGTGTGTTACATTGACAGAGTGGGGTCAGTCTGCTCTTCCCTGGGTTTGTTGCATTGACAGAGTGGGGTCAGTCTGATCTTCCCTGGGTATGTTGCATTGACAGAGTGGGGTCAGTCTGCTCTTCCCTGGGCGGTTAACATTGACAGAGTGGGGTCAGTCTGTTCTTCCCTGGGTGTGTTACATTCACAGAGTGGGGTCAGTCTGCTCTTCCCTGGGTGTGTTACATTGACAGAATGGGGTCTGTCTGCTCTTCCCTGGGTGCGTTATATTGACAGGGTGGGGTCAGTCTGCTCTTCCCTGGGTGTGTTACATTGACAGAGTGGGGTCAGTCTGCTCTTCCCTGGGTGTGTTGCATTGACAGAGTGGGGTCAGTCTGCTCTTCCCTGGGTATGTTACATTGACAGAGTGGGGTCAGTCTGTTCTTCCCTGGGTGTGATACATTGACAGAACGGGGTGTGTCTGCTCTTCCCTGGGTGTGTTACATTGACAGAGTGGGGTCAGTCTGCTCTTCCCTGGGTGTGTTACATTGACAGATTGGGGTCAATCTGCTCTTCCCTGGGTGTGTTACATTGACAGAGTGGGGTAAGTCTGCTCTCCCCTGGGTGTCTGACATTGACAGAGTGGGGTCAGTCTGTTCTTCCCTGGGTGTGTTACATTGACAGAATGGGGTCAGTCTGCCCTTCCATGGCTGTGTTACATTGACAGAGTGGGGTCAGTCTGCTCTTCCCTTGGTCTGTTACATTGAGAGAGTGGGGTGAATCTGCTCTACCCTGGGTGTGTTACATTGACAGAGAGGGGTCAGTCTGCTCTTCCCTGGGTGGTTTACATTGACCGAGTGCTGTCAGTCTGCTCTTCTCTAGATGTTATACATTGAAAGTGTGGGGTCAGTCTGCTCTTCCCTGGGTGTGTTACATTGACACAGTGGGATCAATCTTCCCCTCCCTGGGTGTGTTACATTGACCGAGTGCGGTGAGTCTGCTCTTCCCTGGGTGCGTGACATTGACAGAGTGGGGTCAGTCTGCTCTTCCCTGGGTGTGTTACATTGACAGAGTGGGGTCAGTCTGCTCTTCCCTGGGTGTGTTACATTGACAGAGTGGGGTTAGTCTGCTCATCCCTGGGTATGTTACATTGACCGAGTGAGGTCAATCTTCTGTTCCCTGGGGGAGTTACACTGACAGAGAGTGGTCAGTCTGCTCGTCCCTGGCTGTGTTACAATGACAGAGTGGGGTCAGACTGCTCTTCCTTGGGTGTGTTACATTGACAGAGTTGGGTCAGTCTACTCTTCCCGCGGTGTGTTACATTGACAGAGTGAGGTCAGTCTGCTCTTCCCTGGGTGAGTTACATTGACAGGGTGGGGTCAGTCTGCTCTCCCCTGGGTGTGATACATTGACAGAGTGGGGTCAGACTGCTATTCCCTGAGTATGTTACATTGACAGAGTGGGGTCAGTCTGCCCTTCCCTGGTTGTGTTACATTCACAGAGTGGGGTCAGTCTGCTCTTCCCTGGGTGTGTTACATTGACAGAGTGGGGACAGTCTGCTCTTCCCTGGGTGTGTTACATTGACAGAGTGAGGTCAGTCTGCTCTTCCCTGAGTGTGTTACATTGACAGAGAGGGGTCAGTCTGCTCTTCCCTGGCTGTGTTACAATGACAGAGTGGGGTCAGACTGCTCTTCCTTGGGTGTGTTACATTGACAGAGTGGGGTCAGTCTGCTCTTCCCGCGGTGTTTAACATTGACAGAGTGAGGTCAATCTGCTCTTCCCTGGGTGAGTTACATTGACAGGGTTGGTTCAGTCTGCTCTCCCCTGGGTGTGATACATTGAGAGAGTGGGGTCAGATTGCTATTCCCTGAGTATGTTACATTGACAGAGTGGGGTGTGTCTGCTCTTCCCTGGGTGTGTTACATTGACAGGGTGGGGTCAGTCTGCTCTTCCCTGGGTGTGTTACATTGACAGAGTGGGGTCAGTCTGCTCTTCCCTGGGTGTGTTGCATTGACAGAGTGGGGTCAGTCTGATCTTCCCTGGGTATGTTGCATTGACAGAGTGGGGTCAGTCTGCTCTTCCCTGGGCGGTTAACATTGACAGAGTGGGGTCAGTCTGTTCTTCCCTGGGTGTGTTACATTCACAGAGTGGGGTCAGTCTGCTCTTCCCTGGGTGTGTTACATTGACAGAATGGGGTCTGTCTGCTCTTCCCTGGGTGCGTTATATTGACAGGGTGGGGTCAGTCTGCTCTTCCCCGGGTGTGTTACATTGATGGAGTGGGGTCAGTCTGCTCTTCCCTGGGTGTGTTACATTGAAAGAGTGGGGTCAGTCTGCTCTTCCCTGGGTGAGTTACACGGAGGGAGAGGGGTCAGTCTGCTCTTCCCTGGGTGTGTTACATTGACAGAGTGGGGTCAGTCTGCTCTTCCCTGGGTGTGTTACATTGACAGAGTGGGGAGAGTCTGCTCTTCCCTGGGTGTGTTACATTGACAGAGTGAGGTCAGTCTGCTCTTCCCTGGGTGCGTGACGTTGACAGAGTGGGGTCAGTCTGCTCTTCCCTGGGTGTGTTACATTGAAAGAATGGGGTTAGTCTGCTCTTCCCTGGGTATGTTACATTGATCGAGTGAGGTCAATCTTCTGTTCCCTGGGTGAGTTACATTGACAGAGAGGGGTCAATCTGCTCTTCCCTGGCTGTGTTACAATGACAGTGTGGGGTCAGTCTGCTCTTCCCTGGGTGTGTTACACTGACAGAGTGGGGTCAGTCTGCTCTTCCCTGGTGGTGTTACATTGACAGAGTGCGGTCAGTCTGTTCTTCCCTGGGTGTGTTACTTTGACAGAGTGGGGTCAGTCAGCTCTTCCCTGGGTGTGTTACATTGACAGAGTGAGGTCAGTCTGCTCTTTCCTGGGTGCGTGACATTGACAGAGTGGGGTCAGTCAGCTCTTCCCTGGGTGTGTTACATTGACAGGGTTGGTTCAGTCTGCTCTCCTCTGGGTGTGATACATTGACAGAGTGGGGTCATTCTGCTCTTCCCTGGGTGAGTTACATGGAGGGAGAAGGTCAGTCTGCTCTTCCCTGGGTGTGTTACATTGACAGAGTGGGGAGAGTCTGCTCTTCCCTGGGTGTGTTACATTGACAGAGTGAGGTCAGTCTGCTCTTTCCTGGGTGCGTGACATTGACAGAGTGGGGTCAGTCTGCTCTTCCCTGGGTGGGTTACATTGACACAGTGGGGTCAGACTGCTCTTCCCTGGGTGTGTTACATTGACAGTGTGGGGTCAGTCTGCTCTTCCCTGGGTGTGTTACACTGACAGAGTGGGGTCAGTCTGCTCTTCCCTGGTGGTGTTTCATTGACAGAGTGCGGTCAGTCTGTTCTTCCCTGGGTGTGTTACACTGACAGAGTGGGGTCAGTCAGCTCTTCCCTGGCTGTGTTACAATGACAGAGTGGGGTCAGTTTGCCCTTCCCTGGTTGTGTTACATTCACAGGGTGGGGTCAGTCTGCTCTTCCCTGGGTGTGTTACATTGACAGAGTGGGGTCAGTCTGTTCTTCCCTGGGTGTGTTACTTTGACAGAGTGGGGTCAGTCAGCTCTTCCCTGGCTGTGTTACAATGACAGAGTGGGGTCAGTTTGCCCTTCCCTGGTTGTGTTACATTCACAGGGTGGGGTCAGTCTGCTCTTCCCCGGGTGTGTTACATTGATGGAGTGGGGTCAGTCTGCTCTTCCCTGGGTGTGTTACATTGAAACAGTGGGGTCAGTCTGCTCTTACCTGGGTGAGTTACACGGAGGGAGAGGGGTCAGTCTGCTCTTCCCTGGGTGTGTTACATTGACAGAGAGGGGTCAGTCTGCTCTTCCCTGGGTGCGTTACATTGACAGAGTGGGGACAGTCTGCTCTTCCCTGGGTGTGTTACATTGACAGAGTGAGGTCAGTCTCCTCTTCCCTGAGTGTGTTACTTTGACAGAGTGGGAAGAGTCTGCTCTTCCCTGAGTGCGTTACTTTGACAGAGTGGGGTCAGTCTGCTCTTCCCTAGGTGAGTTACATTGAGATAGAGGGGTCACTCTGGTCTCCACTGGGTGTGTTACATTGACAGAGTTGGGTGAGTCTGCTCTTCCCTGGGTCTGTGATAATGACAGAGTGGGGTCAGTCTGCTCTTCCCTGGGTGCGTGACATTGACTGAGTGCGGTCTGTCTGCTCTTCCCTGGGTGGGTTACATTGACAGAATGGGGTCAGTCTGCTTTTCCCTGGGTGAGTCACATGGAGGGAGAGGGGTTAGTCTGCTCTTCACTGGGTGGGTTACATTGACAGAGTGGGGTCAGTCCGCTCTTCCATGGGTGTGTTACATTGACAGAGTGGGGTCAGTCTGCTCTTCCCTGGGTGTGTTACACTGACAGAGTGGGGTCAGTCTGCTCTTCCCTGGGTGTGTTACATTGACAGAGTGGGGTCAGTCTGCTCTTCCCTGGGTGGGTTACATTGTCAGAGTGGGGTCAGTCTGCTCTTCCCTGGGTGTGTTGCATTGACAGTGCAGGGTCAGTCTGCTCTTCCCTGGGTGTGTTACATTGACAGAGAGGGGTCAGTCTGCTCTTCCCTGGGTGGTTTACATTGACCGAGTGATGTCAGTCTGCTCTTCTCTGGATGTTATACATTGAAAGTGTGGGGTCAGTCTGCTCTTCCCTGGGTGTGTTACATTGACACAGTGGGATCAATCTTCCCTTCCCTGGGTGCGTGACATTGACAGAGTGGGGTCAGTTCGCTCTTCCCTGGGTGTGTTACATTGACAGAGTGGGGTCAGTCTGCTCTTCCCTGGGTGTGTTACATTGACAGAGTGGGGTTAGTCTGCTCTTCCCTGGGTATGTTACATTGACCGAGTGAGGTCAATCTTCTGTTCCCTGGGGGAGTTACATTGACAGAGAGTGGTCAGTCTGCTCTTCCCTGGCTGTGTTACAATGACAGAGTGGGGTCAGACTGTTCTTCCTTGGGTGTGTTACATTGACAGAGTGGGGTCAGTCTACTCTTCCCGCGGTGTGTTACATTGACAGAGTGAGGTCAGTCTGCTCTTCTCTGGGTGTGTTACTTTGACATTTTGGGGTCAGTCTGCTCTTCCCTGGGTGTGTTACATTGACAGAGTAGGGTCAGTCTGCTCTTCCATGGGTGTGTTACATTGACAGAGTGGGGTCAATCTGCTCTTCCCTGGGTGTGTTACATTGACAGATTGGTGTCAGTCTTCTCTTCCCTGAGTGTGTTACATTGACAGAGAGGGGTCAGTCTGCTCTTCCCTGGCTGTGTTACAATGACAGAGTGGGGTCAGACTGCTCTTCCTTGGGTGTGTTACATTGACAGAGTGGGGTCAGTCTGCTCTTCCCGCGGTGTTTAACATTGACAGAGTGAGGTCAGTCTGCTCTTCTCTGGGTGTGTTACTTTGACATTTTGGGGTCAGTCTGCTCTTCCCTGGGTGTGTTACATTGACAGAGTAGGGTCAGTCTGCTCTTCCATGGGTGTGTTACATTGACAGAGTGGGGACAGTCTGCTCTTCCCTGGGTGTGTTACATTGACAGAGTGAGGTCAGTCTGCTCTTCCCTGAGTGTGTTACATTGACAGAGAGGGGTCAGTCTGCTCTTCCCTGGCTGTGTTACAATGACAGAGTGGGGTCAGACTGCTCTTCCTTGGGTGTGTTACATTGACAGAGTGGGGTCAGTCTGCTCTTCCCGCGGTGTTTAACATTGACAGAGTGAGGTCAATCTGCTCTTCCCTGGGTGAGTTACATTGACAGGGTTGGTTCAGTCTGCTCTCCCCTGGGTGTGATACATTGAGAGAGTGGGGTCAGATTGCTATTCCCTGAGTATGTTACATTGACAGAGTGGGGTGTGTCTGCTCTTCCCTGGGTGTGTTACATTGACAGGGTGGGGTCAGTCTGCTCTTCCCTGGGTGTGTTACATTGACAGAGTGGGGTCAGTCTGCTCTTCCCTGGGTGTGTTGCATTGACAGAGTGGGGTCAGTCTGATCTTCCCTGGGTATGTTGCATTGACAGAGTGGGGTCAGTCTGCTCTTCCCTGGGCGGTTAACATTGACAGAGTGGGGTCAGTCTGTTCTTCCCTGGGTGTGTTACATTCACAGAGTGGGGTCAGTCTGCTCTTCCCTGGGTGTGTTACATTGACAGAATGGGGTCTGTCTGCTCTTCCCTGGGTGCGTTATATTGACAGGGTGGGGTCAGTCTGCTCTTCCCCGGGTGTGTTACATTGATGGAGTGGGGTCAGTCTGCTCTTCCCTGGGTGTGTTACATTGAAAGAGTGGGGTCAGTCTGCTCTTCCCTGGGTGAGTTACACGGAGGGAGAGGGGTCAGTCTGCTCTTCCCTGGGTGTGTTACATTGACAGAGTGGGGTCAGTCTGCTCTTCCCTGGGTGTGTTACATTGACAGAGTGGGGAGAGTCTGCTCTTCCCTGGGTGTGTTACATTGACAGAGTGAGGTCAGTCTGCTCTTCCCTGGGTGCGTGACGTTGACAGAGTGGGGTCAGTCTGCTCTTCCCTGGGTGTGTTACATTGAAAGAATGGGGTTAGTCTGCTCTTCCCTGGGTATGTTACATTGATCGAGTGAGGTCAATCTTCTGTTCCCTGGGTGAGTTACATTGACAGAGAGGGGTCAATCTGCTCTTCCCTGGCTGTGTTACAATGACAGTGTGGGGTCAGTCTGCTCTTCCCTGGGTGTGTTACACTGACAGAGTGGGGTCAGTCTGCTCTTCCCTGGTGGTGTTACATTGACAGAGTGCGGTCAGTCTGTTCTTCCCTGGGTGTGTTACTTTGACAGAGTGGGGTCAGTCAGCTCTTCCCTGGGTGTGTTACATTGACAGAGTGAGGTCAGTCTGCTCTTTCCTGGGTGCGTGACATTGACAGAGTGGGGTCAGTCAGCTCTTCCCTGGGTGTGTTACATTGACAGGGTTGGTTCAGTCTGCTCTCCTCTGGGTGTGATACATTGACAGAGTGGGGTCATTCTGCTCTTCCCTGGGTGAGTTACATGGAGGGAGAAGGTCAGTCTGCTCTTCCCTGGGTGTGTTACATTGACAGAGTGGGGAGAGTCTGCTCTTCCCTGGGTGTGTTACATTGACAGAGTGAGGTCAGTCTGCTCTTTCCTGGGTGCGTGACATTGACAGAGTGGGGTCAGTCTGCTCTTCCCTGGGTGGGTTACATTGACACAGTGGGGTCAGACTGCTCTTCCCTGGGTGTGTTACATTGACAGTGTGGGGTCAGTCTGCTCTTCCCTGGGTGTGTTACACTGACAGAGTGGGGTCAGTCTGCTCTTCCCTGGTGGTGTTACATTGACAGAGTGCGGTCAGTCTGTTCTTCCCTGGGTGTGTTACTTTGACAGAGTGGGGTCAGTCAGCTCTTCCCTGGCTGTGTTACAATGACAGAGTGGGGTCAGTTTGCCCTTCCCTGGTTGTGTTACATTCACAGGGTGGGGTCAGTCTGCTCTTCCCTGGGTGTGTTACATTGACAGAGTGGGGTCTGTCTGCTCTTCCCTGGGTGCGCTATATTGACAGGGTGGGGTCAGTCTGCTCTTCCCCGGGTGTGTTACATTGATGGAGTGGGGTCAGTCTGCTCTTCCCTGGGTGTGTTACATTGAAACAGTGGGGTCAGTCTGCTCTTACCTGGGTGAGTTACACGGAGGGAGAGGGGTCAGTCTGCTCTTCCCTGGGTGTGTTACATTGACAGAGAGGGGTCAGTCTGCTCTTCCCTGGGTGCGTTACATTGACAGAGTGGGGACAGTCTGCTCTTCCCTGGGTGTGTTACATTGACAGAGTGAGGTCAGTCTCCTCTTCCCTGAGTGTGTTACTTTGACAGAGTGGGAAGAGTCTGCTCTTCCCTGAGTGCGTTACTTTGACAGAGTGGGGTCAGTCTGCTCTTCCCTAGGTGAGTTACATTGAGATAGAGGGGTCACTCTGGTCTCCACTGGGTGTGTTACATTGACAGAGTTGGGTGAGTCTGCTCTTCCCTGGGTCTGTGATAATGACAGAGTGGGGTCAGTCTGCTCTTCCCTGGGTGCGTGACATTGACTGAGTGCGGTCTGTCTGCTCTTCCCTGGGTGGGTTACATTGACAGAATGGGGTCAGTCTGCTTTTCCCTGGGTGAGTCACATGGAGGGAGAGGGGTTAGTCTGCTCTTCACTGGGTGGGTTACATTGACAGAGTGGGGTCAGTCCGCTCTTCCATGGGTGTGTTACATTGACAGAGTGGGGTCAGTCTGCTCTTCCCTGGGTGTGTTACACTGACAGAGTGGGGTCAGTCTGCTCTTCCCTGGGTGTGTTACATTGACAGAGTGGGGTCAGTCTGCTCTTCCCTGGGTGGGTTACATTGTCAGAGTGGGGTCAGTCTGCTCTTCCCTGGGTGTGTTGCATTGACAGTGCAGGGTCAGTCTGCTCTTCCCTGGGTGTGTTACATTGACAGAGAGGGGTCAGTCTGCTCTTCCCTGGGTGGTTTACATTGACCGAGTGATGTCAGTCTGCTCTTCTCTGGATGTTATACATTGAAAGTGTGGGGTCAGTCTGCTCTTCCCTGGGTGTGTTACATTGACACAGTGGGATCAATCTTCCCTTCCCTGGGTGCGTGACATTGACAGAGTGGGGTCAGTTCGCTCTTCCCTGGGTGTGTTACATTGACAGAGTGGGGTCAGTCTGCTCTTCCCTGGGTGTGTTACATTGACAGAGTGGGGTTAGTCTGCTCTTCCCTGGGTATGTTACATTGACCGAGTGAGGTCAATCTTCTGTTCCCTGGGGGAGTTACATTGACAGAGAGTGGTCAGTCTGCTCTTCCCTGGCTGTGTTACAATGACAGAGTGGGGTCAGACTGTTCTTCCTTGGGTGTGTTACATTGACAGAGTGGGGTCAGTCTACTCTTCCCGCGGTGTGTTACATTGACAGAGTGAGGTCAGTCTGCTCTTCTCTGGGTGTGTTACTTTGACATTTTGGGGTCAGTCTGCTCTTCCCTGGGTGTGTTACATTGACAGAGTAGGGTCAGTCTGCTCTTCCATGGGTGTGTTACATTGACAGAGTGGGGTCAATCTGCTCTTCCCTGGGTGTGTTACATTGACAGATTGGTGTCAGTCTTCTCTTCCCTGGGTGTGTTGCATTGACAGAGTGGGGTCAGTCTGCTCTTCCCTGGGTGTGTTACATTGACAGAGTGGGTTCAGTCTGCCCTTCCCTGGTTGTGTTACATTGACAGAGTGGGGTCAGTCTGCTCTTCCCTGTGTGTGTTACATTGACAGAGTGGGGTCTGTCTGCTCTTCCCTGGGTGCGTTACATTGACAGGGTGTGGTCAGTCTGCTCTTCCCCGGGTGTGTTACATTGATGGAGTGGGGTCAGTCTGCTCTTCCCTGGGTGTGTTACATTGAAAGAGTGGGGTCAGTCTGCTCTTCCCTGGGTGAGTTACACGGAGGGAGAGGGGTCAGTCTGCTCTTCCCTGGGTGTGTTACATTGACAGAGTGGGGTCAGTCTGCTCTTCCCTGGGTGTGTTACATTGACAGAGTGGGGTCTGTCTGCTCTTCCCTGGGTGCGCTATATTGACAGGGTGGGGTCAGTCTGCTCTTCCCCGGGTGTGTTACATTGATGGAGTGGGGTCAGTCTGCTCTTCCCTGGGTGTGTTACATTGAAACAGTGGGGTCAGTCTGCTCTTACCTGGGTGAGTTACACGGAGGGAGAGGGGTCAGTCTGCTCTTCCCTGGGTGTGTTACATTGACAGAGAGGGGTCAGTCTGCTCTTCCCTGGGTGCGTTACATTGACAGAGTGGGGACAGTCTGCTCTTCCCTGGGTGTGTTACATTGACAGAGTGAGGTCAGTCTCCTCTTCCCTGAGTGTGTTACTTTGACAGAGTGGGAAGAGTCTGCTCTTCCCTGAGTGCGTTACTTTGACAGAGTGGGGTCAGTCTGCTCTTCCCTAGGTGAGTTACATTGAGATAGAGGGGTCACTCTGGTCTCCACTGGGTGTGTTACATTGACAGAGTTGGGTGAGTCTGCTCTTCCCTGGGTCTGTGATAATGACAGAGTGGGGTCAGTCTGCTCTTCCCTGGGTGCGTGACATTGACTGAGTGCGGTCTGTCTGCTCTTCCCTGGGTGGGTTACATTGACAGAATGGGGTCAGTCTGCTTTTCCCTGGGTGAGTCACATGGAGGGAGAGGGGTTAGTCTGCTCTTCACTGGGTGGGTTACATTGACAGAGTGGGGTCAGTCCGCTCTTCCATGGGTGTGTTACATTGACAGAGTGGGATCAGTCTGCTCTTCCCTGGGTGTGTTACACTGACAGAGTGGGGTCAGTCTGCTCTTCCCTGGGTGTGTTACATTGACAGAGTGGGGTCAGTCTGCTCTTCCCTGGGTGGGTTACATTGTCAGAGTGGGGTCAGTCTGCTCTTCCCTGGGTGTGTTGCATTGACAGTGCAGGGTCAGTCTTCTCTTCCCTGGGTGTGTTACATTGACAGAGAGGGGTCAGTCTGCTCTTCCCTGGGTGGTTTACATTGACCGAGTGATGTCAGTCTGCTCTTCTCTGGATGTTATACATTGAAAGTGTGGGGTCAGTCTGCTCTTCCCTGGGTGTGTTACATTGACACAGTGGGATCAATCTTCCCTTCCCTGGGTGCGTGACATTGACAGAGTGGGGTCAGTTCGCTCTTCCCTGGGTGTGTTACATTGACAGAGTGGGGTCAGTCTGCTCTTCCCTGGGTGTGTTACATTGACAGAGTGGGGTTAGTCTGCTCTTCCCTGGGTATGTTACATTGACCGAGTGAGGTCAATCTTCTGTTCCCTGGGGGAGTTACATTGACAGAGAGTGGTCAGTCTGCTCTTCCCTGGCTGTGTTACAATGACAGAGTGGGGTCAGACTGTTCTTCCTTGGGTGTGTTACATTGACAGAGTGGGGTCAGTCTACTCTTCCCGCGGTGTGTTACATTGACAGAGTGAGGTCAGTCTGCTCTTCTCTGGATGTGTTACTTTGACAGAGTGGGGTCAGTCTGCTCTTCCCTGGGTGTGTTACATTGACAGAGTGGGGTCAGTCTGCTCTTCCATGGGTGTGTTACATTGACAGAGTGGGGTCAATCTGCTCTTCCCTGGGTGTGTTACATTGACAGATTGGGGTCAGTCTTCTCTTCCCTGGGTGTGTTGCATTGACAGAGTGGGGTCAGTCTGCTCTTCCCTGGGTGTGTTACATTGACAGAGTGGATTCAGTCTGCCCTTCCCTGGTTGTGTTACATTGACAGAGTGGGGTCAGTCTGCTCTTCCCTGTGTGTGTTACATTGACAGAGTGGGGTCTGTCTGCTCTTCCCTGGGTGCGTTACATTGACAGGGTGTGGTCAGTCTGCTCTTCCCCGGGTGTGTTACATTGATGGAGTGGGGTCAGTCTGCTCTTCCCTGGGTGTGTTACATTGAAAGAGTGGGGTCAGTCTGCTCTTCCCTGGGTGAGTTACACGGAGGGAGAGGGGTCAGTCTGCTCTTCCCTGGGTGTGTTACATTGACAGAGTGGGGTCAGTCTGCTCTTCCCTGGGTGTGTTCCATTGACAGAGTGGGGAGAGTCAGCTCTTCCCTGGGTGTGTTACATTGACAGAGTGAGGTCAGTCTGCTCTTCCCTGGGTGCGTGACATTGACAGAGTGGGGTCAGTCTGCTCTTCCCTGGGTGTGTTACATTGAAAGAATGGGGTTCGTCTGCTCTTCCCTGGGTATGTTACATTGACCGAGTGAGGTCAATCTTCTGTTCCCTGGGTGAGTTACATTGCCAGAGAGGGGTCAATCTGCTCTTCCCTGGCTGTGTTACAATAACAGAGTGGGGTCAGACTGCTCTTCCTTGGGTGTGTTACATTGACAGAGTGGGGTCAGTCTGCTCTTCCCGCGGTGGTTAACATTGACAGAGTGAGATCAGTCTGCTCTTCCCTGGGTTTGTTACATTTTCAGGGTTGGTTCAGTCTGCTCTCCCCTGGGTGTGATACATTGACAGAGTGGGGTCATTCTGCTCTTCCCTGGGTGAGTTACATGGAGGGAGAGGGGTCAGTCTGCTCTTCACTGGGTGGGTTACATTGACAGAGTGGGGTCAGTCCGCTCTTCTCTGGGTGTGTTACTTTGACAGTGTGGGGTCAGTCTGCTCTTCCCTGGGTGTGTTACACTGACAGAGTGGGGTCAGTCTGCTCTTCCCTGGGTGTGTTACATTGACAGAGTGGGGTCAGTCTGTTCTTCCCTGGGTGTGTTACTTTGACAGAGTGGGGTCAGTCTGCTCTTCCCTGGGTGTGTTACTTTGACAGTGTGGGGTCAGTCTGCTCTTCCCTGGGTGTGTTACATTGACAGATAGGGGTCAATCTGCTCTTCCCTGGGTGTGTTACATTGACAGAGTGGGGTAAGTCTGCTCTCCCCTGGGTGTCTGACATTGACAGAGTGGGGTCAGTCTGTTCTTCCCTGGGTGTGTTACATTGACAAGATGGGGTCAGTCTGCTCTTCCCCGAGTGTGTTACATTGACAGAGTGGGGTCAGTCTGCTCTTCCCTGGGTGTGTTACATTGACAGGATGGGGTCAGTCTGCTCTTACCTGGGTGTGTTACATTGACAGAGTGGGGTTAGTCTGCTCTTCCCTGGGTATGTTACATTGACCGAGTGAGGTCAATCTTCTGTTCCCTGGGTGAGTTACATTGACAGAGAGTGGTCAGTCTGCTCTTCCCTGGCTGTGTTGCAATGACAGAGTGGGGTCAGACTGCTCTTCCTTGGGTGTGTTACATTGACAGAGTGGGGTCAGTCTGCTCTTCCCGCGGTGTGTTACATTGACAGAGTGAGGTCAGTCTGCTCTTCCCTGGGTGAGTTACATTCACAGGGTGGGGTCAGTCTGCTCTCCCCTGGGTGTGATACATTGACAGAGTGGGGTCAGACTGCTATTCCCTGAGTATGTTACATTGACAGAGTGGGGTCAGTTTGCCCTTCCCTGGTTGTGTTACATTCACAGGGCGGGGTCAGTCTGCTCTTCCCTGGGTGTGTTACATTGACAGAGTGGGGTCTGTCTGCTCTTCCCTGGGTGCGCTATATTGACAGGGTGGGGTCAGTCTGCTCTTCCCCGGGTTTGTTACATTGATGGAGTGGGGTCAGTCTGCTCTTCCCTGGGTGTGTTACATTGAAACAGTGGGGTCAGTCTGCTCTTACCTGGGTGAGTTACACGGAGGGAGAGGGGTCAGTCTGCTCTTCCCTGGGTGTGTTACATTGACAGAGTGGGGTCAGTCTGCTCTTCCCTGGGTGTGTTACATTGACAGAGTGGGGACAGTCTGCTCTTCCCTGGGTGTGTTACATTGACAGAGTGAGGTCAGTCTCCTCTTCCCTGAGTGTGTTACTTTGACAGAGTGGGAAGAGTCTGCTCTTCCCTGAGTGCGTTACTTTGACAGAGTGGGGTCAGTCTGCTCTTCCCTAGGTGAGTTACATTGAGATAGAGGGGTCACTCTGGTCTCCCCTGGGTGTGTTACATTGACAGAGTTGGGTGAGTCTGCTCTTCCCTGGGTCTGTGATAATGACAGTGTGGGGTCAGTCTGCTCTTCCCTGGGTGCGTGACATTGACTGAGTGCGGTCTGTCTGCTCTTCCCTGGGTGGGTTACATTGACAGAATGGGGTCAGTCTGCTTTTCCCTGGGTGAGTCACATGGAGGGAGAGGGGTTAGTCTGCTCTTCACTGGGTGGGTTACATTGACAGAGTGGGGTCAGTCCGCTCTTCCATGGGTGTGTTACATTGACAGAGTGGGGTCAGTCTGCTCTTCCCTGGGTGTGTTACACTGACAGAGTGGGGTCAGTCTGCTCTTCCCTGGGTGGGTTACATTGTCAGAGTGGGGTCAGTCTGCTCTTCCCTGGGTGTGTTGCATTGACAGTGTAGGGTCAGTCTGCTCTTCCCTGGGTGTGTTACATTGACAGAGGGGGGTCAGTCTGCTCTTCCCAGGGTCTGTGATATTGACAGTTGGGTCAGTCTGCTCTTCCCTGGGTGTGTTACATTGACAGTGTGGGGTCAGTCTGCTTTTCCCTGGGTGTGTTACATTGACAGGGTGGGGTCAGTCTATCTTCCCTGGGTGAGTTACATGGAGAGAGAGGGGTCAGTCTGCTCTCCCCTGGGTGTGTCGCATTGACAGAGTGGGGTCAGTCTGCTCTTCCCTGGGTGTGTTACATTGAAATAGTGGGGTCAGTCTGCTATTCCCTGCGTGAGTTACACGGATGGAGAGGGGTCAGTCTGGTCTTCCCTGGGTGTGTTACATTGACAGAGTGGGGACAGTCTGCTCTTCCCTGGGTGTGTTACATTGACAGAGTGAGGTCAGTCTGCTCTTCCCTGAGTGTGTTACATTGACAGAGAGGGGTCAGTCTGCTCTTCCCTGGCTGTGTTACAATGACAGAGTGGGGTCAGACTGCTCTTCCTTGGGTGTGTTACATTGACAGAGTGGGGTCAGTCTGCTCTTCCCGCGGTGTGTAACATTGACAGAGTGAGGTCAATCTGCTCTTCCCTGGGTTTGTTACATTGACAGGGTGGGGTCAGTCTGCTCTTCCGTGGGTGTGTTACATTGACAGAGTGGGGTCAGTCTGCTCTTCCCTGGGTGTGTTGCATTGACAGAGTGGGGTCAGTCTGATCTTCCCTGGGTATGTTGCATTGACAGAGTGGGGTCAGTCTGTTCTTCCCTGGGTGGGTAACATTGACAGAGTGGGGTCAGTCTGTTCTTCCCTGGGTGTGTTACTTTGACAGAGTGGGGTCAGTCTGCTCTTCCCTGAGAGTCTCACATTGACAGAGTGCGGTCAGTCTGCTCTTCCCTGAGTGTGTTACATTGAAAGAGTGGGGTCAGTCTGCTCTTCCCTGGGTGAGTTACACGGAGGGAGAGGGGTCAGTCTGCTCTTCCCTGGGTGTGTTACATTGACAGAGTGGGGTCAGTCTGCTCTTCCCTGGGTGTGTTACATTGACAGAGTGGGGAGAGTCTGCTCTTCCCTGGGTGTGTTACATTGACAGAGTGAGGTCAGTCTGCTCTTCCCTGGGTGCGTGACATTGACAGAGTGGGGTCAGTCTGCTCTTCCCTGGGTGTGTTACATTGAAAGAATGGGGTTAGTCTGCTCTTCCCTGGGTATGTTACATTGACCGAGTGAGGTCAATCTTCTGTTCCCTGGGTGAGTTACATTGCCAGAGAGGGGTCAATCTGCTCTTCCCTGGCTGTGTTACAATAACAGAGTGGGGTCAGACTGCTCTTCCTTGGGTGTGTTACATTGACAGAGTGGGGTCAGTCTGCTCTTCCCGCGGTGTGTAACATTGACAGAGTGAGATCAGTCTGCTCTTCCCTGGGTGTGTTACATTGACAGGGTTGGTTCAGTCTGCTCTCCCCTGGGTGTGATACATTGACAGAGTGGGGTCATTCTGCTCTTCCCTGGGTGAGTTACATGGAGGGAGAGGGGTCAGTCTGCTCTTCACTGGGTGGGTTACATTGACAGAGTGGGGTCAGTCCGCTCTTCTCTGGGTGTGTTACTTTGACAGTGTGGGGTCAGTCTGCTCTTCCCTGGGTGTGTTACACTGACAGAGTGGGGTCAGTCTGCTCTTCCCTGGGTGTGTTACATTGACAGAGTGGGGTCAGTCTGTTCTTCCCTGGGTGTGTTACTTTGACAGAGTGGGGTCAGTCTGCTCTTCCCTGGGTGTGTTACTTTGACAGTGTGGGGTCAGTCTGCTCTTCCCTGGGTGTGTTACATTGACAGATTGGGGTCAATCTGCTCTTCCCTGGGTGTGTTACATTGACAGAGTGGGGTAAGTCTGCTCTCCCCTGGGTGTCTGACATTGACAGTGTGGGGTCAGTCTGTTCTTCCCTGGGTGTGTTACATTGACAGGATGGGGTCAGTCTGCTCTTCCCCGAGTGTGTTACATTGACAGAGTGGGGTCAGTCTGCTCTTCCCAGGGTGTGTTACATTGACAGGATGGGGTCAGTCTGCTCTTCCCTGGGTGTGTTACATTGACAGAGTAGGGTTAGTCTGCTCTTCCCTGGGTATGTTACATTGACCGAGTGAGGTCAATCTTCTGTTCCCTGGGTGAGTTACATTGACCGAGAGGGGTCAGTCTGCTCTTCCCTGGCTGTGTGACAATGAAGAGTGGGGTCAGACTGCTCTTCCTTGGGTGTGTTACATTGACAGAGTGGGGTCAGTCTGCTCTTCCCGCGGTGTGTTACATTGACAGAGTGAGGTCAGTCTGCTCTTCCCTGGGTGAGTTACATTGACAGGGTGGGGTCAGTCTGCTCTCCCCTGGGTGTGATACATTGACAGAGTGGGGTCAGACTGCTATTCCCTGAGTATGTTACATTGACAGAGTGGGGTCAGTTTGCCCTTCCCTGGTTGTGTTACATTCACAGGGTGGGGTCAGTCTGCTCTTCCCTGGGTGTGTTACATTGACAGAGTGGGGTCTGTCTGCTCTTCCCTGGGTGCGCTATATTGACAGGGTGGGGTCAGTCTGCTCTTCCCCGGGTGTGTTACATTGATGGAGTGGGGTCAGTCTGCTCTTCCCTGGGTGTGTTACATTGAAACAGTGGGGTCAGTCTGCTCTTACCTGGGTGAGTTACACGGAGGGAGAGGGGTCAGTCTGCTCTTCCCTGGGTGTGTTACATTGACAGAGTGGGGTCAGTCTGCTCTTCCCTGGGTGTGTTACATTGACAGAGTGGGGACAGTCTGCTCTTCCCTGGGTGTGTTACATTGACAGAGTGAGGTCAGTCTCCTCTTCCCTGAGTGTGTTACTTTGACAGAGTGGGAAGAGTCTGCTCTGCCCTGAGTGCGTTACTTTGACAGAGTGGGGTCAGTCTGCTCTTCCCTGGGTGTGTTACATTGACAGAGTGGGGACAGTCTGCTCTTCCCTGGGTGTGTTACATTGACAGAGTGGGGTCAGTCTGCTCTTCCCTGGGTGTGTTACATTGACAGAGTGGGGTCAGTCTGCTCTTCCCGCGGTGTGTAACATTGACAGAGTGAGGTCAGTCTGCTCTTCCCTGGGTGAGTTACATTGACTGGGTTGGTTCAGTCTGCTCTCCCCTGGGTGTGATACATTGACAGAGTGGGGTCAGACTGCTATTCCCTGAGTATGTTACATTGACAGAGTGGGGTGTGTCTGCTCTTCCCTGGGTGTGTTACATTGACAGGGTGGGGTCAGTCTGCTCTTCCCTGGGTGTGTTACATTGACAGAGTGGGGTCAGTCTGATCTTCCCTGGGTATGTTGCATTGACAGAGTGGGGTCAGTCCGCTCTTCCCTGGGTGTGTTACATTGACAGAGTGGGGTCAGTCTGCTCTTCCCTGGGTGTGTTGCACTGACAGAATGGGGTCAGTCTGCTCTTCCCTGGGTGTGTTACATTGACAGAGTGGCGTCAGTCTGCTCTTCCCTGGGTGGGTTACATTGTCAGAGTGGGGTCAGTCTGCTCTCCCCGAGGTGTGTTGCATTGACAGTGTAGGGTCAGTCTGCTTTTCCCTGAGTGTGTTACATTGACAGAGGGGGGTCAGTCTGCTCTTCCCAAGGTCTGTGATATTGACAGATTGGGGTCAGTCTGCTCTTCCCTGGGTGTGTTACATTGACAGAGTGGGGTCAGTCTGCTTTTCCCTTGGTGTGTTACATTGAGAGGGTGGGGTCAGTCTATCTTCCCTGGGTGAGTTACATGGAGAGAGAGGTGTCAGTCTGCTCTCCCCTGGGTGTGTTGCATTGACAGAGTGGGGTCAGTCTGCTCTTCCCTGGGTGTGTTACATTGACAGAGTGGGGTCAGTCTGCTCTTCCCTGGTTGAGTTACACGGAGGGAGAGGGGTCAGTCTGCTCTTCCCTGGGTGTGTTACATTGACAGAGTGGGGTCAGTCTGCTCTTCCCTGGGTGTGTTACATTGACAGAGTGGGGACAGTCTGCTCTTCCCTGGGTGTGTTACATTGACAGAGTGAGGTCAGTCTGCTCTTCCCTGGGTGCGTGACATTGACAGAGTGGGGTCAGTCTGCTCTTCCCTGGGTGTGTTACATTGAAAGAATGGGGTTAGACTGCTCTTCCCTGGGTATGTTACATTGACCGAGTGAGGTCAATCTTCTGTTCCCTGGGTGAGTTACATTGACAGAGAGGGGTCAATCTGCTCTTCCATGGCTGTGTTACAATGACAAAGTGGGGTCAGACTGCTCTTCCTTGGGTGTGTTACATTGACAGAGTGGGGTCAGTCTGCTCTTCCCTGGGTGGGTTACATTGACAGAATGGGGTCAGTCTGTTTTTCCCTGGGTGTGTTACTTTGACAGAGTGGGGTCAGTCTGCTCTTCCCTGAGAGTCTCACATTGACAGAGTGCGGTCAGTCTGCTCTTCCCTGAGAGTGTCACATTGACAGAGTGGGGTCAGTCTGCTGTTCACTGAGAGTGTCACATTGACAGATTGGGGTCAGTCTGCTCTTCCCTGGGTGTGTTACATTGACAGAGTGCGGTCAGTCTGCTCTTCCCTGGGTGAGTTACATGGAGGGAGAGGGGTCAGTCTGCTCTTCACTGGGTGGGTTACATTGACAGAGTGGGAACAGTCCGCTCTTCTCTGGGTGTGTTACTTTGACAGTGTGGGGTCAGTCTGCTCTTCCCTGGGTGTGTTACACTGACAGAGTGGGGTCTGTCTGCTCTTCCCTGGGTGTGTTACATTGAAAGAGTGGGGTCAGTCTGCTATTCCCTGGGTGAGTTACACGGAGGGAGACGGGTCAGTCTGCTCTTCCCTGGGTGTGTTACATTGACAGAGTGGAGTCAGTCTGCTCTTCCCTGGGTGTGTTACATTGACAGAGTGGGGACAGTCTGCTCTTCCCTGGGTGTGTTACATTGACAGAGTGAGGTCAGTCTGCTCTTCCCTGAGTGTGTTACATTGACAGAGAGGGGTCAGTCTGCTCTTCCCTGGCTGTTTTACAATGACAGAGTGGGATCAGACTGCTCTTCCTTGGGTGTGTTACATTGACAGAGTGGGGTCAGTCTGCTCTTCCCGCGGTGTGTAACATTGACAGAGTGAGGTCAGTCTGCTCTTCCCTGGGTGAGTTACATTGACTGGGTTGGTTCAGTCTGCTCTCCCCTGGGTGTGATACATTGACAGAGTGGGGTCAGACTGCTATTCCCTGAGTATGTTACATTGACAGAGTGGGGTGTGTCTGCTCTTCCCTGGGTGTGTTACATTGACAGGGTGGGGTCAGTCTGCTCTTCCCTGGGTGTGTTACATTGACAGAGTGGGGTCAGTCTGCTCTTCCCTGGGTGTGTTGCATTGACAGAGTGGGGTCAGTCCGCTCTTCCCTGGGTGTGTTACATTGACAGAGTGGGGTCAGTCTGCTCTTCCCTGGGTGTGTTACACTGACAGAGTGGGGTCAGTCTGCTCTTCCCTGGGTGTGTTACATTGACAGAGTGGGGTCAGTCTGCTCTTCCCTGGGTGGGTTACATTGTCAGAGTGGGGTCAGTCTGCTCTCCCCGAGGTGTGTTGCATTGACAGTGTAGGGTCAGTCTGCTTTTCCCTGGGTGTGTTACATTGACAGAGGGGGGTCAGTCTGCTCTTCCCAGGGTCTGTGATATTGACAGAGTGGGGTCAGTCTGCTCTTCCCTGGGTGTGTTACATTGACAGAGTGGGGTCAGTCTGCTTTTCCCTGGGTGTGTTACATTCACAGGGTGGGATCAGTCTATCTTCCCTGGGTGAGTTACATGGAGAGAGAGGTGTCAGTCTGCTCTCCCCTGGGTGTGTTGCATTGACAGAGTGTGGTCAGTCTCCTCTTCCCTGGGTGTGTTACATTGAAAGAGTGGGGTCAGTCTGCTATTCCCTGGGTGAGTTACACGGAGGGAGAGGGGTCAGTCTGGTCTTCCCTGGGTGTGTTACATTGACAGAGTGGGGTCAGTCTGCTCTTCCCTGGGTGTGTTACATTGACAGAGTGGGGACAGTCTGCTCTTCCCTGGGTGTGTTACATTGACAGAGTGAGGTCAGTCTGCTCTTCACTGAGTGTGTTACATTGACAGAGAGGGGTCAGTCTGCTCTTCCCTGGCTGTGTTACAATGACAGAGTGGGGTCAGACTGCTCTTCCTTGGGTGTGTTACATTGACAGAGTGGGATCAGTCTGATCTTCCCGCGGTGTGTAACATTGACAGAGTGAGGTCAGTCTGCTCTTCCCTGGGTGAGTTACATTGACAGAGTTGTTTCAGTCTGCTCTCCCCTGGGTGTGATACATTGACAGAGTGGGGTCAGACTGCTATTCCCTGAGTATGTTACATTGACAGAGTGGGGTGTGTCTGCTCTTCCCTGGGTGTGTTACATTGACAGGGTGCGGTCAGTCTGCTCTTCCCTGGGTGTGTTACATTGACAGAGTGGGGTCAGTCTGCTCTTCCCTGGGTGTGTTGCATTGACAGAGTGGGGTCAGTCTGATCTTCCCTGGGTATGTTGCATTGACAGAGTGGGGTCAGTCTGCTCTTCCCTGGGTGGGTTACATTGACAGAGTGGGGTCAGTCTGTTCTTCCCTGGGTGTGTTACTTTGACAGAGTGGGATCAGTCTGCTCTTCCCTGGGAGTCTCACATTGACAGAGTGCGGTCAATCTGCTCTTCGCTGAGAGTGTCACATTGACAGAGTGGGGTCAGTCCGCTCTTCACTGAGAGTGTCACATTGACAGATTGGGGTCAGTCTGCTCTTCCCTGGGTGTGTGACATTGACAGAGTGCGGTCAGTCTGCTCTTCCCTGGGTGAGTTACATGGAGGGAGAGGGGTCAGTCTGCTCTTCACTGGGTGGGTTACATTGACAGAGTGGAGTCAGTCCGCTCTTCTCTGGGTGTGTTATATTGGCAGAGTGGGGTCAGTCTGCGCTTCTCCGGGTTTGTTACTTTGACAGAGTGGGGTCAGTCTGCTCTTCCCTGGGTGTGTTACATTGACAGAGTGGGGTCAGTCTGCTCTTCCCTGGGTGTGTTGCATTGACAGAGTGGGGTCAGTCTGCTCTTCCCTGGGTGTGTTACATTGACAGAGTGGGGTCAGTCTGTTCTTCCCTGGGTGTGTTACATTGACAGAGTGGGGTCTGTCTGCTCTTCCCTGGGTGCGTTATATTGACAGGGTGGTGTCAGTCTGCTCTTCCCCGGGTGTGTTACATTGATGGAGTCGGGTCATCTGCTCTTCCCTGGGTGTGTTACATTGAAAGAGTGGGGTCAGTCTGCTCTTCCCTGGGTGAGTTACACGGAGGGAGAGGGGTCAGTCTGCTCTTCCCTGTGTGAGTTACACGGAGGGAGAGGGGTCAGTCTGCTCTTCCCTGGGTGTGTTACATTGACAGAGTTGGGTCAGTCTGCTCTTGCCTGGGTGTGTTACATTGACAGAGTGGGGACAGTCTGCTCTTCCCTGGGTGTGTTACATTGACAGAGTGAGGTCAGTCTGGTCTTCCCTGAGTGTGTTACTTTGACAGAGTGGGAAGAGTCTGCCCTTCCCTGAGTGTGTTACTTTGACAGAGTGGGGTCAGTCTGTTCTTCCCTAGGTCAGTTACATTGAGAGAGAGGGGTCACTCTGGTCTCCCCTGGATGTGTTACATTGACAGAGTTGGGTGAGTCTGCTCTTCCCTGGGTCTGTGATAATGACAGAGTGGGGTCAGTCTGCTCTTCCCTGAGTGGGTTACATTGACTGAGTGCGGTCAGTCTGCTCTTCCCTGGGTGGGTTACATTGACAGAATGGGGTCAGTCTGCTTTTCCCTGGGTGAGTTACATGGAGGGAGAGGGGTCAGTCTGCTCTTCACTGGGTGGGTTACATTGACAGAGTGGGGTCAGTCCGCTCTTCCCTGTGTGTGTTACATTGACAGAGTGGGGTCAGTCTGCTCTTCCCTGGGTGTGTTACACTGATAGAGTGGGGTCAGTCTGCTCTTCCCTGGGTGTGTTACATTGACAGAGTGGGGTCAGTCTGCTCTTCCCTGGTTGGGTTACATTGTCAGAGTGGGGTCAGTCTGCTCTTCCCTGGGTGTGTTGCATTGACAGTGTAGGGTCAGTCTGCTCTTCCCTGGGTGTGTTACATTGACAGAGTTGGGTGAGTCTGCTCTTCCCTGGGTCTGTGATAATGACAGAGTGGGGTCAGTCTGCTCTTCCCTGGGTGGGTTACATTGACAGAATGGGGTCAGTCTGCTTTTCCCTGGGTGAGTCACATGGAGGGAGAGGGGTTAGTCTGCTCTTCACTGGGTGGGTTACATTGACAGAGTGGGGTCAGTCCGCTCTTCCCTGGGTGTGTTACATTGACAGAGTGGGGTCAGTCTGCTCTTCCCTGGGTGTGTTACACTGACAGAGTGGGGTCAGTCTGCTCTTCCCTGGGTGTGTTACATTGACAGAGTGGGGTCAGTCTGCTCTTCCCTGGGTTGGTTACATTGTCAGAGTGGGGTCAGTCTGCTCTTCCGTGGGTGTGTTGCATTGACAGTGTAGGGTCAGTCTGCTCTTCCCTGGGTGTGTTACATTGACAGAGGGGGGTCAGTCTGCTCTTCCCAGGGTCTGTGATATTGACAGTTGGGTCAGTCTGCTCTTCCCTGGGTGTGTTACATTGACAGTGTGGGGTCAGTCTGCTTTTCCCTGGATGTGTTACATTGACAGGGTGGGGTCAGTCTATCTTCCCTGGGTGAGTTACATGGAGAGAGAGGTGTCAGTCTGCTCTCCCCTGGGTGTGTTGCATTGACAGAGTGGGGTCAGTCTGCTCTTCCCTGGGTGTGTTACATTGAAAGAGTGGGGTCAGTCTGCTATTCCCTGGGTGAGTTACACGGAGGGAGAGGGGTCAGTCTGGTCTTCCCTGGGTGTGTTACATTGACAGAGTGGGGACAGTCTGCTCTTCCCTGGGTGTGTTACATTGACAGAGTGAGGTCAGTCTGCTCTTCCCTGAGTGTGTTACATTGACAGAGAGGGGTCAGTCTGCTCTTCCCTGGCTGTGTTACAATGACAGAGTGGGGTCAGACTGCTCTTCCTTGGGTGTGTTACATTGACAGAGTGGGGTCAGTCTGCTCTTCCCGCGGTGTGTAACATTGACAGAGTGAGGTCAGTCTGCTCTTCCCTGGGTGCGTGACATTGACAGAGTGGGGTCAGTCTGCTCTTCCCTGGGTGTGTTACATTGAAAGAATGGGGTTAGTCTGCTCTTCCCTGGGTATGTTACATTGACCGAGTGAGGTCAATCTTCTGTTCCCTGGGTGAGTTACATTGCCAGAGAGGGGTCAATCTGCTCTTCCCTGGCTGTGTTACAATAACAGAGTGGGGTCAGACTGCTCTTCCTTGGGTGTGTTACATTGACAGAGTGGGGTCAGTCTGCTCTTCCCGCGGTGTGTAACATTGACAGAGTGAGATCAGTCTGCTCTTCCCTGGGTGTGTTACATTGACAGGGTTGGTTCAGTCTGCTCTCCCCTGGGTGTGATACATTGACAGAGTGGGGTCATTCTGCTCTTCCCTGGGTGAGTTACATGGAGGGAGAGGGGTCAGTCTGCTCTTCACTGGGTGGGTTACATTGACAGAGTGGGGTCAGTCCGCTCTTCTCTGGGTGTGTTACTTTGACAGTGTGGGGTCAGTCTGCTCTTCCCTGGGTGTGTTACACTGACAGAGTGGGGTCAGTCTGCTCTTCCCTGGGTGTGTTACATTGACAGAGTGGGGTCAGTCTGTTCTTCCCTGGGTGTGTTACTTTGACAGAGTGGGGTCAGTCTGCTCTTCCCTGGGTGTGTTACTTTGACAGTGTGGGGTCAGTCTGCTCTTCCCTGGGTGTGTTACATTGACAGATTGGGGTCAATCTGCTCTTCCCTGGGTGTGTTACATTGACAGAGTGGGGTAAGTCTGCTCTCCCCTGGGTGTCTGACATTGACAGTGTGGGGTCAGTCTGTTCTTCCCTGGGTGTGTTACATTGACAGGATGGGGTCAGTCTGCTCTTCCCCGAGTGTGTTACATTGACTGAGTGGGGTCAGTCTGCTCTTCCCAGGGTGTGTTACATTGACAGGATGGGGTCAGTCTGCTCTTCCCTGGGTGTGTTACATTGACAGAGTAGGGTTAGTCTGCTCTTCCCTGGGTATGTTACATTGACCGAGTGAGGTCAATCTTCTGTTCCCTGGGTGAGTTACATTGACAGAGAGGGGTCAGTCTGCTCTTCCCTGGCTGTGTGACAATGAAGAGTGGGGTCAGACTGCTCTTCCTTGGGTGTGTTACATTGACAGAGTGGGGTCAGTCTGCTCTTCCCGCGGTGTGTTACATTGACAGAGTGAGGTCAGTCTGCTCTTCCCTGGGTGAGTTACATTGACAGGGTGGGGTCAGTCTGCTCTCCCCTGGGTGTGATACATTGACAGAGTGGGGTCAGACTGCTATTCCCTGAGTATGTTACATTGACAGAGTGGGGTCAGTTTGCCCTTCCCTGGTTGTGTTACATTCACAGGGTGGGGTCAGTCTGCTCTTCCCTGGGTGTGTTACATTGACAGAGTGGGGTCTGTCTGCTCTTCCCTGGGTGCGCTATATTGACAGGGTGGGGTCAGTCTGCTCTTCCCCGGGTGTGTTACATTGATGGAGTGGGGTCAGTCTGCTCTTCCCTGGGTGTGTTACATTGAAACAGTGGGGTCAGTCTGCTCTTACCTGGGTGAGTTACACGGAGGGAGAGGGGTCAGTCTGCTCTTCCCTGGGTGTGTTACATTGACAGAGTGGGGTCAGTCTGCTCTTCCCTGGGTGTGTTACATTGACAGAGTGGGGACAGTCTGCTCTTCCCTGGGTGTGTTACATTGACAGAGTGAGGTCAGTCTCCTCTTCCCTGAGTGTGTTACTTTGACAGAGTGGGAAGAGTCTGCTCTGCCCTGAGTGCGTTACTTTGACAGAGTGGGGTCAGTCTGCTCTTCCGTAGGTGAGTTACATTGAGATAGAGGGGTCACTCTGGTCTCCCCTGGGTGTGTTACATTGACAGAGTTGGGTGAGACTGCTCTTCCCTGGGTCTGTGATAATGACAGAGTGGGGTCAGTCTGCTCTTCCCTAGGTGAGTTACATTGAGATAGAGGGGTCACTCTGGTCTCCCCTGGGTGTGTTACATTGACAGAGTTGGGTGAGTCTGCTCTTCCCTGGGTCTGTGATAATGACAGAGTGGGGTCAGTCTGCTCTTCCCTGGGTGGGTTACATTGACAGAATGGGGTCAGTCTGCTTTTCCCTGGGTGAGTCACATGGAGGGAGAGGGGTTAGTCTGCTCTTCACTGGGTGGGTTACATTGACAGAGTGGGGTCAGTCCGCTCTTCCCTGGGTGTGTTACATTGACAGAGTGGGGTCAGTCTGCTCTTCCCTGGGTGTGTTACACTGACAGAGTGGGGTCAGTCTGCTCTTCCCTGGGTGTGTTACATTGACAGAGTGGGGTCAGTCTGCTCTTCCCTGGGTTGGTTACATTGTCAGAGTGGGGTCAGTCTGCTCTTCCGTGGGTGTGTTGCATTGACAGTGTAGGGTCAGTCTGCTCTTCCCTGGGTGTGTTACATTGACAGAGGGGGGTCAGTCTGCTCTTCCCAGGGTCTGTGATATTGACAGTTGGGTCAGTCTGCTCTTCCCTGGGTGTGTTACATTGACAGTGTGGGGTCAGTCTGCTTTTCCCTGGATGTGTTACATTGACAGGGTGGGGTCAGTCTATCTTCCCTGGGTGAGTTACATGGAGAGAGAGGTGTCAGTCTGCTCTCCCCTGGGTGTGTTGCATTGACAGAGTGGGGTCAGTCTGCTCTTCCCTGGGTGTGTTACATTGAAAGAGTGGGGTCAGTCTGCTATTCCCTGGGTGAGTTACACGGAGGGAGAGGGGTCAGTCTGGTCTTCCCTGGGTGTGTTACATTGACAGAGTGGGGACAGTCTGCTCTTCCCTGGGTGTGTTACATTGACAGAGTGAGGTCAGTCTGCTCTTCCCTGAGTGTGTTACATTGACAGAGAGGGGTCAGTCTGCTCTTCCCTGGCTGTGTTACAATGACAGAGTGGGGTCAGACTGCTCTTCCTTGGGTGTGTTACATTGACAGAGTGGGGTCAGTCTGCTCTTCCCGCGGTGTGTAACATTGACAGAGTGAGGTCAATCTGCTCTTCCCTGGGTGAGTTACATTGACAGGGTTGTTTCAGTCTGCTCTCCCCTGGGTGTGATACATTGAAAGTGTGGGGTCAGACTGCTATTCCCTGAGTATGTTACATTGACAGAGTGGGGAGTGTCTGCTCTTCCCTGGGTGTGTTACATTGACAGGGTGGGGTCAGTCTGCTCTTCCGTGGGTGTGTTACATTGACAGAGTGGGGTCAGTCTGCTCTTCCCTGGGTGTGTTGCATTGACAGAGTGGGGTCAGTCTGATCTTCCCTGGGTATGTTGCATTGACAGAGTGGGGTCAGTCTGTTCTTCCCTGGGTGGGTAACATTGACAGAGTGGGGTCAGTCTGTTCTTCCCTGGGTGTGTTACTTTGACAGAGTGGGGTCAGTCTGCTCTTCCCTGAGAGTCTCACATTGACAGAGTGCGGTCAGTCTGCTCTTCACTGAGAGTGTCACATTGACAGATTGGGGTCAGTCTGCTCTTCCCTGGGTGTGTGACATTGACAGAGTGCGGTCAGTCTGCTCTTCCCTGGGTGAGTTACATTGACAGAGTGGGGTCAGTCTGCTCTTCACTGGGTGGGTTACATTGACAGAGTGCGGTCAGTCCGCTCTTCTCTGGGTGTGTTTCATTGAAAGAGTGGGGTCAGTCTGCTCTTCTCTGGGTGTGTTACTTTGACAGAGTGGGGTCAGTTTGCCCTTCCCTGGTTGTGTTACATTCACAGGGTGGGGTCAGTCTGCTCTTCCCTGGGTGTGTTACATTGACAGAGTGGGGTCTGTCTGCTCTTCCCTGGGTGCGTTATATTGACAGGGTGGGGTCAGTCTGCTCTTCCCCGGGTGTGTTACATTGATGGAGTGGGGTCAGTCTGCTCTTCCCTGGGTGTGTTTCATTGAAACAGTGGGGTCAGTCTGCTCTTCCCTGGGTGAGTTACACGGAGGGAGAGGGGTCAGTCTGCTCTTCCCTGGGTGTGTTACATTGACAGAGTGGGGTCAGTCTGCTCTTCCCTGGGTGTGTTACATTGACAGAGTGGGGACAGTCTGCTCTTCCCTGGGTGTGTTACATTGACAGAGTGAGGTCAGTCTCCTCTTCCCTGAGTGTGTTACTTTGACAGAGTGGGAAGAGTCTGCTCTTCCCTGAGCGCGTTACATTGACAGAGTGGGGTCAGTCTGCTCTTCCCTAGGTGAGTTACATTGAGATAGAGGGGTCACTCTGGTCTCCCCTGGGTGTGTTACATTGACAGAGTTGGGTGAGTCTGCTCTTCCCTGGGTCTGTGATAATGACAGAGTGGGGTCAGTCTGCTCTTCCCTGGGTGCGTGACATTGACTGAGTGCGGTCTGTCTGCTCTTCCCTGGGTGGGTTACATTGACAGAATGGGGTCAGTCTGCTTTTCCCTGGATGAGTCACATGGAGGGAGAGGGGTTAGTCTGCTCTTCACTGGGTGGGTTACATTGACAGAGTGGGGTCAGTCCGCTCTTCCATGGGTGTGTTACATTGACAGAGTGGGGTCAGTCTGCTCTTCCCTGGGTGTGTTACACTGACAGAGTGGGGTCAGTCTGCTCTTCCCTGGGTGTGTTACATTGACAGAGTGGGGTCAGTCTGCTCTTCCCTGGGTGGGTTACATTGTCAAAGTGGGGTCAGTCTGCTCTTCCCTGGGTGTGTTGCATTGACAGTGTAGGGTCAGTCTGCTCTTCCCTGGGTGTGTTACATTGACAGAGGGGGGTCAGTCTGCTCTTCCCAGGGTCTGTGATATTGACAGAGTGGGGTCAGTGTGCTCTTCCCGCGGTGTGTAACATCGACAGAGTGAGGTCAATCTGCTCTTCCCTGGGTGAGTTACATTGACAGGGTTGGTTCAGTCTGCTCTCCCCTGGGTGTGATACATTGATAGTGTGGGGTCAGACTGCTATTCCCTGAGTATGTTACATTGACAGAGTGGGGTCATTCTGCTCTTCCCTGGGTGAGTTACATGGAGGGAGAGGGGTCAGTCTGCTCTTCACTGGGTGGGTTACATTGACAGAGTGGGGTCAGTCCGCTCTTCTCTGGGTGTGTTACTTTGACAGTGTGGGGTCAGTCTGCTCTTCCCTGGGTGTGTTACACTGACAGAGTGGGGTCAGTCTGCTCTTCCCTGGGTGTGTTACATTGACAGAGTGGGGTCAGTCTGTTCTTCCCTGGGTGTGTTACTTTGACAGAGTGGGGTCAGTCTGCTCTTCCCTGGGTGTGTTACTTTGACAGTGTGGGGTCAGTCTGCTCTTCCCTGGGTGTGTTACATTGACAGATTGGGGTCAATCTGCTCTTCCCTGGGTGTGTTACATTGACAGAGTGGGGTAAGTCTGCTCTCCCCTGGGTGTCTGACATTGACAGAGTGGGGTCAGTCTGTTCTTCCCTGGGTGTGTTACATTGACAGGATGGGGTCAGTCTGCTCTTCCCCGAGTGTGTTACATTGACAGAGTGGGGTCAGTCTGCTCTTCCCTGGGTGTGTTACATTGACAGGATGGGGTCAGTCTGCTCTTCCCTGGGTGTGTTACATTGACAGAGTGGGGTTAGTCTGCTCTTCCCTGGGTATGTTACATTGACCGAGTGAGGTCAATCTTCTGTTCCCTGGGTGAGTTACATTGACAGAGAGGGGTCAGTCTGCTCTTCCCTGGCTGTGTTACAATGACAGAGTGGGGTCAGACTGCTCTTCCTTGGGTGTGTTACATTGACAGAGTGGGGTCAGTCTGCTCTTCCCGCGGTGTGTTACATTGACAGAGTGAGTTCAGTCTGCTCTTCCCTGGGTGAGTTACATTGAAAGGGTGGGGTCAGTCTGCTCTCCCCTGGGTGTGATACATTGACAGAGTGGGGTCAGACTGGTATTCCCTGAGTATGTTACATTGACAGAGTGGGGTCAGTTTGCCCTTCCCTGGTTGTGTTACATTCACAGGGTGGGGTCAGTCTGCTCTTCCCTGGGTGTGTTACATTGACAGAGTGGGGTCTGTCTGCTCTTCCCTGGGTGCGCTATATTGACAGGGTGGGGTCAGTCTGCTCTTCCCCGGGTGTGTTACATTGATGGAGTGGGGTCAGTCTGCTCTTCCCTGGGTGTGTTACATTGAAACAGTGGGGTCAGTCTGCTCTTACCTGGGTGAGTTACACGGAGGGAGAGGGGTCAGTCTGCTCTTTCCTGGGTGTGTGCATTGACAGAGTGGGGTCAGTCTGCTCTTCCCTTGGTGTGTTACATTGACAGAGTGGGGACAGTCTGCTCTTCCCTGGGTGTGTTACATTGACAGAGTGAGGTCAGTCTCCTCTTCCCTGAGTGTGTTACTTTGACAGAGTGGGAAGAGTCTGCTCTGCCCTGAGTGCGTTACTTTGACAGAGTGGGGTCAGTCTGCTCTTCCGTAGGTGAGTTACATAGAGATAGAGGGGTCACTCTGGTCTCCCCTGGGTGTGTTACATTGACAGAGTTGGGTGAGTCTGCTCTTCCCTGGGTCTGTGATAATGACAGAGTGGGGTCAGTCTGCTCTTCCCTGGGTGCGTGACATTGACTGAGTGCGGTGTGTCTGCTCTTCCCTGGGTGGGTTACATTGACAGAATGGGGTCAGTCTGCTTTTCCCTGGGTGAGTCACATGGAGGGAGAGGGGTTAGTCTGCTCTTCACTGGGTGGGTTACATTGACAGAGTGGGGTCAGTCCGCTCTTCCCTGGGTGTGTTACATTGACAGAGTGGGGTCAGTCTGCTCTTCCCTGGGTGTGTTACACTGACAGAGTGGGGTCAGTCTGCTCTTCCCTGGGTGTGTTACATTGACAGAGTGGGGTCAGTCTGCTCTTCCCTGTGTGGGTTACATTGTCAGAGTGGGGTCAGTCTGCTCTTCCCTGGGTGTGTTGCATTGACAGTGTAGGGTCAGTCTGCTCTTCCCTGGGTGTGTTACATTGACAGAGGGGGGTCAGTCTGCTCTTCCCAGGGTCTGTGATATTGACAGTTGGGTCAGTCTGCTCTTCCCTGGGTGTGTTACATTGACAGTGTGGGGTCAGTCTGCTTTTCCCTGGGTGTGTTACATTGACAGGGTGGGGTCAGTCTATCTTCCCTGGGTGAGTTACATGGAGAGAGAGGGGTCAGTCTGCTCTCCCCTGGGTGTGTTGCATTGACAGAGTGGGGTCAGTCTGCTCTTCCCTGGGTGTGTTACATTGAAATAGTGGGGTCAGTCTGCTATTCCCTGGGTGAGTTACACGGAGGGAGAGGGGTCAGTCTGGTCTTCCCTGGGTGTGTTACATTGACAGAGTGGGGACAGTCTGCTCTTCCCTGGGTGTGTTACATTGACAGAGTGAGGTCAGTCTGCTCTTCCCTGAGTGTGTTACATTGACAGAGAGGGGTCAGTCTGCTCTTCCCTGGCTGTGTTACAATGACAGAGTGGGGTCAGACTGCTCTTCCTTGATTGTGTAACATTGACAGAGTGGGGTCAGTCTGCTCTTCCCGCGGTGTGTAACATTGACAGAGTGAGGTCAATCTGCTCTTCCCTGGGTGAGTTACATTGACAGGGTTGGTTCAGTCTGCTCTCCCCTGGGTGTGATACATTGAAAGTGTGGGGTCAGACTGCTATTCCCTGAGTATGTTACATTGACAGAGTGGGGTGTGTCTGCTCTTCCCTGGGTGTGTTACATTGACAGGGTGGGGTCAGTCTGCTCTTCCCTGGGTGTGTTACATTGACAGAGTGGGGTCAGTCTGCTCTTCCCTGGGTGTGTTGCATTGACAAAGTGGGGTCAGTCTGATCTTCCCTGGGTATGTTGCATTGACAGAGTGGGGTCAGTCTGTTCTTCCCTGGGTGGGTAACATTGACAGAGTGGGGTCAGTCTGTTCATCCCTGGGTGTGTTACTTTGACAGAGTGGGGTCAGTCTGCTCTTCCCTGAGAGTCTCACATTGACAGAGTGCGGTCAGTCTGCTCTTCACTGAGAGTGTCACATTGACAGATTGGGGTCAGTCTGCTCTTCCCTGGGTGTGTGACATTGACAGAGTGCGGTCAGTCTGCTCTTCCCTGGGTGGGTTACATTGACAGAATGGGGTCAGTCTGCTTTTCCCTGGGTGAGTCACATGGAGGGAGAGGGGTTAGTCTGCTCTTCACTGGGTGTGTTACATTGACAGAGTGGGGTCAGTCTGCTCTTCCCTGGGTGTGTTACTTTGACAGTGTGGGGTCAGTCTGCTCTTCCCTGGGTGTGTTACACTGACAGAGTGGGGTCAGTCTGCTCTTCCCTGGGTGTGTTACATTGACAGAGTGGGGTCAGTCTGTTCTTCCCTGGGTGTGTTACTTTGACAGAGTGGGGTCAGTCTGCTCTTCCCTGGGTGTGTTACTTTGACAGTGTGGGGTCAGTCTGCTCTTCCCTGGGTGTGTTACATTGACAGATTGGGGTTAATCTGCTCTTCCCTGGGTGTGTTACATTGACAGAGTGGGGTAAGTCTGCTCTCCCCTGGGTGTCTGACATTGACAGAGTGGGGTCAGTCTGTTCTTCCCTGGGTGTGTTACATTGACAGGATGGGGTCAGTCTGCTCTTCCCCGAGTGTGTTACATTGACAGAGTGGGGTCAGTCTGCTCTTCCCTGGGTGTGTTACATTGACAGGATGGGGTCAGTCTGCTCTTCCCTGGGTGTGTTACATTGACAGAGTGGGGTTAGTCTGCTCTTCCCTGGGTATGTTACATTGACCGAGTGAGGTCAATCTTCTGTTCCCTGGGTGAGTTACATTGACAGAGAGGGGTCAGTCTGCTCTTCCCTGGCTGTGTTACAATGACAGAGTGGGGTCAGACTGCTCTTCCTTGGGTGTGTTACATTGACAGAGTGGGGTCAGTCTGCTCTTCCCGCGGTGTGTTACATTGACAGAGTGAGTTCAGTCTGCTCTTCCCTGGGTGAGTTACATTGAAAGGGTGGGGTCAGTCTGCTCTCCCCTGGGTGTGATACATTGACAGAGTGGGGTCAGACTGGTATTCCCTGAGTATGTTACATTGACAGAGTGGGGTCAGTTTGCCCTTCCCTGGTTGTGTTACATTCACAGGGTGGGGTCAGTCTGCTCTTCCCTGGGTGTGTTACATTGACAGAGTGGGGTCTGTCTGCTCTTCCCTGGGTGCGCTATATTGACAGGGTGGGGTCAGTCTGCTCCTCCCCGGGTGTGTTACATTGATATAGTGGGGTCAGTCCGCTCTTCCCTGGGTGTGTTACATTGAAACAGTGGGGTCAGTCTGCTCTTACCTGGGTGAGTTACACGGAGGGAGAGGGGTCAGTCTGCTCTTTCCTGGGTGTGTGCATTGACAGAGTGGGGTCAGTCTGCTCTTCCCTTGGTGTGTTACATTGACAGAGTGGGGACAGTCTGCTCTTCCCTGGGTGTGTTACATTGACAGAGTGAGGTCAGTCTCCTCTTCCCTGAGTGTGTTACTTTGACAGAGTGGGAAGAGTCTGCTCTGCCCTGAGTGCGTTACTTTGACAGAGTGGGGTCAGTCTGCTCTTCCGTAGGTGAGTTACATAGAGATAGAGGGGTCACTCTGGTCTCCCCTGGGTGTGTTACATTGACAGAGTTGGGTGAGTCTGCTCTTCCCTGGGTCTGTGATAATGACAGAGTGGGGTCAGTCTGCTCTTCCCTGGGTGCGTGACATTGACTGAGTGCGGTGTGTCTGCTCTTCCCTGGGTGGGTTACATTGACAGAATGGGGTCAGTCTGCTTTTCCCTGGGTGAGTCACATGGAGGGAGAGGGGTTAGTCTGCTCTTCACTGGGTGGGTTACATTGACAGAGTGGGGTCAGTCCGCTCTTCCCTGGGTGTGTTACATTGACAGAGTGGGGTCAGTCTGCTCTTCCCTGGGTGTGTTACACTGACAGAGTGGGGTCAGTCTGCTCTTCCCTGGGTGTGTTACATTGACAGAGTGGGGTCAGTCTGCTCTTCCCTGTGTGGGTTACATTGTCAGAGTGGGGTCAGTCTGCTCTTCCCTGGGTGTGTTGCATTGACAGTGTAGGGTCAGTCTGCTCTTCCCTGGGTGTGTTACATTGACAGAGGGGGGTCAGTCTGCTCTTCCCAGGGTCTGTGATATTGACAGTTGGGTCAGTCTGCTCTTCCCTGGGTGTGTTACATTGACAGTGTGGGGTCAGTCTGCTTTTCCCTGGGTGTGTTACATTGACAGGGTGGGGTCAGTCTATCTTCCCTGGGTGAGTTACATGGAGAGAGAGGGGTCAGTCTGCTCTCCCCTGGGTGTGTTGCATTGACAGAGTGGGGTCAGTCTGCTCTTCCCTGGGTGTGTTACATTGAAATAGTGGGGTCAGTCTGCTATTCCCTGGGTGAGTTACACGGAGGGAGAGGGGTCAGTCTGGTCTTCCCTGGGTGTGTTACATTGACAGAGTGGGGACAGTCTGCTCTTCCCTGGGTGTGTTACATTGACAGAGTGAGGTCAGTCTGCTCTTCCCTGAGTGTGTTACATTGACAGAGAGGGGTCAGTCTGCTCTTCCCTGGCTGTGTTACAATGACAGAGTGGGGTCAGACTGCTCTTCCTTGATTGTGTAACATTGACAGAGTGGGGTCAGTCTGCTCTTCCCGCGGTGTGTAACATTGACAGAGTGAGGTCAATCTGCTCTTCCCTGGGTGAGTTACATTGACAGGGTTGGTTCAGTCTGCTCTCCCCTGGGTGTGATACATTGAAAGTGTGGGGTCAGACTGCTATTCCCTGAGTATGTTACATTGACAGAGTGGGGTGTGTCTGCTCTCCCCTGGGTGTGTTACATTGACAGGGTGGGGTCAGTCTGCTCTTCCCTGGGTGTGTTACATTGACAGAGTGGGGTCAGTCTGCTCTTCCCTGGGTGTGTTGCATTGACAAAGTGGGGTCAGTCTGATCTTCCCTGGGTATGTTGCATTGACAGAGTGGGGTCAGTCTGTTCTTCCCTGGGTGGGTAACATTGACAGAGTGGGGTCAGTCTGTTCTTCCCTGGGTGTGTTACTTTGACAGAGTGGGGTCAGTCTGCTCTTCCCTGAGAGTCTCACATTGACAGAGTGCGGTCAGTCTGCTCTTCACTGAGAGTGTCACATTGACAGATTGGGGTCAGTCTGCTCTTCCCTGGGTGTGTGACATTGACAGAGTGCGGTCAGTCTGCTCTTCCCTGGGTGGGTTACATTGACAGAATGGGGTCAGTCTGCTTTTCCCTGGGTGAGTCACATGGAGGGAGAGGGGTTAGTCTGCTCTTCACTGGGTGGGTTACATTGACAGAGTGGGGTCAGTCCGCTCTTCCCTGGGTCTGATACATTGAAAGTGTGGGGTCAGACTGCTATTCCCTGAGTATGTTACATTGACAGAGTGGGGTGTGTCTGCTCTTCCCTGGGTGCGCTATATTGACAGGGTGGGGTCAGTCTGCTCTTCCCCGGGTGTGTTACATTGATGGAGTGGGGTCAGTCTGCTCTTCCCTGGGTGTGTTACATTGAAACAGTGGGGTCAGTCTGCTCTTACCTGGGTGAGTTACACGGAGGGAGAGGGGTCAGTCTGCTCTTCCCTGGGTGTGTTACATTGACAGAGTGGGGTCAGTCTGCTCTTCCCTGGGTGTGTTACATTGACAGAGTGGGGACAGTCTGCTCTTCCCTGGGTGTGTTACATTGACAGAGTGAGGTCAGTCTCCTCTTCCCTGAGTGTGTTACTTTGACAGAGTGGGAAGAGTCTGCTCTGCCCTGAGTGCGTTACTTTGACAGAGTGGGGTCAGTCTGCTCTTCCGTAGGTGAGTTACATTGAGATAGAGGGGTCACTCTGGTCTCCCCTGGGTGTGTTACATTGACAGAGTTGGGTGAGTCTGCTCTTCCCTGGGTCTGTGATAATGACAGAGTGGGGTCAGTCTGCTCTTCCCTGGGTGCGTGACATTGACTGAGTGCGGTCTGTCTGCTCTTCCCTGGGTGGGTTACATTGACAGAATGGGGTCAGTCTGCTTTTCCCTGGGTGAGTCACATGGAGGGAGAGGGGTTAGTCTGCTCTTCACTGGGTGGGTTACATTGACAGAGTGGGGTCAGTCCGCTCTTCCCTGGGTGTGTTACATTGACAGAGTGGGGTCAGTCTGCTCTTCCCTGGGTGTGTTACACTGACAGAGTGGGGTCAGTCTGCTCTTCCCTGGGTGTGTTACATTGACAGAGTGGGGTCAGTCTGCTCTTCCCTGGGTGGGTTACATTGTCAGAGTGGGGTCAGTCTGCTCTTCCCTGGGTGTATTGCATTGACAGGGTAGGGTCAGTCTGCTCTTCCCTGGGTGTGTTACATTGACAGAGGGGGGTCAGTCTGCTCTTCCCAGGGTCTGTGATATTGACAGTTTGGTCAGTCTGCTCTTCCCTGGGTGTGTTACATTGACAGTGTGGGGTCAGTCTGCTTTTCCCTGGGTGTGTTACATTGACAGGGTGGGGTCAGTCTATCTTCCCTGGGTGAGTTACATGGAGAGAGAGGGGTCAGTCTGCTCTCCCCTGGGTGTGTTGCATTGACAGAGTGGGGTCAGTCTGCTCTTCCCTGGGTGAATTACATTGAAATAGTGGGGTCAGTCTGCTATTCCCTGGGTGAGTTACACGGAGGGAGAGGGGTCAGTCTGGTCTTCCCTGGGTGTGTTACATTGACAGAGTGGGGACAGTCTGCTCTTCCCTGGGTGTGTTACATTGACAGAGTGAGGTCAGTCTGCTCTTCCCTGAGTGTGTTACATTGACAGAGAGGGGTCAGTCTGCTCTTCCCTGGCTGTGTTACAATGACAGAGTGGGGTCAGACTGCTCTTCCTTGGGTGTGTAACATTGACAGAGTGGGGTCAGTCTGCTCTTCCCGCGGTGTGTAACATTGACAGAGTGAGGTCAATCTGCTCTTCCCTGGGTGAGTTACATTGACAGGGTTGGTTCAGTCTGCTCTCCCCTGGGTGTGATACATTGAAAGTGTGGGGTCAGACTGCTATTCCCTGAGTATGTTACATTGACAGAGTGGGGTGTTTCTGCTCTTCCCTGGGTGTTACATTGACAGGGTGGGGTCAGTCTGCTCTTCCCTGGGTGTGTTACATTGACAGAGTGGGGTCAGTCTGCTCTTCCCTGGGTGTGTTGCATTGACAGAGTGGGGTCAGTCTGATCTTCCCTGGGTATGTTGCATTGACAGAGTGGGGTCAGTCTGTTCTTCCCTGGGTGGGTAACATTGACAGAGTGGGGTCAGTCTGTTCTTCCCTGGGTGTGTTACTTTGACAGAGTGGGGTCAGTCTGCTCTTCCCTGAGAGTCTCACATTGACAGAGTGCGGTCAGTCTGCTCTTCACTGAGAGTGTCACATTGACAGATTGGGGTCAGTCTGCTCTTCCCTGGGTGTGTGACATTGACAGAGTGCGGTCAGTCTGCTCTTCCCTGGGTGAGTTACATTGACAGAGTGTGGTCAGTCTGCTCTTCACTGGGTGGGTTACATTGACAGAGTGCAGTCAGTCCGCTCTTCTCTGGGTGTGTTTCATTGAAAGAGTGGGGTCCGTCTGCTCTTCTCTGGGTTTGTTACTTTGACAGAGTGGGGTCAGTTTGCCCTTCCCTGGTTGTGTTACATTCACAGGGTGGGGTCAGTCTGCTCTTCCCTGGGTGTGTTACATTGACAGAGTGGGGTCTGTCTGCTCTTCCCTGGGTGCGTTATATTGACAGGGTGGGGTCAGTCTGCCCTTCCCCGGGTGTGTTACATTGATGGAGTGGGGTCAGTCTGCTCTTCCCTGGGTGTGTTTCATTTAAACAGTGGGGTCAGTCTGCTCTTCCCTGGTTGAGTTACACGGAGGGAGAGGGGTCAGTCTGCTCTTCCCTGGGTGTGTTACATTGACAGAGTGGGGTCAGTCTGCTCTTCCCTGGGTGTGTTACATTGACAGAGTGGGGACAGTCTGCTCTTCCCTGGGTGTGCTACATTGACAGAGTGAGGTCAGTCTCCTCTTCCCTGAGTGTGTTACTTTGACAGAGTGGGAAGAGTCTGCTCTTCCCTGAGTGCGTTACTTTGACAGAGTGGTGTCAGTCTGCTCTTCCCTAGGTGAGTTACATTGAGATAGAGGGGTCACTCTGGTCTCCCCTGGGTGTGTTACATTGACAGAGTTGGGTGAGTCTGCTCTTCCCTGGGTCTGTGATAATGACAGAGTGGGGTCAGTCTGCTCTTCCCTGGGTGCGTGACATTGACTGAGTGCGGTCTGTCTGCTCTTCCCTGGGTGGGTTACATTGACAGAATGGGGTCAGTCTGCTTTTCCCTGGGTGAGTCACATGGAGGGAGAGGGGTTAGTCTGCTCTTCACTGGGTGTGTTACATTGACAGAGTGGGGTCAGTCCGCTCTTCCATGGGTGTGTTACATTGACAGAGTGGGGTCAGTCTGCTCTTCCCTGGGTGTGTTACACTGACAGAGTGGGGTCAGTCTGCTCTTCCCTGGGTGTGTTACATTGACAGAGTGGGTTCAGTCTGCTCTTCCCTGGGTGGGTTACATTGTCAGAGTGGGGTCAGTCTGCTCTTCCCTGGGTGTGTTGCATTGACAGTGTAGGGTCAGTCTGCTCTTCCCTGGATGTGTTACATTGACAGAGGGGGGTCAGTCTGCTCTTCCCAGGGTCTGTGATATTGACAGAGTGGGGTCAGTCTGCTCTTCCCTGGGTGTGTTACATTGACAGTGTGGGGTCAGTCTGCTTTTCCCTGGGTGTTTTACATTGACAGGGTGGGGTCAGTCTATCTTCCCTGGGTGAGTTACATGGAGAGAGAGGGGTCAGTCTGCTCTCCCCTGGGTGTGTTGCATTGACAGAGTAGGGTCAGTCTGCTCTTCCCTGGGTGTGTTACATTGAAAGAGTGGGGTCAGTCTGCTATTCCCTGGGTGAGTTACACGGAGGGAGAGGGGTCAGTCTGGTCTTCCCTGGGTGTGTTACATTGACAGAGTGAGGTCAGTCTGCTCTTCCCTGGCTGTGTTACAATGACAGAGTGGGGTCAGACTGCTCTTCCTTGGGTGCGTTACATTGACAGAGTGGGGTCAGTCTGCTCTTCCCGCGGTGTGTAACATTGACAGAGCGAGGTCAATCTGCTCTTCCCTGGGTGAGTTACATTGACAGGGTTGGTTCAGTCTGCTCTCCCCTGGGTGTGATACATTGAGAGTGTGGTGTCAGACTGCTATTCCCTGAGTATGTTACATTGACAGAGTGGGGTGTGTGTGCTCTTCCCTGGGTGTGTTACATTGACAGGGTGGGGCCAGTCTGCTCTTCCCTGGGTGTGTTACATTGACAGAGTGGGGTCAGTCTGCTCTTCCCTGGGTGTGTTGCATTGACAGAGTGGGGTCAGTCTGATCTTCCCTGGGTATGTTGCATTGACAGAGTGGGGTCAGTCTGTTCTTCCCTGGGTGGGTAACATTGACAGAGTGGGGTCAGTCTGTTCTTCCCTGGGTGTGTTACTTTGACAGAGTGGGGTCAGTCTGCTCTTCCCTGAGAGTCTCACATTGACAGAGTGCGGTCAGTCTGCTCTTCCCTGAGAGTGTCACATTGACAGAGTGGGGTCAGTCTGCTCTTCACTGAGAGTGTCACATTGACAGATTGGGGTCAGTCTGCTCTTCCCTGGGTGTGTGACATTGACAGAGTGCGGTCAGTCTGCTCTTCCCTGGGTGAGTTACATTGACAGAGTGGGGTCAGTCTGCTCTTCACTGGGTGGGTTACATTGACAGAGTGCGGTCAGTCCGCTCTTCTCTGGGTGTGTTTCATTGAAAGAGTGGGGTCAGTCTGCTCTTCTCTGGGTGTGTTACTTTGACAGAGTGGGGTCAGTCTGCTCTTCCCTGGGTGTGTTACACTGACAGAGTGGGGTCAGTCTGCTCTTCCCTGGGTGTGTTACATTGACAGAGTGGGGTCAATCTGCTCTTCCCTGTGTGTGTTACATTGACAGAGTGGGGTCAGTCTGCTCTTCCCTGGGTGTGTTGCATTGACAGAGTGGGGTCAGTCTGCTCTTCCCTGCGTGTGTTACATTGACAGAGTGGGGTCAGTCTGTTCTTCCCTGGGTGTGTTACATTGACTGAACGGGGTCTGTCTGCTCTTCCCTGGGTGTGTTACATTGACAGAGTGGAATCAGTCTGCTCTTCCCTGGGTGTGTTACATTGACAGATTGGGGTCAATCTGCTCTTCCCTGGGTGTGTTACATTGACAGAGTGGGGTAAGTCTGCTCTCCCCTGGGTGTCTGACATTGACAGAGTGGGGTCAGTCTGCTCTTCCCTGGGTGTGTTGCATTGACAGAGTGGGGTCAGTCTGCTCTTCCCTGCGTGTGTTACAATGACAGAGTGGTGTCAGACTGCTCTTCCTTCGGTGTGTTACATTGACAGAGTGGGGTCAGTCTACTCTTCCCGCGGTGTGTTACATTGACAGAGTGAGGTCAGTCTGCTCTTCCCTGGGTGAGTTACATTGACAGGGTGGGGTCAGTCTGCTGTCCCCTGGGTGTGATACATTGACAGAGTGGGGTCAGACTGCTATTCCCTGAGTATGTTACATTGATGGAGTGGGGTCAGTCTGCTCTTCCCTGGGTGTGTTACATTGAAAGAGTGGGGTCAGTCTGCTCTTCCCTGGGTGTGTTACATTGACAGAGTGGGGTCAGTCTGCTCTTCCCTGGGTGTGTTACATTGACAGAGTGGGGTCAGTCTGCTCTTCCCTGGGTGTGTTGCATTGACAGAGTGGGGTCAGTCTGATCTTCCCTGCGTATGTTGCATTGACAGAGTGGGGTCAGTCTGCTCTTCCCTGGGTGTGTTACATTGACAGAGTGGGGTCAGTCTGTTCTTCCCTGGGTGTGTTACTTTGACAGAGTGGGGTCAGTCTGCTCTTCCCTGAGAGTCTCACATTGACAGAGTGCGGTCAGTCTGCTCTTCCCTGAGAGTCTCACATTGACAGAGTGGGGTCATTCTGCTCTTCACTGAGAGTGTCACATTGACAGTTCGGGGTCAGTCTGCTCTTCCCTGGGTGTGTGACATTGACAGAGTGCGGTCAGTCTGCTCTTCCCTGGGTGAGTTACATGGAGGGAGAGGGGTCAGTCTGCTCTTCACTGGGTGGGTTACATTGACAGAGTGGGGTCAGTCCGCTCTTCTCTGGGTGTGTTACATTGACAGAGTGGGGTCAGTCTGCTCTTCTCTGGGTGTGTTACTTGGACAGAGTGGTGTCAGTCTGCTCTTCCCTGGGTGTGTTACACTGACAGAGTGGGGTCAGTCTACTCTTCCCTGGGTGTGTTACATTGACAGAACGGGGTCAGTCTGTTCTTCCCTGGGTTGGTTACATTGACAGAACGGGGTCTGTCTGCTCTTCCCTGGGTGTGTTACATTGACAGAGTGGGGTCAGTCTGCTCTTCCCTGGGTGTGTTACATTGACAGAGTGGGGTCAATCTGCTCTTCCCTGGGTGTGTTACATTGACAGAGTGGGGTAAGTCTGCTCTCCCCTGGGTGGCTTACATTGACAGAGTGGGGTCAGTCTGTTCTTCCCTGGATGTGTTACATTGACAGAATGGGGTCAGTCAGCTCTTCCCTGGGTGTGTTACATTGACAGAGTGGGGTCAGTCTGCTCTTCCCTGGGTCTGTTACATTGACAGAGTGGGGTAAATCTGCTCTTCCCTGGGTGTGTTACATTGACAGAGAGGGGTCAGTCTGCTCTTCCCTGGGTGGGTTACATTGACCGAGTGCGGTCAGTCTGCTCTTCTCTGGATGTGTTACATTGAAAGTGTGGGGACAGTCTGCTCTTCCATGGGTGTGTTACATTGACACAGTGGGGTAAGTCTGCTCTTCCCTGTGTGTGTTACATTGACAGAGTGAGGTCAGTCTGCTCTTCCCTGAGTGTGTTACTTTGACAGAGTGGGAAGAGTCTGCTCTTCCCTGAGTGTGTTACTTTGACAGAGTGGGGTCAGTCTGTTCTTCCCTGGGTGCGTGACATTGACAGAGTGGGGTCAGTCTGCTCTTCCCTGGTTGTGTTACATTGACAGAGTGGGGTCAGTCTGCTCTTCCCTGGGTGTGTTACATTGACAGAGTGGGGTTAGTCTGCTCTTCCCTGGGTATTTTACATTGACCGAGTGAGGTCAATCTTCTGTTCCCTGGGTGAGTTACATTGACAGAGAGGGGTCAGTCTGCTCTTCCCTGGCTGTGTTACAATGACAGAGTGGGGTCAGACTGCTCTTCCTTGGGTGTGTTACATTGACAGAGTGGGGTCAGTCTGCTCTTCCCTGGGTGTGTTACATTGACAGAGTGGGGTCAGTCTGCTCTTCCCTGGGTGTGTTACATTGACAGAGTGGGGTCAGTCTGCTCTTCCCTGGGTGTGTTGCATTGACAGAGTGGGGTCAGTCTGATCTTCCCTGCGTATGTTGCATTGACAGAGTGGGGTCAGTCTGCTCTTCCCTGGGTGTGTTACATTGACAGAGTGGGGTCAGTCTGTTCTTCCCTGGGTGTGTTACTTTGACAGAGTGGGGTCAGTCTGCTCTTCCCTGAGAGTCTCACATTGACAGAGTGCGGTCAGTCTGCTCTTCCCTGAGAGTCTCACATTGACAGAGTGGGGTCAGTCTGATCTTCACTGAGAGTGTCACATTGACAGATTGGGGTCAGTCTGCTCTTCCCTGGGTGTGTGACATTGACAGAGTGCGGTCAGTCTGCTCTTCCCTGGGTGAGTTACATGGAGGGAGAGGGGTCAGTCTGCTCTTCACTGGGTGGGTTACATTGACAGAGTGGGGTCAGTCCGCTCTTCTCCGGGTGTGTTACATTGACAGAGTGGGGTCAGTCTGCTCTTCTCTGGGTGTGTTACATTGACAGAACGGGGTTAGTCTGTTCTTCCCTGGGTGTGTTACATTGACAGAGTGGGGTCAGTCTGCTCTTCCCTGGGTGTGTTACATTGACAGAGTGGGGTCAATCTGCTCTTCCCTGGGTTTGTTACATTGACAGAGTGGGGTAAGTCTGCTCTCCCCTGGGTGGCTTACATTGACAGAGTGTCGTCAGTCTGCTCTTCCCTGGGTGTGTTGCATTGACAGTGTAGTGTCAGTCTGCTCTTCCCTGGGTGTGTTACATTGACAGAGTTGGGTGAGTCTGCTCTTCCCTGGGTCTGTGATAATGACAGAGTGGGGTCAGTCTGCTCTTCCCTGGGTGGGTTACATTGACTGAGTGTGGTCAGTCCGCTCTTCCCTGGGTGGGTTATATTGACAGAATGGGGTCAGTCTGCTCTTCCCTGGGTGAGTTACATAGAGGGAGAGGAGTCAGTCTGCTCTTCACTGGGTGGGTTACATTGACAGGGTGGGGTCAGTCCGCTCTTCCCTGGGTGTGTTACACTGACAGAGTGGGGTCAGTCTGCTCTTCCCTGGGTGTGTTACATTGACAGAGTGGGGTCAGTCTGCTCTTCCCTGGGTGGGTTACATTGTCAGAGTGGGGTCAGTCTGCTCTTCCCTGGGTGTGTTGCATTGACACTGTAGGGTCAGTCTGCTCTTCCCTGGGTGTGTTACATTGACAGAGTTGGGTGAGTCTGCTCTTCCCTGGGTCTGTGATAATGACAGAGTGGGGTCAGTCTGCTCTTCCCTGGGTGGGTTACATTGACTGAGTGTGGTCAGTCCGCTCTTCCCTGGGTGGGTTATATTGACAGAATGGGGTCAGTCTGCTCTTCCCTGGGTGAGTTACATAGAGGGAGAGGAGTCAGTCTGCTCTTCACTGGGTGGGTTACATTGACAGGGTGGGGTCAGTCCGCTCTTCCCTGGTTGTGTTACACTGACAGAGTGGGGTCAGTCTGCTCTTCCCTGGGTGGGTTACATTGTCAGAGTGGGGTCAGTCTGCTCTTCCCTGGGTGTGTTGCATTGACACTGTAGGGTCAGTCTGCTCTTCCCTGGGTGTGTTACATTGACAGAGGGGGGTCAGTCTGCTCTTCCCAGGGTCTGTGATATTGACAGAGTGGGGTCAGTCTGCTCTTCCCTGGGTGTGTTACATTGACAGAGTGGGGTCAGTCTGCTTTTCCCTGGGTGTGTTACATTGACAGGGTGGGGTCAGTCTATCTTCCCTGGGTGAGTTACATGGAGATAGAGGGGTCAGTCTGCTCTCCCCTGGGTGTGTTGCATTGACAGAGTGGGGTCAGTCTGCTCTTCCCTGGGTGTGTTACATAGAAAGAGTGGGGTTAGTCTGCTCTTCCCTGGGTGAGTTACACGGAGGGAGAGGGGTCAGTCTGCTCTTCCCTGGATGTGTTACATTGACAGAGTGGGGTCAGTCTGCTCTTCCCTGTGTGTGTTACATTGACAGAGTGGGGACAGTCTGCTCTTCCCTGGGTGTGTTACATTGACAGAGTGAGGTCAGTCTGCTCTTCCCTGAGTGTGTTACATTGACAGAGAGGGGTCAGTCTGCTCTTCCCTGGCTGTGTTACAATGACAGAGTGGGGTCAGTCTGCTCTTCCCTGGGTGGGTTACATTGACAGAGTGGGGTCAGTCTGTTCTTCCCTGGGTGTGTTACTTTGACATAGTGGTGTCAGTCTGCTCTTCCCTGAGAGTCTCACATTGACAGAGTGCGGTCAGTCTGCTCTTCCCTGAGAGTGTCACATTGACAGAGAGGGGTCAGTCTGCTCTTCCCTGGCTGTGTTACAATGACAGAGTGGGGTCAGTCTGCTCTTCCCTGGGTGGGTTACATTGACACTTTGGGGTCAGTCTGTTCTTCCCTGGGTGTGTTACTTTGACATAGTGGGGTCAGTCTGCTCTTCCCTGAGAGTCTCACATTGACAGAGTGCGGTCAGTCTGCTCTTCCCTGAGAGTGTCACATTGACAGAGAGGGGTCAGTCTGCTCTTCCCTGGCTGTGTTACAATGACAGAGTGGGGTCAGTCTGCTCTTCCCTGGGTGGGTTACATTGAAAGAGTGGGGTCAGTCTGCTCTTCCCTGGGTGAGTTACACGGAGGGAGAGGGGTCAGTCTGCTCTTCCCTGGGTGTGTTACATTGACAGAGTGGGGTCAGTCTGCTCTTCCCGCGGTGTGTAACATTGACCGAGTGAGATCACTCTGGTCTCCCCTGGGTGTGTTACATTGACAGAGTTGGGTGAGTCTGCTCTTCCCTGGGTCTGTGATAATGACAGAGTGGGGTCAGTCTGCTCTTCCCTGGGTGGGTTACATTGACTGAGTGTGGTCAGTCTGCTCTTCCCTGGGTGGGTTATATTGACAGAATGGGGTCAGTCTGCTCTTCCCTGGGTGAGTTACATAGAGGGAGAGGGGTCAGTCTGCTCTTCACTGGGTGGGTTACATTGACAGAGTGGGGTCAGTCCGCTCTTCCCTGGGTGTGTTACATTAACAGAGTGGGGTCTGTCTGCTCTTCCCTGGGTGTGTTACATTGACAGAGTGGGGTCAGTCTGCTCTTCCCTGGGTGTGTTACATTGACAGAACGGGGTCAGTCTGTTCTTTCCTGGGTGGGTTACATTGACAGAACGGGGTCTGTCTGCTCTTCCCTGGGTGTGTTACATTGACAGAATGGGGTCAGTCTGCTCTTCCCTGGGTGTGTTACATTGACAGAGTGGGGTCAATCTGCTCTTCCCTGGGTGTGTTACATTGACAGAGTGGGGTAAGTCTGCTCTCCCCTGGGTGTCTTACATTGACAGATTGGGGTCAGTCTGTTCTTCCCTGGGTGTGTTACATTGACAGAATGGTGTCAGTCTGCTCTTCCCTGGGTGTGTTACATTGACAGAGTGGGGTCAGTCTGCTCTTCCCTGGGTCTGTTACATTGACAGAGTGGGGTAAATCTGCTCTTCCCTGGGTGTGTTACATTGACAGAGAGGGGTCAGTCTGCTCTTCACTGGGTGGGTTACATTGACCGAGTGCGGTCAGTCTGCTCTTCTCTGGATGTGTTACATTGAAAGTGTGGGGTCCGTCTGCTCTTCCCTGGGTGTGTTACATTGACACAGTGGGATCAATCTTCTCTTCCCTGGGTGTGCTACATTGACAGAGTGCGGTCAGTCTGCTCTTCCCTGGGTGCGTGACATTGACAGAGTGGGGTAAGTCTGCTCTTCCCTGGGTGTGTTACATTGACAGAGTGGTGTCAGTCTGCTCTTCCCTGGGTGTGTTACATTGAGAGAGTGGGGTTAGTCTGCTCTTCCCTGGGTATGTTACATTGACCGAGTGAGGTCAATCTTCTGTTCTCTGGGTGAGTTACATTGACAGAGAGGGGTAAGTCTGCTCTTCCCTGGCTGTGTTACAATGACAGAGTGGGGTCAGACTGCTCTTCCCTGGGTGTGTTACATTGACAGAGTGGGGTCTGTTTGCTCTTCCCTGGGTGCGTTACATTGACAGGGTGGGGTCAGTTTGCTCTTCCCCGGGTGTGTTACATTGATGGAGTGGGGTCAGTCTGCTCTTCCCTGGGTGTGTTACATTGAAAGAGTGGGGTCAGTCTGCTATTCCCTGGGTGAGTTACACGGAGGGAGAGAGGTCAGTATGCTCTTCCCTGGGTGTGTTACATTGACAGAGTCGGGTCAGTCTGCTCTTCCCAGGGTGTGTTACATTGACAGAGTGGGGACAGTCTGCTCTTCCCTGGGTGTGTTACATTGACAGAGTGAGGTCAGACTGCTCTTCCCTGGGTGCGTGACATTGACAGAGTGGGGGCAGTCTGCTCTTCCCTGGGTGTGTTACATTGACAGAGTGCGGTCAGTCTGCTCTTCCCTGAGAGTGTCACATTGACAGAGAGGGGTCAGTCTGCTCTTCCCTGGCTGTGTTACAATGACAGAGTGGGGTCAGTCTGCTCTTCCCTGGGTGGGTTACATTGAAAGAGTGGGGTCAGTCTGCTCTTCCCTGGGTGAGTTACACGGAGGGAGAGGGGTCAGTCTGCTCTTCCCTGGGTGTGTTACATTGACAGAGTGGGGTCAGTCTGCTCTTCCCGCGGTGTGTAACATTGACCGAGTGAGGTCACTCTGGTCTCCCCTGGGTGTGTTACATTGACAGAGTTGGGTGAGTCTGCTCTTCCCTGGGTCTGTGATAATGACAGAGTGGGGTCAGTCTGCTCTTCCCTGGGTGGGTTACATTGACTGAGTGTGGTCAGTCTGCTCTTCCCTGGGTGGGTTATATTGACAGAATGGGGTCAGTCTGCTCTTCCCTGGGTGAGTTACATAGAGGGAGAGGGGTCAGTCTGCTCTTCACTGGGTGGGTTACATTGACAGAGTGGGGTCAGTCCGCTCTTCCCTGGGTGTGTTACATTAACAGAGTGGGGTCTGTCTGCTCTTCCCTGGGTGTGTTACATTGACAGAGTGGGGTCAGTCTGCTCTTCCCTGGGTGTGTTACATTGACAGAACGGGGTCAGTCTGTTCTTTCCTGGGTGGGTTACATTGACAGAACGGGGTCTGTCTGCTCTTCCCTGGGTGTGTTACATTGACAGAATGGGGTCAGTCTGCTCTTCCCTGGGTGTGTTACATTGACAGAGTGGGGTCAATCTGCTCTTCCCTGGGTGTGTTACATTGACAGAGTGGGGTAAGTCTGCTCTCCCCTGGGTGTCTTACATTGACAGATTGGGGTCAGTCTGTTCTTCCCTGGGTGTGTTACATTGACAGAGTGGGGTCAGTCCGCTCTTCTCTGGGTGTGTTACTTTGACAGTGTGGGGTCAGTCTGCTCTTCCCTGGGTGTGTTACACTGACAGAGTGGGGTCAGTCTGCTCTTCCCTGGGTGTGTTACATTGACAGAGTGGGGTCAGTCTGTTCTTCCCTGGGTGTGTTACTTTGACAGAGTGGGGTCAGTCTGCTCTTCCCTGGGTGTGTTACTTTGACAGTGTGGGGTCAGTCTGCTCTTCCCTGGGTGTGTTACATTGACAGATTGGGGTCAATCTGCTCTTCCCTGGGTGTGTTACATTGACAGAGTGGGGTAAGTCTGCTCTCCCCTGGGTGTCTGACATTGACAGAGTGGGGTCAGTCTGTTCTTCCCTGGGTGTGTTACATTGACAGGATGGGGTCAGTCTGCTCTTCCCCGAGTGTGTTACATTGACAGAGTGGGGTCAGTCTGCTCTTCCCTGGGTGTGTTACATTGACAGGATGGGGTCAGTCTGCTCTTCCCTGGGTGTGTTACATTGACAGAGTGGGGTTAGTCTGCTCTTCCCTGGGTATGTTACATTGACCGAGTGTGGTCAATCTTCTGTTCCCTGGGTGAGTTACATTGACAGAGAGGGGTCAGTCTGCTCTTCCCTGGCTGTGTTACAATGACAGAGTGGGGTCAGACTGCTCTTCCTTGGGTGTGTTACATTGACAGAGTGGGGTCAGTCTGCTCTTCCCGCGGTGTGTTACATTGACAGAGTGAGTTCAGTCTGCTCTTCCCTGGGTGAGTTACATTGAAAGGGTGGGGTCAGTCTGCTCTCCCCTGGGTGTGATACATTGACAGAGTGGGGTCAGACTGGTATTCCCTGAGTATGTTACATTGACAGAGTGGGGTCAGTTTGCCCTTCCCTGGTTGTGTTACATTCACAGGGTGGGGTCAGTCTGCTCTTCCCTGGGTGTGTTACATTGACAGAGTGGGGTCTGTCTGCTCTTCCCTGGGTGCGCTATATTGACAGGGTGGGGTCAGTCTGCTCTTCCCCGGGTGTGTTACATTGATGGAGTGGGGTCAGTCTGCTCTTCCCTGGGTGTGTTACATTGAAACAGTGGGGTCAGTCTGCTCTTACCTGGGTGAGTTACACGGAGGGAGAGGGGTCAGTCTGCTCTTTCCTGGGTGTGTGCATTGACAGAGTGGGGTCAGTCTGCTCTTCCCTTGGTGTGTTACATTGACAGAGTGGGGACAGTCTGCTCTTCCCTGGGTGTGTTACATTGACAGAGTGAGGTCAGTCTCCTCTTCCCTGAGTGTGTTACTTTGACAGAGTGGGAAGAGTCTGCTCTGCCCTGAGTGCGTTACTTTGACAGAGTGGGGTCAGTCTGCTCTTCCGTAGGTGAGTTACATAGAGATAGAGGGGTCACTCTGGTCTCCCCTGGGTGTGTTACATTGACAGAGTTGGGTGAGTCTGCTCTTCCCTGGGTCTGTGATAATGACAGAGTGGGGTCAGTCTGCTCTTCCCTGGGTGCGTGACATTGACTGAGTGCGGTGTGTCTGCTCTTCCCTGGGTGGGTTACATTGACAGAATGGGGTCAGTCTGCTTTTCCCTGGGTGAGTCACATGGAGGGAGAGGGGTTAGTCTGCTCTTCACTGGGTGGGTTACATTGACAGAGTGGGGTCAGTCCGCTCTTCCCTGGGTGTGTTACATTGACAGAGTGGGGTCAGTCTGCTCTTCCCTGGGTGTGTTACACTGACAGAGTGGGGTCAGTCTGCTCTTCCCTGGGTGTGTTACATTGACAGAGTGGGGTCAGTCTGCTCTTCCCTGTGTGGGTTACATTGTCAGAGTGGGGTCAGTCTGCTCTTCCCTGGGTGTGTTGCATTGACAGTGTAGGGTCAGTCTGCTCTTCCCTGGGTGTGTTACATTGACAGAGGGGGGTCAGTCTGCTCTTCCCAGGGTCTGTGATATTTACAGTTGGGTCAGTCTGCTCTTCCCTGGGTGTGTTACATTGACAGTGTGGGGTCAGTCTGCTTTTCCCTGGGTGTGTTACATTGACAGGGTGGGGTCAGTCTATCTTCCCTGGGTGAGTTACATGGAGAGAGAGGGGTCAGTCTGCTCTCCCCTGGGTGTGTTGCATTGACAGAGTGGGGTCAGTCTGCTCTTCCCTGGGTGTGTTACATTGAAATAGTGGGGTCAGTCTGCTATTCCCTGGGTGAGTTACACGGAGGGAGAGGGGTCAGTCTGGTCTTCCCTGGGTGTGTTACATTGACAGAGTGGGGACAGTCTGCTCTTCCCTGGGTGTGTTACATTGACAGAGTGAGGTCAGTCTGCTCTTCCCTGAGTGTGTTACATTGACAGGCAGGGGTCAGTCTGCTCTTCCCTGGCTGTGTTACAATGACAGAGTGGGGTCAGACTGCTCTTCCTTGATTGTGTAACATTGACAGAGTGGGGTCAGTCTGCTCTTCCCGCGGTGTGTAACATTGACAGAGTGAGGTCAATCTGCTCTTCCCTGGGTGAGTTACATTGACAGGGTTGATTCAGTCTGCTCTCCCCTGGGTGTGATACATTGAAAGTGTGGGGTCAGACTGCTATTCCCTGAGTATGTTACATTGACAGAGTGGGGTGTGTCTGCTCTTCCCTGGGTGTGTTACATTGACAGGGTGGGGTCAGTCTGCTCTTCCCTGGGTGTGTTACATTGACAGAGTGGGGTCAGTCTGCTCTTCCCTGGGTGTGTTGCATTGACAAAGTGGGGTCAGTCTGATCTTCCCTGGGTATGTTGCATTGACAGAGTGGGGTCAGTCTGTTCTTCCCTGGGTGGGTAACATTGACAGAGTGGGGTCAGTCTGTTCTTCCCTGGGTGTGTTACTTTGACAGAGTGGGGTCAGTCTGCTCTTCCCTGAGAGTCTCACATTGACAGAGTGCGGTCAGTCTGCTCTTCACTGAGAGTGTCACATTGACAGATTGGGGTCAGTCTGCTCTTCCCTGGGTGTGTGACATTGACAGAGTGCGGTCAGTCTGCTCTTCCCTGGGTGGGTTACATTGACAGAATGGGGTCAGTCTGCTTTTCCCTGGGTGAGTCACATGGAGGGAGAGGGGTTAGTCTGCTCTTCACTGGGTGGGTTACATTGACAGAGTGGGGTCAGTCCGCTCTTCCCTGGGTCTGATACATTGAAAGTGTGGGGTCAGACTGCTATTCCCTGAGTATGTTACATTGACAGAGTGGGGTGTGTCTGCTCTTCCCTGGGTGCGCTATATTGACAGGGTGGGGTCAGTCTGCTCTTCCCCGGGTGTGTTACATTGATGGAGTGGGGTCAGTCTGCTCTTCCCTGGGTGTGTTACATTGAAACAGTGGGGTCAGTCTGCTCTTACCTGGGTGAGTTACACGGAGGGAGAGGGGTCAGTCTGCTCTTCCCTGGGTGTGTTACATTGACAGAGTGGGGTCAGTCTGCTCTTCCCTGGGTGTGTTACATTGACAGAGTGGGGACAGTCTGCTCTTCCCTGGGTGTGTTACATTGACAGAGTGAGGTCAGTCTCCTCTTCCCTGAGTGTGTTACTTTGACAGAGTGGGAAGAGTCTGCTCTGCCCTGAGTGCGTTACTTTGACAGAGTGGGGTCAGTCTGCTCTTCCGTAGGTGAGTTACATTGAGATAGAGGGGTCACTCTGGTCTCCCCTGGGTGTGTTACATTGACAGAGTTGGGTGAGTCTGCTCTTCCCTGGGTCTGTGATAATGACAGAGTGGGGTCAGTCTGCTCTTCCCTGGGTGCGTGACATTGACTGAGTGCGGTCTGTCTGCTCTTCCCTGGGTGGGTTACATTGACAGAATGGGGTCAGTCTGCTTTTCCCTGGGTGAGTCACATGGAGGGAGAGGGGTTAGTCTGCTCTTCACTGGGTGGATTACATTGACAGAGTGGGGTCAGTCCGCTCTTCCCTGGGTGTGTTACATTGACAGAGTGGGGTCAGTCTGCTCTTCCCTGGGTGTGTTACACTGACAGAGTGGGGTCAGTCTGCTCTTCCCTGGGTGTGTTACATTGACAGAGTGGGGTCAGTCTGCTCTTCCCTGGGTGGGTTACATTGTCAGAGTGGGGTCAGTCTGCTCTTCCCTGGGTGTATTGCATTGACAGGGTAGGGTCAGTCTGCTCTTCCCTGGGTGTGTTACATTGACAGAGGGGGGTCAGTCTGCTCTTCCCAGGGTCTGTGATATTGACAGTTGGGTCAGTCTGCTCTTCCCTGGGTGTGTTACATTGACAGTGTGGGGTCAGTCTGCTTTTCCCTGGGTGTGTTACATTGACAGGGTGGGGTCAGTCTATCTTCCCTGGGTGAGTTACATGGAGAGAGAGGGGTCAGTCTGCTCTCCCCTGGGTGTGTTGCATTGACAGAGTGGGGTCAGTCTGCTCTTCCCTGGGTGAATTACATTGAAATAGTGGGGTCAGTCTGCTATTCCCTGGGTGAGTTACACGGAGGGAGAGGGGTCAGTCTGGTCTTCCCTGGGTGTGTTACATTGACAGAGTGGGGACAGTCTGCTCTTCCCTGGGTGTGTTACATTGACAGAGTGAGGTCAGTCTGCTCTTCCCTGAGTGTGTTACATTGACAGAGAGGGGTCAGTCTGCTCTTCCCTGGCTGTGTTACAATGACAGAGTGGGGTCAGACTGCTCTTCCTTGGGTGTGTAACATTGACAGAGTGGGGTCAGTCTGCTCTTCCCGCGGTGTGTAACATTGACAGAGTGAGGTCAATCTGCTCTTCCCTGGGTGAGTTACATTGACAGGGTTGGTTCAGTCTGCTCTCCCCTGGGTGTGATACATTGAAAGTGTGGGGTCAGACTGCTATTCCCTGAGTATGTTACATTGACAGAGTGGGGTGTTTCTGCTCTTCCCTGGGTGTGTTACATTGACAGGGTGGGGTCAGTCTGCTCTTCCGTGGGTGTGTTACATTGACAGAGTGGGGTCAGACTGCTCTTCCCTGGGTGTGTTGCATTGACAGAGTGGGGTCAGTCTGATCTTCCCTGGGTATGTTGCATTGACAGAGTGGGGTCAGTCTGTTCTTCCCTGGGTGGGTAACATTGACAGAGTGGGGTCAGTCTGTTCTTCCCTGGGTGTGTTACTTTGACAGAGTGGGGTCAGTCTGCTCTTCCCTGAGAGTCTCACATTGACAGAGTGCGGTCAGTCTGCTCTTCACTGAGAGTGTCACATTGACAGATTGGGGTCAGTCTGCTCTTCCCTGGGTGTGTGACATTGACAGAGTGCGGTCAGTCTGCTCTTCCCTGGGTGAGTTACATTGACAGAGTGTGGTCAGTCTGCTCTTCACTGGGTGGGTTACATTGACAGAGTGCAGTCAGTCCGCTCTTCTCTGGGTGTGTTTCATTGAAAGAGTGGGGTCCGTCTGCTCTTCTCTGGGTGTGTTACTTTGACAGAGTGGGGTCAGTTTGCCCTTCCCTGGTTGTGTTACATTCACAGGGTGGGGTCAGTCTGCTCTTCCCTGGGTGTGTTACATTGACAGAGTGGGGTCTGTCTGCTCTTCCCTGGGTGCGTTATATTGACAGGGTGGGGTCAGTCTGCCCTTCCCCGGGTGTGTTACATTGATGGAGTGGGGTCAGTCTGCTCTTCCCTGGGTGTGTTTCAGTTAAACAGTGGGGTCAGTCTGCTCTTCCCTGGTTGAGTTACACGGAGGGAGAGGGGTCAGTCTGCTCTTCCCTGGGTGTGTTACATTGACAGAGTGGGGTCAGTCTGCTCTTCCCTGGGTGTGTTACATTGACAGAGTGGGGACAGTCTGCTCTTCCCTGGGTGTGCTACATTGACAGAGTGAGGTCAGTCTCCTCTTCCCTGAGTGTGTTACTTTGACAGAGTGGGAAGAGTCTGCTCTTCCCTGAGTGCGTTACTTTGACAGAGTGGGGTCAGTCTGCTCTTCCCTAGGTGAGTTACATTGAGATAGAGGGGTCACTCTGGTCTCCCCTGGGTGTGTTACATTGACAGAGTTGGGTGAGTCTGCTCTTCCCTGGGTCTGTGATAATGACAGAGTGGGGTCAGTCTGCTCTTCCCTGGGTGCGTGACATTGACTGAGTGCGGTCTGTCTGCTCTTCCCTGGGTGGGTTACATTGACAGAATGGGGTCAGTCTGCTTTTCCCTGGGTGAGTCACATGGAGGGAGAGGGGTTAGTCTGCTCTTCACTGGGTGTGTTACATTGACAGAGTGGGGTCAGTCCGCTCTTCCATGGGTGTGTTACATTGACAGAGTGGGGTCAGTCTGCTCTTCCCTGGGTGTGTTACACTGACAGAGTGGGGTCAGTCTGCTCTTCCCTGGGTGTGTTACATTGACAGAGTGGGGTCAGTCTGCTCTTCCCTGGGTGGGTTACATTGTCAGAGTGGGGTCAGTCTGCTCTTCCCTGGGTGTGTTGCATTGACACTGTAGGGTCAGTCTGCTCTTCCCTGGGTGTGTTACATTGACAGAGGGGGTTCAGTCTGCTCTTCCCAGGGTCTGTGATATTGACAGAGTGGGGTCAGTCTGCTCTTCCCTGGGTGTGTTACATTGACAGTGTGGGGTCAGTCTGCTTTTCCCTGGGTGTTTTACATTGACAGGGTGGGGTCAGTCTATCTTCCCTGGGTGAGTTACATGGAGAGAGAGGGGTCAGTCTGCTCTCCCCTGGGTGTGTTGCATTGACAGAGTAGGGTCAGTCTGCTCTTCCCTGGGTGTGTTACATTGAAAGAGTGGGGTCAGTCTGCTATTCCCTGGGTGAGTTACACGGAGGAGAGGGGTCAGTCTGGTCTTCCCTGGGTGTGTTACATTGACAGAGTGAGGTCAGTCTGCTCTTCCCTGGCTGTGTTACAATGACAGAGTGGGGTCAGACTGCTCTTCCTTGGGTGCGTTACATTGACAGAGTGGGGTCAGTGTGCTCTTCCCGCGGTGTGTAACATTGACAGAGCGAGGTCAATCTGCTCTTCCCTGGGTGAGTTACATTGACAGGGTTGGTTCAGTCTGCTCTCCCCTGGGTGTGATACATTGAGAGTGTGGGGTCAGACTGCTATTCCCTGAGTATGTTACATTGACAGAGTGGGGTGTGTCTGCTCTTCCCTGGGTGTGTTACATTGACAGGGTGGGGCCAGTCTGCTCTTCCCTGGGTGTGTTACATTGACAGAGTGGGGTCAGTCTGCTCTTCCCTGGGTGTGTTGCATTGACAGAGTGGGGTCAGTCTGATCTTCCCTGGGTATGTTGCATTGACAGAGTGGGGTCAGTCTGTTCTTCCCTGGGTGGGTAACATTGACAGAGTGGGGTCAGTCTGTTCTTCCCTGGGTGTGTTACTTTGACAGAGTGGGGTCAGTCTGCTCTTCCCTGAGAGTCTCACATTGACAGAGTGCGGTCAGTCTGCTCTTCCCTGAGAGTGTCACATTGACAGAGTGGGGTCAGTCTGCTCTTCACTGAGAGTGTCACATTGACAGATTGGGGTCAGTCTGCTCTTCCCTGGGTGTGTGACATTGACAGAGTGCGGTCAGTCTGCTCTTCCCTGGGTGAGTTACATTGACAGAGTGGGGTCAGTCTGCTCTTCACTGGGTGGGTTACATTGACAGAGTGCGGTCAGTCCGCTCTTCTCTGGGTGTGTTTCATTGAAAGAGTGGGGTCAGTCTGCTCTTCTCTGGGTGTGTTACTTTGACAGAGTGGGGTCAGTCTGCTCTTCCCTGGGTGTGTTACACTGACAGAGTGGGGTCAGTCTGCTCTTCCCTGGGTGTGTTACATTGACAGAGTGGGGTCAATCTGCTCTTCCCTGTGTGTGTTACATTGACAGAGTGGGGTCAGTCTGCTCTTCCCTGGGTGTGTTGCATTGACAGAGTGGGGTCAGTCTGCTCTTCCCTGCGTGTGTTACATTGACAGAGTGGGGTCAGTCTGTTCTTCCCTGGGTGTGTTACATTGACTGAACGGGGTCTGTCTGCTCTTCCCTGGGTGTGTTACATTGACAGAGTGGAATCAGTCTGCTCTTCCCTGGGTGTGTTACATTGACAGATTGGGGTCAATCTGCTCTTCCCTGGGTGTGTTACATTGACAGAGTGGGGTAAGTCTGCTCTCCCCTGGGTGTCTGACATTGACAGAGTGGGGTCAGTCTGCTCTTCCCTGGGTGTGTTGCATTGACAGAGTGGGGTCAGTCTGCTCTTCCCTGCGTGTGTTACAATGACAGAGTGGGGTCAGACTGCTCTTCCTTCGGTGTGTTACATTGACAGAGTGGGGTCAGTCTACTCTTCCCGCGGTGTGTTACATTGACAGAGTGAGGTCAGTCTGCTCTTCCCTGGGTGAGTTACATTGACAGGGTGGGGTCAGTCTGCTGTCCCCTGGGTGTGATACATTGACAGAGTGGGGTCAGACTGCTATTCCCTGAGTATGTTACATTGATGGAGTGGGGTCAGTCTGCTCTTCCCTGGGTGTGTTACATTGAAAGAGTGGGGTCAGTCTGCTCTTCCCTGGGTGTGTTACATTGACAGAGTGGGGTCAGTCTGCTCTTCCCTGGGTGTGTTACATTGACAGAGTGGGGTCAGTCTGCTCTTCCCTGGGTGTGTTGCATTGACAGAGTGGGGTCAGTCTGATCTTCCCTGCGTATGTTGCATTGACAGAGTGGGGTCAGTCTGCTCTTCCCTGGGTGTGTTACATTGACAGAGTGGGGTCAGTCTGTTCTTCCCTGGGTGTGTTACTTTGACAGAGTGGGGTAAGTCTGCTCTTCCCTGAGAGTCTCACATTGACAGAGTGCGGTCAGTCTGCTCTTCCCTGAGAGTGTCACATTGACAGAGTGGGGTCAGTCTGCTCTTCACTGAGAGTGTCACATTGACAGATTGGGGTCAGTCTGCTCTTCCCTGGGTGTGTGACATTGACAGAGTGCGGTCAGTCTGCTCTTCCCTTGGTGAGTTACATGGAGGGAGAGGGGTCAGTCTGCTCTTCACTGGGTGGGTTACATTGACAGAGTGGGGTCAGTCCGCTCTTCTCTGGGTGTGTTACATTGACAGAGTGGGGTCAGTCTGCTCTTCTCTGTGTGTGTTACTTGGACAGAGTGGTGTCAGTCTGCTCTTCCCTGGGTGTGTTACACTGACAGAGTGGGGTCAGTCTACTCTTCCCTGGGTGTGTTACATTGACAGAACGGGGTCAGTCTGTTCTTCCCTGGGTTGGTTACATTGACAGAACGGGGTCTGTCTGCTCTTCCCTGGGTGTGTTACATTGACAGAGTGGGGTCAGTCTGCTCTTCCCTGGGTGTGTTACATTGACAGAGTGGGGTCAATCTGCTCTTCCCTGGGTGTGTTACATTGACAGAGTGGGGTAAGTCTGCTCTCCCCTGGGTGGCTTACATTGACAGAGTGGGGTCAGTCTGTTCTTCCCTGGATGTGTTACATTGACAGAATGGGGTCAGTCAGCTCTTCCCTGGGTGTGTTACATTGACAGAGTGGGGTCAGTCTGCTCTTCCCTGGGTCTGTTACATTGACAGAGTGGGGTAAATCTGCTCTTCCCTGGGTGTGTTACATTGACAGAGACGGGTCAGTCTGCTCTTCCCTGGGTGGGTTACATTGACCGAGTGCGGTCAGTCTGCTCTTCTCTGGATGTGTTACATTGAAAGTGTGGGGACAGTCTGCTCTTCCATGGGTGTGTTACATTGACACAGTGGGGTAAGTCTGCTCTTCCCTGTGTGTGTTACATTGACAGAGTGAGGTCAGTCTGCTCTTCCCTGAGTGTGTTACTTTGACAGAGTGGGAAGAGTCTGCTCTTCCCTGAGTGTGTTACTTTGACAGAGTGGGGTCAGTCTGTTCTTCCCTGGGTGCGTGACATTGACAGAGTGGGGTCAGTCTGCTCTTCCCTGGTTGTGTTACATTGACAGAGTGGGGTCAGTCTGCTCTTCCCTGGGTGTGTTACATTGACAGAGTGGGGTTAGTCTGCTCTTCCCTGGGTATTTTACATTGACCGAGTGAGGTCAATCTTCTGTTCCCTGGGTGAGTTACATTGACAGAGAGGGGTCAGTCTGCTCTTCCCTGGCTGTGTTACAATGACAGAGTGGGGTCAGACTGCTCTTCCTTGGGTGTGTTACATTGACAGAGTGGGGTCAGTCTGCTCTTCCCTGGGTGTGTTACATTGACAGAGTGGGGTCAGTCTGCTCTTCCCTGGGTGTGTTACATTGACAGAGTGGGGTCAGTCTGCTCTTCCCTGGGTGTGTTGCATTGACAGAGTGGGGTCAGTCTGATCTTCCCTGCGTATGTTGCATTGACAGAGTGGGGTCAGTCTGCTCTTCCCTGGGTGTGTTACATTGACAGAGTGGGGTCAGTCTGTTCTTCCCTGGGTGTGTTACTTTGACAGAGTGGGGTCAGTCTGCTCTTCCCTGAGAGTCTCACATTGACAGAGTGCGGTCAGTCTGCTCTTCCCTGAGAGTCTCACATTGACAGAGTGGGGTCAGTCTGATCTTCACTGAGAGTGTCACATTGACAGATTGGGGTCAGTCTGCTCTTCCCTGGGTGTGTGACATTGACAGAGTGCGGTCAGTCTGCTCTTCCCTGGGTGAGTTACATGGAGGGAGAGGGGTCAGTCTGCTCTTCACTGGGTGGGTTACATTGACAGAGTGGGGTCAGTCCGCTCTTCTCTGGGTGTGTTACATTGACAGAGTGGGGTCAGTCTGCTCTTCTCTGGGTGTGTTACATTGACAGAACGGGGTTAGTCTGTTCTTCCATGGGTGTGTTACATTGACAGATTGGGGTCAGTCTGCTCTTCCCTGGGTGTGTTACATTGACAGAGTGGGGTCAATCTGCTCTTCCCTGGGTTTGTTACATTGACAGAGTGGGGTAAGTCTGCTCTCCCCTGGGTGGCTTACATTGACAGAGTGTCGTCAGTCTGCTCTTCCCTGGGTGTGTTGCATTGACAGTGTAGTGTCAGTCTGCTCTTCCCTGGGTGTGTTACATTGACAGAGTTGGGTGAGTCTGCTCTTCCCTGGGTCTGTGATAATGACAGAGTGGGGTCAGTCTGCTCTTCCCTGGGTGGGTTACATTGACTGAGTGTGGTCAGTCCGCTCTTCCCTGGGTGGGTTATATTGACAGAATGGGGTCAGTCTGCTCTTCCCTGGGTGAGTTACATAGAGGGAGAGGAGTCAGTCTGCTCTTCACTGGGTGGGTTACATTGACAGGGTGGGGTCAGTCCGCTCTTCCCTGGGTGTGTTACACTGACAGAGTGGGGTCAGTCTGCTCTTCCCTGGGTGTGTTACATTGACAGAGTGGGGTCAGTCTGCTCTTCCCTGGGTGGGTTACATTGTCAGAGTGGGGTCAGTCTGCTCTTCCCTGGGTGTGTTGCATTGACACTGTAGGGTCAGTCTGCTCTTCCCTGGGTGTGTTACATTGACAGAGTTGGGTGAGTCTGCTCTTCCCTGGGTCTGTGATAATGACAGAGTGGGGTCAGTCTGCTCTTCCCTGGGTGGGTTACATTGACTGAGTGTGGTCAGTCCGCTCTTCCCTGGGTGGGTTATATTGACAGAATGGGGTCAGTCTGCTCTTCCCTGGGTGAGTTACATAGAGGGAGAGGAGTCAGTCTGCTCTTCACTGGGTGGGTTACATTGACAGGGTGGGGTCAGTCCGCTCTTCCCTGGGTGTGTTACACTGACAGAGTGGGGTCAGTCTGCTCTTCCCTGGGTGGGTTACATTGTCAGAGTGGGGTCAGTCTGCTCTTCCCTGGGTGTGTTGCATTGACACTGTAGGGTCAGTCTGCTCTTCCCTGGGTGTGTTACATTGACAGAGGGGGGTCAGTCTGCTCTTCCCAGGGTCTGTGATATTGACAGAGTGGGGTCAGTCTGCTCTTCCCTGGGTGTGTTACATTGACAGAGTGGGGTCAGTCTGCTTTTCCCTGGGTGTGTTACATTGACAGGGTGGGGTCAGTCTATCTTCCCTGGGTGAGTTACATGGAGATAGAGGGGTCAGTCTGCTCTCCCCTGGGTGTGTTGCATTGACAGAGTGGGGTCAGTCTGCTCTTCCCTGGGTGTGTTACATAGAAAGAGTGGGGTTAGTCTGCTCTTCCCTGGGTGAGTTACACGGAGGGAGAGGGGTCAGTCTGCTCTTCCCTGGATGTGTTACATTGACAGAGTGGGGTCAGTCTGCTCTTCCCTGTGTGTGTTACATTGACAGAGTGGGGACAGTCTGCTCTTCCCTGGGTGTGTTACATTGACAGAGTGAGGTCAGTCTGCTCTTCCCTGAGTGTGTTACATTGACAGAGAGGGGTCAGTCTGCTCTTCCCTGGCTGTGTTACAATGACAGAGTGGGGTCAGTCTGCTCTTCCCTGGGTGGGTTACATTGACAGAGTGGGGTCAGTCTGTTCTTCCCTGGGTGTGTTACTTTGACATAGTGGTGTCAGTCTGCTCTTCCCTGAGAGTCTCACATTGACAGAGTGCGGTCAGTCTGCTCTTCCCTGAGAGTGTCACATTGACAGAGAGGGGTCAGTCTGCTCTTCCCTGGCTGTGTTACAATGACAGAGTGGGGTCAGTCTGCTCTTCCCTGGGTGGGTTACATTGACACTTTGGGGTCAGTCTGTTCTTCCCTGGGTGTGTTACTTTGACATAGTGGGGTCAGTCTGCTCTTCCCTGAGAGTCTCACATTGACAGAGTGCGGTCAGTCTGCTCTTCCCTGAGAGTGTCACATTGACAGAGAGGGGTCAGTCTGCTCTTCCCTGGCTGTGTTACAATGACAGAGTGGGGTCAGTCTGCTCTTCCCTGGGTGGGTTACATTGAAAGAGTGGGGTCAGTCTGCTCTTCCCTGGGTGAGTTACACGGAGGGAGAGGGGTCAGTCTGCTCTTCCCTGGGTGTGTTACATTGACAGAGTGGGGTCAGTCTGCTCTTCCCGCGGTGTGTAACATTGACCGAGTGAGATCACTCTGGTCTCCCCTGGGTGTGTTACATTGACAGAGTTGGGTGAGTCTGCTCTTCCCTGGGTCTGTGATAATGACAGAGTGGGGTCAGTCTGCTCTTACCTGGGTGGGTTACATTGACTGAGTGTGGTCAGTCTGCTCTTCCCTGGGTGGGTTATATTGACAGAATGGGGTCAGTCTGCTCTTCCCTGGGTGAGTTACATAGAGGGAGAGGGGTCAGTCTGCTCTTCACTGGGTGGGTTACATTGACAGAGTGGGGTCAGTCCGCTCTTCCCTGGGTGTGTTACATTAACAGAGTGGGGTCTGTCTGCTCTTCCCTGGGTGTGTTACATTGACAGAGTGGGGTCAGTCTGCTCTTCCCTGGGTGTGTTACATTGACAGAACGGGGTCAGTCTGTTCTTTCCTGGGTGGGTTACATTGACAGAACGGGGTCTGTCTGCTCTTCCCTGGGTGTGTTACATTGACAGAATGGGGTCAGTCTGCTCTTCCCTGGGTGTGTTACATTGACAGAGTGGGGTCAATCTGCTCTTCCCTGGGTGTGTTACATTGACAGAGTGGGGTAAGTCTGCTCTCCCCTGGGTGTCTTACATTGACAGATTGGGGTCAGTCTGTTCTTCCCTGGGTGTGTTACATTGACAGAATGGTGTCAGTCTGCTCTTCCCTGGGTGTGTTACATTGACAGAGTGGGGTCAGTCTGCTCTTCCCTGGGTCTGTTACATTGACAGAGTGGGGTAAATCTGCTCTTCCCTGGGTGTGTTACATTGACAGAGAGGGGTCAGTCTGCTCTTCCCTGGGTGGGTTACATTGACCGAGTGCGGTCAGTCTGCTCTTCTCTGGATGTGTTACATTGAAAGTGTGGGGTCCGTCTGCTCTTCCCTGGGTGTGTTACATTGACAGAGTGGTGTCAGTCTGCTCTTCCCTGGGTGTGTTACATTGAGAGAGTGGGGTTAGTCTGCTCTTCCCTGGGTATGTTACATTGACCGAGTGAGGTCAATCTTCTGTTCTCTGGGTGAGTTACATTGACAGAGAGGGGTAAGTCTGCTCTTCCCTGGCTGTGTTACAATGACAGAGTGGGGTCAGACTGCTCTTCCCTGGGTGTGTTACATTGACAGAGTGGGGTCTGTTTGCTCTTCCCTGGGTGCGTTACATTGACAGGGTGGGGTCAGTTTGCTCTTCCCCGGGTGTGTTACATTGATGGAGTGGGGTCAGTCTGCTCTTCCCTGGGTGTGTTACATTGAAAGAGTGGGGTCAGTCTGCTATTCCCTGGGTGAGTTACACGGAGGGAGAGAGGTCAGTATGCTCTTCCCTGGGTGTGTTACATTGACAGAGTCGGGTCAGTCTGCTCTTCCCAGGGTGTGTTACATTGACAGAGTGGGGACAGTCTGCTCTTCCCTGGGTTTGTTACATTGACAGAGTGAGGTCAGACTGCTCTTCCCTGGGTGCGTGACATTGACAGAGTGGGGGCAGTCTGCTCTTCCCTGGGTGTGTTACATTGACAGAGTGCGGTCAGTCTGCTCTTCCCTGAGAGTGTCACATTGACAGAGAGGGGTCAGTCTGCTCTTCCCTGGCTGTGTTACAATGACAGAGTGGGGTCAGTCTGCTCTTCCCTGGGTGGGTTACATTGAAAGAGTGGGGTCAGTCTGCTCTTCCCTGGGTGAGTTACACGGAGGGAGAGGGGTCAGTCTGCTCTTCCCTGGGTGTGTTACATTGACAGAGTGGGGTCAGTCTGCTCTTCCCGCGGTGTGTAACATTGACCGAGTGAGGTCACTCTGGTCTCCCCTGGGTGTGTTACATTGACAGAGTTGGGTGAGTCTGCTCTTCCCTGGGTCTGTGATAATGACAGAGTGGGGTCAGTCTGCTCTTCCCTGGGTGGGTTACATTGACTGAGTGTGGTCAGTCTGCTCTTCCCTGGGTGGGTTATATTGACAGAATGGGGTCAGTCTGCTCTTCCCTGGGTGAGTTACATAGAGGGAGAGGAGTCAGTCTGCTCTTCACTGGGTGGGTTACATTGACAGAGTGGGGTCAGTCCGCTCTTCCCTGGGTGTGTTACATTAACAGAGTGGGGTCTGTCTGCTCTTCCCTGGGTGTGTTACATTGACAGAGTGGGGTCAGTCTGCTCTTCCCTGGGTGTGTTACATTGACAGAACGGGGTCAGTCTGTTCTTTCCTGGGTGGGTTACATTGACAGAACGGGGTCTGTCTGCTCTTCCCTGGGTGTGTTACATTGACAGAATGGGGTCAGTCTGCTCTTCCCTGGGTGTGTTACATTGACAGAGTGGGGTCAATCTGCTCTTCCCTGGGTGTGTTACATTGACAGAGTGGGGTAAGTCTGCTCTCCCCTGGGTGTCTTACATTGACAGATTGGGGTCAGTCTGTTCTTCCCTGGGTGTGTTACATTGACAGAATGGTGTCAGTCTGCTCTTCCCTGGGTGTGTTACATTGACAGAGTGGGGTCAGTCTGCTCTTCCCTGGGTCTGTTACATTGACAGAGTGGGGTAAATCTGCTCTTCCCTGGGTGGGTTACATTGACTGAGTGCAGTCAGTCTGCTCTTCTCTGGATGTGTTACATTGAAAGTGTGGGGTCCGTCTGCTCTTCCCTGGGTGTGTTACATTGACACAGTGGGATCAATCTTCTCTTCCCTGGGTGTGCTACATTGACAGAGTGCGGTCAGTCTGCTCTTCCCTGGGTGCGTGACATTGACAGAGTGGGGTCAGTCTGCTCTTCCCTGGGTGTGTTACATTGACAGAGTGGTGTCAGTCTGCTCTTCCCTGGGTGTGTTACATTGAGAGAGTGGGGTTAGTCTGCTCTTCCCTGGGTATGTTACATTGACCGAGTGAGGTCAATCTTCTGTTCTCTGGGTGAGTTACATTGACAGAGAGGGGTAAGTCTGCTCTTCCCTGGCTGTGTTACAATGACAGAGTGGGGTCAGACTGCTCTTCCCTGGGTGTGTTACATTGACAGAGTGGGGTCTGTTTGCTCTTCCCTGGGTGCGTTACATTGACAGGGTGGGGTCAGTTTGCTCTTCCCCGGGTGTGTTACATTGATGGAGTGGGGTCAGTCTGCTCTTCCCTGGGTGTGTTACATTGAAAGAGTGGGGTCAGTCTGCTATTCCCTGGGTGAGTTACACGGAGGGAGAGAGGTCAGTATGCTCTTCCCTGGGTGTGTTACATTGACAGAGTCGGGTCAGTCTGCTCTTCCCAGGGTGTGTTACATTGACAGAGTGGGGACAGTCTGCTCTTCCCTGGGTGTGTTACATTGACAGAGTGAGGTCAGACTGCTCTTCCCTGGGTGCATGACATTGACAGAGTGGGGGCAGTCTGCTCTTCCCTGGGTGTGTTACATTGACAGAGTGGGGTCAGTCTGCTCTTCCCTGGGTGTGTTACATTGAAAGAGTGGGGTTTGTCTGCTCTTCCCTGGGTATGTTACATTGACCGAGTGAGGTCAATCTTCTCTTCCCTGGGTGAGTTACATTGACAGAGAGGGGTCAATTTGCTCTTCCCTGGCTGTTTTATAATGACAGAGTGGGGTCAGACTGCTCTTCCTTGGGTGTGTTACATTGACAGAGTGGGGTCAGTCTGCTCTTGCCGCGGTGTGTAACATTGACAGAGTGAGGTCAGTCTGCTCTTCCCTGGGTGAGTTACATTGACATGGTTGGTTCAGTCTGCTCTCCCCTGGGTGTGATACATTGACAGAGTGAGGTCAGACTGCTATACCCTGAGTATGTTACATTGACAGAGTGGGGTGTGTCTGCTCTTCCCTGGGTGTGTTACATTGACAGGGTGGGTCAGTCTGCTCTTCCCTGGGTGTGTTACATTGACAGAGTGGGGTCAGTCTGCTCTTCCCTGGATGTGTTGCATTGACAGAGTGGGGTCAGTCTGATCTTCCCTGGGTATGTTGCATTGACAGAGTGGGGTCAGTCTGCTCTTCCCTGGGTGGGTTACATTGACAGAGTGGGGTCAGTCTGTTCTTCACTGGGTGGGTTACATTCACAGAGTGGGGTCAGTCTGCTCTTCCCTGGGTGTGTTGGATTGACAGTGTAGGGTCAGTCTGCTCTTCCCTGGGTGTGTTACATTGACAGAGGGGGTCAGTCTGCTTCCCAGGGTCTGTGATATTGACAGAGTGGGGTCAGTCTGCTCTTCCCTGGGTGTGTTACATTGACAGAGTGGGGTCAGTCTGCTTTTCCCGGGGTGTGTTACATTGACAGGGTGGGGTCAGTCTATCTTCCCTGGGTGAGTTACATGGAGAGAGAGGGGTCAGTCTGCTCTCCCCTGGGTGTGTTGTATTGACAGAGTGGGGTCAGTCTGCTGTTCCCTAGGTGTGTTACATTGAAAGAGTGGGGTCAGTCTGCTCTTCCCTGGGTGAGTTACACGGAGGGAGAGGGGTCAGTCTGCTCTTCCCTGGGTGTGTTACATTGACAGAGTGGGGTCAGTCTGCTCTTCCCTGGGTGCGTTACATTGACAGAGTGGGGACAGTCTGCTCTTCCCTGTGTGTGTTACATTGACAGAGTGAGGTCAGTCTGCTCTTCCCTGAGTGTGTTACATTGACAGAGAGGGGTCAGTCTGCTCTTCCCTGGCTGTGTTACAATGACAGAGTGGGGTCAGTCTGCTCTTCCCTGGGTGGGTTACATTGACAGAGTGGGGTCAGTCTGTTCTTCCCTGGGTGTGTTACTTTGACATAGTGGGGTCAGTCTGCTCTTCCCTGAGAGTCTCACATTGACAGAGTGCGGTCAGTCTGCTATTCCCTGAGAGTGTCACATTGACAGAGAGGGGTCAGTCTGCTCTTCCCTGGCTGTGTTACAATGACAGAGTGGGGTCAGTCTGCTCTTCCCTGGGTGGGTTACATTGACAGAGTGGGGTCAGTCTGTTCTTCCCTGGGTGTGTTACTTTGACATCGTGGGGTCAGTCTGCTCTTCCCTGAGAGTCTCACATTGACAGAGTGCGGTCTGTCTGCTCTTCCCTGAGAGTGTCACATTGACAGAGAGGGGTCAGTCTGCTCTTCCCTGGCTGTGTTACAATGACAGAGTGCGGTCAGTCTGCTCTTCCCTGGGTGGGTTACATTGAAAGAGTGGGGTCAGTCTGCTCTTCCCTGGGTGTGTTACACGGAGAGTGAAGGGTCAGTCTGCTCTTCCCTGGGTGTGTTACATTGACAGAGTGGGGTCAGTCTGCTCTTCCCGCGGTGTGTAACATTGACAGAGTGAGGTCAGTCTGCTCTTCCCTGGGTGATTTACATTGACATGTTTGGTTCAGTCTGCTCTCCCCTGGGTGTGATACATTGACAGAGTGGGGTCAGACTGCTATTCCCTGAGTATGTTACATTGACAGAGTGGGGTGTGTCTGCTCTTCCCTGGGTGTGTTACATTGACAGGGTGGGGTCAGTCTGCTCTTCCCTGGGTGTGTTACATTGACAGAGTGGGGTCAGTCTGCTCTTCCCTGGGTGGGTTGCATTGACAGAGTGGGGTCAGTCTGATCTTCCCTGGGTATGTTGCATTGACAGAGTGGGGTCAGTCTGCTCTTCCCTGGGTGGGTTACATTGACAGAGTGGGGTCAGTCTGTTCTTCCCTGGGTGTGTTACTTTGACATAGTGGGGTCAGTCTGCTCTTCCCTGAGTGTCTCACATTGACAGAGTGCGGCTAGTCTGCTCTTCCCTGAGAGTGTCACATTGACAGAGTGGGGTCAGTCTGCTCTTCACTGAGAGTGTCACATTGACAGATTGGGGTCAGTCTGCTCTTCCCTGGGTGTGTGACATTGACAGAGTGCGTTCAGTCTGCTCTTCCCTGGGTGAGTTACATGGAGGGAGAGGGGTCAGTCTGCTCTTCACTGGGTGGGTTACATTGACAGAGTGAGGTCAGTCCGCTCTTCTCTGGGTGTGTTACATTGACAGAGTGGGTTCAGTCTGCTCTTCTCTGGGTGTGTTACTTTGACAGAGTGTTGTCTGTCTGTTCTACCCTGGGTGTGTTACACTGACAGAGTGGGGTCAGTCTGCTCTTCCCTGGGTGTGTTACATTGACAGAACGGGGTCAGTCTGTTTTTCTCCGGGTGGGTTACATTGACAGAACGGGGTCTGTCTGCTCTTCCCTGGGTGTGTTCCATTGACAAAGTGGGGTCAGTCTGCTCTTCCCTGGGTGTGTTACATTGACAGAGTGGGATCAATCTGCTCTTCCCTGGGTGTGTGACATTGACAGAGTGGGGTAAGTCTGCTCTCCCCTGGGTGTCTTACATTGACAGATTGGGGTCAGTCTGTTCTTCCCAGGGTGTGTTACATTGACAGAATGGGGTCAGTCTGCTCTTCCCTGGGTGTGTTACATTGACAGAGTGGGGTCAGTCTGCTCTTCCCTGGGTCTGTTACATTGACAGTTTGGGGTAAATCTGCTCTTCCCTGGGTGTGTTACATTGACAGAGAGGGGTCAGTCTGCACTTCCCTGGGTGTGTTACTTTGACAGAGTGGGGTTAGTCTGCTCTTCCCTGGGTGTGTTGCATTGACAGAGTGGGGTCAGTCTGATCTTCCCTGGGTATGTTGCATTGACAGAGTGGGGTCAGCCTGCTCTTCCCTGGGTGGGTTACATTGACAGAGTGGGGTCAGTCTGTTCTTCCCTGGGTGTGTTACTTTGACATAGTGGGGTCAGTCTGCTCTTCCCTGAGTGTCTCACATTGACAGAGTGCGGCCAGTCTGCTCTTCCCTGAGAGTGTCACATTGACAGAGTGGGGTCAGTCTGCTCTTCACTGAGAGTGTCACATTGACAGATTGGGGTCAGTCTGCTCTTCCCTGGGTGCGTGACATTGACAGAGTGCGGTCAGTCTGCTCTTCCCTGGGTGAGTTCCATGGAGGGAGAGGGGTCAGTCTGCTCTTCACTGGGTGGGTTACATTGACAGAGTGAGGTCAGTCCGCTCTTCTCTGGGTGTGTTACATTGACAGAGTGGGTTCAGTCTGCTCTTCTCTGGGTGTGTTACTTTGACAGAGTGTTGTCTGTCTGTTCTTCCCTGGGTGTGTTACAGTGACAGAGTGGGGTCAGTCTGCTCTTCCCTGGGTGTGTTACATTGACAGAACGGGGTCAGTCTGTTCTTCTCCGGGTGGGTTACATTGACAGAACGGGGTCTGTCTGCTCTTCCCTGGGTGTGTTCCATTGACAGAGTGGGGTCAGTCTGCTCTTCCCTGGGTATGTTACATTGACAGAGTGGGATCAATCTGCTCTTCCCTGGGTGTGTTACATTGACAGAGTGGGGAAGTCTGCTCTCCCCTGGGTGTCTTACATTGACAGATTGGGGTCAGTCTGTTCTTCCCAGGGTGTGTTACATTGACAGAATGGGGTCAGTCTGCTCTTCCCTGGGTGTGTTACATTGACAGAGTGGGGTCAGTCTGCTCTTCCCTGGGTCTGTTACATTGACAGTTTGGGGTAAATCTGCTCTTCCCTGGGTGTGTTACATTGACAGAGAGGGGTCAGTCTGCACTTCCCTGGGTGGGTTACATTGACCGAGTGCGGTCAGTCTGCTCTTCTCTGGATGTGTTACATTGAAAGTGTGGGGTCAGTCTGCTCTTCCCTGGGTGTGTTACATTGACACAGTGGGATCAATCTTCTCTTCCCTGGGTGTGTTACATTGACAGAGTGCGGTCAGTCTGCTCTTCCCTGGGTGCGTGACATTGACAGAGTGGGGTCAGTCTGCTCTTCCCTGGGTGTGTTACATTGACAGAGTGGGGTCAGTCTGCTCTTCCCTGGGTGTGTTACATTGACAGAGTGGGGTTAGTCTGCTCTTCCCTGGGTATGTTACATTGACCGAGTGAGGTCAATCTTCTGTTCTCTGGGTGAGTTACATTGACAGAGAGGGGTCAGTCTGCTCTTCCCTGGCTGTGTTACAATGACAGAGTGGGGTCAGACTGCTCTTCCTTGGGTGTGTTACATTGACAGAGTGGGGTCAGTCTGCTCTTCCCGCGGTATGTTACATTGACAGAGTGAGGTCAGTCTGCTCCTCCCTGGGTGAGTTACATTGACAGGGTGGGGTCAGTCTGCTCTCCCTTGGGTGTGATACATTGACAGAGTGGGGTTAGACTGCCATTCCCTGAGTATGTTACATTGACAGAGTGGGTTCAGTCTGCCCTTCCCTGGGTGTGTTACATTGACAGAGTGGTGTCAGTCTGCTATTCCCTGGGTGAGTTACACGGAGGGAGAGGGGTCAGTCTGCTCTTCCCTGGGTGTGTTACATTGACAGAGTGGGGACAGTCTGCTCTTCCCTGGGTGTGTTACATTGACAGAGTGAGGTCAGTCTGCTCTTCCCTGGGTGCGTGACATTGACAGAGTGGGGGCAGTCTGCTCTTCCCTGGGTGTGTTACATTGACAGAGTGGGGTCAGTCTGCTCTTCCCTGGGTGTGTTACATTGAAAGAGTGGGGTCAGACTGCTCTTCCCTGGGTATGTTACATTGACCGAGTGAGGTCAATCTTCTGTTCCCTGGGTGAGTTACATTGACAGAGAGGGGTCAATTTGCTCTTCCTTGGCTATGTTACAATGACAGAGTGGGGTCAGACTGCTCTTCCTTGGGTGTGTTACATTGACAGAGTGAGGTCAGTCTGCTCTTCCCTGGGTGCGTGACATTGACAGAGTGGGGTCAGTCTGCTCTTCCCTGGGTGTGTTACATTGACAGAGTGGGGTCAGTCTGCTCTTCCCTGGGTGTGTTACATTGAAAGAGTGGGGTTTGTCTGCTCTTCCCTGGGTATGTTACATTGACCGAGAGAGGTCAATCTTCTGTTCCCTGGGTGAGTTACATTGACAGAGAGGGGTCAATTTGCTCTTCCCAGGCTGTGTTACAATGACAGAGTGGTGTCAGACTGCTCTTCCTTGGGTGTGTTACATTGACAGAGTGGGGTCAGTCTGCTCTTCCCGCGGTGTGTAACATTGACAGAGTGAGGTCTGTCTGCTCTTCCCTGGGTGAGTTACATTGACAGGATTGGTTCAGTCTGCTCTCCCCTGGGTGTGATACATTGACAGAGTGGGGTCAGACTGCTATACACTGAGTATGTTACATTGACAGAGTGGGGTGTGTCTGCTCTTCCCTGGGTGGGTTACATTGACACAGTGGGGTCAGACTGCTCTTCCCTGGGTGTGTTGCATTGACAGAGTGGGGTCAGTCTGCTCTTCCCTGGGTGTGTTGCATTGACAGAGTGGGGTCAGTCTGATCTTCCCTGGGTATGTTGCATTGACAGAGTGGGGTTAGTCTGTTCTTCCCTGGGTGTGTTACTTTGACAGAGTGGGGTCAGTCTGCTCTTCCCTGAGAGTCTCACATTGACAGAGTGCGGTCAGTCTGCTCTTCCCTGAGTGTCTCACATTGACAGAGTGGGGTCAGTCTGCACTTCACTGAGAGTGTCACATTGACAGATTGCGGTCAGTCAGCTCTTCCCTGGGTGTGTTACATTGACAGAGTGCCGTCAGTCTGCTCTTCCCTGTGTGAGTTACATGGAGGGAGAGGGGTCAGTCTGCTCTTCACTGGGTGGGTTACATTGACAGAGTGGGGTCAATCCGCTCTTCTCTGGGTGTGTTACTTTGACAGTGTGGGGTCAGTCTGCTCTTCCCTGGGTGTGTTACAATGACAGAGTGGGGTCAGTCTGCTCTTCCCTGGGTGTGTTACATTGACAGAGTGGGGTCAGTCTGTTCTTCCCTGGGTGGGTTACATTGACAGAACGGGGTCAGTCTGCTCTTCCCTGGGTGCGTGACATTGACAGAGTGGGGTCAGTCTGCTCTTCGCTGGGTGTGTTACATTGAGAGAGTGGGGTCAGTCTGCTCTTCCCTGGGTGTGTTACATTGACAGAGTGGGGTTCGTCTGCTCTTCCCTGGGTATGTTACATTGACCGAGTGAGGTCAATCTTCTGTCCTCTGGGTGAGTTACATTGACAGAGAGGTGTCAGTCTGCTCTTCCCTGGCTGTGTTACAATGACAGAGTGGGGTCAGACTGCTCTTCCTTGGGTGTGTTACATTGACAGAGTGGGGTCAGTCTGCTCTTCCCTGGGTGAGTTACATTGACAGGGTGGGGTCAGTCTGCTCTCCCTTGGCTGTGTTGCATTGACAGAGTGGGGTCAGACTGCTATTCCCTGAGTATGTTACATTGACAGAGTTGGTTCAGTCTGCCCTTCCCTGGTTGTGTTACATTGACAGAGTGGGGTCAGTCTGCTCTTCCCTGGGTGTGTTACATTGACAGAGTGGGGTCTGTCTGCTCTTCCCTGGGTGCGTTACATTGACAGGGTGGGGTCAGTCTGCTCTTCCCCGGGTGTGTTACATTGATGGAGTGGGGTCAGTCTGCTCTTCCCTGGGTGTGTTACATTGAAAGAGTGGGGTCATTCTGCTATTCCCTGGGTGAGTTACATGGAGGATGAGGGGACAGTCTGCTCTTCCCTGGGTGTGTTACATTGACAGAGTGAGGTCAGTCTGCTCTTCCCTGGGTGCGTGACATTGACAGAGTGGGGGCAGTCTGCTCTTCCCTGGGTGTGTTACATTGACAGAGTGGGGTCAGTCTGCTCTTCCCTGGGTGTGTTACATTGAAAGAGTGGGGTTTGTCTGCTCTTCCCTGGGTATGTTACATTGACCGAGTGAGGTCAATCTTCTGTTCCCTGGGTGAGTTACATTGACAGAGAGGGGTCAATTTGCTCTTCCCTGGCTGTGTTACAATGACAGAGTGGGGTCAGACAGCTCTTCCTTGGGTGTGTTACATTGACAGAGTGGGTCAGTCTGCTCTTCCCGCGGTGTGTAACATTGACAGAGTGAGGTCAGTCTGCTCTTCCCTGGGTGAGTTACATTGACAGGGTTGGTTCAGTCTGCTCTCCCCTGGGTGTGATACATTGACAGAGTGGGGTCAGACTGCTATACCCTGAGTGTGTTACATTGACAGAGTGGGGTGTGTCTGCTCTTCCCTGGGTGTGTTACATTGACAGGGTGGGTCAGTCTGCTCTTCCCTGGGTGTGTTGCTTTGACAGAGTTGTGTGAGTCTGCTCTTCCCTGGGTCTGTGATAATGACAGAGTGGGGTCAGTCTGCTCTTCCCTGGGTCTGTTACATTGACAGAGTGGGGTAAATCTGCTCTTCCCTGGGTGTGTTACATTGACAGAGAGGGGTCAGTCTGCTCATCCTTGGGTGGTTTACATTGACCGAGTGCGGACAGTCTGCTCTTCTCTGGATGTGTTACATTGAAAGTGTGGGGTCAGTCTGCTCTTCCCTCGGTGTGTTACATTGACACAGTGGGATCAATCTTCTCTTCCCTGGGTGTGTTACATTGACAGAGGGCGGTCAGTCTGCTCTTCCCTGGGTGCGTGACATTGACAGAGTGGGGTCAGTCTGCTCTTCCCTGGGTGTGTTACATTGACAGAGTGGGGTCAGTCTGCTCTTCCCTGGGTGTGTTACATTGACAGAGTGGGGTTAGTCTGCTCTTCCCTGGGTATGTTACATTGACCGAGTGAGGTCAATCTTCTGTTCCCTGGGTGAGTTACATAGACAGATAGGGGTCAGTCCGCTCTTCCCTGGCTGTGTTACAATGACAGAGTGGGGTCAGACTGCTCTTCCTTGGGTGTGTTACATTGACAGAGTGGGGTCAGTCTGCTCTTCCCGCGGTGTGTTACATTGACCGAGTGAGGTCAGTCTAATCTTCCCTGGGTGAGTTACATTGACAGGGTGGGGTCAGTCTGCTCTCCCCTGGGTGTGATACATTGACAGAGTGGGGTCAGACTGCTATTCCCTGAGTATGTTACATTGACAGAGTGGGGTCAGTCTGCCCTTCCCTGGTTGTGTTAGATTGACAGAGTGGGGTCAGTCTGCTCTTCCCTGGGTGTGTTACATTGACAGAGTGGGGTCTGTCTGCTCTTCCCTGGGTGCGTTACATTGACAGGGTGGGGTCAGTCTGCTCTTCCCCGGGTGTGTTACATTGATGGAGTGGGGTCAGTCAGCTCTTCCCTGGTTGTGTTACATTGAAAGAGTGGGGTCAGTCTGCTCTTCCCTGGGTGAGTTACACGGAGGGAGAGGAGTCAGTCTGCTCTTCCCTGGGTGTGTTACATTGACAGAGTGGGGTCAGTCTGCTCTTCCCTGGGTGTGTTACATTGACAGAGTGGGGACAGTCTGCTCTTCCCTGGGTGTGTTACATTGACAGAGTGAGGTCAGTCTGCTCTTCCCTGAGTGTGTTACTTTGACAGAGTGGGAAGAGTCTGCTCTTCCCTGAGTGTGTTACTTTGACAGAGTGGGGTCAGTCTGTTCTTCCCTAGGTGAGTTACATTGAGATAGAGGGGTCACTCTGGTCTCCCCTGGGTGTGTTACATTGACAGAGTTGGGTGAGTCTGCTCTTCCCTGGGTCTGTGATAATGACAGAGTGGGGTCAGTCTGCTCTTCCCTGGGTGGGTTACATTGACTGAGTGCGGTCAGTCTGCTCTTCCCTGGGTGGGTTACATTGACAGAATGGGGTCAGTCTGCTCTTCCCTGGGTGAGTGACATGGAGGTAGAGGGGTCAGTCTGCTCTTCACTGGGTGGGTTACATTGACAGAGTGGGGTCAGTCCGCTCTTCCCTGGGTGTGTTACATTGACAGAGTGGGGTCAGTCTGCTCTTCCCTGGGTTTGTCACACTGACAGAGTGCGGTCAGTCTGCTCTTCCCTGGGTGTGTTACATTGACAGAGTGGGGTCAGTCTGCTCTTCCCTGGGTTGGTTACATTGTCAGAGTGGGGTCAGTCTGCTCTTCCCTGGGTGTGTTGCATTGACAGTGCAGGGTCAGTCTGCTCTTCCCTGGGTGTGTTACATTGACAGAGTGGGGTCAGTCTGCTTTTCCCTGGATGTGTTACATTGACAGGGTGGGGTCAGTCTATCTTCCCTGGGTGAGTTACATGGAGAGAGAGGGGTCAGTCTGCTCTCCCCTGGGTGTGTTGCATTGACAGAGTGGGGTCAGTTTGCTCTTCCCTGGGTGTGTTACATTGACAGAGTGGGGTCAGTCTGCTATTCCCTGGGTGAGTTACACGGAGGGAGAGGGGTCAGTCTGCTCTTCCCTGGGTGTGTTACATTGACAGAGTGGGGTCAGTCTGCTCTTCCCTGGGTGTGTTACATTGACAGAGTGGGGACAGTCTGCTCTTCCCTGGGTGTGTTACATTGATAGAGTGGGAAGAGTCTGCTCTTCCCTGAGTGTGTTACTTTGACAGAGTGGGGTCGGTCTGCTCTTCCCTAGGTGAGTTACATTGAGATAGAGGGGTCACTCTGATCTCCCCTGGGTGTGTTACTTTGACAGAGGTGGGTGAGTCTGCTCTTCCCTGGGTCTGTGATAATGACAGAGTGGGGTCAGTCTGCTCTTCCCTGGGTGGGTTACATTGACTGAGTGTGGTCAGTCTGCTCTTCCCTGGATGGGTTACATTGACAGAATGGGGTCAGTCTGCTCTTCCCTGGGTGTGTTACATTGACAGAGTGAGGTCAGTCTGCTCTTCCCTGAGTGTGTTACTTTGACAGAGTGGGAAGAGTCTGCTCTTCCCTGAGTGTGTTACTTTGACAGATTGGGGTCAGTCTGCTCTTCCCTAGGTGAGTTACATTGAGATAGAGGGGTCACTCTGATCTCCCCTGGGTGTGTTACTTTGACAGAGGTGGGTGAGTCTGCTCTTCCCTGGGTCTGTGATAATGACAGAGTGGGGTCAGTCTGCTCTTCCCTGGGTGGGTTACATTGACTGAGTGTGGTCAGTCTGCTCTTCCCTGGGTGGGTTACATTGACAGAATGGGGTCAGTCTGCTCTTCCCTGGGTGAGTTACATGCAGGGAGAGGGGTCAGTCTGCTCTTCACTGGGTTGGTTACATTGACAGAGTGGGGTCAGACTGCTATTCCCTGAGTATGTTACATTGACAGAGTGGGGTCAGTCTGCTCTTCCCGCGGTGTGTAACATGGACAGAGTGGGGTCAGTCTGCTCTTCCCGCGGTGTGTTACATTGACAGAGTGAGGTCAGTCTGCTTTTCCCTGGATGTGTTACATTGACAGGGTGGGGTCAGTCTATCTTCCCTGGGTGAGTTACATGGAGAGAGAGGGGTCAGTCTGCTCTCCCCTGGGTGTGTTGCATTGACAGAGTGGGGTCAGTCTGCTCTTCCCTGGGTGTGTTACATTGACAGAGTGGGGTCAGTCTGCTCTTCCCTGGGTGTGTTACATTGACAGAGTGAGGTCAGTCTGCTCTTCCCTGAGTGTGTTACTTTGACAGAGTGGGAAGAGTCTGCTCTTCCCTGAGTGTGTTACTTTGACAGAGTGGGGTCAGTCTGCTCTTCCCTAGGTGAGTTACATTGAGATAGAGGGGTCACTCTGATCTCCCCTGGGTGTGTTACTTTGACAGAGGTGGGTGAGTCTGCTCTTCCCTGGGTCTGTGATAATGACAGAGTGGGGTCAGTCTGCTCTTCCCTGGGTGGGTTACATTGACTGAGTGTGGTCAGTCTGCTCTTCCCTGGGTGGGTTACATTGACAGAGTGGGGTCAGTCTGCTCTACCCTGGGTGTGTTACACTGACAGAGTGGGGTCAGTCTGTTCTTCCCTGGGTGGGTTACATTGACAGAACGGGGTCTGTCTGCTCTTCCCTGGGTGTGTTACATTGACAGAGTGGGGTCAGTCTGTTCTTCCCTGGGTGGGTTACATTGACCGAGTGCGGTCTGTCTGCTCTTCCCTGGGTGTGTTACATTGACAGAGTGGGGTCAGTCTGCTCTTCCCTGGGTCTGTTACATTGACAGAGTGGGGTAAATCTGCTCTTCCCTGGGTGTGTTCCATTGACAGAGTGGGGTCAGTCTGCTCTTCCCTGGGTGCGTGACATTGACAGAGTGGGGTCAGTGTGCTTTTCTTTGGGTGTGTTACATTGACAGAGTGGGGTCAGTCTGCTCTTCCCTGGGTGTGTTACATTGACAGAGTGGGGTTAGTCTGCTCTTCCCTGGGTATGTTACATTGACCGAGTGAGGTCAATCTTCTGTTCCCTGGGTGAGTTACATTGACAGAGAGGGGTCAGCCTGCTCTTCCCTGGGTGGGTTACATTGACTGAGTGTGGTCAGTCTGCTCTTCCCTGGGTGGGTTACATTGACAGAATGGGGTCAGTCTGCTCTTCCCTGGGTGAGTTACATGGAGGGAGAGGGGTCAGTCTGCTCTTCACTGGGTGGGTTACATTGACAGAGTCGGGTCAGTCTGCTCTACCCTGGGTGTGTTACATTGACAGAGTGAGGTCAGTCTGTTCTTCCCTGGGTGGGTTACATTGACAGAACGGGGTCTGTCTGCTCTTCCCTGGGTGTGTTACATTGACAGAGTGGGGTCAGTCTGTTCTTCCCTGGGTGGGTTACATTGACCGAGTGCGGTCAGTCTGCTCTTCCCTGGGTGTGTTACATTGAGAAAGTGGGGTCAGTCTGCTCTTCCCTGGGTCTGTTACATTGACAGAGTGGGGTAAATCTGCTCTTCCCTTGGTGTGTTCCATTGACAGAGTGGGGTCAGTCTGCTCTTCCCTGGGTGCGTGACATTGACAGAGTGGGGTCAGTGTGCTTTTCTTTGGGTGTGTTACATTGACAGAGTGGGGTCAGTCTGCTCTTCCCTGGGTGTGTTACATTGACAGAGTGGGGTTAGTCTGCTCTTCCCTGGGTATGTTACATTGACCGAGTGAGGTCAATCTTCTGTTCCCTGGGTGAGTTACATTGACAGAGAGGGGTCAGCCTGCTCTTCCCTGGCTGCATTACAATGACAGAGTGGGGTCAGGCTGCTCTTCCTTAGGTGTGTTACATTGACAGAGTGGGGTCAGTCTGCTCTTCCCGCGGTGTGTTACATTGACAGAGTGAGGTCAGTCTGCTCTTCCCTGGGTGAGTTACATTGACAGGGTTGGTTCAGTCTGCTCTCCCCTGGGTGTGATACATTGACAGAGTGGGGTCAGACTGCTATTCCCTGAGTATGTTACATTGACATAGTGGGGTGTGTCTGCTCTTCCTTGGGTGTGTTATATTGACAGAGTGGGGTCAGTCTGCTCTTCCCTGAGTGTGTTACATTGACAGAGAGGGGTCAGTCTGCTCTTCCCTGGCTGTGTTACAATGACAGAGTGGGTTCAGACTGCTCTTCCTTGGGTGTGTTACATTGACAGAGTGGGGTCAGTCTACTCTTCCCGCGGTGTGTAACATTGACAGAGTGGGGTCAGTCTGCTCTTCCCGCGGTGTGTTACATTGACAGAGTGAGGTCAGTCTGCTCTTCCCGCGGTGTGTTACATTGACAGAGTGAGGTCAGTCTGCTCTTCCCTGGGTGAGTTACATTGACAGGGTTGGTTCAGTCTGCTCTCCCCTGGGTGTGATACATTGACAGAGTGGGGTCAGACTGCTATTCCCTGAGTAAGTTACATTGACAGAGTGGGGTGTGTCTGCTCTTCCTTGGGTGTGTTACATTGACAGAGTGGGGTCAGTCTGCTCTTCCCTGAGTGTGTTACATTGACAGAGAGGGGTCAGTCTGCTCTTCCCTGGCTGTGTTACAATGACAGAGTGGGTTCAGACTGCTCTTCCTTCGGTGTGTTACATTGACAGAGTGGGGTCAGTCTACTCTTCCCGCGGTGTGTAACATTGACAGAGTGAGGTCAGTCTGCTCTTCCCGCGGTGTGTTACATTGACAGAGTGAGGTCAGTCTGCTCTTCCCTGGGTGAGTTACATTGACAGGGTTGGTTCAGTCTGCTCTCCCCTGGGTGTGATACATTGACAGAGTGGGGTCAGACTGCTATTCCCTGAGTATGTTACATTGACAGAGTGGGGTGTGTCTGCTCTTCCCTGGGTGTGTTACATTGACAGGGTGGGGTCAGTGTGCTCTTCCCTGGGTGTGTTACATTGACAGAGTGGGGTCAGTCTGATCTTCCCTGGGTGTGTTGCATTGACAGAGTGGGGTCAGTCTGTTCTTCCCTGGGTGGGTTACATTGACCGAGTGCGGTCAGTCTGCTCTTCCCTGGGTGTGTTACATTGACAGAGTGGGGTCAGTCTGCTCTTCCCTGGGTCTGTTACATTGACAGAGTGGGGTAAATCTGCTCTTCCCTGGGTGTGTTCCATTGACAGAGTGGGGTCAGTCTGCTATTCCCTGGGTGCGTGACATTGACAGAGTGGGGTCAGTGTGCTTTTCTTTGGGTGTGTTACATTGACAGAGTGGGGTCAGTCTGCTCTTCCCTGGGTGTGTTACATTGACAGAGTGGGGTTAGTCTGCTCTTCCCTGGGTATGTTACATTGACCGAGTGAGGTCAATCTTCTGTTCCCTGGGTGAGTTACATTGACAGAGAGGGGTCAGCCTGCTCTTCCCTGGCTGCATTACAATGACAGAGTGGGGTCAGGCTGCTCTTCGTTAGGTGTTTTAAATTGACAGAGTGGGGTCAGTCTGCTCTTCCCGCGGTGTGTTACATTGACAGAGTGAGGTCAGTCTGCTCTTCCCTGGGTGAGTTACATTGACAGGGTTGGTTCAGTCTGCTCTCCCCTGGGTGTGATACATTGACAGAGTGGGGTCAGACTGCTATTCCCTGAGTAAGTTACATTGACAGAGTGGGGTGTGTCTGCTCTTCCTTGGGTGTGTTACATTGACAGAGTGGGGTCAGTCTGCTCTTCCCTGAGTGTGTTACATTGACAGAGAGGGGTCAGTCTGCTCTTCCCTGGCTGTGTTACAATGACAGAGTGGGTTCAGACTGCTCTTCCTTCGGTGTGTTACATTGACAGAGTGGGGTCAGTCTACTCTTCCCGCGGTGTGTAACATTGACAGAGTGGGGTCAGTCTGCTCTTCCCGCGGTGTGTTACATTGACAGAGTGAGGTCAGTCTGCTCTTCCCGCGGTGTGTTACATTGACAGAGTGAGGTCAGTCTGCTCTTCCCTGGGTGAGTTACATTGACAGGGTTGGTTCAGTCTGCTCTCCCCTGGGTGTGATACATTGACAGAGTGGGGTCAGACTGCTATTCCCTGAGTATGTTACATTGACAGAGTGGGGTGTGTCTGCTCTTCCCTGGGTGTGTTACATTGACAGGGTGGGGTCAGTGTGCTCTTCCCTGGGTGTGTTACATTGACAGAGTGGGGTCAGTCTGATCTTCCCTGGGTGTGTTGCATTGACAGAGTGGGGTCAGTCTGGTCTTCCCTGGGTATGTTGCATTGACAGAGTGGGGTCAGTCTGCTCTTCCCTGGGTGGGTTACATTGACAGAGTAGGGTCAGTCTGTTCTTCCCTGGGTGTGTTACTTTGACAGAGTGGGGTCAGTCTGCTCTTCCCTGAGAGTCTCACATTGACAGAGTGCGGTCAGTCTGCTCTTCCCTGAGAGTGTCACATTGACAGAGTGGGGTCAGTCTGCTCTTCCCTGAGAGTGTCACATTGACAGAGTGGGGTCAGTCTGCTCTTCACTGGGTGTGTTACATTGACAGAGTGCGGTCAGTCTGCTCTTCCATTGGTGAGTTACATGGAGGGAGAGGGGTCAGTCTGCTCTTCACTGGGTGGGTTACATTGACAGACTGGGGTCAGTCCGCTCTTCTCTGGGTGTGTTACTTTGACAGAGTGGGGTCAGTCTGCTCTTCCCTGGGTGTGTTACACTGACAGAGTGGGGTCAGTCTGCTCTTCCCTGGGTGTGTTACATTGACAGATTGGGGTCAGTCTGTTCTTCCCTGGGTGGGTTACATTGACAGAACGGGGTCTGTCTGCTCTTCCCTGGGTGTGTTACATTGGCAGAGTGGGGTCAGTCTGCTCTTCCCTGGGTGTGTTACATTGACAGAGTGGGGACAGTCTGCTCTTCCCTGGGTGTGTTACATTGACAGAGTGAGGTCAGTCTGCTCTTCCCTGAGTGTGTTACTTTGACAGAGTGGGAAGAGTCTGCTCTTCCCTGAGTGTGTTACTTTGACAGAGTGGGGTCAGTCCGCTCTTCCCTAGGTGAGTTACATTGAGATAGAGGGGTCACTCTGATCTCCCCTGGGTGTGTTGCTTTGACAGAGTTGGGTGAGTCTGCTCTTCCCTGGGTCTGTGATAATGACAGATTGGGGTCAGTCTGCTCTTCCCTGGGTGTGTTACATTGACAGAGTGGGGTCAGTCTGCTCTTCCCTGGGTGTGTTACATTGAAAGAGTCGGGTTTGTCTGCTCTTCCCTGGGTATGTTACATTTACCGAGTGAGGTCAATCTTCTGTTCCCTGGGTGAGTTATATTGACAGAGAGGCGTCAATTTGCTCTTCCCAGACTGTGTTACAATGACAGAGTGGGGTCAGACTGCTCTTCCTTGGGTGTGTTACATTGACAGAGTGGGGTCAGTCTGCACTTCCCGCGGTGTGTAACATTGACAGAGTGAGGTCAGTCTGCTCTTCCCTGGGTGAGTTACATTGACAGGGTTGGTTCAGTCTGCTCTCCCCTGGTTGTGATACATTGACAGAGTGGGGTCAGACTGCTATACCCTGAGTATGTTACATTGACAGAGTGGGGTGTGTCTGCTCTTCCCTGGGTGGGTTACATTGACACAGTGGGGTCAGACTGCTCTTCCCTGGGTGTGTTACATTGACAGAGTGGGGTCAGTCTGCTCTTCCCTGGGTGTGTTGCATTGACAGAGTGGGGTCAGTCTGATCTTCCCTGGGTATGTTGCATTGACAGAGTGGGGTTAGTCTTTTCTTCCCTGGGTGTGTTACTTTGACAGAGTGGGGTCAGTCTGCTCTTCCCTGAGAGTCTCACATTGACAGAGTGGGGTCAGTCTGCTCTTCACTGAGAGTGTCACATTGACAGATTGGGGTCAGTCTGCTCTTCCCTGGGTGTGTTACATTGACAGAGTGCCGTCAGTCTGCTCTTCCCTGGGTGAGTTACATGGAGGGAGAGGGGTCAGTCTGCTCTTCACTGGGTGGGTTACATTGACAGAGTGGGGTCAGTCCGCTCTTCTCTGGGTGTGTTACTTCGACAGTGTGTGGTCAGTCTGCTCTTCCCTGGGTGTGTTACAATGACAGAGTGGGGTCAGTCTGCTCTTCCCTGGGTGTGTTACATTGACAGAGTGGGGTCAGTCTGTTCTTCCCTGGGTGGGTTACATTGACAGAACGGGGTCTGTCTGCTCTTCCCTGGGTTTGTTACATTGACAGAGTGGGGTCAGTCTGCTCTTCCCTGGGTGTGTTACATTGACAGAGTGGGGTCAATCTGCTCTTCCCTGGGTGTGTTACATTGACAGAGTGCGGTCAGTCTGCTCTTCCCTGGGTGCGTGACATTGACAGAGTGGGGTCAGTCTGCTCTTCGCTGGGTGTGTTACATTGACAGAGTGGGGTCAGTCTGCTCTTCCCTGGTTGTGTTACATTGACAGAGTGGGGTTAATCTGCTCTTCCCTGGGTATGTTACATTGACCGAGTGAGGTCAATCTTCTGTTCTCTGGGTGAGTTACATTGACAGAGAGGGGTCAGTCTGCTCTTCCCTGGCTGTGTTACAATGACAGAGTGGGGTCAGACTGCTCTTCCTTGGGTGTGTTACATTGACAGAGTGGGGTCAGTCTGCTCTTCCCTGGGTGAGTTACATTGACAGGGTGGGGTCAGTCTGCTCTCCCTTGGCTGTGATACATTGACAGAGTGGGGTCAGACTGCTATTCCCTGAGTATGTTACATTGACAGAATTGGTTCAGTCTGCCCTTCCCTGGTTGTGTTACATTGACAGAGTGGGGTCAGTCTGCTCTTCCCTGGGTGTGTTACATTGACAGAGTGGGCTCTGTGTGCTCTTCCCTGGGTGCGTTACATTGACAGATTGGGGTCAGTCTGCTCTTCCCCGGGTGTGTTACATTGACGGAGTGGGGTCAGTCTGCTCTTCCTTGTGTGTGTTACATTGAAAGAGTGGGGTCAGTCTGCTCTTCCCTGGGTGTGTTGCATTGACAGTGCAGGGTCAGTCTGCTCTTCCCTGGGTGTGTTACATTGACAGAGTGGGGTCAGTCTGCTTTTCCCTGGATGTGTTACATTGACAGGGTGGGGTCAGGCTATCTTCCCTGGGTGAGTTACATGGAGAGAGAGGGGTCAGTCTGCTCTCCCCTGGGTGTGTTGCATTGACAGAGTGGGGTCAGTCTGCTCTTCCCTGGGTGTGTTACATTGAAAGAGTGGGGTCAGTCTGCTATTCCCTGGGTGAGTTACACGGAGGGAGAGGGGTCAGTCTGCTCTTCCCTGTGTGTGTTCCATTGACAGAGTGGGGTCAGTCTGCTCTTCCCTGGGTGCGTGACATTGACAGAGTGGGGTCAGTGTGCTTTTCTTTGGGTGTGTTACATTGACAGAGTGGGGTCAGTCTGCTCTTCCCTGGGTGTGTTACATTGACAGAGTGGGGTTAGTCTGCTCTTCCCTGGGTATGTTACATTGACCGAGTGAGGTCAATCTTCTGTTCCCTGGGTGTGTTACATTGACAGAGTGGGGTCAGTCTGCTCTTCCCTGGGTCTGTTACATTGACAGAGTGGCGTAAATCTGCTCTTCCCTGGGTGTGTTCCATTGACAGAGTGGGGTCAGTCTGCTCTTCCCTGGGTGCGTGACATTGACAGACTGGGGTCAGTGTGCTTTTCTTTGGGTGTGTTACATTGATAGAGTGGGGTCAGTCTGCTCTTCCCTGGGTGTGTTACATTGACAGAGTGGGGTTAGTCTGCTCTTCCCTGGGTATGTTACATTGACCGAGTGCGGTCAGTCTGCTCTTCCCTGGGTGTGTTACATTGACAGAGTGGGGTCAGTCTGCTCTTCCCTGGGTCTGTTACATTGACAGAGTGGGGTAAATCTGCTCTTCCCTGGGTGTGTTCCATTGACAGAGTGGGGTCAGTCTGCTCTTCCCTGGGTGCGTGACATTGACAGAGTGGGGTCAGTGTGCATTTCTTTGGGTGTGTTACATTGACAGAGTGGGGTCAGTCTGCTCTTCCCTGGGTGTGTTACATTGACAGAGTGGGGTTAGTCTGCTCTTCCCTGGGTATGTTACATTGACCGAGTGAGGTCAATCTTCTGTTCCCTGGGTGAGGTACATTGACAGAGAGGGGTCAGCCTGCTCTTCCCTGGCTGCATTACAATGACAGAGTGGGGTCAGGCTGCTCTTCGTTAGGTGTTTTACATTGACAGAGTGGGGTGTGTCTGCTCTTCCTTGGGTGTGTTACATTGACAGAGTGAGGTCAGTCTGCTCTTCCCTGGGTGAGTTACATTGACAGGGTTGGTTCAGTCTGCTCTCCCCTGGGTGTGATACATTGACAGAGTGGGGTCAGACTGCTATTCCCTGAGTAAGTTACATTGACAGAGTGGGGTGTGTCTGCTCTTCCTTGGGTGTGTTACATTGACAGAGTGGGGTCAGTCTGCTCTTCCCTGAGTGTGTTACATTGACAGAGAGGGGTCAGTCTGCTCTTCCCTGGCTGTGTTACAATGACAGAGTGGGTTCAGACTGCTCTTCCTTCGGTGTGTTACATTGACAGAGTGGGGTCAGTCTACTCTTCCCGCGGTGTGTAACATTGACAGAGTGGGGTCAGTCTGCTCTTCCCGCGGTGTGTTACATTGACAGAGTGAGGTCAGTCTGCTCTTCCCGCGGTGTGTTACATTGACAGAGTGAGGTCAGTCTGCTCTTCCCTGGGTGAGTTACATTGACAGGGTTGGTTCAGTCTGCTCTCCCCTGGGTGTGATACATTGACAGAGTGGGGTCAGACTGCTATTCCCTGAGTATGTTACATTGACAGAGTGGGGTGTGTCTGCTCTTCCCTGGGTGTGTTACATTGACAGGGTGGGGTCAGTGTGCTCTTCCCTGGGTGTGTTACATTGACAGAGTGGGGTCAGTCTGATCTTCCCTGGGTGTGTTGCATTGACAGAGTGGGGTCAGTCTGGTCTTCCCTGGGTATGTTGCATTGACAGAGTGGGGTCAGTCTGCTCTTCCCTGGGTGGGTTACATTGACAGAGTAGGGTCAGTCTGTTCTTCCCTGGGTGTGTTACTTTGACAGAGTGGGGTCAGTCTGCTCTTCCCTGAGAGTCTCACATTGACAGAGTGCGGTCAGTCTGCTCTTCCCTGAGAGTGTCACATTGACAGAGTGGGGTCAGTCTGCTCTTCCCTGAGAGTGTCACATTGACAGAGTGGGGTCAGTCTGCTCTTCACTGGGTGTGTTACATTGACAGAGTGCGGTCAGTCTGCTCTTCCATTGGTGAGTTACATGGAGGGAGAGGGGTCAGTCTGCTCTTCACTGGGTGGGTTACATTGACAGAGTGGGGTCAGTCCGCTCTTCTCTGGGTGTGTTACTTTGACAGAGTGGGGTCAGTCTGCTCTTCCCTGGGTGTGTTACACTGACAGAGTGGGGTCAGTCTGCTCTTCCCTGGGTGTGTTACATTGACAGAGTGGGGTCAGTCTGTTCTTCCCTGGGTGGGTTACATTGACAGAACGGGGTCTGTCTGCTCTTCCCTGGGTGTGTTACATTGGCAGAGTGGGGTCAGTCTGCTCTTCCCTGGGTGTGTTACATTGACAGAGTGGGGACAGTCTGCTCTTCCCTGGGTGTGTTACATTGACAGAGTGAGGTCAGTCTGCTCTTCCCTGAGTGTGTTACTTTGACAGAGTGGGAAGAGTCTGCTCTTCCCTGAGTGTGTTACTTTGACAGAGTGGGGTCAGTCCGCTCTTCCCTAGGTGAGTTACATTGAGATAGAGGGGTCACTCTGATCTCCCCTGGGTGTGTTGCTTTGACAGAGTTGGGTGAGTCTGCTCTTCCCTGGGTCTGTGATAATGACAGATTGGGGTCAGTCTGCTCTTCCCTGGGTGTGTTACATTGACAGAGTGGGGTCAGTCTGCTCTTCCCTGGGTGTGTTACATTGAAAGAGTCGGGTTTGTCTGCTCTTCCCTGGGTATGTTACATTTACCGAGTGAGGTCAATCTTCTGTTCCCTGGGTGAGTTATATTGACAGAGAGGGGTCAATTTGCTCTTCCCAGACTGTGTTACAATGACAGAGTGGGGTCAGACTGCTCTTCCTTGGGTGTGTTACATTGACAGAGTGGGGTCAGTCTGCTCTTCCCGCGGTGTGTAACATTGACAGAGTGAGGTCAGTCTGCTCTTCCCTGGGTGAGTTACATTGACAGGGTTGGTTCAGTCTGCTCTCCCCTGGTTGTGATACATTGACAGAGTGGGGTCAGACTGCTATACCCTGAGTATGTTACATTGACAGAGTGGGGTGTGTCTGCTCTTCCCTGGGTGGGTTACATTGACACAGTGGGGTCAGACTGCTCTTCCCTGGGTGTGTTACATTGACAGAGTGGGGTCAGTCTGCTCTTCCCTGGGTGTGTTGCATTGACAGAGTGGGGTCAGTCTGATCTTCCCTGGGTATGTTGCATTGACAGAGTGGGGTTAGTCTTTTCTTCCCTGGGTGTGTTACTTTGACAGAGTGGGGTCAGTCTGCTCTTCCCTGAGAGTCTCACATTGACAGAGTGGGGTCAGTCTGCTCTTCACTGAGAGTGTCACATTGACAGATTGGGGTCAGTCTGCTCTTCCCTGGGTGTGTTACATTGACAGAGTGCCGTCAGTCTGCTCTTCCCTGTGTGAGTTACATGGAGGGAGAGGAGTCAGTCTGCTCTTCACTGGGTGGGTTACATTGACAGAGTGGGGTCAGTCCGCTCTTCTCTGGGTGTGTTACTTTGACAGTGTGTGGTCAGTCTGCTCTTCCCTGGGTGTGTTACAATGACAGAGTGGGGTCAGTCTGCTCTTCCCTGGGTGTGTTACATTGACAGAGTGGGGTCAGTCTGTTCTTCCCTGGGTGGGTTACATTGACAGAACGGGGTCTGTCTGCTCTTCCCTGGGTTTGTTACATTGACAGAGTGTGGTCAGTCTGCTCTTCCCTGGGTGTGTTACATTGACAGAGTGGGGTCAATCTGCTCTTCCCTGGGTGTGTTACATTGACAGAGTGCGGTCAGTCTGCTCTTCCCTGGGTGCGTGACATTGACAGAGTGGGGTCAGTCTGCTCTTCGCTGGGTGTGTTACATTGACAGAGTGGGGTCAGTCTGCTCTTCCTTGGTTGTGTTACATTGACAGAGTGGGGTTAGTCTGCTCTTCCCTGGGTATGTTACATTGACCGAGTGAGGTCAATCTTCTGTTCTCTGGGTGAGTTACATTGACAGAGAGGGGTCAGTCTGCTCTTCCCTGGCTGTGTTACAATGACAGAGTGGGGTCAGACTGCTCTTCCTTGGGTGTGTTACATTGACAGAGTGGGGTCAGTCTGCTCTTCCCTGGGTGAGTTACATTGACAGGGTGGGGTCAGTCTGCTCTCCCTTGGCTGTGATACATTGACAGAGTGGGGTCAGACTGCTATTCCCTGAGTATGTTACATTGACAGAATTGGTTCAGTCTGCCCTTCCCTGGTTGTGTTACATTGACAGAGTGGGGTCAGTCTGCTCTTCCCTGGGTGTGTTACATTGACAGAGTGGGGTCTGTGTGCTCTTCCCTGGGTGCGTTACATTGACAGATTGGGGTCAGTCTGCTCTTCCCCGGGTGTGTTACATTGACGGAGTGGGGTCAGTCTGCTCTTCCTTGTGTGTGTTACATTGAAAGAGTGGGGTCAGTCTGCTCTTCCCTGGGTGTGTTGCATTGACAGTGCAGGGTCAGTCTGCTCTTCCCTGGGTGTGTTACATTGACAGAGTGGGGTCAGTCTGCTTTTCCCTGGATGTGTTACATTGACAGGGTGGGGTCAGTCTATCTTCCCTGGGTGAGTTACATGGAGAGAGAGGGGTCAGTCTGCTCTCCCCTGGGTGTGTTGCATTGACAGAGTGGGGTCAGTCTGCTCTTCCCTGGGTGTGTTACATTGAAAGAGTGGGGTCAGTCTGCTATTCCCTGGGTGAGTTACACGGAGGGAGAGGGGTCAGTCTGCTCTTCCCTGTGTGTGTTCCATTGACAGAGTGGGGTCAGTCTGCTCTTCCCTGGGTGCGTGACATTGACAGAGTGGGGTCAGTGTGCTTTTCTTTGGGTGTGTTACATTGACAGAGTGGGGTCAGTCTGCTCTTCCCTGGGTGTGTTACATTGACAGAGTGGGGTTAGTCTGCTCTTCCCTGGGTATGTTACATTGACCGAGTGAGGTCAATCTTCTGTTCCCTGGGTGAGTTACATTGACAGAGAGGGGTCAGCCTGCTCTTCCCTGGCTGCATTACAATGACAGAGTGGGGTCAGGCTGCTCTTCCTTGGGTGTGTTACATTGACAGAGTGGGGTCAGTCTGCTCTTCCCGCGGTGTGTTACATTGACAGAGTGAGGTCAGTCTGCTCTTCCCTGGGTGAGTTACATTGACAGGGTTGGTTCAGTCTGCTCACCCCTGGGTGTGATACATTGACAGAGAGGGGTCAGACTGCTATTACCTGAGTATGTTACATTGACAGAGTGGGGTGTGTCTGCTCTTCCTTGGGTGTGTTACATTGACAGAGTGGGGTCAGTCTGCTCTTCCCTGAGTGTGTTATATTGACAGAGAGGGGTCAGTCTGCTCTTCCCTGGCTGTGTTACAATGACAGATTGGGGTCAGACTGCTCTTCCTTGGGTGTGTTACATTGACAGAGTGGGGTCAGTCTGCTCTTTCCGCGGTGTGTAACATTGACAGAGTGGGGTCAGTCTGCTCTTCCCGCGGTGTGTTACATTGACAGAGTGAGGTCAGTCTGCTTTTCCCTGGATGTGTTACATTGACAGGGTGGGGTCAGTCTATCTTCCCTGGGTGAGTTACATGGAGAGAGAGGGGTCAGTCTGCTCTCCCCTGGGTGTGTTGCATTAACAAAGTGGGGTCAGTCTGCTCTTCCCTGGGTGTGTTACATTGAAAGAGTGGGGTCAGTCTGCTCTTCCCTGGGTGAGTTACACGGAGGGAGATGGGTCAGTCTGCTCTTCCCTGGGTGTGTTACATTGACAGAGTGGGGTCAGTCTGCTCTTCCCTGGGTGTGTTACATTGACAGAGTGGGGTCAGTCTGCTCTTCCCTGGGTGTGTTACATTGACAGAGTGAGGTCAGTCTGCTCTTCCCTGAGTGTGTTACTTTGACAGAGTGGGAAGAGTCTGCTCTTCCCTGAGTGTGTTACTTTGACAGAGTGGGGTCAGTCTGCTCTTCCCTAGGTGAGTTACATTGAGATAGAGGGGTAACTCTGATCTCCCCTGGGTGTGTTACTTTGACAGAGGTGGGTGAGTCTGCTCTTCCCTGGGTCTGTGATAATGACAGAGTGGGGTAAGTCTGCTCTTCCCTGGGTGGGTTACATTGACTGAGTGTGGTCAGTCTGCTCTTCCCTGGGTGGGTTACATTGACAGAATGGGGTCAGTCTGCTCTTCCGTGGGTGAGTTACATGGAGGGAGAGGGGTCAGTCTGCTCTTCACTGGGTGGGCTACATTGACAGAGTGGGGTCAGTCTGCTCTTCCCTGGGTGTGTTACATTGACAGAGTGGGGTCAGTCTGTTCTTCCCTGGGTGGGTTACATTGACAGAACGGGGTCTCTCTGCTCTTCCCTGGGTGTGTTACATTGACAGAGTGGGGTCAGTCTGCTCTTCCCTGCGTGTGTTACATTGACAGAGTGGGGTAAGTCTGCTCTCCCCTGGGTGTCTTACATTGACAGAGTGGGGTCAGTCTGTTCTTCCCTGGGTGGGTTACATTGACCGAGTGCGGTCAGTCTGCTCTTCCCTGGGTGTGTTACATTGACAGAGTGGGGTCAGTCTGCTCTTCCCTGTGTCTGTTACATTGACAGAGTGGGGTCAGTCTCCTCTTCCCTGGGTGCGTGACATTGACAGAGTGGGGTCAGTGTGCTTTTCTTTGGGTGTGATACATTGACAGAGTGGGGTCAGTCTGCTCTTCCCTGGGTGTGTTACATTGACAGAGTGGGGTTACTCTGCTCTTCCCTGGGTATGTTACATTGACCGAGTGAGGTCAATCTTCTGTTCCCTGGGTGAGTTACATTGACAGAGAGGGGTCAGCCTGCTCTTCCCTGGCTGCATTACAATGACAGAGTGGGGTCAGGCTGCTCTTCCTTGGGTGTGTTACATTGACAGAGTGGGGTCAGTCTGCTCTTCCCGCGGTGTGTTACATTGACAGAGTGAGGTCAGTCTGCTCTTCCCTGGGTGAGTTACATTGACAGGGTTGGTTCAGTCTGCTCTCCCCTGGGTGTGATACATTGACAGAGTGGGGTCAGACTGCTATTCCCTGAGTATGTTACATTGACAGAGTGGGGTGTGTCTGCTCTTCCTTGGGTGTGTTACATTGACAGAGTGGGGTCAGTCTGCTCTTCCCTGAGTGTGTTACATTGACAGAGAGGGGTCAGTCTGCTCTTCCCTGGCTGTGTTACAATGACAGAGTGGGGTCAGACTGCTCTTCCTTGGGTGTGTTACATTGACAGAGTGGGGTCAGTCTACTCTTCCCGCGGTGTGTAACATTGACAGAGTGGGGTCAGTCTGCTCTTCCCGCGGTGTGTTACATTGACAGTGTGAGGTCAGTCTGCTCTTCCCGCGGTGTGTTACATTGACAGAGTGAGGTCAGTCTGCTCTTCCCTGGGTGAGTTACATTGACAGGGTTGGTTCAGTCTGCTCTCCCCTGGGTGTGACACATTGACAGAGTGGGGTCAGACTGCTATTCCCTGAGTATGTTACATTGACAGAGTGGGGTGTGTCTGCTCTTCCCTGGGTGTGTTACATTGACAGGGTGGGGTCAGTGTGCTCTTCCCTGGGTGTGTTACATTGACAGAGTGTGGTCAGTCTGACCTTCCCTGGGTGTGTTGCATTGACAGAGTGGGGTCAGTCTGATCTTCCCTGGGTATGTTGCATTGACAGAGTGGGGTCAGTCTGCTCTTCCCTGGGTGGGTTACATTGACACAGTGGGGTCAGACTGCTCTTCCCTGGGTGTGTTGCATTGACAGAGTGGGGTTAGTCGGTTCTTCCCTGGGTGTGTTACTTTGACAGAGTGGGGTCAGTCTCCTGTTCCCTGAGAGTGTCACATTGACAGAGTGGGGTCAGTCTGCTCTTCCCTGAGAGTGTCACATTGACAGAGTGGGGTCAGTCTGCTCTTCCCTGAGAGTGTCACATTGACAGAGTGGGGTCAGTCTGCTCTTCACTGGGTGTGTTACATTGACAGAGTGCGGTCAGTCTGCTCTTCCCTTGGTGAGTTACATGGAGGGAGAGGGGTCAGTCTGCTCTTCACTGGGTGGGTTACATTGACAGAGTTGCGTCAGTCTGCTCTTCCCTGGGTGTGTTACACTGACAGGTTGGGGTCAGTCTGCTCTTCCCTGGGTGTGTTACATTGACAGAGTGGGGTCAGTCTGTTCTTCCCTGGGTGGGTTACATTGACAGAACGGGGTCTGTCTGCTCTTCCCTGGGTGTGTTACATTGGCAGAGTGGGGTCAGTCTGCTCATCCCTGGGTGTGTTACATTGACAGAGTGAGGTCAGTCTGCTCTTCCCTGAGTGTGTTATATTGACAGAGTGGGGTCAGTCTGTTCTTCCTTGGGTGTGTTAAATTGACAGTGTTGGGTCAGTCAGCTCTTCCCTGGGTGTGTTACATTGACAGAGTGGCGTCAGTCTGTTCTTCCCTGGAAGTGTTACAGTGACAGGTTGATGTCAGTCTGCTCTCCCCTGGGTGTGTTACATTGACAGAGTGGGGTCAGTCTGCTCTTCCCTGGGTGTTTTAAATTGACAGAGCGGGGTCAGTCTCTTCTTCCCTTGGTGTGTTACATTGACAGAGTGGTATCTGTCTGCTCTTCCCTGGGTGTGTTACATTGACAGAGTGGGGTCAGTCTGTTCTCCCATTGTGTGTGACATTGACAGAGTGCGGTCAGTCTGCTCTTCCCTGGGTGTGTTACAATGACAGAGTGGGGTCAGTGTGCACATCACTGCGTGGGTTACATTGACAGAGTGGGGTCAGTCTGTTCTTCCTTGGGTGTGTTAAATTGACAGTGTTGGGTCAGTCAGCTCTTCCCTGGGTGTGTTACATTGACAGAGTGGCGTCAGTCTGTTCTTCCCTGGAAGTGTTACAGTGACAGGTTGATGTCAGTCTGCTCTCCCCTGGGTGTGTTACATTGACAGAGTGGGGTCAGTCTGCTCTTCCCTGGGTGTTTTAAATTGACAGAGCGGGGTCAGTCTCTTCTTCCCTTGGTGTGTTACATTGACAGAGTGGTATCTGTCTGCTCTTCCCTGGGTGTGTTACATTGACAGAGTGGGGTCAGTCTGTTCTCCCATTGTGTGTGACATTGACAGAGTGCGGTCAGTCTGCTCTTCCCTGGGTGTGTTACAATGACAGAGTGGGGTCAGTGTGCACATCACTGCGTGGGTTACATTGACAAAGTGGGGTAAGTCTTCAGTTCACTGTGTGAGTAATTTTGCAGAAGAGGACATTCTGCTCTTCTCTGGGTGAGTTACATTGAAAGAGTGAGGCCAGTCTGCTCTTCCCTGGGCGTGTCACAATGACAGAGTGGGGACAGTCTGCTCTTTTATGGGTGGGTTACATTGACAGAGTGGGGTCAGTCTGCTCTTCCCTGGGTGTGTTACATTGACAGACTGGGGTCTGTCTGATCTTCACTGGTTGTGTTACATTGACAGAGTGAGTTCAGTCTGCTCTTCCCTGGGTGTGTTACATTGACAGAGTGGGGTCAATCTGCTCTTCCCTGGGTGTGTTTCATTGACAGATTGGGGTCAGTCTGCTCTTCCCTGGGTGTGTTACATTGACAGAGTGAGGTTGTCTGCCCTTCCCGAGGTGTGTTCCATTGACAGAGTGGCGTCAGTCTGTTCTCCCATTGTTTGTTACATTGACAGAGTGGGGTCAGTCTGTTCTTCCCTGGGTGTGTTACATTGACAGAGTAAGGTCAGTCTGCTCTTCCCTGGGAGGGTTACATTGACAGAGTGGGGTCAGTCTGCTCTTCCCTGGGTGTGTTACATTGACAGATTGGGGTCAGTCTGCTCTTCCCCAAGTTGGTTACATTGACACAGTGGGGTCAGTCTGTTTTTCCCTGGGTGTGTTACATTGACAGATTGGGGTCAGTCTGCTCTCCCCTGGGAGGGTTACATTGACAGAGTGGGGTCAGTCTTCTCTTTCCTGGGTGTGTTACATTGACTGATTGGGGTCAGTCTGCTCTTCCCCAAGTGTGTTACATTGACACAGTGGGGTCAGTCTGCTCTTCCCTGGGTGTGTTACAGTGACAGAGTGGGGGTCAGTCTGCTCTTCCCAGGGTGTGTTGCATTGACAGAGTGTGGTCAGTCTGCTCTTCCCAGGGCGTGTCACATTGACAGAGTGGGGTCAGTCTGCTCTTTTATGGGTGGGTTACATTGACTGAGTGGGGTCAGTCTGCTCTTCCCTGGGTGTTTTACATTGACAGAGTGGGGTCAGTCTGTTCTTCCCTGGGTGTGTTACATTGACAGAGTGGGTTCAGTCTGCTCTTCCCTGGGTGTTTTACATTGACAGAGTGGGGTCAGTCTGTTCTCCCAGGGTTTGTTACATTGACAGAGTGGGGTCAGTCTGCTCTTCCCTTTCTGTGTTACAATGACAGAGTGGGGTCAGTGTGCACTTCCCTGTGTGTGTTACATTGACAGAGTGGGGGTCAGTCTGCTCTTCCCAGGGTGTGTTACATTGACAGAGTGGCGTCAGTCTGTTCTTCCCTGGGAGTGTTACAGTGACAGGGTGGTGTCAGTCTGATCTCCCCTGGGTGTATTACATTGACAGAGTGGGGTCAGTCTGTTCTCCCATTGTGTGTTACATTGACAGAGTGGGGTCAGTCTGCTCCTCCCTGGGTGTGTTACAATGACAGAGTGGGGTCAGTCTGTTCTTCCCTTGGTGTGTTACATTGACAGAGTGGTATCTGTCTGCTCTTCCCTGGGTGTGTTACATTGACAGAGTGGGGTCAGTCTGTTCTCCCATTGTGTGTTACATTGACAGAGTGGGGTCAGTCTGCTCCTCCCTGGGTGTGTTACAATGACAGAGTGGGGTCAGTGTGCACATCACTGGTGGGTTACATTGACAGAGTGGGGTAAGTCTGCAGCTCACTGTGTGAGTAATTTTGCAGAAGTGGACATTCTGCTCTTCTCTGGGTGGGTTACATTGACAGAGTGAGGTCAGTCTGCTCTTCCCTGGGTTTGTTACATTGACAGAGTTTGGTCAGTCTGCTCTTCCCTGGGTGTGTTACATTGACAGAGTTGGGTCAGTGTGCTCTTCCCAGGGCGTGTCACATTGACAGAGTGGGGTCAGTCTGCTCTTTTGTGGGTGTGTTACATTGGCAGAGTGAGGTTAGTCTGCTCTTGCCAGGGCGTAACACATTGTCAGAGTGGGGTCAGTCTGCTCTTTTATGGGTGGGTTACATTGACAGAGTGGGGTCAGTCTGCTCTTCCCTGGGTGTGTAACATTGGCAGAGTGAGGTCAGTCTGCTCTTCCCTGGGTTTGTTACATTGACACAGTGGGGTCAGTCTGCACTTCCCTGGGTGTGTTACATGGACAGAGTGAGGTCAGTCTGCTCTTCCCTGGGTTTGTTACATTTAAAGAGTGTGGTCAGTCTACTCTTCCCTGGGTGTGTTACATTGACAGAGTGGGGTAAGACTGAAGTTGACTGTGTGAGTAATTTTGCAGAAGCGGTCATTCTGCTCTTCTCTGGGTGGGTTACATTGACAGAGTGAGGTCAGTCTGCTCTTCCCTGGGTTTGTTAAATTGACAGAGTGGGGACAGTCTGCTCTTCCCTGGGTGTGTTACAGTGACAGGGTGGGTTCAGTCTGCTCCTCCCTGGGTGTGTTACATTGACAGAGTTGGGTCAGTCTGCTTTTCCCTGGGTGTGTTACATTGACAGAGTGGGGTAAGACTGCAGTTGACTGTGTGAGTAATTTTGCAGAAGCGGTCATTCTGCTCTTCTCTGGTTGGGTTACATTGACAGAGTGAGGTCAGTCTGCTCTTCCCTGGGTGTGTTACAGTGACAGATTGGGGTCAGTCTGCTCTTCCCTGCGTGTGTTACATTGACAGAGTGAGGTCAGTCTGCTCTTCCCTGGGTGTGTTACATTGACAGAGTGAGGTCAGTCTGCTCTTACCTGGGTGTGTTACATTGACAGATTGGGGTCAGTCTGCTCTTCCCTAGGTGTGTTACATTGACAGAGTGAGTTCAGTCTTCTCTTCCCTGGGTGTGTTACATTGACAGAGTGGGGTCAGTCTGCTCTTCCCTGGGTGTGTTACATTGACAGAGTGTGGTCAGTCTGCGCTTCCCTGGGTGTGTTACATTGACAGATTGGGGTCAGTCTGCTCTTCCCTGAGTGTGTTACATTGACAGAGTGAGGTCAGTCTGTTCTTCCTTGGGTGTGTTAAATTAACAGTGTTGGGTCAGTCTGCTCTTCCCTGGGTGTGTTACATTGACAGAGTGGCGTCAGTCTGTTCTTCCCTGGGAGTTTTACAGTGACAGGGTGGTGTCAGTCTGCTCTCCCCTGGGTGTGTTACATTGACAGAGTGGGGTCAGTCTGCTCTTCCCTCGGTGTGTTACATTGACAGAGTGGGGTCAGTCTGTTCTTCCCTTGGTGTGTTACATTGACAGAGTGGTATCTGTCTGCTCTTCCCTGGGTGTGTTACATTGACAGAGTGGGGTCAGTCTGTTCTCCCATTGTGTGTTACATTAACAGAGTGGGGTCAGTCTGCTCTTCCCTGGGTGTGTTACAATGACAGAGTGGGGTCAGTGTGCACATCACTGGGTGGGTTACATTGACAGAGTGGGGTAAGTCTGCAGTTCGCTGTGTGAGTAATTTTGCAGAAGAGGACATTCTGCTCTTCTCTGGCTGGGTTACATTGACAGAGTGAAGTCAGTCTGCACTTCCCTGGGTTTGTTACATTGAAAGAGTTTGGTCAGTCTGCTCTTCCCTGGGTGTGTTACATTGACCGAGTTGGGTCAGTCTGCTCTTCGCAGGGCGTGTCACATTGACAGAGTGGGGTCAGTCTGCTCTTTTATGGGTGTGTTACATTGACAGAGTGAGGTTAGTCTGCTCTTCCCAGGGCGTAACACATTGTCAGAGTGGGGTCAGTCTGCTCTTTTATGGGTGGGTTACATTGACAGAGTGGGGTCAGTCTGCTCTTCCCTGGGTGTGTAACATTGGCAGAGTGAGGTCAGTCTGCTCTTCCCTGGGTTTGTTACATTGACACAGTGGGGTCAGTTTGCTCGTCCCTAGGTGTGTAACATTGACAGAGTGGTGTCAGTCTGCTCTTCCCTGGGTGTGTTACATTGACAGAGTGAGGTTAGTCTGCCCTTCCCTAGGTGTGTTCCATTGACAGTTTGGCGTCAGTCTGTTCTCCCAGGGTTTGTTACATTGACAGAGTGGGGTCAGTCTGTTCTTCCCTGGGTGTGTTACGTTGACAGAGTAAGGTCAGTCTGCTCTTCCCTGGGAGGGTTACATTGACAGAGTGGGGTCAGTCTTCTCTTCCCTGGTTGTGTTACATTGACAGATTGGGGTCAGTCTGCTCTTCCCCAAGTTGGTTACATTGACACAGTGGGGTCAGTCTGTTTTTCCCTGGGTGTGTTACATTGACAGATTGGGGTCAGTCTGCTCTTCCCTGGCTGTGTTACATTGACAGAGTGGGGTCAGTCTGCTCTTTTATGGGTGGGTTACATTGACAGAGGTGGGTCAGTCTGCTCTTCCCTGGGTGTGTTACATTGACAGAGTGGGGTCAGTCTGCTCTCCCCTGGGAGGGTTACATTGACAGAGTGGGGTCAGTCTTCTCTTTCCTGGGTGTGTTACATTGACTGATTGGGGTCAGTCAGCTCTTCCCCAAGTGTGTTACATTGACGCAGTGGGGTCAGTCTGCTCTTCCCTTGGTGTGTTACAATGACAGAGTGGGGTCAGTGTGCACTTCCCTGGGTGTGTTACATTGACAGAGTGGGGGTCAGTCTGCTCTTCCCAGGGTGTTTTGCATTGACAGAGTGTGGTCAGTCTGCTCTTCCCTGGGCGTGTCACATTGACAGAGTGGGGTCAGTCTGCTCTTTTATGGGTGGGTTACATTGACTGAGTGGGGTCAGTCTGCTCTTCCCTGGGTGTTTTACATTGACAGAGTGGGGTCAGTCTGTTCTTCCCTGGGTGTGTTACATTGACAGAGTGGGTTCAGTCTGCTCTTCCCTGGGTGTTTTACATTGACAGAGCGGGGTCAGTCTGTTCTTCCCTGGGTGTGTCACATTGACAGAGTGGGTTCAGTCTGCTCTTCCCTGGGTGTGTTACATTGACAGAGTGGGGTCAGTCTGTTCTCCCAGGGTTTGTTACATTGACAGAGTGGGGTCAGTCTGCTCTTCCCTTTCTGTGTTACAATGACAGAGTGGGGTCAGTGTGCACTTCCCTGTGTGTGTTACTTTGACAGAGTGGGGGTCAGTCTGCTCTTCCCAGGGTGTGTTACATTGACAGAGTGGGGTCAGTCTGTTCTTCCTTGGGTGTGTTAAATTGACAGTGTTGGGTCAGTCTACTCTTCCCTGGGTGTGTTACATTGACAGAGTGGCGTCAGTCTGTTCTTCCCTGGGAGTGTTACAGTGACAGGGTGGTGTCAGTCTGCTCTCCCCTGGGTGTATTACATTGACAGAGTGGGGTCAGTCTGTTCTTCCCTTGGTGTGTTACATTGACAGAGTGGTATCTGTCTGCTCTTCCCTGGGTGTGTTACATTGACAGAGTGGGGTCAGTCTGTTCTCCCATTGTGTGTTACATTGACAGAGTGGGGTCAGTCTGCTCTTCCCTGGGTGTGTTACAATGACAGAGTGGGGTCAGTGTGCACATCACTGGGTGGGTTACATTGACAGAGTGGGGTAAGTCTGCAGTTCACTGTGTGAGTAATTTTGCAGAAGAGGACATTCTGCTCTTCTCTGGGTGGGTTACATTGACAGAGTGAGGTCAGTCTGCTCTTCCCTGGGTTTGTTACATTGACCGAGTTTGGTCAGTCTGCTCTTCCCTGGGTGTGTTACATTGACAGAGTTGGGTCAGTGTGCTCTTCCCAGGGCGTGTCACATTGACAGATTGGGGTCAGTCTGCTCTTTTATGGGTGTGTTACATTGACAGAGTCAGGTTAGTCTGCTCTTCCCAGGGCGTAACACATTGTCAGAGTGGGGTCAGTCTGCTCTTTTATGGGTGGGTTACATTGACAGAGTGGGGTCAGTCTGCTCTTCCCTGGGTGTGTAACATTGGCAGAGTGAGGTCAGTCTGCTCTTCCCTGGGTTTGTTACATTGACACAGTGGGGTCAGTCTGCACTTCCCTGGGTGTGTTACATGGACAGAGTGAGGTCAGTCTGCTCTTCCCTGGGTTTGTTACATTTACAGAGTGTGGTCAGTCTACTCTTCCCTGGGTGTGTTACATTGACAGAGTGGGGTAAGACTGCAGTTGACTGTGTGAGTAATTTTGCAGAAGCGGTCATTCTGCTCTTCTCTGGGTGGGTTACATTGACAGAGTGAGGTCAGTCTGCTCTTCCCTGGGTTTGTTAAATTGACAGAGTGGGGACAGTCTGCTCTTCCCTGGGTGTGTTACAGTGACAGGGTGGGTTCAGTCTGCTCCTCCCTGGGTGTGTTACATTGACAGAGTTGGGTCAGTCTGCTTTTCCCTGGGTGTGTTACATTGACAGAGTGGGGTAAGACTGCAGTTGACTGTGTGAGTAATTTTGCAGAAGCGGTCATTCTGCTCTTCTCTGGTTGGGTTACATTGACAGAGTGAGGTCAGTCTGCTCTTCCCTGGGTGTGTTACAGTGACAGATTGGGGTCAGTCTGCTCTTCCCTGGGTGTGTTACATTGACAGAGTGAGGTCAGTCTGCTCTTCCCTGGGTGTGTTACATTGACAGAGTGAGGTCAGTCTGCTCTTCCCTGGGTGTGTTACATTGACAGAGTTGGGTCAGTGTGCTCTTCCCAGGGCGTGTCACATTGACAGAGTGGGGTCAGTCTGCTCTTTTATGGGTGTGTTACATTGACAGAGTGAGGTTAGTCTGCTCTTCCCAGGGCGTAACACATTGTCAGAGTGGGGTCAGTCTGCTCTTTTATGGGTGGGTTACATTGACAGAGTGGGGTCAGTCTGCTCTTCCCTGTGTGTGTAACATTGGCAGAGTGAGGTCAGTCTGCTCTTCCCTGGGTTTGTTACATTGACACAGTGGGGTCAGTCTGCACTTCCCTGGGTGTGTTACATGGACAGAGTGAGGTCAGTCTGCTCTTCCCTGGGTTTGTTACATTTAAAGAGTGTGGTCAGTCTACTCTTCCCTGGGTGTGTTACATTGACAGAGTGGGGTAAGACTGCAGTTGACTGTGTGAGTAATTTTGCAGAAGCGGTCATTCTGCTCTTCTCTGGGTGGGTTACATTGACAGAGTGAGGTCAGTTTGCTCTTCCCTGGGTTTGTTAAATTGACAGAGTGGGGACAGTCTGCTCTTCCCTGGGTGTGTTACAGTGACAGGGTGGGTTCAGTCTGCTCCTCCCTGGGTGTGTTACATTGACAGAGTTGGGTCAGTCTGCTTTTCCCTGGGTGTGTTACATTGACAGAGTGGGGTAAGACTGCAGTTGACTGTGTGAGTAATTTTGCAGAAGCGGTCATTCTGCTCTTCTCTGGTTGGGTTACATTGACAGAGTGAGGTCAGTCTGCTCTTCCCTGGGTGTGTTACAGTGACAGATTGGGGTCAGTCTGCTCTTCCCTGGGTGTGTTACATTGACAGAGTGAGGTCAGTCTGCTCTTCCCTGGGTGTGTTACATTGACAGAGTGAGGTCAGTCTGCTCTTACCTGGGTGTGTTACATTGACAGATTGGGGTCAGTCTGCTCTTCCCTGGGTGTGTTACATTGACAGAGTGAGTTCAGTCTTCTCTTCCCTGGGTGTGTTACATTGACAGAGTGGGGTCAGTCTGCTCTTCCCTGGGTGTGTTACATTGACAGAGTGGGGTCAGTCTGCTCTTCCCTGGGTGTGTTACATTGACAGAGTGTGGTCAGTCTGCGCTTCCCTGGGTGTGTTACATTGACAGAGTGGGGTCAGTCTGCTCTTCCCTGGGTGTGTTACATTGACAGAGTGTGGTCAGTCTGCTCTTCCCTGAGTGTGTTACATTGACAGAGTGAGGTCAGTCTGTTCTTCCTTGGGTGTGTTAAATTAACAGTGTTGGGTCAGTCTGCTCTTCCCTGGGTGTGTTACATTGACAGAGTGGCGTCAGTCTGTTCTTCCCTGGGAGTTTTACAGTGACAGGGTGGTGTCAGTCTGCTCTCCCCTGGGTGTGTTACATTGACAGAGTGGGGTCAGTCTGCTCTTCCCTCGGCGTGTTACATTGACAGAGTGGGGTCAGTCTGTTCTTCCCTTGGTGTGTTACATTGACAGAGTGGTATCTGTGTGCTCTTCCCTGGGTGTGTTACATTGACAGAGTGGGGTCAGTCTGTTCTCCCATTGTGTGTTACATTGACAGAGTGGGGTCAGTCTGCTCTTCCCTGGGTGTGTTACAATGACAGAGTGGGGTCAGTGTGCACATCACTGGGTGGGTTACATTGACAGAGTGGGGTAAGTCTGCAGTTCACTGTGTGAGTAATTTTGCAGAAGAGGACATTCTGCGCTTCTCTGGGTGGGTTACATTGACAGAGTGAGGTCAGTCTGCACTTCCCTGGGTTTGTTACATTGAAAGAGTTTGGTCAGTCTGCTCTTCCCTGGGTGTGTTACATTGACCGAGTTGGGTCAGTCTGCTCTTCGCAGGGCGTGTCACATTGACAGAGTGGGGTCAGTCTGCTCTTTTATGGTTGTGTTACATTGACAGAGTGAGGTTAGTCTGCTCTTCCCAGGGCGTAACACATTGTCAGAGTGGGGTCAGTCTGCTCTTTTATGGGTGGGTTACATTGACAGAGTGGGGTCAGTCTGCTCTTCCCTGGGTGTGTAACATTGGCAGAGTGAGGTCAGTCTGCTCTTCCCTGGGTTTGTTACATTGACACAGTGGGGTCAGTTTGCTCTTCCCTGGGTGTGTTACATTGACAGAGTGGTGTCAGTCTGCTCTTCCCTGGGTGTGTTACATTGACAGAGTGAGGTTAGTCTGCCCTTCCCTAGGTGTGTTCCTTTGACAGAGTGGCGTCAGTCTGTTCTCCCAGGGTTTGTTACATTGACAGAGTGGGGTCAGTCTGTTCTTCCCTGGGTGTGTTACGTTGACAGAGTAAGGTCAGTCTGCTCTTCCCTGGGAGGGTTACATTGACAGAGTGGGGTCAGTCTTCTCTTCCCTGGGTGTGTTACATTGACAGATTGGGGTCAGTCTGCTCGTCCCCAAGTTGGTTACATTGACACAGTGGGGTCAGTCTGTTTTTCCCTGGGTGTGTTACATTGACAGATTGGGGTCAGTCTGCTCTTCCCTGGCTGTGTTACATTGACAGAGTGGGGTCAGTCTGCTCTTTTATGGGTGGGTTACATTGACAGAGGTGGGTAAGTCTGCTCTTCCCTGGGTGTGTTACATTGACAGAGTGCGGTCAGTCTGCTCTCCCCTGGGAGGGTTACATTGACAGAGTGGGGTCAGTCTTCTCTTTCCTGGGTGTGTTACATTGACTGATTGGGGTCAGTCTGCTCTTCCCCAAGTGTGTTACAATGACAGAGTGGGGTCAGTGTGCACTTCCCTGGGTGTGTTACATTGACAGAGTGGGGGTCAGTCTGCTCTTCCCAGGGTGTTTTGCATTGACAGAGTGTGGTCAGTCTGCTCTTCCCAGGGCGTGTCACATTGACAGAGTGGGGTCAGTCTGCTCTTTTATGGGTGGGTTACATTGACTGAGTGGGGTCAGTCTGCTCTTCCCTGGGTGTTTTACATTGACAGAGTGGGGTCAGTCTGTTCTTCCCTGGGTGTGTTACATTGACAGAGTGGGTTCAGTCTGCTCTTCCCTGGGTGTTTTACATTGACAGAGCGGGGTCAGTCTGTTCTTCCCTGGGTGTGTCACATTGACAGAGTGGGTTCAGTCTGCTCTTCCCTGGGTGTGTTACATTGACAGAGTGGGGTCAGTCTGTTCTCCCAGGGTTTGTTACATTGACAGAGTGGAGTCAGTCTGCTCTTCCCTTTCTGTGTTACAATGACAGAGTGGGGTCAGTGTGCACTTCCCTGTGTGTGTTACTTTGACAGAGTGGGGGTCAGTCTGCTCTTCCCAGGGTGTGTTACATTGACAGAGTGGGGTCAGTCTGTTCTTCCTTGGGTGTGTTAAATTGACAGTGTTGGGTCAGTCTGCTCTTCCCTGGGTGTGTTACATTGACAAAGTGGCGTCAGTCTGTTCTTCCCTGGGAGTGTTACAGTGACAGGGTGGTGTCAGTCTGCTCTCCCCTGGGTGTATTACATTGACAGAGTGGGGTCAGTCTGTTCTTCCCTTGGTGTGTTACATTGACAGAGTGGTATCTGTGTGCTCTTCCCTGGGTGTGTTACATTGACAGAGTGGGGTCAGTCTGTTCTCCCATTGTGTGTTACATTGACAGAGTGGGGTCAGTCTGCTCTTCCCTGGGTGTGTTACAATGACAGAGTGGGGTCAGTGTGCACATCACTGGGTGGGTTACATTGACAGAGTGGGGTAAGTCTGCAGTTCACTGTGTGAGTAATTTTGCAGAAGAGGACATTCTGCTCTTCTCTGGGTGGGTTACATTGACAGAGTGAGGTCAGTCTGCTCTTCCCTGGGTTTGTTACATTGACCGAGTTTGGTCAGTCTGCTCTTCCCTGGGTGTGTTACATTGACAGAGTTGGGTCAGTGTGCTCTTCCCAGGGCGTGTCACATTGACAGATTGGGGTCAGTCTGCTCTTTTATGGGTGTGTTACATTGACAGAGTCAGGTTAGTCTGCTCTTCCCAGGGCGTAACACATTGTCAGAGTGGGGTCAGTCTGCTCTTTTATGGGTGGGTTACATTGACAGAGTGGGGTCAGTCTGCTCTTCCCTGGGTGTGTAACATTGGCAGAGTGAGGTCAGTCTGCTCTTCCCTGGGTTTGTTACATTGACACAGTGGGGTCAGTCTGCTCTTCCCTGGGTGTGTTACATTGACAGATTGGGGTCAGTCTGCTCTTCCCTGCGTGTGTTACATTGACAGAGTGAGGTCAGTCTGTTCTTCCTTGGGTGTGTTAAATTAACAGTGTTGGGTCAGTCTGCTCTTCCCTGGGTGTGTTACATTGACAGAGTGGCGTCAGTCTGTTCTTCCATGGGAGGGTTACAGTGACAGGGTGGTGTCAGTCTGCTCTCCCCTGGGTGTGTTACATTGACAGAGTGGGGTCAGTCTGCTCTTCCCTGGGTGTGTTAAATTGACAGAGTGGGGTCAGTCTGTTCTTCCCTTGGTGTGTTACATTGACAGAGTGGTATCTGTCTGCTCTTCCCTGGGTGTGTTACATTGACAGAGTGGGGTCAGTCTGTTCTCCCATTGTGTGTGACATTGACAGAGTGGGGTCAGTCTGCTCTTCCCCGGGTGTGTTACAATGACAGAGTGGGGTCAATATGCACTTCACTGGGTGGGTTACATTGACAGAGTTGGGGAAGTCTGTTGTTCACTGTGTGAGTAACTTTGCAGAAGAGGTCATTCTGCTCTTCTCTGGGTGTGTTACGTTGACAGAGTGAGGTCAGTCTGCTCTTCCCTGGGTTTGTTACATTGACAGAGTTTGGTCAGTCTGCTCTTCCCTGGGTGTGTTACATTGACAGAGTTGGGTCAGTGTGCTCTTCACAGGGCGTGTCCCATTGACAGAGTGGGGTCAGTCTGATCTTCCCTGGTTGTGTTACATTGACAGAGTGAGTTCAGTCTGCTCTTCCCTGGGTGTGTTACATAGACAGAGTGGGGTCAGTCTCCTCTTCCCTGGGAGGGTTACATTGACAGAGAGGGTTCAGTCTTCTCTTCCCTGGGTGTGTTACATTGACAGATTGGGGTCAGTCTGCTCTTCCGCAAGTTTGTTACATTGACACAGTGGGGTCAGTCTGTTGTTCCCTGGGTGTGTTACATTGACAGAGTGGGGTCAGTCTGCTCTTCCCTGGCTGTGTTACATTGACAGAGTGGGGTCAGTCTGCTCTTCCCTGGGTGTGTTACATTGACAGAGTGGGGTCAGTCTGTTCTTCCCTGGGTGTGTTACATTGACAGAGTGGGGTCAGTCTGCTCTTCCCTGGGTGTGTTACATTGACAGAGTGGGGTCAATCTGCTCTTCCCTGGGTGGGTAACATTGACAGAGTGTGGTCAGTCTGCTCTTCCCTGGGTGTGTTTCATTGACAGAGTGGGGTCAGTTTGCTCTTCCCTGGGTGTGTTACATTGACAGAGTGGTGTCAGTCTGCTCTTCCCTGGGTGTGTTACATTGACAGAGTGGGGTCAGTCTGCCCTTCCCTGGGTGTGTTACATTGACAGAGTGAGGTCAGTCTGCTCTTCCCAGGGCGTGTCACATTGACAGAGTGGGGTCAATCTGCTCTTCCCAGGGCGTGTCACATTGACAGAGTTGGGCCAGTCTGCTCTTCCCAGGGCGTGTCACATTGACAGAGTGGGGCCAGTCTGCTCTTTTATGGGTGGGTTACATTGACAGAGTGGGGTAAGTCTGCTATTCCCTGGGTGTGTTACATTGACAGAGTGGGGTCAGTCTGCTCTTCCCAGGGCGTGTCACATTGACAGAGTGGGGTCAATCTGCTCTTCCCATTGTGTGTTACATTGACAGAGTGGGGTCAGTCTGCTCTTCCCCGGGTGTGTTACAATGACAGAGTGGGGTCAATATGCACTTCACTGGGTGGGTTACATTGACAGAGTTGGGTAAGTCTGTTGTTCACTGTGTGAGTAACTTTGCAGAAGAGGTCATTCTGCTCTTCTCTGGGTGTGTTACGTTGACAGAGTGAGGTCAGTCTGCTCTTCCCTGGGTTTGTTACATTGACAGAGTTTGGTCAGTCTGCTCTTCCCTGGGTGTGTTACATTGACAGAGTTGGGTCAGTGTGCTCTTCACAGGGCGTGTCCCATTGACAGAGTGGGGTCAGTCTGATCTTCCCTGGTTGTGTTACATTGACAGAGTGAGTTCAGTCTGCTCTTCCCTGGGTGTGTTACATAGACAGAGTGGGGTCAGTCTCCTCTTCCCTGGGAGGGTTACATTGACAGAGAGGGGTCAGTCTTCTCTTCCCTGGGTGTGTTACATTGACAGGTTGGGGTCAGTCTGCTCTTCCCCAAGTTTGTTACATTGACACAGTGGGGTCAGTCTGTTGTTCCCTGGGTGTGTTACATTGACAGAGTGGGGTCAGTCTGCTCTTCCCTGGCTGTGTTACATTGACAGAGTGGGGTCAGTCTGCTCTTCCCTGGGTGTGTTACATTGACAGAGTGGGGTCAGTCTGTTCTTCCCTGGGTGTGTTACATTGACAGAGTGGGGTCAGTCTGCTCTTCCCTGGGTGTGTTACATTGACAGAGTGGGGTCAATCTGCTCTTCCCTGGGTGGGTAACATTGACAGAGTGTGGTCAGTCTGCTCTTCCCTGGGTGTGTTTCATTGACAGAGTGGGGTCAGTTTGCTCTTCCCTGGGTGTGTTACATTGACAGAGTGGTGTCAGTCTGCTCTTCCCTGGGTGTGTTACATTGACAGAGTGGGGTCAGTCTGCCCTTCCCTGGGTGTGTTACATTGACAGAGTGAGGTCAGTCTGCTCTTCCCAGGGCGTGTCACATTGACAGAGTGGGGTCAATCTGCTCTTCCCAGGGCGTGTCACATTGACAGAGTTGGGCCAGTCTGCTCTTCCCAGGGCGTGTCACATTGACAGAGTCGGGCCAGTCTGCTCTTTTATGGGTGGGTTACATTGACAGAGTGGGGTAAGTCTGCTATTCCCTGGGTGTGTTACATTGACAGAGTGGGGTCAGTCTGCTCTTCCCTGCGTGTGTTACATTGACAGAGTGAGGTCAGTCTGTTCTTCCTTGGGTGTGTTAAATTAACAGTGTTGGGTCAGTCTGCTCTTCCCTGGGTGTGTTACATTGACAGAGTGGCGTCAGTCTGTTCTTCCCTGGGAGGGTTACAGTGACAGGGTGGTGTCAGTCTGCTCTCCCCTGGGTGTGTTACATTGACAGAGTGGGGTCAGTCTGCTCTTCCCTGGGTGTGTTAAATTGACAGAGTGGGGTCAGTCTGTTCTTCCCTTGGTGTGTTACATTGACAGAGTGGTATCTGTCTGCTCTTCCCTGGGTGTGTTACATTGACAGAGTGGGGTCAGTCTGTTCTCCCATTGTGTGTTACATTGACAGAGTGGGGTCAGTCTGCTCTTCCCCGGGTGTGTTACAATGACAGAGTGGGGTCAATGTGCACTTCACTGGGTGGGTTACATTGACAGAGTTGGGTAAGTCTGTTGTTCACTGTGTGAGTAACTTTGCAGAAGAGGTCATTCTGCTCTTCTCTGGGTGTGTTACGTTGACAGAGTGAGGTCAGTCTGCTCTTCCCTGGGTTTGTTACATTGACAGAGTTTGGTCAGTCTGCTCTTCCCTGGGTGTGTTACATTGACAGAGTTGGGTCAGTGTGCTCTTCACAGGGCGTGTCCCATTGACAGAGTGGGGTCAGTCTGATCTTCCCTGGTTGTGTTACATTGACAGAGTGAGTTCAGTCTGCTCTTCCCTGGGTGTGTTACATAGACAGAGTGGGGTCAGTCTCCTCTTCCCTGGGAGGGTTACATTGACAGAGAGGGGTCAGTCTTCTCTTCCCTGGGTGTGTTACATTGACAGATTGGGGTCAGTCTGCTCGTCCCCAAGTTTGTTACATTGTCACAGTGGGGTCAGTCTGTTGTTCCCTGGGTGTGTTACATTGACAGAGTGGGGTCAGTCTGCTCTTCCCTGGCTGTGTTACATTGACAGAGTGGGGTCAGTCTGCTCTTCCCTGGGTGTGTTACATTGACAGAGTGGGGTCAGTCTGTTCTTCCCTGGGTGTGTTACATTGACAGAGTGGGGTCAGTCTGCTCTTCCCTGGGTGTGTTACATTGACAGAGTGGGGTCAATCTGCTCTTCCCTGGGTGGGTAACATTGACAGAGTGTGGTCAGTCTGCTCTTCCCTGGGTGTGTTTCATTGACAGAGTGGGGTCAGTTTGCTCTTCCCTGAGTGAGGTCAGTCTGCTCTTCCCTGAGTGTGTTACATTGACAGAGTGGGGTCAATATGCACTTCACTGGGTGGGTTACATTGACAGAGTTGGGTAAGTCTGTTGTTCACTGTGTGAGTAACTTTGCAGAAGAGGTCATTCTGCTCTTCTCTGGGTGTGTTACGTTGACAGAGTGAGGTCAGTCTGCTCTTCCCTGGGTTTGTTACATTGACAGAGTTTGGTCAGTCTGCTCTTCCCTGGGTGTGTTACATTGACAGAGTTGGGTCAGTGTGCTCTTCACAGGGCGTGTCCCATTGACAGAGTGGGGTCAGTCTGATCTTCCCTGGTTGTGTTACATTGACAGAGTGAGTTCAGTCTGCTCTTCCCTGGGTGTGTTACATAGACAGAGTGGGGTCAGTCTCCTCTTCCCTGGGAGGGTTACATTGACAGAGAGGGGTCAGTCTTCTCTTCCCTGGGTGTGTTACATTGACAGATTGGGGTCAGTCTGCTCTTCCCCAAGTTTGTAACATTGACACAGTGGGGTCAGTCTGTTGTTCCCTGGGTGTGTTACATTGACAGAGTGGGGTCAGTCTGCTCTTCCCTGGCTGTGTTACATTGACAGAGTGGGGTCAGTCTGCTCTTCCCTGGGTGTGTTACATTGACAGAGTGGGGTCAGTCTGTTCTTCCCTGGGTGTGTTACATTGACAGAGTGGGGTCAGTCTGCTCTTCCCTGGGTGTGTTACATTGACAGAGTGGGGTCAATCTGCTCTTCCCTGGGTGGGTAACATTGACAGAGTGTGGTCAGTCTGCTCTTCCCTGGGTGTGTTTCATTGACAGAGTGGGGTCAGTTTGCTCTTCCCTGGGTGTGTTACATTGACAGAGTGGTGTCAGTCTGCTCTTCCCTGGGTGTGTTACATTGACAGAGTGGGGTCAGTCTGCCCTTCCCTGGGTGTGTTACATTGACAGAGTGAGGTCAGTCTGCTCTTCCCAGGGCGTGTCACATTGACAGAGTGGGGTCAATCTGCTCTTCCCAGGGCGTGTCACATTGACAGAGTTGGGCCAGTCTGCTCTTCCCAGGCCGTATCACATTGACAGAGTCGGGCCAGTCTGCTCTTTTATGGGTGGGTTACATTGACAGAGTGGGGTAAGTCTGCTATTCCCTGGGTGTGTTACATTGACAGAGTGGGGTCAGTCTGCTCTTCCCAGGGCGTGTCACATTGACAGAGTGGGGTCAATCTGCTCTTCCCATTGTGTGTTACATTGACAGAGTGGGGTCAGTCTGCTCTTCCCCGGGTGTGTTACAATGACAGAGTGGGGTCAATATGCACTTCACTGGGTGGGTTACATTGACAGAGTTGGGTAAGTCTGTTGTTCACTGTGTGAGTAACTTTGCAGAAGAGGTCATTCTGCTCTTCTCTGGGTGTGTTACGTTGACAGAGTGAGGTCAGTCTGCTCTTCCCTGGGTTTGTTACATTGACAGAGTTTGGTCAGTCTGCTCTTCCCTGGGTGTGTTACATTGACAGAGTTGGGTCAGTGTGCTCTTCACAGGGCGTGTCCCATTGACAGAGTGGGGTCAGTCTGATCTTCCCTGGTTGTGTTACATTGACAGAGTGAGTTCAGTCTGCTCTTCCCTGGGTGTGTTACATAGACAGAGTGGGGTCAGTCTCCTCTTCCCTGGGAGGGTTACATTGACAGAGAGGGGTCAGTCTGCTCTTCCCTGGGTGTGTTACATTGACAGAGTGGGGTCAGTCTGCTCTTCCCTGGGTGTGTTACATTGACAGAGTGGGGTCAATCTGCTCTTCCCTGGGTGTGTTTCATTGACAGATTGGGGTCAGTCTGCTCTTCCCTGGGTGTGTTACATTGACAGAGTGAGGTTAGGCTGCCCTTCCCGAGGTGTGTTCCATTGACTGATTGGGGTCAGTCTGCTCTTCCCCAAGTGTGTTACATTGACACAGCGGGGTCAGTCTGCTCTTCCCTTGGTGTGTTACAGTGACAGAGTGGGGTCAGTGTGCACTTCCCTGGATGTGTTACAGTGACAGAGTGGGGGTCAGTCTGCTCTTCCCAGGGTGTGTTGCATTGTCAGAGTGTGGTCAGTCTGCTCTTCCCAGGGCGTGTCACATTGACAGAGTGGGGTCAGTCTGCTCTTTTATGGGTGGGTTACATTGACTGAGTGGGGTCAGTCTGCTCTTCCCTGGGTGTTTTACATTGACAGAGTGGGGTCAGTCTGTTCTTCCCTGGGTGTGTTACATTGACAGAGTGGGTTCAGTCTGCTCTTCCCTGGGTGTTTTACATTGACAGAGCGGGGTCAGTCTGTTCTTCCCTGGGTGTGTCACATTGACAGAGTGGGTTCAGTCTGCTCTTCCCTGGGTGTGTTACATTGACAGAGTGGGGTCAGTCTGTTCTCCAAGGGTTTGTTACATAAACAGAGTGGGGTCAGTCTGCTCTTCCCTATCTGTGTTACAATGACAGAGTGGGGTCAGTGTGCACTTCCCTGTGTGCGTTACATTGACAGAGTGGGGGTCAGTCTGCTCTTCCCAGGGTGTGTTACATTGACAGAGTGGGGTCAGTCTGTTCTTCCTTGGGTGTGTTAAATTGACAGTGTTGGGTCAGTCTGCTCTTCCTTGGGTGTGTTACATTGACAGAGTGGCGTCATTCTGTTCTTCCCTGTGAGTGTTACAGTGACAGGGTGGTGTCAGTCTGATCTCCCCTGGGTGTATTACATTGACAGAGTGGGGTCAGTCTGTTCTTCCCTTGGTGTGTTACATTGACAGAGTGGTATCTGTCTGCTCTTCCCTGGGTGTGTTACATTGACAGAGTGGGGTCAGTCTGTTCTCCCATTGTGTGTTACATTGACAGAGTGGGGTCAGTCTGCTCCTCCCTGGGTGTGTTACAATGACAGAGTGGGGTCAGTGTGCACATCACTGGTGGGTTACATTGACAGAGTGGGGTAAGTCTGCAGTTCACTGTGTGAGTAATTTTGCAGAAGAGGACATTCTGCTCTTCTCTGGGTGGGTTACATTGACAGAGTGAGGTCAGTCTGCTCTTCCCTGGGCTGGTTACATTGACAGAGTTTGGTCAGTCTGCTCTTCCCTGGGTGTGTTACATTGACAGAGTTGGGTCAGTGTGCTCTTCCCAGGGCGTGTCACATTGACAGAGTGGGGTCAGTCTGCTCTTTTATGGGTGTGTTACATTGGCAGAGTGAGGTTAGTCTGCTCTTGCCAGGGCGTAACACATTGTCAGAGTGGGGTCAGTCTGCTCTTTTATGGGTGGGTTACATTGACAGAGTGGGGTCAGTCTGCTCTTCCCTGGGTGTGTAACATTGGCAGAGTGAGGTCAGTCTGCTCTTCCCTGGGTTTGTTACATTGACACAGTGGGGTCAGTCTGCACTTCCCTGGTTGTGTTACATGGACAGAGTGAGGTCAGTCTGCTCTTCCCTGGGTTTGTTACATTTAAAGAGTGTGGTCAGTCTACTCTTCCCTGGGTGTGTTACATTGACAGAGTGGGGTAAGACTGCAGTTGACTGTGTGAGTAATTTTGCAGAAGCGGTCATTCTGCTCTTCTCTGGGTGGGTTACATTGACAGAGTGAGGTCAGTCTACTCTTCCCTGGGTTTGTTAAATTGACAGAGTGGTGACAGTCTGCTCTTCCCTGGGTGTGTTACAGTGACAGGGTGGGTTCAGTCTGCTCCTCCCTGGGTGTGTTACATTGACAGAGTTGGGTCAGTCTGCTTTTCCCTGGGTGTGTTACATTGACAGAGTGGGGTAAGACTGCAGTTGACTGTGTGAGTAATTTTGCAGAAGCGGTCATTCTGCTCTTCTCTGGTTGGGTTACATTGACAGAGTGAGGTCAGTCTGCTCTTACCTGGGTGTGTTACATTGACAGATTGGGGTCAGTCTGCTCTTCCATAGGTGTGTTACATTGACAGAGTGAGTTCAGTCTTCTCTTCCCTGGGTGTGTTACATTGACAGAGTGGGGTCAGTCTGCTCTTCCCTGGGTGTGTTACATTGACAGAGTGTGGTCAGTCTGCGCTTCCCTGGGTGTGTTACATTGACTGATTGGGGTCAGTCTGCTCTTCCCTGAGTGTGTTACATTGACAGAGTGAGGTCAGTCTGTTCTTCCTTGGGTGTGTTAAATTAACAGTGTTGGGTCAGTCTGCTCTTCCCTGGGTGTGTTACATTGACAGAGTGGCGTCAGTCTGTTCTTCCCTGGGAGTTTTACAGTGACAGGGTGGTGTCAGTCTGATCTCCCCTGGGTGTGTTACATTGACAGAGTGGGGTCAGTCTGCTCTTCCCTCGGTGTGTTACATTGACAGAGTGGGGTCAGTCTGTTCTCCCATTGTGTGTTACATTGACAGAGTGGGGTCAGTCTGCTCTTCCCTGGGTGTGTTACAATGACAGAGTGGGGTCAGTGTGCACATCACTGGGTGGGTTACATTGACAGAGTGGGGTAAGTCTGCAGTTCACTGTGTGAGTAATTTTGCAGAAGAGGACATTCTGCTCTTCTCTGGGTGTGTTACATTGACAGAGTGGGTTCAGTCTGCTCTTCCCTGGGTGTTTTACATTGACAGAGCGGCGTCAGTCTGTTCTTCCCTGGGTGTGTAACATTGACAAAGTGGGTTCAGTCTGCTCTTCCCTGGGTGTGTTACATTGACAGAGTGGGGTCAGTCTGTTCTCCCAGGGTTTGTTACATTGACAGAGTGGGGTCAGTCTGCTCTTCCCTTTCTGTGTTACAATGACAGAGTGGGGTCAGTGTGCACTTCCCTGTGTGTGTTACTTTGACAGAGTGGGGGTCAGTCTGCTCTTCCCAGGGTGTGTTACATTGACAGAGTGGGGTCAGTCTGTTCTTCCTTGGGTGTGTTAAATTGACAGTGTTGGGTCAGTCTGCTCTTCCCTGGGTGTGTTACATTGACAGAGTGGCGTCAGTCTGTTCTTCCCTGGGAGTGTTACAGTGACAGGGTGGTGTCAGTCTGCTCTCCCCTGGGTGTATTACATTGACAGAGTGGGGTCAGTCTGTTCTTCCCTTGGTGTGTTACATTGACAGAGTGGTATCTGTCTGCTCTTCCCTGGGTGTGTTACATTGACAGAGTGGGGTCAGTCTGTTCTCCCATTGTGTGTTACATTGACAGAGTGGGGTCAGTCTGCTCTTCCCTGGGTGTGTTACAATGACAGAGTGGGGTCAGTGTGCACATCACTGGTGGGTTACATTGACAGAGTGGGGTAAGTCTGCAGTTCACTGTGTGAGTAATTTTGCAGAAGAGGACATTCTGCTCTTCTCTGGGTGGGTTACATTGACATAGTGAGGTCAGTCTGCTCTTCCCTGGGTTTGTTACATTGACAGAGTTTGGTCAGTCTGCTCTTCCCTGGGTGTGTTACATTGACAGAGTTGGGTCAGTGTGCTCTTCCCAGGGCGTGTCACATTGACAGATTGGGGTCAGTCTGCTCTTTTATGGGTGTGTTACATTGACAGAGTCAGGTTAGTCTGCTCTTCCCAGGGCGTAACACATTGTCAGAGTGGGGTCAGTCTGCTCTTTTATGAGTGGGTTACATTGACAGAGTGGGGTCAGTCTGCTCTTCCCTGGGTGTGTAACATTGGCAGAGTGAGGTCAGTCTGCTCTTCCCTGGGTTTGTTACATTGACACAGTGGGGTCAGTCTGCACTTCCCTGGGTGTGTTACATGGACAGAGTGAGGTCAGTCTGCTCTTCCCTGGGTTTGTTACATTTAAAGAGTGTGGTCAGTCTACTCTTCCCTGGGTGTGTTACATTGACAGAGTGGGGTAAGACTGCAGTTGACTGTGTGAGTAATTTTGCAGAAGCGGTCATTCTGCTCTTCTCTGGGTGGGTTACATTGACAGAGTGAGGTCAGTCTACTCTTCCCTGGGTTTGTTAAATTGACAGAGTGGTGACAGTCTGCTCTTCCCTGGGTGTGTTACAGTGACAGGGTGGGTTCAGTCTGCTCCTCCCTGGGTGTGTTACATTGACAGAGTTGGGTCAGTCTGCTTTTCCCTGGGTGTGTTACATTGACAGAGTGGGGTAAGACTGCAGTTGACTGTGTGAGTAATTTTGCAGAAGCGGTCATTCTGCTCTTCTCTGGTTGGGTTACATTGACAGAGTGAGGTCAGTCTGCTCTTACCTGGGTGTGTTACATTGACAGATTGGGGTCAGTCTGCTCTTCCATAGGTGTGTTACATTGACAGAGTGAGTTCAGTCTTCTCTTCCCTGGGTGTGTTACATTGACAGAGTGGGGTCAGTCTGCTCTTCCCTGGGTGTGTTACATTGACAGAGTGTGGTCAGTCTGCGCTTCCCTGGGTGTGTTACATTGACTGATTGGGGTCAGTCTGCTCTTCCCTGAGTGTGTTACATTGACAGAGTGAGGTCAGTCTGTTCTTCCTTGGGTGTGTTAAATTAACAGTGTTGGGTCAGTCTGCTCTTCCCTGGGTGTGTTACATTGACAGAGTGGCGTCAGTCTGTTCTTCCCTGGGAGTTTTACAGTGACAGGGTGGTGTCAGTCTGATCTCCCCTGGGTGTGTTACATTGACAGAGTGGGGTCAGTCTGCTCTTCCCTCGGTGTGTTACATTGACAGAGTGGGGTCAGTCTGTTCTCCCATTGTGTGTTACATTGACAGAGTGGGGTCAGTCTGCTCTTCCCTGGGTGTGTTACAATGACAGAGTGGGGTCAGTGTGCACATCACTGGGTGGGTTACATTGACAGAGTGGGGTAAGTCTGCAGTTCACTGTGTGAGTAATTTTGCAGAAGAGGACATTCTGCTCTTCTCTGGGTGTGTTACATTGACAGAGTGGGTTCAGTCTGCTCTTCCCTGGGTGTTTTACATTGACAGAGCGGGGTCAGTCTGTTCTTCCCTGGGTGTGTCACATTGACAAAGTGGGTTCAGTCTGCTCTTCCCTGGGTGTGTTACATTGACAGAGTGGGGTCAGTCTGTTCTCCCAGGGTTTGTTACATTGACAGAGTGGGGTCAGTCTGCTCTTCCCTTTCTGTGTTACAATGACAGAGTGGGGTCAGTGTGCACTTCCCTGTGTGTGTTACTTTGACAGAGTGGGGGTCAGTCTGCTCTTCCCAGGGTGTGTTACATTGACAGAGTGGGGTCAGTCTGTTCTTCCTTGGGTGTGTTAAATTGACAGTGTTGGGTCAGTCTGCTCTTCCCTGGGTGTGTTACATTGACAGAGTGGCGTCAGTCTGTTCTTCCCTGGGAGTGTTACAGTGACAGGGTGGTGTCAGTCTGCTCTCCCCTGGGTGTATTACATTGACAGAGTGGGGTCAGTCTGTTCTTCCCTTGGTGTGTTACATTGACAGAGTGGTATCTGTCTGCTCTTCCCTGGGTGTGTTACATTGACAGAGTGGGGTCAGTCTGTTCTCCCATTGTGTGTTACATTGACAGAGTGGGGTCAGTCTGCTCTTCCCTGGGTGTGTTACAATGACAGAGTGGGGTCAGTGTGCACATCACTGGTGGGTTACATTGACAGAGTGGGGTAAGTCTGCAGTTCACTGTGTGAGTAATTTTGCAGAAGAGGACATTCTGCTCTTCTCTGGGTGGGTTACATTGACATAGTGAGGTCAGTCTGCTCTTCCCTGGGTTTGTTACATTGACAGAGTTTGGTCAGTCTGCTCTTCCCTGGGTGTGTTACATTGACAGAGTTGGGTCAGTGTGCTCTTCCCAGGGCGTGTCACATTGACAGATTGGGGTCAGTCTGCTCTTTTATGGGTGTGTTACATTGACAGAGTCAGGTTAGTCTGCTCTTCCCAGGGCGTAACACATTGTCAGAGTGGGGTCAGTCTGCTCTTTTATGAGTGGGTTACATTGACAGAGTGGGGTCAGTCTGCTCTTCCCTGGGTGTGTTACATTGGCAGAGTGAGGTCAGTCTGCTCTTCCCTGGGTTTGTTACATTGACACAGTGGGGTCAGTCTGCACTTCCCTGGGTGTGTTACATGGACAGAGTGAGGTCAGTCTTCTCTTCCCTGGGTTTGTTACATTTACAGAGTGTGGTCAGTCTACTCTTCCCTGGGTGTGTTACATTGACAGAGTGGGGTAAGACTGCAGTTGACTGTGTGAGTAATTTTGCAGAAGCGGTCATTCTGCTCTTTTCTGGGTGGGTTACATTGACAGAGTGAGGTCAGTCTGCTCTTCCCTGGGTTTGTAAAATTGACAGAGTGGTGACAGTCTGCTCTTCCCTGGGTGTGTTACAGTGACAGGGTGGGTTCAGTCTGCTCCTCCCTGGGTGTGTTACATTGACAGAGTTGGGTCAGTCTGCTTTTCCCTGGGTGTGTTACATTGACAGAGTGGGGTAAGACTGCAGTTGACTGTGTGAGTAATTTTGCAGAAGCGGTCATTCTGCTCTTCTCTGGTTGGGTTACATTGACAGAGTGAGGTCAGTCTGCTCTTCCCTGGGTGTGTTACAGTGACAGATTGGGGTCAGTCTGCTCTTCCCTGGGTGTGTTACATTGACAGAGTGAGGTCAGTCTGCTCTTCCCTGGGTGTGTTACATTGACAGAGTGAGGTCAGTCTGCTCTTCCCTGGGTTTGTTACATTGACAGAGTTGGGTCAGTGTGCTCTTCCCAGGGCGTGTCACATTGACAGAGTGGGGTCAGTCTGCTCTTTTATGGGTTGGTTACATTGACAGAGTGGGGTCAGTCTGCTCTTCCCTGGGTGTGTAACATTGGCAGAGTGAGGTCAGTCTGCTCTTCCCTGGGTTTGTTACATTGACACAGTGGGGTCAGTCTGCACTTCCCTGGGTGTGTTACATGGACAGAGTGTGTTCAGTCTGCGCTTCCCTGGGTGTGTTACATTGACAGATTGGGGTCAGTCTGCTCTTCCCTTTCTGTGTTACAATGACAGAGTGGGGTCAGTGTGCACTTCCCTGTGTGTGTTACTTTGACAGAGTGGGGGTCAGTCTGTTCTCCCAGGGTTTGTTACATTGACAGAGTGGGGTCAGTCTGCTCTTCCCTTTCTGTGTTACAATGACAGAGTGGGGTCAGTGTGCACTTCCCTGTGTGTGTTACTTTGACAGAGTGGGGGTCAGTCTGCTCTTCCCAGGGTGTGTTACATTGACAGAGTGGGGTCAGTCTGTTCTTCCTTGGGTGTGTTAAATTGACAGTGTTGGGTCAGTCTGCTCTTCCCTGGGTGTGTTACATTGACAAAGTGGCGTCAGTCTGTTCTTCCCTGGGAGTGTTACAGCGACAGGGTGGTGTCAGTCTGCTCTCCCCTGGGTGTATTACATTGACAGAGTGGGGTCAGTCTGTTCTTCCCTTGGTGTGTTACATTGACAGAGTGGTATCTGTCTGCTCTTCCCTGGGTGTGTTACATTGACAGAGTGGGGTCAGTCTGGTCTCCCATTGTGTGTTACATTGACAGAGTGGGGTCAGTCTGCTCTTCCCTGGGTGTGTTACAATGACAGAGTGGGGTCAGTGTGCACATCACTGGGTGGGTTACATTGACAGAGTGGGGTAAGTCTGCAGTTCACTGTGTGAGTAATTTTGCAGAAGAGGACATTCTGCTCTTCTCTGGGTGGGTTACATTGACAGAGTGAGGTCAGTCTGCTCTTCCCTGGGTTTGTTACATTGACAGAGTTTGGTCAGTCTGCTCTTCCCTGGGTGTGTTACATTGACAGAGTTGGGTCAGTGTGCTCTTCCCAGGGCGTGTCACATTGACAGATTGGGGTCAGTCTGCTCTTTTATGGGTGTGTTACATTGACAGAGTCAGGTTAGTCTGCTCTTCCCAGGGGGTAACACATTGTCAGAGTGGGGTCAGTCTGCTCTTTTATGGGTGGGTTACATTGACAGAGTGGGGTCAGTCTGCTCTTCCCTGGGTGTGTAACGTTGGCAGAGTGAGGTCAGTCTGCTCTTCCCTGGATTTGTTACATTGACACAGTGGGGTCAGTCTGCACTTCCCTTGGGTTTGTTACATGGACAGAGTGAGGTCAGTCTGCTCTTCCCTGGGTTTGTTGCATTTACAGAGTGTGGTCAGTCTACTCTTCCCTGGGTGTGTTACATTGACAGAGTGGGGTAAGACTGCAGTTGACTGTGTGAGTAATTTTGCAGAAGCGGTCATTCTGCTCTTCTCTGGGTGGGTTACATTGACAGAGTGAGGTCAGTCTGCTCTTCCCTGGGTTTGTTAAATTGACAGAGTGGGGACAGTCTGCTCTTCCCTGGGTGTGTTACAGTGACAGGGTGGGTTCAGTCTGCTCCTCCCTGGGTGTGTTACATTGACAGGGTTGGGTCAGTCTGCTTTTCCCTGGGTGTGTTACATTGACAGAGTGGGGTAAGACTGCAGTTGACTGTGTGAGTAATTTTGCAGAAGCGGTCATTCTGCTCTTCTCTGGTTGGGTTACATTGACAGAGTGAGGTCAGTCTGCTCTTCCCTGGGTGTGTTACAGTGACAGATTGGGGTCAGTCTGCTCTTCCCTGGGTGTGTTACATTGACAGAGTGAGGTCAGTCTGCTCTTCCCTGGGTGTGTTACATTGACAGAGTGAGGTCAGTCTGCTCTTACCTGGGTGTGTTACATTGACAGATTGGGGTCAGTCTGCTCTTCCCTGGGTGTGTTACATTGACAGAGTGAGGTCAGTCTGCTCTTCCCTGGGTGTGTTACATTGACAGATTGGGGTCAGTCTGCTCTTCCCTGCGTGTGTTACATTGACAGAGTGAGGTCAGTCTGTTCTTCCTTGGGTGTGTTAAATTAACAGTGTTGGGTCAGTCTGCTCTTCCCTGGGTGTGTTACATTGACAGAGTGGCGTCAGTCTGTTCTTCCCTGGGAGTGTTACAGTGACAGGGTGGTGTCAGTCTGCTCTCCCCTGGGTGTATTACATTGACAGAGTGGGGTCAGTCTGCTCTTCCCTGGGTGTGTTAAATTGACAGAGTGGGGTCAGTCTGTTCTTCCCTTGGTGTGTTACATTGACAGAGTGGGGTCAGTCTGTTCTCCCATTGTGTGTTACATTGACAGAGTGGGGTCAGTCTGCTCTTCCCCGGGTGTGTTACAATGACAGAGTGGGGTCAATGTGCACTTCACTGGGTGGGTTACATTGACAGAGTGGGGTAAGTCTGTTGTTCACTGTGTGAGTAACTTTGCAGAAGAGGTCATTCTGCTCTTCTCTGGGTGTGTTACATTGACAGAGTGAGGTCAGTCTGCTCTTCCCTGGGTTTGTTACATTGACAGAGTTTGGTCAGTCTGCTCTTCCCTGGGTGTGTTACATTGACAGAGTTGGGTCAGTGTGCTCTTCACAGGGCGTGTCCCATTGACAGAGTTGGGTCAGTCTGATCTTCCCTGGTTGTGTTACATTGACAGAGTGAGTTCAGTCTGCTCTTCCCTGGGTGTGTTACATTGACAGAGTGGGGTCAGTCTCCTCTTCCCTGGGAGGGTTACATTGACAGAGAGGGGTCAGTCTTCTCTTCCCTGGGTGTGTTACATTGACAGATTGGGGTCAGTCTGCTCTTCCCCAAGTTTGTTACATTGACACAGTGGGGTCAGTCTGTTGTTCCCAGGGTGTGTTACATTGACAGAGTGGGGTCTGTCTGCTCTTCCCTGGCTGTGTTACATTGACAGAGTGGGGTCAGTCTGCTCTTCCCTGGGTGTGTTACATTGACAGAGTGGGGTCAGTCTGTTCTTCCCTGGGTGTGTTACATTGACAGAGTGGGGTCAGTCTGCTCTTCCCTGGGTGTGTTACATTGACAGAGTGGGGTCAATCTGCTCTTCCCTGGGTGGGTAACATTGACAGAGTGTGGTCAGTCTGCTCTTCCCTGGGTGTGTTTCATTGACAGAGTGGGGTCAGTTTGCTCTTCCCTGGGTGTGTTACATTGACAGAGTGGTGTCAGTCTGCTCTTCCCTGGGTTTGTTACATTGACAGAGTGGGGTCAGTCTGCCCTTCCCTGGGTGTGTTACATTGACAGAGTGGTGTCAGTCTGCTCTTCCCTGGGTGTGTTATATTGACAGAGTGGGGTCAGTCTGCCCTTCCCTGGGTGTGTTACATTGACAGAGTGAGGTCAGTCTGCTCTTCCCAGGGCGTGTCACATTGACAGAGTGGGGTCAATCTGCTCTTCCCAGGGCGTGTCACATTGACAGAGTGGGGCCAGTCTGCTCTTCCCAGGGCGTGTCACATTGACAGAGTGGGGCCAGTCTGCTCTTTTATGGGTGGGTTACATTGACAGAGTGGGGTAAGTCTGCTATTCCCTGGGTGTGTTACATTGACAGAGTGGGGTCAGTCTGCTCTTCCCTTGCTGTGTTACAATGACAGAGTGGGGTCAGTGTGCACTTCCCTGTGTGTGTTACATTGACAGAGTGGGGGTCAGTCTGCTCTTCCCAGGGTGTGTTACATTGACAGAGTGTGGTCAGTCTGCTCTTCCCAGGGCGTGTCACATTGACAGAGTGGGGTCAGTCTGCTCTTTTATGAGTGGGTTACATTGACAGAATGAATTCAGTCTGCTCTTCCCTGCGTGTGTTACATTGACAGAGTGGGGTCAGTCTGCTCTTCCCTGGGTGTGTTACATTGACAGAGTGAGTTCAGTCTGCTCTTCCCTGGGTGTGTTACATTGACAGAGTGGGGCCAGTCTGTTCTTCCCTGGGTGTGTTACATTGACAGCGTGAGGTCAGTCTGCTCTTCCCTGGGTTTGTTACATTGACAGAGTGGCGTCAGTCTTCTTTTCCCTGGGTGTGTTACATTGACAGATTGGGGTCAGTCTGCTCTTCCCTGAGTGTGTTACATTGACAGGGTGGGGAAATTCTGTTCTTCCTTGGGTGTGTTAAATTGACAGTGTTGGGTCAGTCTGCTCTTCCCTGGGTGTTTTACATTGACAGAGTGAGGTCAGTCTGCTCTTCCCTGGGTTTGTTACATTGACAGAGTTTGGTCAGTCTGCTCTTCCCTGGGTGTGTTACATTGACAGAGTTGGGTCAGTGTGCTCTTCCCAGGGCGTGTCCCATTGACAGAGTGGGGACAGTCTGCTCTTTTATGGGTGGGTTACATTGACAGAGTGGGGTCAGTCTGATCTTCCCTGGTTGTGTTACATTGACAGAGTGAGTTCAGTCTGCTCTTCCCTGGGTGTTTTACATTGACAGAGTGGGGTCAGTCTCCTCTTCCCTGGGAGGGTTACATTGACAGAGAGGGGTCAGTCTTCTCTTCCCTGGGTGTGTTACATTGACAGATTGGGGTCAGTCTGCTCTTCCCCAAGTTTGTTACATTGACACAGTGGGGTCAGTCTGTTGTTCCCTGGGTGTGTTACATTGACAGAGTGTGGTCAGTCTGCTCTTCCCTGGGTGTGTTACATTGACAGAGTGGGGTCAGTCTGCCTTTCCCTAGGTGTGTCCAATGACAGAGTGGAGTCAGTCTGTTCTTCCCTGGGTGTGTTACATTGACAGAGTGAGGTCAGTCTGCTCTTCCCAGGGCGTGTCACATTGACAGAGTGGGGCCAGTCTGCTCTTTTATGGGTGTGTTACATTGACAGAGTGGGGTAAGTCTGCTATTCCCTGGGTGTGTTACATTGACAGAGTGGGGTCAGTCTGCTCTTCCCTGGGTGTGTTTCATTGACCGAGTGGGGTCAGTCTCCTCTTCCCAGGGTGTGTTACATTGACAGAGTGGGGTCAGTTTTGTTCTTCCCTGGGTGTGTTACATTGACAGAGTGGGTTCAGTCTGCTCTTCCCTGGGTGTTTTACATTGACAGAGCGGGGTCAGTCTGTTCTCCCCTGGGTGTGTCACATTGACAGAGTGGGTTCAGTCTGCTCTTCCCTGGGTGTGTTACATTGACAGAGTGGGGTCAGTCTGTTCTCCCAGGGTTTGTTACATTGACAGAGTGGGGTCAGTCTGCTCTTCCCTTGCTGTGTTACAATGACAGAGTGGGGTCAGTGTGCACTTCCCTGTGTGTGTTACTTTGACAGAGTGGGGGTCAGTCTGCTCTTCCCAGGATGTGTTACATTGACAGAGTGGGGTCAGTCTGTTCTTCCTTGGGTGTGTTAAATTGACAGTGTTGGGTCAGTCTGCTCTTCCCTGGGTGTGTTACATTGACAGAGTGGCGTCAGTCTGTTCTTCCCTGGGAGTGTTACAGTGACAGGGTGGTGTCAGTCTGCTCTCCCCTGGTTGTATTACATTAACAGAGTGGGGTCAGTCTGTTCTTCCCTTGGTGTGTTACATTGACAGAGTGGTATCTGTCTGCTCTTCCCTGGGTGTGTTACATTGACAGAGTGGGGTCAGTCTGTTCTCCCATTGTGTGTTACATTGACAGAGTGGGGTCAGTCTGCTCTTCCCTGGGTGTGTGACAATGACAGAGTGGGGTCAGTGTGCACATCACTGGGTGGGTTACATTGACAGAGTGGGGTAAGTCTGCAGTTCACAGTGTGAGTAATTTTGCAGAAGAGGACATTCTGCTCTTCTCTGGGTGGGTTACATTGACAGAGTGAGGTCAGTCTGCTCTTCCCTGGGTTTGTTACATTGACAGAGTTTGGTCAGTCTGCTCTTCCCTGGGTGTGTTACATTGACAGAGTTGGGTCAGTGTGCTCTTCCCAGGTCGTGTCACATTGACAGAGTGGGGGCAGTCTGCTCTTTTATGGGTGTGTTACATTGACAGAGTCAGGTTAGTCTGCTCTTCCCAGGGCGTAACACATTGTCAGAGTGGGGTCAGTCTGCTGTTTTATGGGTGGGTTACATTGACAGAGTGGGGTCAGTCTGCTCTTCCCTGGGTTTGTTACATTGACACAGTGGGGTCAGTCTGCACTTCCCTGGGTGTGTTACATGGACAGAGTGAGGTCAGTCTGCTCTTCCCTGGGTTTGTTACATTTACAGAGTGTGGTCAGTCTACTCTTCCCTGGGTGTGTTACATTGACAGAGTGGGGTAAGACTGCAGTTGACTGTGTGAGTAATTTTGCAGAAGCGGTCATTCTGCTCTTCTCTGGGTGGGTTACATTGACAGAGTGAGGTCAGTCTGCTCTTCCCTGGGTTTGTTAAATTGACAGAGTGGGGACAGTCTGCTCTTCCCTGGGTGTCTTACAGTGACAGGGTGGGTTCAGTCTGCTCCTCCCTGGGTGTGTTACATTGACAGAGTTGGGTCAGTCTGCTTTTCCCTGGGTGTGTTACATTGACAGAGTGGGGTAAGACTGCAGTTGACTGTGTGAGTAATTTTGCAGAAGCGGTCATTCTGCTCTTCTCTGGTTGGGTTACATTGACAGAGTGAGGTCAGTCTGCTCTTCCCTGGGTGTGTTACAGTGACAGATTGGGGTCAGTCTGCTCTTCCCTGGGTGTGTTACATTGACAGAGTGAGGTCAGTCTGCTCTTCCCTGGGTGTGTTACATTGACAGAGTGAGGTCAGTCTGCTCTTACCTGGGTGTGTTACATTGACAGATTGGGGTCAGTCTGCTCTTCCCTGGGTGTGTTACATTGACAGAGTGAGTTCAGTCTTCTCTTCTCTGGGTGTGTTACATTGACAGAGTGGGTTCAGTCTGCTCTTCCCTGGGTGTGTTACATTGACAGAGTGAGGTCAGTCTGCTCTTCCCTGGGTGTGTTACATTGACAGATTGGGGTCAGTCTGCTCTTCCCTGAGTGTGCTACATTGACAGAGTGAGGTCAGTCTGTTCTTCCTTGGGTGTGTTAAATTAACAGTGTTGGGTCAGTCTGCTCTTCCCTGGGTGTGTTACATTGACAGAGTGGCGTCAGTCTGTTCTTCCCTGGGAGTGTTACAGTGACAGGGTGGTGTCAGTCTGCTCTCCCCTGGGTGTGTTACATTGACAGAGTGGGGTCAGTCTGCTCTTCCCTGGGTGTGTTAAATTGACAGAGTGGGGTCAGTCTGTTCTTCCCTTGGTGTGTTACATTGACAGAGTGGTATCTGTCTGCTCTTCCCTGGGTGTGTTACATTGACAGAGTGGGGTCAGTCTGTTCTCCCATTGTGTGTTACATTTACAGAGTGGGGTCAGTCTGCTCTTCCCTGGGTGTGTTACAATGACAGAGTGGGGTCAATGTGCACTTCACTGGGTGGGTTACATTGACAGAGTGGGGTAAGTCTGTTGTTCACTGTGTGAGTAACTTTGCAGTAGAGGTCATTCTGCTCTTCTCTGGGTGTGTTACAATGACAGAGTGAGGTCAGTCTGCTCTTCCCTGGGTTTGTTACATTGACAGAGTTTGGTCAGTCTGCTCTTCCCTGGGTGTGTTACATTGACAGAGTTGGGTCAGTGTGCTCTTCACAGGGCGTGTCCCATTGACAGAGTGGGGTCAGTCTGATCTTCCCTGGGTGTGTTACATTGACAGAGTGGGGTCAGTCTCCTCTTCCCTGGGAGGGTTACATTGACAGAGTGGGGTCAGTCTTCTCTTCCCTGGGTGTGTTACATTGACAGATTGGGGTCAGTCTGCTCTTCCCCAAGTTTGTTACATTGACACAGTGGGGTCAGTCTGTTGTTCCCTGGGTGTGTTACATTGACAGTGTGGGGTCAGTCTGCTCTTCCCTGGCTGTGTTACATTGACAGAGTGGGGTCAGTCTGCTCTTCCCTGGGTGTGTTACATTGACAGAGTGGGGTCAGTCTGTTCTTCCCTGGGTGTGTTACATTGACAGAGTGGGGTCAATCTGCTCTTCCCTGGGTGGGTAACATTGACAGAGTGGGGTCAGTCTGCTCTTCCCTGGGTGTGTTTCATTGACAGAGTGGGGTCAGTTTGCTCTTCCCTGGGTGTGTTACATTGACAGAGTGGTGTCAGTCTGCTCTTCCCTGGGTGGGTTACATTGACAGAGTGGGGTCAGTCTGCCCTTCCCTGGGTGTGTTACATTGACAGAGTGAGGTCAGTCTCCTCTTCCCAGGGCGTGTCACATTGACAGAGTGGGGTCAATCTGCTCTTCCCAGGGCGTGTCACATTGACTGAGTGGGGTCAGTCTGTTCTTCCCTGGGTGTATTACATTGACAGAGTGGGGTCATTCTTTTCTTCCCTGGGTGTGTTACATTGACAGAGTGGGTTCAGTCTGCTCTTCCCTGGGTGTGTTACATTGACAGAGTGGGGTCAGTCTGTTCTCCCAGGGTTTGTTACATTGACAGAGTGGGGGTCAGTCTGCTCTTCCCTTGCTGTGTTACAATGACAGACTGGGGTCAGTGTGCACTTCCCTGTGTGTGTTACATTGACAGAGTGGGGGTCAGTCTGCTCTTCCCAGGCTGTGTTACATTGACAGAGTGTGGTCAGTCTGCTCTTCCCAGGGCGTGTCACATTGACAGAGTGGGGTCAGTCTGCTCTTTTATGAGTGGGTTACATTGACAGAATGAATTCAGTCTGCTCTTCCCTGCGTGTGTTACATTGACAGAGTGGGGTCAGTCTGCTCTTCCCTGGGTGTGTTACATTGACAGAGTGAGTTCAGTCTGCTCTTCCCTGGGTGTGTTACATTGACAGAGTGGGGCCAGTCTGTTCTTCCCTGGGTGTGTTACATTGACAGAGTGAGGTCAGTCTGCTCTTCCCTGGGTTTGTTACATTGACATAGTGGCGTCAGTCTTCTTTTCCCTGGGTGTGTTACATTGACAGATTGGGGTCAGTCTGCTCTTCCCTGAGTGTGTTACATTGACAGGGTGGGGAAATTCTGTTCTTCCTTGGGTGTGTTAAATTGAAAGTGTTGGGTCAGTCTGCTCTTCCCTGGGTGTGTTACATTGACAGAGTGAGGTCAGTCTGCTCTTCCCTGGGTTTGTTACAGTGACAGAGTTTGGTCAGTCTGCTCTTCCCTGGGTGTGTTACATTGACAGAGTTGGGTCAGTGTGCTCTTCCCAGGGCGTGTCCCATTGACAGAGTGGGGACAGTCTGCTCTTTTATGGGTGGGTTACATTGACAGAGTGGGGTCAGTCTGATCTTCCCTGGTTGTGTTACATTGACAGAGTGAGTTCAGTCTGCTCTTCCCTGGGTGTGTTACATTGACAGAGTGGGGTCAGTCTCCTCTTCCCTGGGTTTGTTACATTGACAGAGTGGGGTCAGTCTTCTCTTCCCTGGGTGTGTTACATTGACAGATTGGGGTCAGTCTGCTCTTCCCTGAGTGTGTTACATTGACAGAGTGGGGTCAGTCTGTTCTTCCTTGGGTGTGTTAAATTGACAGTGTTGGGTCAGTCTGCTCTTCCCTGGTTGTGTTAAATTGACAGAGTGGGGTCAGTCTGTTCTTCCCTTGGTGTGTTAAATTGACAGTGTTGGGTCAGTCTGCTCTTCCCTGGTTGTGTTAAATTGACAGAGTGGGGTCAGTCTGCTCTTCCCTCGGTGTGTTACAATGACAGAGTGGGGTCAGTGTGCACATCACTGGGTGGGTTACATTGACAGAGTGGGGTAAGTCTGCAGTTCACTGTGTGAGTAATTTTGCAGAAGAGGACATTCTGCTCTTCTCTGGGTGGGTTACATTGACCGAGTTTGGTCAGTCTGCTCTTCCCTGGGTGTGTTACATTGACAGAGATGGGTCAGTGTGCTCTTCCAGGGCGTGTCACATTGACAGAGTGGGGTCAGTCTGCTCTTCCCTGGATTTGTTACATTGACAGAGTTTGGTCAGTCTGCTCTTCCCTGGGTGTGTTACATTGACAGAGATGGGTCAGTGTGCTCTTCCAGGGCGTGTCACATTGACAGAGTGGGGTCAGTCTGCTCTTCCCTGGGTGTGTTACATTGACAGAGTGAGGTTAGTCTGCTCTTCCCAGGGCGTGTCACATTGACAGAGTGGGGTCAGTCTGCTCTTTTATGGGTGGGTTACATTGACAGAGTGGGGTCAGTCTGCTCTTCCCTGGGTGTGTTACATTGGCAGAGTGAGGTCAGTCTGCTCTTCCCTGGGTTTGTTACATTGACATAGTGGGGTCAGTCTGTACTTCCCTGGGTGTGTTACATTGACAGAGTGGGGTCAGTCTGCTCTTCCCTGGGTGTGTTACATTGACAGAGTGGGGTCAGTCTGCACTTCCCTGGGTGTGTTACATAGACAGAGTGAGGTCAGTCTGCTCTTCCCTGGGTTTGTTACATTTACAGAGTGTGGTCAGTCTCCTCTTCCCTGGGTGTGTTACTTTGACAGAGTGGGGTAAGACTGCAGTTGACTGTGTGAGTAATTTTGCAGAAGCGGTCATTCTGCTCTTCTCTGGGTGGGTTACATTGACAGAGTGAGGTCAGTCTGCTCTTCCCTGGGTTTGTTAAATTGACAGGGTGGGTTCAGTCTGCTCCTCCCTGGGTGTGTTACATTGACAGAGTTGGGTCAGTCTGCTCTTCCCTGGGTTTGTTACATTGACAGATTGGGGTCAGTCTTCTCTTCCCTGGGTGTGTTACATTGGCAGAGTGAGGTCAGTCTGCTCTTCCCTGGGTGTGTTACATTGGCAGAGTGAGGTCAGTCTGCTCTTCCCTGGGTTTGTTACATTGACATAGTGGGGTCAGTCTGTACTTCCCTGGGTGTGTTACATTGACAGAGTGGGGTCAGTCTGCTCTTCCCTGGGTGTGTTACATTGACAGAGTGGGGTCAGTCTGCACTTCCCTGGGTGTGTTACATTTACAGAGTGTGGTCAGTCTACTCTTCCCTGGGTGTGTTACATTGACAGAGTGGGGTAAGACTGCAGTTGACTGTGTGAGTAATTTTGCAGTAGCGGTCATTCTGCTCTTCTCTGGGTGGGTTACATTGACAGAGTGAGGTCAGTCTGCTCTTCCCTGGGTTTGTTAAATTGACAGAGTGGGGACAGTCTGCTCTTCCCTGGGTGTGTTACAGTGACAGGGTGAGTTCAGTCTGCTCTTCCCTGGGTGTGTTACATTGACAGAGTTGGGTCAGTCTGCTTTTCCCTGGGTGTGTTACATTGACAGAGTTGGGTAAGACTGCAGTTGACTGTGTGTGTAATTTTGCAGAAGCGGTCATTCTGCTCTTCTCTGGGTGGGTTACATTGACAGAGTGAGGTCAGTCTGCTCTTCCCTGGGTGTGTTAAAGTGACAGGGTGGGTTCAGTCAGCTCCTCCCTGGTTGTGATACATTGACAGAGTGAGTTCAGTCTGCTCTTCCCTGGGTGTGTTACATTGACAGAGTGGGGTCAGTCTGCTCTTCCCTGGGTGTGTTACATTGACAGAGTGAGTTCAGTCTGCTCTTCCCTGGGTTTGTTACATTGACAGATTGGCGTCAGTCTTCTCTTCCCTGGGTGTGTTACATTGACAGATTGGGGTCAGTCTGCTCTTCCCTGAGTGTGTTACATTGACAGAGTGGGGTCAGTCTGTTCTTCCTTGGGTGTGTTAAATTGACAGTGTTGGGTCAGTTTGCTCTTCCCTGGGTGTGTTACATTGACAGAGTGGCGTCAGTCTGTTCTTCCCTGGGAGTTTTACAGTGACAGGGTGGTGTCAGTCTGCTCTCCCCTGGGTGTGTTAAATTGACAGAGTGGGGTCAGTCTGTTCTTCCTTGGGTGTGTTAAATTGACAGTGTTGGGTCAGTCTGCTCTTCCCTGGGTGTGTTACATTGACAGAGTGGCGTCAGTCTGTTCTTCCCTGGGAGTGTTACAGTGACAGGGTGGTGTCAGTCTGCTCTCCCCTGGGTATGTTACATTGACAGAGTGGGGTCAGTCTGCTCTTCCCTGGGTGTGTTAAATTGACAGAGTGGGGTCAGTCTGTTCTTCCCTTGGTGTGTTACATTGACAGAGTGGTATCTGTCTGCTTTTCCCTGGGTGTGTTACATTGACAGAGTGGGGTCAGTCTGTTCTCCCATTGTGTGTTACATTGACAGAGTGCGGTCAGTCTGCTCTTCCCTGGGTGTGTTACAATGACAGCGTGGGGTCAGTCTGTTCTTCCCTGGGTGTGTTACATTGACAGAGTGGGTTCAGTCTGCTATTCCCTGGGCGTGTTACATTGACAGAGTGGGGTCAGTCTGTTCTCCCAGGGTTTGTTACATTGACAGAGTGGGGGTCAGTCTGCTCTTCCCTTGCTGTGTTACAATGACAGAGTGGGGTCAGTGTGCTCTTCCCTGTGTGTGTTACATTGACAGAGTGGGGGTCAGTCTGCTCTTCCCAGGGTGTGTTACATTGACAGAGTGGGGTCAGTCTGCTCTTCCCTGGGTGTGTTACAATGACAGAGTGGGGTCAGTGTGCACATCACTGGGTGGGTTACATTGACAGAGTGGGGTAAGTCTGCAGTTCACTGTGTGAGTAATTTTGCAGAAGAGGACATTCTGCTCTTCTCTGGGTGGGTTACATTGACAGAGTGAGGTTAGTCTGCTCTTCCCTGGGTTTGTTACATTGACAGAGTTTGGTCAGTCTGCTTTTCCCTGGGTGTGTTACATTGACAGAGTTGGGTCAATGTGCTCTTCCAGGGCGTGTCACATTGACAGAGTGGGGTCAGTCTGCTCTTTTCTGGGTGTGTTACATTGACAGAGTGAGGTTAGTCTGCTCTTCCCAGGGCGTGTCACATTGACAGAGTGGGGTCAGTCTGCTCTTTTATGGGTGGGTAACATTGACAGAGTGGGGTCAGTCTGCTCTTCCCTGGGTGTGTGACATTGGCAGAGTGAGGTCAGTCTGCTCTTCCCTGGGTGTGTTACATTGACATAGTGGGGTCAGTCTGTACTTCCCTGGGTGTGTTACATTGACAGAGTGGGGTCAGTCTGCTCTTCCCTGGGTGTGTTACATTGACAGAGTTGGGTCAGTCTGCACTTCCCTGGGTGTGTTACACTGACAGAGTGTGGTCAGTCTACTCTTCCCTGGGTGTGTTACATTGACAGAGTGGGGTAAGACTGCAGTTGACTGTGTGAGTAATTTTGCAGAAGCGGTCAGTCTGCTCTTCTCTGGGTGGGTTACATTGACAGAGTGAGGTCAGTCTGCTCTTCCCTGGGTTTGTTAAATTGACAGAGTGGGGACAGTCTGCACTTCCCTGGGTGTGTTACAGTGACAGGGAGGGTTCAGTCTGCTTCTCCCTGGGTGTGTTACATTGACAGAGTTGGGTCAGTCTGCTTTTCCCTGGGTGTGTTACATTGACCGAGTTGGGTAAGACTGCAGTTGACTGTGTGAGTAATTTTGCAGAAGCGGTCATTCTGCTCTTCTCTGGGTGGGTTACATTGACAGAGTGAGGTCAGTCTGCTCTTCCCTGGGTGTGTTACAGTGACAGGGTGGGTTCAGTCTGCTCCTCCCTGGTTGTGTTACATTGACAGAGTGAGTTCAGTCTGCTCTTCCCTGGGTGTGTTACATTGACAGAGTGGGGTCAGTCTGCTCTTCCCTGGGTGTGTGACATTGACAGAGTGAGGTCAGTCTGCTCTTCCCTGGGTTTGTTACATTGACAGATTGGGGTCAGTCTTCTCTTCCCTGGGTGTGTTACATTCACAGATAGGGGTCAGTCTGCTCTTCCCTGAGTGTGTTACCTTGACAGAGTGGCGTCAGTCTGTTCTTCCTTGGGTGTGTTACATTGACAGTGTTGGGTCAGTCTGCTCTTCCCTGGGTGTGTTACATTGACAGAGTGGCGTCAGTATGTTCTTCCCTGGGAGTTTTACAGTGACAGGGTGGTGTCAGTCTGCTCTCCCCTGGGTGTGTTAAATTGACAGAGTGTGGTCAGTCTGCTCTTCCCTGGGTGTGTTACATTGACAGAGTGGGGTCAGTCTGCTCTTCGCTGAGTGTGTTACATTGACAGAGTGGGGTCCGTCTGTTCTTCCTTGGGTGTGTTAAATTGACAGTGTTGGGTCAGTCTGCTCTTCCCTGGGTGTGTTACATTGACAGAGTGTGGTCAGTCTGTTCTTCCCTGGGAGTGTTACAGTGACAGGGTGGTTTCAGTCTGCTCTCCCCTGGGTATGTTACATTGACAGAGTAGGGTCAGTCTGCTCTTCCCTGGGTGTGTTAAATTGACAGAGTGGGGTCAGACTGCTCTTTTATGGGTGTGTTACATTGACAGAGTGGGGTCAGTCTGCTCTTCCCTGGGTGTGTAACATTGGCAGAGTTAGGTCAGTCTGCTCTTCCCTGGGTTTGTTACATTGACACAGTGGAGTCAGTCTGCTCTTCCCTGGGTGTGTTACATTGAGAGATTGGGGTTAGTCTGCTCTTCCCCAAGTTTGTTACATTGACAGAGTGGGGTCAGTCTGCACTTCCCTGGGTGTGTTACATTGACAGAGTGAGGTCAGCCTGCTCTTCCCTGGGTTTGTTACATTTGCAGAGTGTGGTCAGTCTGCTCTTCCCTGGGTGTGTTACATTGACAGAGTGGGGTAAGACTGCAGTTGACTGTGTGAGTAATTTTGCAGAAGCGGTCATTCTGCTCTTCTCTGGGTGGGTTACATTGACAGAGTGAGGTCAGTCTGCTCTTCCCTGGGTGTGTTACAGTGACAGGGTCGGTTCAGTCTGCTCCTCCCTGGTTGTGTTACATTGACAGAGTGAGTTCAGTCTGCTCTTCCCTGGGTGTGTTACATTGACAGAGTGGGGTCAGTCTGCTCTTCCCTGGGTGTGATACATTGACAGAGTGAGGTCAGTCTGCTCTTCCCTGGGTGTGTTACCTTGACAGAGTGTGGTCAGTCTGCTCTTCCCTGGGTGTGTGACATTGACAGAGTGAGGTCAGTCTGCTCTTCCCTGGGTTTGTTACATTGACAGATTGGGGTCAGTCTTCTCTTCCCTGGGTGTGTTACATTGACAGATTGGGGTCAGTCTGCTCTTCCCTGAGTGTGTTACATTGACAGAGTGGGGTCAGTCTGTTCTTCCCTGGGAGTTTTACAGTGACAGGGTGGTGTCAGTCTGCTCTCCCCTGGGTGTGTTAAATTGACAGAGTGGGGTCAGTCTGCTCTTCCCTGGGTGTGTTACATTGACAGAGTGGGGTCAGTCTGCTCTTCGCTGAGTGTGTTACATTGACAGAGTGCGGTCAGTCTGTTCTTCCTTGGGTGTGTTAAATTGACAGTGTTGGGTCAGTCTGCTCTTCCCTGGGTGTGTTACATTGACAGAGTGGCGTCAGTCTGTTCTTCCCTGGGAGTGTTACAGTGACAGGGTGGTTTCAGTCTGCTCTCCCCTGGGTGTGTTACATTGACAGAGTGGGGTCAGTCTGTTCTTCCCTTGGTGTGTTACATTGACAGAGTGGTATCTGTCTGCTCTTCCCTGGGTGTGTTACATTGACAGAGTGGGGTCAGTCTGTTCTCCCATTGTGTGTTACATTGACAGAGTGCGGTCAGTCTGCTCTTCCCTGGGTGTGTTACAATGACAGAGTGGGGTCAGTGTGCACATCACTGGGTGGGTTACATTGAGAGAGTGGGGTAAGTCTGCAGTTCACTGTGTGAGTAATTTTGCAGAAGAGGACATTCTGCTCTTCTCTGGGTGGGTTACATTGACGGAGTGAGGTCAGACTGCTCTTCCCTGGGTTTGTTACATTGACAGAGTTTGGTCAGTCTGCTCTTCCCTGTGTGTGTTACATTGACAGAGTTGGGTCAGTGTGCTCTTCCCAGGGCGTGTCACATTGACAGAGTGGGGTCAGTCTGCTCTTTTATGGGTGTGTTACATTGACAGAGTGGGGTCAGTCTGCTCTTCCCTGGGTGTGTAACATTGGCAGAGTGAGGTCAGTCTGCTCTTCCCTGTGTTTGTTACATTGACACAGTGGAGTCAGTCTGCTCTTCCCTGGGTGTGTTACATTGAGAGATTGGGGTTAGTCTGCTCTTCCGTAAGTTTGTTACATTGACAGAGTGGGGTCAGTCTGCACTTCCCTGGGTGTGTTACATTGACAGAGTGAGGTCAGCCTGCTCTTCCCTGGGTTTGTTACATTTACAGAGTGTGGTCAGTCTACTCTTCCCTGGGTGTGTTACATTGACAGAGTGGGGTAAGACTGCAGTTGACTGTGTGAGTAATTTTGCAGAAGCGGTCATTCTGCTCTTCTCTGGGTGGTTTACATTGACAGAGTGAGGTCAGTCTGCTCTTCCCTGGGTGTGTTACAGTGACAGGGTGGGTTCAGTCTGCTCCTCCCTGGTTGTGTAACATTGACAGAGTGAGTTCAGTCTGCTCTTCCCTGGGTGTGTTACATTGACAGAGTGGGGTCGGTCTGCTCTTCCCTGGGTGTGATACATTGACAGAGTGAGGTCAGTCTGCTCTTCCCTGGGTGTGTTACATTGACAGAGTGGGGTCAGTCTGCTCTTCCCTGTGTGCGTTACATTGACAGAGTGAGTTCAGTCTGCTCTTCCCTGGGTTTGTTACATTGACAGATTGGGGTCAGTCTTCTCTTTCCTGAGCGTGTTACATTGACAGAGTGGGGTCAGTCTGTTCTTCCTTGGGTGTGTTAAATTGACAGTGTTGGGTCAGTCTGCTCTTCCCTGGGTGTGTTACATTGACAGAGTGGCGTCAGTCTGTTCTTCCCTGGGAGTTTTACAGTGACAGGGTGGTGTCCGTCTGCTCTTCCCTGGGTGTGTTACATTGACAGAGTGAGGTCAGACTGCTCTTCCCTGGGTTTGTTACATTGACAGAGTTTGGTCAGTCTGCTGTTCCCTGTGTGTGTTACATTGACAGATTTGGGTCAGTGTGCTCTTCCCAGGGCGTGTCACATTGACAGAGTGGGGTCAGTCTGCTCTTTTATGGGTGTGTTACATTGACAGAGTGGGGTCAGTCTGCTCTTCCCTGGGTGTGTAACATTGGCAGAGTGAGGTCAGTCTGCTCTCCCATTGTGTGTTACATTGACAGAGTGCGGTCAGTCTGCTCTTCCCTGGGTGTGTTACAATGACAGCGTGGGGTCAGTCTGTTCTTCCCTGGGTGTGTTACATTGACAGAGTGGGTTCAGTCTGCTCTTCCCTGGGCGTGTTACATTGACAGAGTGGGGTCAGTCTGTTCTTCCCTTGGTGTGTTACATTGACAGAGTGGTATCTGTCTGCTTTTCCCTGGGTGTGTTACATTGACAGAGTGGGGTCAGTCTGTTCTCCCATTGTGTGTTACATTGACAGAGTGCGGTCAGTCTGCTCTTCCCTGGGTGTGTTACAATGACAGCGTGGGGTCAGTCTGTTCTTCCCTGGGTGTGTTACATTGACAGAGTGGGTTCAGTCTGCTCTTCCCTGGGCGTGTTACATTGACAGAGTGGGGTCAGTCTGTTCTCCCAGGGTTTGTTACATTGACAGAGTGGGGGTCAGTCTGCTCTTCCCTTGCTGTGTTACAATGACAGAGTGGGGTCAGTGTGCTCTTCCCTGTGTGTGTTACATTGACAGAGTGGGGGTCAGTCTGCTCTTCCCAGGGTGTGTTACATTGACAGAGTGGGGTCAGTCTGCTCTTCCCTGGGTGTGTTACAATGACAGAGTGGGGTCAGTGTGCACATCACTGGGTGGGTTACATTGACAGAGTGGGGTAAGTCTGCAGTTCACTGTGTGAGTAATTTTGCAGAAGAGGACATTCTGCTCTTCTCTGGGTGGGTTACATTGACAGAGTGAGGTTAGTCTGCTCTTCCCTGGGTTTGTTACATTGACAGAGTTTGGTCAGTCTGCTTTTCCCTGGGTGTGTTACATTGACAGAGTTGGGTCAATGTGCTCTTCCAGGGCGTGTCACATTGACAGAGTGGGGTCAGTCTGCTCTTTTCTGGGTGTGTTACATTGACAGAGTGAGGTTAGTCTGCTCTTCCCAGGGCGTGTCACATTGACAGAGTGGGGTCAGTCTGCTCTTTTATGGGTGGGTAACATTGACAGAGTGGGGTCAGTCTGCTCTTCCCTGGGTGTGTGACATTGGCAGAGTGAGGTCAGTCTGCTCTTCCCTGGGTGTGTTACATTGACATAGTGGGGTCAGTCTGTACTTCCCTGGGTGTGTTACATTGACAGAGTGGGGTCAGTCTGCTCTTCCCTGGGTGTGTTACATTGACAGAGTTGGGTCAGTCTGCACTTCCCTGGGTGTGTTACACTGACAGAGTGTGGTCAGTCTACTCTTCCCTGGGTGTGTTACATTGACAGAGTGGGGTAAGACTGCAGTTGACTGTGTGAGTAATTTTGCAGAAGCGGTCAGTCTGCTCTTCTCTGGGTGGGTTACATTGACAGAGTGAGGTCAGTCTGCTCTTCCCTGGGTTTGTTAAATTGACAGAGTGGGGACAGTCTGCACTTCCCTGGGTGTGTTACAGTGACAGGGAGGGTTCAGTCTGCTTCTCCCTGGGTGTGTTACATTGACAGAGTTGGGTCAGTCTGCTTTTCCCTGGGTGTGTTACATTGACCGAGTTGGGTAAGACTGCAGTTGACTGTGTGAGTAATTTTGCAGAAGCGGTCATTCTGCTCTTCTCTGGGTGGGTTACATTGACAGAGTGAGGTCAGTCTGCTCTTCCCTGGGTGTGTTACAGTGACAGGGTGGGTTCAGTCTGCTCCTCCCTGGTTGTGTTACATTGACAGAGTGAGTTCAGTCTGCTCTTCCCTGGGTGTGTTACATTGACAGAGTGGGGTCAGTCTGCTCTTCCCTGGGTGTGTGACATTGACAGAGTGAGGTCAGTCTGCTCTTCCCTGGGTTTGTTACATTGACAGATTGGGGTCAGTCTTCTCTTCCCTGGGTGTGTTACATTCACAGATAGGGGTCAGTCTGCTCTTCCCTGAGTGTGTTACCTTGACAGAGTGGCGTCAGTCTGTTCTTCCTTGGGTGTGTTACATTGACAGTGTTGGGTCAGTCTGCTCTTCCCTGGGTGTGTTACATTGACAGAGTGGCGTCAGTATGTTCTTCCCTGGGAGTTTTACAGTGACAGGGTGGTGTCAGTCTGCTCTCCCCTGGGTGTGTTAAATTGACAGAGTGTGGTCAGTCTGCTCTTCCCTGGGTGTGTTACATTGACAGAGTGGGGTCAGTCTGCTCTTCGCTGAGTGTGTTACATTGACAGAGTGGGGTCCGTCTGTTCTTCCTTGGGTGTGTTAAATTGACAGTGTTGGGTCAGTCTGCTCTTCCCTGGGTGTGTTACATTGACAGAGTGTGGTCAGTCTGTTCTTCCCTGGGAGTGTTACAGTGACAGGGTGGTTTCAGTCTGCTCTCCCCTGGGTATGTTACATTGACAGAGTAGGGTCAGTCTGCTCTTCCCTGGGTGTGTTAAATTGACAGAGTGGGGTCAGACTGCTCTTTTATGGGTGTGTTACATTGACAGAGTGGGGTCAGTCTGCTCTTCCCTGGGTGTGTAACATTGGCAGAGTTAGGTCAGTCTGCTCTTCCCTGGGTTTGTTACATTGACACAGTGGAGTCAGTCTGCTCTTCCCTGGGTGTGTTACATTGAGAGATTGGGGTTAGTCTGCTCTTCCCCAAGTTTGTTACATTGACAGAGTGGGGTCAGTCTGCACTTCCCTGGGTGTGTTACATTGACAGAGTGAGGTCAGCCTGCTCTTCCCTGGGTTTGTTACATTTGCAGAGTGTGGTCAGTCTGCTCTTCCCTGGGTGTGTTACATTGACAGAGTGGGGTAAGACTGCAGTTGACTGTGTGAGTAATTTTGCAGAAGCGGTCATTCTGCTCTTCTCTGGGTGGGTTACATTGACAGAGTGAGGTCAGTCTGCTCTTCCCTGGGTGTGTTACAGTGACAGGGTCGGTTCAGTCTGCTCCTCCCTGGTTGTGTTACATTGACAGAGTGAGTTCAGTCTGCTCTTCCCTGGGTGTGTTACATTGACAGAGTGGGGTCAGTCTGCTCTTCCCTGGGTGTGATACATTGACAGAGTGAGGTCAGTCTGCTCTTCCCTGGGTGTGTTACCTTGACAGAGTGTGGTCAGTCTGCTCTTCCCTGGGTGTGTGACATTGACAGAGTGAGGTCAGTCTGCTCTTCCCTGGGTTTGTTACATTGACAGATTGGGGTCAGTCTTCTCTTCCCTGGGTGTGTTACATTGACAGATTGGGGTCAGTCTGCTCTTCCCTGAGTGTGTTACATTGACAGAGTGGGGTCAGTCTGTTCTTCCCTGGGAGTTTTACAGTGACAGGGTGGTGTCAGTCTGCTCTCCCCTGGGTGTGTTAAATTGACAGAGTGGGGTCAGTCTGCTCTTCCCTGGGTGTGTTACATTGACAGAGTGGGGTCAGTCTGCTCTTCGCTGAGTGTGTTACATTGACAGAGTGCGGTCAGTCTGTTCTTCCTTGGGTGTGTTAAATTGACAGTGTTGGGTCAGTCTGCTCTTCCCTGGGTGTGTTACATTGACAGAGTGGCGTCAGTCTGTTCTTCCCTGGGAGTGTTACAGTGACAGGGTGGTTTCAGTCTGCTCTCCCCTGGGTGTGTTACATTGACAGAGTGGGGTCAGTCTGTTTTTCCCTTGGTGTGTTACATTGACAGAGTGGTATCTGTCTGCTCTTCCCTGGGTGTGTTACATTGACAGAGTGGGGTCAGTCTGTTCTCCCATTGTGTGTTACATTGACAGAGTGCGGTCAGTCTGCTCTTCCCTGGGTGTGTTACAATGACAGAGTGGGGTCAGTGTGCACATCACTGGGTGGGTTACATTGAGAGAGTGGGGTAAGTCTGCAGTTCACTGTGTGAGTAATTTTGCAGAAGAGGACATTCTGCTCTTCTCTGGGTGGGTTACATTGACGGAGTGAGGTCAGACTGCTCTTCCCTGGGTTTGTTACATTGACAGAGTTTGGTCAGTCTGCTCTTCCCTGTGTGTGTTACATTGACAGAGTTGGGTCAGTGTGCTCTTCCCAGGGCGTGTCACATTGACAGAGTGGGGTCAGTCTGCTCTTTTATGGGTGTGTTACATTGACAGAGTGGGGTCAGTCTGCTCTTCCCTGGGTGTGTAACATTGGCAGAGTGAGGTCAGTCTGCTCTTCCCTGGGTTTGTTACATTGACACAGTGGAGTCAGTCTGCTCTTCCCTGGGTGTGTTACATTGAGAGATTGGGGTTAGTCTGCTCTTCCGTAAGTTTGTTACATTGACAGAGTGGGGTCAGTCTGCACTTCCCTGGGTGTGTTACATTGACAGAGTGAGGTCAGCCTGCTCTTCCCTGGGTTTGTTACATTTACAGAGTGTGGTCAGTCTACTCTTCCCTGGGTGTGTTACATTGACAGAGTGGGGTAAGACTGCAGTTGACTGTGTGAGTAATTTTGCAGAAGCGGTCATTCTGCTCTTCTCTGGGTGGTTTACATTGACAGAGTGAGGTCAGTCTGCTCTTCCCTGGGTGTGTTACAGTGACAGGGTGGGTTCAGTCTGCTCCTCCCTGGTTGTGTAACATTGACAGAGTGAGTTCAGTCTGCTCTTCCCTGGGTGTGTTACATTGACAGAGTGGGGTCGGTCTGCTCTTCCCTGGGTGTGATACATTGACAGAGTGAGGTCAGTCTGCTCTTCCCTGGGTGTGTTACATTGACAGAGTGGGGTCAGTCTGCTCTTCCCTGTGTGCGTTACATTGACAGAGTGAGTTCAGTCTGCTCTTCCCTGGGTTTGTTACATTGACAGATTGGGGTCAGTCTTCTCTTTCCTGAGCGTGTTACATTGACAGAGTGGGGTCAGTCTGTTCTTCCTTGGGTGTGTTAAATTGACAGTGTTGGGTCAGTCTGCTCTTCCCTGGGTGTGTTACATTGACAGAGTGGCGTCAGTCTGTTCTTCCCTGGGAGTTTTACAGTGACAGGGTGGTGTCCGTCTGCTCTTCCCTGGGTGTGTTACATTGACAGAGTGAGGTCAGACTGCTCTTCCCTGGGTTTGTTACATTGACAGAGTTTGGTCAGTCTGCTGTTCCCTGTGTGTGTTACATTGACAGATTTGGGTCAGTGTGCTCTTCCCAGGGCGTGTCACATTGACAGAGTGGGGTCAGTCTGCTCTTTTATGGGTGTGTTACATTGACAGAGTGGGGTCAGTCTGCTCTTCCCTGGGTGTGTAACATTGGCAGAGTGAGGTCAGTCTGCTCTTCCCTGGGTTTGTTACATTGACACAGTGGAGTCAGTCTGCTCTTCCCTGGGTGTGTTACATTGAGAGATTGGGGTTAGTCTGCTCTTCCCCAAGTTTGTTACATTGACAGAGTGGGGTCAGTCTGCACTTCCCTGGGTGTGTTACATTGACAGAGTGAGGTCAGCCTGCTCTTCCCTGGGTTTGTTACGTTTGCAGAGTGTGGTCAGTCTGCTCTTCCCTCGGTGTGTTACATTGACAGAGTGGGGTAAGACTGCAGTTGACTGTGTGAGTAATTTTGCAGAAGCGGTCATTCTGCTCTTCTCTGGTTGGGTTACATTGACAGAGTGAGGTCAGTCTGCTCTTCCCTGGGTGTGTTACAGTGACAGATTGGGGTCAGTCTGCTCTTCCCTGGGTGTGTTACATTGACAGAGTGAGGTCAGTCTGCTCTTCCCTGGGTGTGTTACATTGACAGAGTGAGGTCAGTCTGCTCTTACCTGGGTGTGTTACATTGACAGATTGGGGTCAGTCTGCTCTTCCCTGGGTGTGTTACATTGACAGAGTGAGTTCAGTCTTCTCTTCTCTGGGTGTGTTACATTGACAGAGTGGGTTCAGTCTGCTCTTCCCTGGGTGTGTTACATTGACAGAGTGAGGTCAGTCTGCTGTTCCCTGTGTGTGTTACATTGACAGATTGGGGTCAGTCTGCTCTTCCCTGAGTGTGCTACATTGACAGAGTGAGGTCAGTCTGTTCTTCCTTGGGTGTGTTAAATTAACAGTGTTGGGTCAGTCTGCTCTTCCCTGGGTGTGTTACATTGACAGAGTGGCGTCAGTCTGTTCTTCCCTGGGAGTGTTACAGTGACAGGGTGGTGTCAGTCTGCTCTCCCCTGGGTGTGTTTCATTGACAGAGTGGGGTCAGTCTGCTCTTCCCTGGGTGTGTTAAATTGACAGAGTGGGGTCAGTCTGTTCTTCCCTTGGTGTGTTACATTGACAGAGTGGTATCTGTCTGCTCTTCCCTGGGTGTGTTACATTGACAGAGTGGGGTCAGTCTGTTCTCCCATTGTGTGTTACATTTACAGAGTGGGGTCAGTCTGCTCTTCCCTGGGTGTGTTACAATGACAGAGTGGTGTCAATGTGCACTTCACTGGGTGGGTTACATTGACAGAGTGGGGTAAGTCTGTTGTTCACTGTGTGAGTAACTTTGCAGTAGAGGTCATTCTGCTCTTCTCTGGGTGTGTTACAATGACAGAGTGAGGTCAGTCTGCTCTTCCCTGGGTTTGTTACATTGACAGAGTTTGGTCAGTCTGCTCTTCCCTGGGTGTGTTACATTAACAGAGTTGGGTCAGTGTGCTCTTCACAGGGCGTGTCCCATTGACAGAGTGGGGTCAGTCTGATCTTCCCTGGTTGTGTTACATTGACAGAGTGAGTTCAGTCTGCTCTTCCCTGGGTGTGTTACATTGACAGAGTGGGGTCAGTCTCCTCTTCCCTGGGAGGGTTACATTGACAGAGTGGGGTCAGTCTTCTCTTCCCTGGGTGTGTTACATTGACAGATTGGGGTCAGTCTGCTCTTCCCCAAGTTTGTTACATTGACACAGTGGGGTCAGTCTGTTGTTCCCTGGGTGTGTTACATTGACAGAGTGGGGTCAGTCTGCTCTTCCCTGGCTGTGTTACATTGACAGAGTGGGGTCAGTCTGCTCTTCCCTGGGTGTGTTACATTGACAGAGTGGGGTCAGTCTGTTCTTCCCTGGGTGTGTTACATTGACAGAGTGGGGTCAATCTGCTCTTCCCTGGGTGGGTAACATTGACAGAGTGGGGTCAGTCTGCTCTTCCCTGGGTGTGTTTCATTGACAGAGTGGGGTCAGTTTGCTCTTCCATGGGTGTGTTACATTGACAGAGTGGTGTCAGTCTGCTCTTCCCTGGGTGTGTTACATTGACAGAGTGGGGTCAGTCTGCCCTTCCCTGGGTGTGTTACATTGACAGAGTGAGGTCAGTCTGCTCTTCCCAGGGCGTGTCACATTGACAGAGTGGGGTCAATCTGCTCTTCCCAGGGCGTGTCACATTGACAGAGTTGGGCCAGTCTGCTCTTCCCAGGGCGTGTCACATTGACAGAGTGGGGCCAGTCTGCTCTTTTATGGGTGGGTTACATTGACAGAGTGGGGTAAGTCTGCTATTCCCTGGGTGTGTTACATTGACAGAGTGGGGTCAGTCTGCTCTTCCCTGGGTGTGTTACATTGACTGAGTGGGGTCAGTCTGTTCTTCCCTGGGTGTATTACATTGACAGAGTGGGGTCATTCTTTTCTTCCCTGGGTGTGTTACATTGACAGGGTGGGTTCAGTCTGCTCTTCCCTGGGTGTGTTACATTGACAGAGTGGGGTCAGTCTGTTCTCCCAGGGTTTGTTACATTGACAGAGTGGGGGTCAGTCTGCTCTTCCCTTGCTGTGTTACAATGACAGAGTGGGGTCAGTGTGCACTTCCCTGTGTGTGTTACATTGACAGAGTGGGGGTCAGTCTGCTCTTCCCAGGGTGTGTTACATTGACAGAGTGTGGTCAGTCTGCTCTTCCCAGGGCGTGTCACATTGACAGAGTGGGGTCAGTCTGCTCTTTTATGAGTGGGTTACATTGACAGAATGAATTCAGTCTGCTCTTCCCTGCGTGTGTTACATTGACAGAGTGGGGTCAGTCTGCTCTTCCCTGGGTGTGTTACATTGACAGAGTGAGTTCAGTCTGCTCTTCCCTGGGTGTGTTACATTGACAGAGTGGGGCCAGTCTGTTCTTCCCTGGGTGTGTTACATTGACAGAGTGAGGTCAGTCTGCTCTTCCCTGGGTTTGTTACATTGACATAGTGGCGTCAGTCTTCTTTTCCCTGGGTGTGTTACATTGACAGATTGGGGTCAGTCTGCTCTTCCCTGAGTGTGTTACATTGACAGGGTGGGGAAATTCTGTTCTTCCTTGGGTGTGTTAAATTGAAAGTGTTGGGTCAGTCTGCTCTTCCCTGGGTGTGTTACATTGACAGAGTGAGGTCAGTCTGCTCTTCCCTGGGTTTGTTACAGTGACAGAGTTTGGTCAGTCTGCTCTTCCCTGGGTGTGTTACATTGACAGAGTTGGGTCAGTGTGCTCTTCCCAGGGCGTGTCCCATTGACAGAGTGGGGTCAGTCTGATCTTCCATGGTTGTGTTACATTGACAGAGTGAGTTCAGTCTGCTCTTCCCTGGGTGGGTTACATTGACAGAGTGGGGTAAGTCTGCAGTTCACTGTGTGAGTAATTTTGCAGAAGAGGACATTCTGCTCTTCTCTGGGTGTGTTACATTGACCGAGTTTGGTCAGTCTGCTCTTCCCTGGGTGTGTTACATTGACAGAGATGGGTCAGTGTGCTCTTCCAGGGCGTGTCACATTGACAGAGTGGGGTCAGTCTGCTCTTCCCTGGGTTTGTTACATTGACAGAGTTTGGTCAGTCTGCTCTTCCCTGGGTGTGTTACATTGACAGAGATGGGTCAGTGTGCTCTTCCAGGGCGTGTCACATTGACAGAGTGGGGTCAGTCTGCTCTTCCCTGGGTGTGTTACATTGACAGAGTGAGGTTAGTCTGCTCTTCCCAGGGCGTGTCACATTGACAGAGTGGGGTCAGTCTGCTCTTTTATGGGTGGGTTACATTGACAGAGTGGGGTCAGTCTGCTCTTCCATGGGTGTGTTACATTGGCAGAGTGAGGTCAGTCTGCTCTTCCCTGGGTTTGTTACATTGACATAGTGGGGTCAGTCTGTACTTCCCTGGGTGTGTTACATTGACAGAGTGGGGTCAGTCTGCTCTTCCCTGGGTGTGTTACATTGACAGAGTGAGGTCAGTCTGCACTTCCCTGGGTGTGTTACATAGACAGAGTGAGGTCAGTCTGCTCTTCCCTGGGTTTGTTACATTTACAGAGTGTGGTCAGTCTCCTCTTCCCTGGATGTGTTACTTTGACAGAGTGGGGTAAGACTGCAGTTGACTGTGTGAGTAATTTTGCAGAAGCGGTCATTCTGCTCTTCTCTGGGTGGGTTACATTGACAGAGTGAGGTCAGTCTGCTCTTCCCTGGGTTTGTTAAATTGACAGAGTGGGGACAGTCTGCTCTTCCCTGGGTGTGTTACAGTGACAGGGTGGGTTCAGTCTGCTCCTCCCTGGGTGTGTTACATTGACAGAGTTGGGTCAGTCTGCTTTTCCCTGGGTGTGTTACATTGACAGAGTTGGGTAAGACTGCAGTTGACTGTGTGAGTAATTTTGCAGAAGCGGTCATTCTGCTCTTCTCTGGTTGGGTTACATTGACAGAGTGAGGTGAGTCTGCTCTTCCCTGGGTGTGTTACAGTGACAGGGTGGGTTCAGTCTGCTCCTCCCTGGTTGTGTTACATTGACAGAGTGAGTTCAGTCTGCTCTTCCCTGGGTGTGTTACATTGACAGAGTGAGGTCAGTCTGCTCTTCCCTGGGTGTGTTACATTGACAGAGTGAGGTCAGTCTGCTCTTCCCTGGGTTTGTTACATTGACAGATTGGGGTCAGTCTTCTCTTCCCTGGGTGTGTTACATTGGCAGAGTGAGGTCAGTCTGCTCTTCCCTGGGTGTGTTACATTGGCAGAGTGAGGTCAGTCTGCTCTTCCCTGGGTTTGTTACATTGACATAGTGGGGTCAGTCTGTACTTCCCTGGGTGTGTTACATTGACAGAGTGGGGTCAGTCTGCTCTTCCCTGGGTGTGTTACATTGACAGAGTGGGGTCAGTCTGCACTTCCCTGGGTGTGTTACATTGACAGAGTGAGGTCAGTCTGCTCTTCCCTGGGTTTGTTACATTTACAGAGTGTGGCCAGTCTACTCTTCCCTGGGTGTGTTACATTGACAGAGTGGGGTCAGTCTACTCTTCCCTGGGTGGGTTACATTGACAGAGTGAGGTCAGTCTGCTCTTCCCTGGGTTTGTTAAATTGACAGAGTGGGGACAGTCTGCTCTTCCCTGGGTGTGTTACAGTGACAGGGTGAGTTCAGTCTGCTCCTCCCTGGGTGTGTTACATTGACAGAGTTGGGTCAGTCTGCTTTTCCCTGGGTGTGTTACATTGACAGAGTTGGGTAAGACTGCAGTTGACTGTGTGTGTAATTTTGCAGAAGCGGTCATTCTGCTCTTCTCTGGGTGGGTTACATTGACAGAGTGAGGTCAGTCTGCTCTTCCCTGGGTGTGTTAAAGTGACAGGGTGGGTTCAGTCTGCTCCTCCCTGGTTGTGTTACATTGACAGAGTGAGTTCAGTCTGCTCTTCCCTGGGTGTGTTACATTGACAGAGTGGGGTCAGTCTGCTCTTCCCTGGGTGTGTTACATTGACAGAGTGAGTTCAGTCTGCTCTTCCCTGGGTTTGTTACATTGACAGATTGGCGTCAGTCTTCTCTTCCCTGGGTGTGTTACATTGACAGATTGGGGTCAGTCTGCTCTTCCCTGAGTGTGTTACATTGACAGAGTGGGGTCAGTCTGTTCTTCCTTGGGTGTGTTAAATTGACAGTGTTGGGTCAGTTTGCTCTTCCCTGGGTGTGTTACATTGACAGAGTGGCGTCAGTCTGTTCTTCCCTGGGAGTTTTACAGTGACAGGGTGGTGTCAGTCTGCTCTCCCCTGGGTGTGTTAAATTGACAGAGTGGGGTCAGTCTGTTCTTCCTTGGGTGTGTTAAATTGACAGTGTTGGGTCAGTCTGCTCTTCCCTGGGTGTGTTACATTGACAGAGTGGCGTCAGTCTGTTCTTCCCTGGGAGTGTTACAGTGACAGGGTGGTGTCAGTCTGCTCTCCCCTGGGTATGTTACATTGACAGAGTAGGGTCAGTCTGCTCTTCCCTGGGTGTGTTAAATTGACAGAGTGGGGTCAGTCTGTTCTTCCCTTGGTGTGTTACATTGACAGAGTGGTATCTGTCTGCTTTTCCCTGGGTGTGTTACATTGACAGAGTGGGGTCAGTCTGTTCTCCCATTGTGTGTTACATTGACAGAGTGCGGTCAGTCTGCTCTTCCCTGGGTGTGTTACAATGACAGCGTGGGGTCAGTCTGTTCTTCCCTGGGTGTGTTACATTGACAGAGTGGGTTCAGTCTGCTCTTCCCTGGGCGTGTTACATTGACAGAGTGGGGTCAGTCTGTTCTCCCAGGGTTTGTTACATTGACAGAGTGGGGGTCAATCTGCTCTTCCCTTGCTGTGTTACAATGACAGAGTGGGGTCAGTGTGCACTTCCCTGTGTGTGTTACATTGACAGAGTGGGGGTCAGTCTGCTCTTCCCAGGGTGTGTTAGATTGACAGAGTGGGGTCAGTCTGCTCTTCCCTGGGTGTGTTACAATGACAGAGTGGGGTCAGTGTGCACATCACTGGGTGGGTTACATTGACAGAGTGGGGTAAGTCTGCAGTTCACTGTGTGAGTAATTTTGCAGAAGAGGACATTCTGCTCTTCTCTGGGTGGGTTACATTGACAGAGTGAGGTGAGTCTGCTCTTCCCTGGGTTTGTTACATTGACAGAGTTTGGTCAGTCTGCTTTTCCCTGGGTGTGTTACATTGACAGAGTTGGGTCAGTGTGCTCTTCCAGGGCGTGTCACATTGACAGAGTGGGGTCAGTCTGCTCTTTTCTGGGTGTGTTACATTGACAGAGTGAGGTTAGTCTGCTCTTCCCAGGGCGTGTCACATTGACAGAGTGGGGTCAGTCTGCTCTTTTATGGGTGGGTAACATTGACAGAGTGGGGTCAGTCTGCTCTTCCCTGGGTGTGTGACATTGGCAGAGTGAGGTCAGTCTGCTCTTCCCTGGGTTTGTTACATTGACATAGTGGGGTCAGTCTGTACTTCCCTGGGTGTGTTACATTGACAGAGTGGGGTCAGTCTGCTCTTCCCTGGGTGTGTTACATTGACAGAGTGGGGTCAGTCTGCACTTCCCTGGGTGTGTTACACTGACAGAGTGTGGTCAGTCTACTCTTCCCTGGGTGTGTTACATTGACAGAGTGGGGTAAGACTGCAGTTGACTGTGTGAGTAATTTTGCAGAAGCGGTCAGTCTGCTCTTCTCTGGGTGGGTTACATTGACAGAGTGAGGTCAGTCTGCTCTTCCCTGGGTTTGTTAAATTGACAGAGTGGGGACAGTCTGCACTTCCCTGGGTGTGTTACAGTGGCAGGGAGGGTTCAGTCTGCTTCTCCCTGGGTGTGTTACATTGACAGAGTTGGGTCAGTCTGCTTTTCCCTGGGTGTGTTACATTGACAGAGTTGGGTAAGACTGCAGTTGACTGTGTGAGTAATTTTGCAGAAGCGGTCATTCTGCTCTTCTCTGGGTGGGTTACATTGACAGAGTGAGGTCAGTCTGCTCTTCCCTGGGTGTGTTACAGTGACAGGGTGGGTTCAGTCTGCTCCTCCCTGGTTGTGTTACATTGACAGAGTGAGTTCAGTCTGCTCTTCCCTGGGTGTGTTACATTGACAGAGTGGGGTCAGTCTGCTCTTCCCTGGGTGTGTGACATTGACAGAGTGAGGTCAGTCTGCTCTTCCCTGGGTTTGTTACATTGACAGATTGGGGTCAGTCTTCTCTTCCCTGGGTGTGTTACATTCACAGATTGGGGTCAGTCTGCTCTTCCCTGAGTGTGTTACCTTGACAGAGTGGCGTCAGTCTGTTCTTCCTTGGGTGTGTTACATTGACAGTGTTGGGTCAGTCTGCTCTTCCCTGGGTGTGTTACATTGACAGAGTGGCGTCAGTCTGTTCTTCCCTGGGAGTTTTACAGTGACAGGGTGGTGTCAGTCTGCTCTCCCCTGGGTGTGTTAAATTGACAGAGTGGGGTCAGTCTGCTCTTCCCTGGGTGTGTTACATTGACAGAGTGGGGTCAGTCTGCTCTTCGCTGAGTGTGTTACATTGACAGAGTGGGGTCCGTCTGTTCTTCCTTGGGTGTGTTAAATTGACAGTGTTGGGTCAGTCTGCTCTTCCCTGGGTGTGTTACATTGACAGAGTGTGGTCAGTCTGTTCTTCCCTGGGAGTGTTACAGTGACAGGGTGGTTTCAGTCTGCTCTCCCCTGGGTATGTTACATTGACAGAGTAGGGTCAGTCTGCTCTTCCCTGGGTGTGTTAAATTGACAGAGTGGGGTCAGTCTGGTCTTCCCTTGGTGTGTTACATTGACAGAGTGGTATCTGTCTGCTCTTCCCTGGGTGTGTTACATTGACAGAGTGGGGTCAGTCTGTTCTCCCATTGTGTGTTACATTGACAGAGTGCGGTCAGTCTGCTCTTCCCTGGGTGTGTTACAATGACAGAGTGGGGTCAGTGTGCACATCACTGGGAGGGTTACATTGAGAGAGTGGGGTAAGTCTTCAGTTCACTGTGTGAGTAATTTTGCAGAAGTAAAGACATTCTGCTCTTCTCTGGGTGGGTTACATTGACAGAGTGAGGTCAGACTGCTCTTCCCTGGGTTTGTTACATTGACAGAGTTTGGTCAGTCTGCTCTTCCCTGTGTGTGTTACATTGACAGAGTTGGGTCAGTGTGCTCTTCCCAGGGCGTGTCACATTGAAAGAGTGGGGTCAGACTGCTCTTTTATGGGTGTGTTACATTGACAGAGTGGGGTCAGTCTGCTCTTCCCTGGGTGTGTAACATTGGCAGAGTTAGGTCAGTCTGCTCTTCCCTGGGTTTGTTACATTGACACAGTGGAGTCAGTCTGCTCTTCCCTGGGTGTGTTACATTGAGAGATTGGGGTTAGTCTGCTCTTCCCCAAGTTTGTTACATTGACAGAGTGGGGTCAGTCTGCACTTCCCTGGGGGTGTTACATTGACAGAGTGAGGTCAGCCTGCTCTTCCCTGGGTTTGTTACATTTGCAGAGTGTGGTCAGTCTGCTCTTCCCTGGGTGTGTTACATTGACAGAGTGGGGTAAGACTGCAGTTGACTGTGTGAGTAATTTTGCAGAAGCGGTCATTCTGCTCTTCCCTGGGTGTGTTACAGTGACAGGGTCGGTTCAGTCTGCTCCTCCCTGGTTGTGTTACATTGACAGAGTGAGTTCAGTCTGCTCTTCCCTGGGTGTGTTACATTGACAGAGTGGGGTCAGTCTGCTCTTCCCTGGGTGTGATACATTGACAGAGTGAGGTCAGTCTGCTCTTCCCTGGGTGTGTTACCTTGACAGAGTGTGGTCAGTCTGCTCTTCCCTGGGTGTGTGACATTGACAGAGTGAGGTCAGTCTGCTCTTCCCTGGGTTTGTTACATTGACAGATTGGGGTCAGTCTTCTCTTCCCTGGGTGTGTTACATTGACAGATTGGGGTCAGTCTGTTCTTCCCTGAGTGTGTTACATTGACAGAGTGGGGTCAGTCTGTTCTTCCCTGGGAGTTTTACAGTGACAGGGTGGTGTCAGTCTGCTCTCCCCTGGGTGTGTTAAATTGACAGAGTGGGGTCAGTCTGCTCTTCCCTGGGTGTGTTACATTGACAGAGTGGGGTCAGTCTGCTCTTCGCTGAGTGTGTTACATTGACAGAGTGCGGTCAGTCTGTTCTTCCTTGGGTGTGTTAAATTGACAGTGTTGGGTCAGTCTGCTCTTCCCTGGGTGTGTTACATTGACAGAGTGGCGTCAGTCTGTTCTTCCCTGGGAGTGTTACAGTGACAGGGTGGTTTCAGTCTGCTCTCCCCTGGGTGTGTTACATTGACAGAGTGGGGTCAGTCTGTTCTTCCCTTGGTGTGTTAAATTGACAGAGTGGTATCTGTCTGCTCTTCCCTGGGTGTGTTACATTGACAGAGTGGGGTCAGTCTGTTCTCCCATTGTGTGTTACATTGACAGAGTGCGGTCAGTCTGCTCTTCCCTGGGTGTGTTACAATGACAGAGTGGGGTCAGTGTGCACATCACTGGGTGGGTTACATTGAGAGAGTGGGGTAAGTCTGCAGTTCACTGTGTGAGTAATTTTGCAGAAGAGGACATTCTGCTCTTCTCTGGGTGGGTTACATTGACGGAGTGAGGTCAGACTGCTCTTCCCTGGGTTTGTTACATTGACAGAGTTTGGTCAGTCTGCTCTTCCCTGTGTGTGTTACATTGACAGAGTTGGGTCAGTGTGCTCTTCCCAGGGCGTGTCACATTGACAGAGTGGGGTCAGTCTGCTCTTTTATGGGTGTGTTACATTGACAGAGTGGGGTCAGTCTGCTCTTCCCTGGGTGTGTAACATTGGCAGAGTGAGGCCAGTCTGCTCTTCCCTGGGTTTGTTACATTGACACAGTGGAGTCAGTCTGCTCTTCCCTGGGTGTGTTACATTGAGAGATTGGGGTTAGTCTGCTCTTCCGTAAGTTTGTTACATTGACAGAGTGGGGTCAGTCTGCACTTCCCTGGGTGTGTTACATTGACAGAGTGAGGTCAGCCTGCTCTTCCCTGGGTTTGTTACATTTACAGAGTGTGGTCAGTCTACTCTTCCCTGGGTGTGTTACATTGACAGAGTGGGGTAAGACTGCAGTTGACTGTGTGAGTAATTTTGCAGAAGCGGTCATTCTGCTCTTCTCTGGGTGGGTTACATTGACAGAGTGAGGTCAGTCTGCTCTTCCCTGGGTGTGTTACAGTGACAGGGTGGGTTCAGTCTGCTCCTCCCTGGTTGTGTTACATTGACAGAGTGAGTTCAGTCTGCTCTTCCCTGGGTGTGTTACATTGACAGAGTGGGGTCAGTCTGCTCTTCCCTGGGTGTGTTACATTGACAGAGTGGGGTCAGTCTGCTCTTCCCTGTGTGTGTTACATTGACAGAGTGAGGTCAGTCTGCTCTACCCTGGGTGTGTTACATTGACAGAGTGGGGTCAGTCTGCTCTTCCCTGTGTGTGTTACATTGACAGAGTGAGGTCAGTCTGCTCTTCCCTGGGTTTGTTACATTGACAGATTGGGGTCAGTCTTCTCTTTCCTGAGTGTGTTACATTGACAGAGTGGGGTCAGTCTGTTCTTCCTTGGGTGTGTTAAATTGACAGTGTTGGGTCAGTCTGCTCTTCCCTGGGTGTGTTACATTGACAGAGTGGCGTCAGTCTGTTCTTCCCTGGGAGTTTTACAGTGACAGGGTGGTGTCCGTCTGCTCTCCCCTGGGTGTGTTACATTGACAGAGTGAGGTCAGACTGCTCTTCCCTGGGTTTGTTACATTGACAGAGTTTGGTCAGTCTGCTCTTCCCTGTGTGTGTTACATTGACAGAGTTGGGTCAGTGTGCTCTTCCCAGGGCGTGTCACATTGACAGAGTGGGGTCAGTCTGCTCTTTTATGGGTGTTTTACATTGACAGAGTGGGGTCAGTCTGCTCTTCCCTGGGTGTGTAACATTGGCAGAGTGAGGTCAGTCTGCTCTTCCCTGGGTTTGTTACATTGACACAGTGGAGTCAGTCTGCTCTTCCCTGGGTGTGTTACATTGAGAGATTGGGGTTAGTCTGCTCTTCCCCAAGTTTGTTACATTGACAGAGTGGGGTCAGTCTGCACTTCCCTGGGTGTGTTACATTGACAGAGTGAGGTCAGCCTGCTCTTCCCTGGGTTTGTTACGTTTGCAGAGTGTGGTCAGTCTGCTCTTCCCTCGGTGTGTTACATTGACAGAGTGGGGTAAGACTGCAGTTGACTGTGTGAGTAATTTTGCAGAAGCGGTCATTCTGCTCTTCTCTGGGTGGGTTACATTGACAGAGTGAGGTCAGTCTGCTCTTCCCTGGGTGTGTTACAGTGACAGGGTCGGTTCAGTCTGCTCCTCCCTGGTTGTGTTACATTGACAGAGTGAGTTCAGTCTGCTCTTCCCTGGGTGTGTTACATTGACAGAGTGGGGTCAGTCTGCTCTTCCCTGGGTGTGATACATTGACAGAGTGAGGTCAGTCTGCTCTTCCCTGGGTGTGTTACCTTGACAGAGTGGGGTCAGTCTGCTCTTCCCTGGTTGTGTGACATTGACAGAGTGAGGTCAGTCTGCTCTTCCCTGGGTTTGTTACATTGACAGATTGGGGTCAGTCTTCTCTTCCCTGGGTGTGTTACATTGACAGATTGGGGTCAGTCTGCTCTTCCCTGAGTGTGTTACATTGACAGAGTGGGGTCAGTCTGTTCTTCCTTGGGTGTGTTACATTGACAGTGTTGGGTCAATCTGCTCTTCCCTGGGTGTGTTACATTGACAGAGTGGCGTCAGTCTGTTCTTCCCTGGGTGTTTTACAGTGACAGGGTGGTGTCAGTCTGCTCTCCCCTGGGTGTGTTAAATTGACAGAGTGGGGTCAGTCTGCTCTTCCCTGGGTGTGTTACATTGACAGAGTGGGGTCAGTCTGCTCTTCGCTGAGTGTGTTACATTGACAGAGTGGGGTCAGTCTGTTCTTCCTTGGGTGTGTTAAATTACAGAGTAGGGTCAGTCTGCTCTTCCCTGGGTGTGTTACATTGACAGAGTGGCGTCAGTCTGTTCTTCCCTTGGTGTGTTACATTGACAGGGTGGTATCTGTCTGCTCTTCCCTGGGTGTGTTACATTGACAGAGTGGGGTCAGTCTGTTCTCCCATTGTGTGTTACATTGACAGAGTGCGGTCAGTCTGCTCTTCCCTGGGTGTGTTACAATGACAGAGTGGGGTCAGTGTGCACATCACTGGGTGGGTTACATTGAGAGAGTGGGGTAAGTCTGCAGTTCACTGTGTGAGTAATTTTGCAGAAGAGGACATTCTGCTCTTCTCTGGGTGGGTTACATTGACAGAGTGAGGTCAGACTGCTCTTCCCTGGGTTTGTTACATTGACAGAGTTTGGTCAGTCTGCTCTTCCCTGTGTGTGTTACATTGACAGAGTTGGGTCAGTGTGCTCTTCCCAGGGCGTGTCACATTGACAGAGTGGGGTCAGTCTGCTCTTTTATGGGTGTGTTACATTGACAGAGTGGGGTCAGTCTGCTCTTCCCTGGGTGTGTAACATTGGCAGAGTGAGGTCAGTCTGCTCTTCCCTGGGTTTGTTACATTGACACAGTGGAGTCAGTCTGCGCTTCCCTGGGTGTGTTACATTGAGAGATTGGGGTTAGTCTGCTCTTCCGCAAGTTTGTTACATTGACAGAGTGGGGTCAGTCTGCACTTCCCTGGGGGTGTTACATTGACAGAGTGAGGTCAGCCTGCTCTTCCCTGGGTTTGTTACATTTACAGAGTGTGGTTAGTCTACTCTTCCCTGGGTGTGTAACATTGACAGAGTGGGGTAAGACTGCAGTTGACTGTGTGAGTAATTTTTCAGAAGCGGTCATTCTGCTCTTCTCTGGGTGGGTTACATTGACAGAGTGAGGTCAGTCTGCTCTTCCCTGGGTGTGTTACAGTGACAGGGTGGGTTCAGTCTGCTCCTCCCTGGTTGTGTTACATTGACAGAGTGAGTTCAGTCTGCTCTTCCCTGGGTGTGTTACATTGACAGAGTGGGGTCAGTCTGCTCTTCCCTGGGTGTGATACATTGACAGAGTGAGGTCAGTCTGCTCTTTCCTGGGTGTGTTACATTGACAGAGTGGGGTCAGTCTGCTCTTCCCTGGGTGTGTTACATTGACAGAGTGAGGTCAGTCTGCTCTTCCCTGGGTTTGTTACATTGACAGATTGGGGTCAGTCTTCTCTTTCCTGAGTGTGTTACATTGACAGAGTGGGATCAGTCTGTTCTTCCTTGGGTGTGTTAAATTGACAGTGTTGGGTCAGTCTGCTCTTCCCTGGGTGTGTTACATTGACAGAGTGGCGTCAGTCTGTTCTTCCCTGGGTGTGTTACATTGACAGAGTGGGTTCAGTCTGCTCTTCCCTGGGTGTGTTAAATTGACAGAGTGGGGTCAGTCTGTTCTTCCCTTGGTGTGTTACATTGACAGAGTGGTATCTGTCTGCTCTTCCCTGCGTGTGTTAAATTGACAGAGTGGGGTCAGTCTGTTCTCCCATTGTGTGTTACATTGACAGAGTGGGGTCAGTCTGCTCTTCCCTGGGTGTGTTACAATGACAGAGTGGGGTCAATGTGCACTTCACTGGGTGGGTTTCATTGACAGAGTGGGGAAGTCTGCAGTTCACTGTGAGTAACTTTGCAGAAGAGGTCATTCTGCTCTTCTCTGGGTGGGTTACATTGACAGAGTGAGGTCAGTCTGCTCTTCCCTGGGTTTGTTACATTGACAGAGTTTGGTCAGTCTGCTCTTCCCTGGGTGTGTTACATTGACAGAGTTGGGTCAGTGTGCTCTTCCCAGGGCATGTCACATTGACAGAGTGGGGACAGTCTGCTCTTTTATGGGTGGGTTACATTGACAGAGTGGGGTCAGTCTGCTCTTCCCTGAGTGTGTTACATTGACAGAGTGGGGTCAGTCTGATCTTCCCTGGTTGTGTTACATTGACAGAGTGAGTTCAGTCTGCTCTTCCCTGGGTGTGTTATATTGACAGAGTGGGGTCAGTCTGCTCTTCCCTGGGAGGGTTACATTGACAGAGTGGGGTCAGTCTTCTCTTCCCCGGCGTGTGTTACATTGACAGATTGGGTCCGTCTGCTCTTCCCCAAGTTTGTTACATTGACACAGTGGGGTCAGTCTGCTCTTCCCTGGCTGTGTTACATTGACAGAGTGGGGTCAGTCTGCTCTTCCCTGGGTGTGTTACATTGACAGAATTGGGTCAGTCTGTTCTTCCCTGGGTGTGTTACATTGACAGAGTGGGGTCAGTCCGCTGTTCCCAGGGCGTGTCACATTGACAGATTGGGGTCAGTCTTCTCTTCCCTGGGTGTGTTACATTGACAGATTGGGGTCAGTCTGCTCTTCCCTGAGTGTGTTACATTGACAGAGTGGGGTCAGTCTGTTCTTCCTTGGGTGTGTTACATTGACAGTGTTGGGTCAGTCTGCTCTTCACTGGGTGTGTTACATTGACAGAGTGGCGTCAGTCTGTTCTTCCCTGGGAGTTTTACAGTGACAGGGTGGTGTCAGTCTGCTCTCCCCTGGGTGTGTTAAATTGACAGAGTGGGGTCAGTCTGTTCTTCCTTGGGTGTGTTAAATTGACAGTGTTGGGTCAGTCTGCTCTTCCCTGGGTGTGTTATATTGACAGAGTGGCGTCAGTCTGTTCGTCCCTGGGAGTGTTACAGTGACAGGGTGGTTTCAGTTTGCTCTCCCCTGGGTATGTTACATTGACAGAGTAGGGTCAGTCTGCTCTTCCCTGCGTGTGTTAAATTGACAGAGTGGGGTCAGTCTGTTCTTCCCTTGGTGTGTTACATTGACAGAGTGGTATCTGTCTGCTCTTCCCTGGGTGTGTTACATTGACAGAGTGGGGTCAGTCTGTTCTCCCATTGTGTGTTACATTGACAGAGTGCGGTCAGTCTGCTCTTCCCTGGGTGTGTTACAATGACAGAGTGGGGTCAGTGTGCACATCACTGGGTGGGTTACATTGAGAGAGTGGGGTAAGTCTGCAGTTCACTGTGTGAGTAATTTTGCAGAAGAGGACATTCTGCTCTTCTCTGGGTGGGTTACATTGACAGAGTGAGGTCAGACTGCTCTTCCCTGGGTTTGTTACATTGACAGAGTTTGGTCAGTCTGCTCTTCCCTGTGTGTGTTACATTGACAGAGTTGGGTCAGTGTGCTCTTCCCAGGGCGTGTCACATTGACAGAGTGGGGTCAGTCTGCTCTTCCCTGGGTGTGTAACATTGACAGAGTGGGGTCAGTCTGCTCTTTTATGGGTGTGTTACATTGACAGACTGAGGTCAGTCTGCTCTTCCCTGGGTTTGTTACATTGACACAGTGGAGTCAGTCTGCGCTTCCCTGGGTGTCTTACATTGAGAGATTGGGGTTAGTCTGCTCTTCCGCAAGTTTGTTACATTGACAGAGTTGGGTCAGTCTGCACTTCCCTGGGTGTGTTACATTGACAGAGTGAGGTCAGCCTTCTCTTCCCTGGGTTTGTTACATTTACAGAGTGTGGTCAGTCTACTCTTCCCTGGGTGTGTTACATTGACAGAGTAGGGTAAGACTGCAGTTGACTGTGTGAGTAATTTTGCAGAAGCGGTCATTCTGCTCTTCTCTGGGTCGGTTACATTGACAGAGTGAGGTCAGTCTGCTCTTCCCTGGGTGTGTTACAGTGACAGGGTGGGTTCAGTCTGCTCCTCCCTGGTTGTGTTACATTGACAGAGTGAGTTCAGTCTGCTCTTCCCTGGGTGTGTTACATTGACAGAGTGGGGTCAGTCTGCTCTTCCCTGGGTGTGATACATTGACAGAGTGAGGTCAGTCTGCTCTTCTCTGGGTGTGTTACATTGACAGAGTTGGGTCAGTCTGCTCTTCCCTGTGTGTGTTACATTGACAGAGTGAGGTCAGTCTGCTCTTCCCTGGGTTTGTTACATTGACAGATTGGGGTCAGTCTTCTCTTTCCTGAGTGTGTTACATTGACAGAGTGGGGTCAGTCTGTTCTTCCTTGGGTGTGTTAAATTGAATGTGTTGGGTCAGTCTGCTCTTCCCTGGGTGTGTTACATTGACAGAGTGGCGTCAGTCTGTTCTTCCCTGGGTGTGTTAAATTGACAGAGTGGGGTCAGTCTGTTCTTCCCTTGGTGTGTTACATTGACAGAGTGGTATCTGTCTGCTCTTCCCTGCGTGTGTTACATTGACAGAGTGGGGTCAGTCTGTTCTCCCATTGTGTGTTACATTGACAGAGTGGGGTCAGTCTGCTCTTCCCTGGGTGTGTTACAATGACAGAGTGGGGTCAATGTGCACTTCACTGGGTGGGTTACATTGACAGAGTGGGGAAGTCTGCAGTTCACTGTGAGTAACTTTGCAGAAGAGGTCATTCTGCTCTTCTCTGGGTGGGTTACATTGACAGAGTGAGGTCAGTCTGCTCTTCCCTGGGTTTGTTACATTGACAGAGTTTGGTCAGTCTGCTCTTCCCTGGGTGTGTTACATTGACAGAGTTGGGTCAGTGTGCTCTTCCCAGGGCATGTCACATTGACAGAGTGGGGACAGTCTGCTCTTTTATGGGTGGGTTACATTGACAGAGTGGGGTCAGTCTGCTCTTCCCTGAGTGTGTTACATTGACAGAGTGGGGTCAGTCTGATCTTCCCTGGTTGTGTTACATTGACAGAGTGAGTTCAGTCTGCTCTTCCCTGGGTGTGTTACATTGACAGAGTGGGGTCAGTCTGCTCTTCCCTGGGAGGGTTACATTGACAGAGTAGTGTCAGTCTTCTCTTCCCCGGCGTGTGTTACATTGACAGATTGGGTCCGTCTGCTCTTCCCCAAGTTTGTTACATTGACACAGTGGGGTCAGTCTGCTCTTCCCTGGCTGTGTTACATTGACAGAGTGGGGTCAGTCTGCTCTTCCCTGGGTGTGTTACATTGACAGAGTTGGGTCAGTCTGTTCTTCCCTGGGTGTGTTACATTGACAGAGTAGGTCAGTCCGCTCTTCCCAGGGCGTGTCACATTGACAGAGTGGGGTCAATCTGCTCTTCCCTGGGTGGGTAACATTGACAGAGTGGGGCCAGTCTGCTCTTTTATGGGTGGGTTACATTGACAGAGTGGGGTAAGTCTGCTATTCCCTGGGTGTGTTACATTGACAGAGTGGGGTCAGTCTGCTCTTTCCTGGGTGGGTTACATTGACAGATTGGGGTCAGTCTGTTCTTCCCTGGGTGTGTTATATTGACAGAGTGGGGTCAGTCTGCCCTGCCCTGGGTGTGTTACATTGACAGAGTGGGGGTCAGTCTGCTCTTCCCTGGGTTTGTTACATTGATAGGGTGGGGTCAGTGTGCACTTCCCTGGGTGTGTTACATTGACAGAGTGGGGTCAGTCTGCTCTTCCCTGGGTGTGTTACATTGACAGAGTGGGGTCAGCCTACTCTTCCCTGTGTGTTACATTGGCAGATTGGGGTCGGTCCGCACTTCCCTGGGTGTGTTACATTGACAGAGTGGGGTCAGCCTGCTCTTCCCTGTGTGTGTTACATTGACAGATTGGGGTCAGTCTGCACTTCCCTGGGTGTGTTACTTTGACAGAGTGGGATCAGTCTGCTCTTCCCTGTGTGTGTTACATTGACAGAGTGGCGTCAGTCTGTTCTTCCCTGGGAGTTTTACAGTGACAGGGTGGTGTCAGTCTGCTCTCCCCTGGGTGTGTTACATTGACAGAGTGGGGTCAGTCTGCTCTTCCCTGGATGTGTTAAATTGACAGAGTGGGGTCAGTCTGTTCTTCCCTTGGTGTGTTACATTGACAGAGTGGTATCTGTCTGCTCTTCCCTGCGTGTGTTACATTGACAGAGTGGGGTCAGTCTGTTCTCCCATTGTGTGTTACATTGACAGAGTGGGGACAGTCTGCTCTTCCCTGGGTGTGTTACAATGACAGAGTGGGGTCAATGTGCACTTCACTGGGTGGGTTACATTGACAGAGTGGGGAAGTCTGCAGTTCACTGTGAGTAACTTTGCAGAAGAGGTCATTCTGCTCTTCTCTGGGTGGGTTACATTGACAGAGTGAGGTCAGTCTGCTCTTCCCTGGGTTTGTTACATTGACAGAGTTTGGTCAGTCTGCTCTTCCCTGGGTGAGTTACATTGACAGAGTTGGGTCAGTGTGCTCTTCCCAGGTCGTGTCACATTGACAGAGTGGGGACAGTCTGCTCTTTTATGGGTGGGTTACATTGACAGAGTGGGGTCAGTCTGCTCTTCCCTGAGTGTGTTACATTGACAGAGTGGGGTCAGTCTGATCTTCCCTGGTTGTGTTACATTGACAGAGTGAGTTCAGTCTGCTCTTCCCTGGGTGTGTTACATTGACAGAGTGGGGTCAGTCAGCTCTTCCCTGGGAGGGTTACATTGACAGAGTGGGGTCAGTCTTCTCTTCCACGGCGTGTGTTACATTGACAGATTGGGTCCGTCTGCTCTTCCCCAAGTTTGTTACATTGACACAGTGGGGTCAGTCCGCTCTTCCCTGGCTGTGTTACATTGACAGAGTGGGGTCAGTCTGCTTTTCCCTGGGTGTGTTACATTGACAGAGTGAGGTCAGTCTGCTCTTCCCAGGGTGTTTTACATTGACAGAGTGGGGTCAGTCTGCTCTTCCCTGGGTGTGTTACATTGACACAGTGGGGTCAGTCTGCTCTTCCCTGGCTGTGTTACATTGACAGAGTGGGGTCAGTCTGCTCTTCCCTGGGTGTGTTACATTGACAGAGTGGGGTCAGTCTGTTCTTCCCTGGGTGTGTTACATTGACAGAGTGAGGTCAGTCTGCTCTTCCCAGGGCGTGTCACATTGACAGAGTGGGGTCAATCTGCTCTTCCCTGGTTGGGTAACATTAACAGAGTGTGGTCAGTCTGCTCTTCCCAGAGCGTGTCACATTGACAGAGTGGGGCCAGTCTGCTCTTTTATGGGTGTGTTACATTGACAGAGTGGGGTAAGTCTGCTATTCCCTGGGTGTGTTACATTGACAGAGTGGGGTCAGTCTGCTCTTTCCTTGGTGGGTTACATTGACAGATTGGGGTAAGTCTGTTCTTCCCTGGGTGTGTTATCTTGACAGAGTGGGTCAGTCTGCCCTTCCCTGGGTGTGTTACATTGACAGAGTGGGGGTCAGTCTGCTCTTCCCTGGGTTTGTTACTTTGATAGGGTGGGGTCAGTGTGCACTTCCCTGGGTGTGTTACATTGACAGAGTGGGGTCAGTCTGCTCTTCCCTGGATGTGTTACATTGACAGAGTGGGGTCAGCCTGCTCTTCCCTGTGTGTGTTACATTGACAGATTGGGGTCAGTCTGCACTTCCCTGGGTGTGTTACATTGACAGAGTGGGGTCAGCCTGCTCTTCCCTGTGTGTGTTACATTGACAGAGTCGGGTCAGTCTGCACTTCCCTGGGTGTGTTACATTGACAGAGTGGGGTCAGTCTGCTCTTCCTTGGCTGTGTTTCATTGACAGAGTGGGGTCAGTCTGCCCTTCCCTGGGTGTGTTACATTGACAGAGTGGGGGTCAGTCTGCTCTTCCCTGGGTTTGTTACTTTGACAGAGTGGGGTCAGTCTTCTCTTCCCCGTGTGTGTTACATTGACAGATTAGGGTCAGTGTGCACTTCCCTTGGTGGGTTACATTGACAGAGTTGGGTCAGTCTGCTCTTCAGTGCATGGGTCAGGTGACGGTCTACCTCTTTCATTGGGGCAGTTGTCAAGGAGCATCTTAAACCGGAGAGGGATCGGGGGGAATTGGAGCCGTTGAGAGAGAGAGTACAGAAGGTAAGACAGCTCAGCTCAAAGCACGGTAGTTAATGCTGCCCCGATTAAAATATTGAAGATGGCAGAGGGGCAGATGAGCTGAGACAGGGTGGGAGCTGGGCGATATTGATGATGTGGAAGGACAGTGTGTGTATCTGATCACATTCTGTCAGTCTGACTAATAGCAGTCATTCCTGCCACTGGATTCACTGAGGGGTGAAGGCTATGTGAACAGAGAAGACTGTCCCTGTTATTTTGTTCCTGACTCTCCAGCTCCCACTCTGTTAGTGACCTCTCAGTCTCCCGGGAAATGGGCTTTTTCCCAATTGTGCCGGATTCCTGGCCTTCATCCTTGGCCGAGCTGAGAGTTGATGGTCTGAGGAATATCATTCCCAAATGACTCCTGTCCAAGATAATACCGATTAATGTGTCTGTGTATCCTTCAGTAATCTGTAAACATCATTGCTCAGGGCTGGAGGGACATGGATTGATGACATTGAGGATGTTATGAACCAGACCAAAATCCTCTGCCTTAAGAAAATGGTCTAGACCCCTTTTCCTGATTTCCTGAAGGGAAGTGTAAGGCGTTACAATGTGATTGGTCAAACTGCCAGGCTTGAATCAAAATACACTTTACTCCACACTATCGTTGTAACACAAACATAAGGAAGAAAGATTGGACAAACCGAACTCGATTGGAAACCTGAACCAAATGAACATTATTTAACTATAAACAGCAACTGTTCGGATATCGTAACATTCCATAAACCACACAATTCTGGTCTTTCTGCTATCGGGAGAATGGGGTGAAACTTGTAAAGATTCAGAAAAGATTTACAAGGATGTTTGCAGAGTCAGGATTTCTGATTGTTTTGTGGCTGGAGTTTATTTTATCCTTGTGTAGATTTGACACATTAACCCTCCCTCCCCACCACTACAGAAGCTGTTGGAACTGTTCAGTGTTTCCAGTGGCTTCTGTAATTATTTCAGGTTCCTGACTGGAGCAGTCTCTCACTTTTCGAACAAAACAAACCCATCCTTGTGCTGTACCCAATATTTCAATAAGAAATGGGAAGCAGCAGAGGGGAAAGCTTCTGAGATGCCGAGCAATGCTGCCCGGTTCCACACTGCAATTCACAGGAACCATCACCAGGAAAAGCAAGGAGCAATCTGACAGATCCGGTTTACCACAGAATGAAAGATTTATTTCCTCGATTTATCCCAGTGCCTTACTTTTAAAAGGCTGTTTACAAACCACAACACTGCAATGGCTGGGAATCGGACCCAGGTCAACTGCTTGGAAGACAGCTCTGCTCCCCACTATCCCACCATCACCCTCCTAACAGCTCCCTCCCCATTCCCAAACACACTTAACAAGGCCGTGATCATCACCAACTGGATTGGGGCTGAAATCCAAACAGACACATACTCTGTATCTAACCCAGTGATGGAGCTATCCTGATTGAGTTTGATGTGAACAGGATGGGGGAAGTGGGGGATTTAATCAGTACCTAACGCCGAGCTCAAAATGGCCTGGGAATTTGAAATGCTGCAGTGTAGAGGGAGATTTACTCTGTATCTGACCCCATTCTCTACCTGCCCTGGGGATTTAAATGGAGACAGTTTAATGGGAGCTTTATTTTGTCTGGAACCCTGTGCTCCCTCTGCCCTGGGAGTGTTTGCTGGGATCACTGTCTAACCTCTGTGATATGGATCCTATGAAGATTGATGGGAGACAGTGTAAATGGAATTGTCAGGATCCAATTCCTTCACGTGGATGAGAGAAGGTGGGAAAAAATGATACCAGTGGGATTGAAGGGTCAGTAGCAGAATGAAGACACCATTGGCTCAGAGAGAGTAGACAGGAGAGAGGGTCATGAGGGTTTCAGACTGGAGGGAGCTACAGGCACATACAAGTTGGGAACTGTTTTCAGTAAAAGACAATTGATCCCAGGTCACTGCAGAGTGTAAGAATCTGATGCCTTTCCCTCACTATCCCCCTCCAATCCCTGGGAAGATCTGCTCCCACACCATGTTCCATCCCAACTGCTGACTGTGTTACATACATTAATACATTTGAGCTGGGCAGAGGTGCTTTTAACCCTGGGATCTTGCTGTGTAACTTGCCTCCAAAATGCTCTTGCTCCCCCTTTCAACTAATCTTTTCCCTCTTTTATCCCGAGGAACCTTTGTTTGGAAAGCTGCAACGTGAAGATCCAAAATGTTCGAGTCCAGGAAAGAACAACCTCCAGAGGGGGAGCACGGGCCTGAGGCCTGAGGCCTGGTCGACAGGCTGCACCCCGTGGGGGCCCACGTGAGTTGTGTGTTTATTTACCCCGAGGTTTAATCTCCTCTGGGGGGGACCCTGGGTTTTAGGGGCCTCTGGGTAACTGGTTCCTGTCAGATTGTGGCCCTGTCATTTTTAAAACAGGTTTGAAGCCTGGGGTTAAAGTTTGTCAATCCCCAGGATCTGAGAGGTAGGACTCTCTCAGGGTGGAATTAAAACCCAAATGCTGTGACCCTCTCTAAAGACTCCCTCTCTCACCCTTCTCTCTCACCCCTCTCTCTCTCACACCCCTCTCTCACAGCCCCTCCTGCTCTCACCCACGCTCTCTTGCACCCCCTATCTCTCTCACCTCCTTCTCTCTCACAGCCTCTCTCTCACACACCCCCTTTCTCTCTCACCTTGTTATCTCTCTCTCCCTCACTCTCTCTCACCCCCTCTCTCTCCACCCTGCTCTCTCACTCTCACCCCTCCCTCTGTCATCCCTCACCCTCTCTCCCCTTTACACCCTCTCTCTCCCCCGCCCTCTCTCTCATCCCCTCATGTCTCTCGCTCCCTTTTTCTCTCTCTCATTCCCCTTCCCTCTCGCACTCTGTCTCACACTCCCACTCTCTTTCTCTCTCGCACCCTCTTTCTCTTGTTCACCCCATTTCTCCATCTCTTTTGACCCCTTTCTTCCTCCCTCCTTCTTGCTCTCGCTCTGTCTCTCTCTAGCGCCCACTCTCTCATCCCATCTCCCTCACACCCCTCTAACTGTCTCATCTGTTCACTCGCTCTCTCTCTCTGTCTCTCTCTCTCTCAACCCATCATTCACTGTCTATCTCACCCTCTCTCTCACCTCTTTAACTCTCTCTCTCTCGCGTCCCATCTCTCTCATCCCTCTTTATCTCGCTGTCCCCTTTCTCTCTCACCCTTTCTCTATCTCTCCTCCTTTCTCTCAATCCCTCTCTCTCACCCCCTCTCTCTCCCACTCTCTCTCCCACCTCCTCTCTCTCACCCCCTCACATTCACTCTTTCTCTGACCTTCTCTCTCTCTTTCTCTTCCCCCTCTCTCTTTCTCCTCCTCTCTCCTTTTCTCAGACCTGTCTCCCTTTCTCACCCCTCTCTCCCTCACCCCTTTCTCTCTTACCCCCTCTCTCTCAACCCCTCTCTCTCACCCTCTCTCTCTCACCCCCGCATCCCCCTCTCTCCCCCCTCTCTCACCCCCTCTCTCCCCCTCTCCTCCATCTCTCCCCCTCTCTGCCATCTCTCTACCCCCTCTCTGTGCCCTCTCTCTGCCCCCAATCCCACCCCCTCTCCCTCTCCCTCCTCCTCCCTCGCCCCCTCTCTCTCATCCTCTCTCCCCTCCTCTCTCGCCCCTCTGTCTCGCACCCCTCTCTCACCCCCCCCTCTCTCTCTCACATTCTCTCTCTCTGTCTCACTCTTCTGCTCGCTCTCTTCCTCTTGCGGTCTCTCTCTCACTCTCTCACCCTCTTCTCACGTTCTCTCTCTCTCCCTGCCTCGCTCCCTCTCTCTTGCCTCCCGCTCTCTCTTATCTCACGGTCTCTCTCGTTCGCTCTCTCGCTCGTGCTCTCTCTCTCTCTGTCGCTCATGCTCTCTCTGTCTGTCACTCTCACTCTTGCTCTATCTCTCTCTGTCTGTCGCTCTCTCTCTCTCCATCTCTCTCTCTCAGTCCTCCCCCTCACCTCCTTTCTCTTGCAACCCATCTTTCTCAACCCCTCTCTCTCCCGTCTCTCTCTAACCCTCTCTCTCTCTATCACCCCCTCTTTCCCCAGTCTCTCTCTTAACCTCTCTCTCTCAAAACCTCTCTCACCCCCTCTCTCTCAACCTGTCTCTCCCCCCTCAACCCCCCTCTCTCAATTGCTCTCTCACCCCTCTCATTCTCACCCTCTCTCTCTTCCCCCTCTCCCACCCTCTCTCTCTCACTCCCGTCACTCTCTCTCTCAAGCCCCCCCTCTCTCTCTCTCACATCTATCTCCCTCTCACACCCCTCTCTCTCTCCCCTCTCTCTCCATCACCCCTCTCTCTCCCACCCCAATCTCTTTCACATCCCCCTCTCTCTCTCTCACACACACACTCTCACACACCCTCGCTCTCTCACCCCCTCCCTCTCTCCCACCATCTCTCTGCCTCTTTCTCATCCCCTCTCTCTCCTTCTCGCTCCCTCTCTCTCACCTACTCTCTCTCTCCCACCTCCTCTCTGTCACTCACTCCCACCTCTCCCTCTCACCGCCCTCTCACCCAGCTCTCTCTCCCCCTCTATCTCACCTCCTCTCTCTCACCCCTCTCTCTCGCACCCCTCTCTCACCCCCCTCTCTCTCACATTCTCTCTCTCTGTCTCACTCGTCTGCTTGCTCTCTTCCTCTTGCGGTCTCTCCCTCACTCTCTCACCCGCTTCTCACGCTCTCTCTCTCTCACTGTGTCTATCCCACTCTCTTGCCTCCCGCTCTCTCTTATCTCACGGTCTCTCTCGTTCGCTCTCTCGCGCTCGTGCTCTCTCTCTGTCGCTCATGCTCTCTCTGTCTGTCACTCTCACTCTCTCTCTCCCTCTCTCTCAGTCCACCCTATCTCTCTCACCTCTTTGCTCTCACTCTTGCTCTATCGTTCTCTCTGTCTGTCACTCTCTCACCCCTCACTCTCACTCCCTCTCTCTCTCAGCCCCCCTCACCACCCCTTCTCTCGACACCCCTCAATCTCCCATCCCCTCACTCTCTCACGCCCCTCCGTCTCTCACCCCCCTCTCTCTCAATCCCTCGCTCTCTCTCACATCCAACTCTCTCTCACCCCTCTCTCTCAACCCCCCTCTCTCTCCCCTCTCTCTTCCTCACCCCTCTCTCTCCCACCCCATTCTCTTTCACAACCCCCCCTCTCTCACACACACTCTCACACACCCTCGCTCTCTCACCCCCTCCCTCTCTCCCACCATCTCTCTGCCTCGTTCTCATCCCCTTTCTCTCCTTCTCACTCCCTCTCTCTCTCCCACCCCCTCTCTCAACCCCCCACACTCTCTCATTCCCTCAGTCTCTCACCCCCTCTCTCTCAACCCCTTGCTCTCTAAACCCCCCTTCTCTCACCCCCCTCTGTCTCTCACTCCCCCTTTCTCTCACCACCCCCTCTCTCAATCCCCCTACTCTCTCATTCCCTCAGTCTCTCACCCCCTCTCTCTCAACCCCTTGCTCTCTAAACCCCCCCACTCTCACCCCCCTCTCTCTCACTCCCCCTCTCTCTCACCACCCCCTCTCTCAACCCCCCACACTCTCTCACCCCCTCAGTCTCTCACCCCCTCTCTCTCAACCCCTTGCTCTCAAACCCCCCCTCCCTCTCCATCTCCCTCTGTCTCTCACACCCCCTCTCTCTCCATCCCATCTCACTCTCTCACACCCACTCTCTCTCACACACCCCCTCTCTCTCACCCCCACTCCCTCACCCCCTCTGTCTCACCCATCTCTCTCCCCCCTCCCGCTCTCTCCACTCTCTCGCTCCCCCCTCTCTCGCCCTCCCCTCTCTCTCACCCTTCCCTCTCTCTCGCCCTCCCCACTCTCTCTCCCTCCCCTCTCTCGCCCTCCCCTCTTCGCCCTCCCCTCTCACTCGCCCACCCCTCACTGGCTCTCCCCTCTCTCTCCCTGCCCCCTCTCTCTCTCCCTCCCCTCACTGGCCCTCCCATCTCTCTCCGTCCCCCTCACTCTCCTTCCCCTCTCTTGCCCTCCCCTCCCTCTCACTCTCCCTCCCCTCTCAATCTCCCTCCCCTCTTACTCTCCCTCCCCCTCCACCCACCCAGCCTCCACTCTCTCTCCCACCCGCTCTCTCCCACGCTCTCTCCCCTCTTCTCTCTACCCCCTCCCCCTCTCACTTGTCTCACACCCTCCACTCCCCCTCGTCTCTCTCCTCCCTCCTCTCTCTTCCTTCCTCTCTGACCCTCCTCTCTCCCCCTCCTCTCTCCCCTACTCTTTCTCCTCATTGCTCTCCTTCTCTATCTCTCCCTTATCCTCTCTCCCCTCCTCTCTCTTCGCACCTCTCTCTTCCCTCCTCTCGCCTCCTCTCTCTCCCACTCTCTCTCTCTCTCTTGCTCTCTCTCTCACTCTCTCTCCCCTCTCTCTCTGCACTCTCTCCCCTCTCTCTCCTTCCCCTCTTTCTCTCCCCGAACTTTCTCTCCCCCCACTCTCTCTCTCTGCCCACTCTCTGTGCCTCATCTCTCTGTCCTCTCCCTACCGTCCCCCCGTCCCCCTCTGTCCCCCACTCTCTGCATCCCCCATTCTCTGTCCCCCTCTCTCTGACTCCTTCTCTCTTCCCCACTCTGTACCCCTCTCTCTGCCCCAGACTCTCTGTCCCCCTCTATCTCCCCCACTCTCTGTGCCCCTGCTCTGTAGTCCTCTCTCTGTCCCCCCCCTCTCTGTTCCCCTCTCGCTCTGTCCCCCTCTCTCTGTCCCCCTCTCTCTGTCCCCCTCTCTCTGTCCTCCTCTCTCTGTCCCCCCTCTCTCTGTACGCCTCTCTCTGCCCCCCTCTCTCTGTCCCCCTCTCTCTGTCCCCCCTCTCTCTGTACCCCTCTCTCTGCCCCCGACTCTCTGTCCCCCTCTATCTCCCCCACTCTCTGTGCCCCTGCTCTGAAGTCCTCTCTCTGTCCCCCTCTCTCTCTGTCCCCCTCTCTCTGTCCCCCTCTCTCTCTGTCCCCCTCGCTCTCTTTCCCCCTCTCTCTGTCCCCCTCTCTCTCCCACCCGCCTCACTATCCCCCCTCTTTGTCCTCCTCTCTCTCTGTCCCCCTCTCTCTGTCCCCCTCTCTCTGTCCTCCTCTCTCTGTCCCCCCTCTCTCTGTACGCCTCTCTCTGTCCCCCTCTCTCTGTCCCCCTCTCTCTGTCCCCCCTCTCTCTGTACCCCTCTCTCTGCCCCCGACTCTCTGTCCCCCTCTATCTCCCCCACTCTCTGTGCCCCTGCTCTGAAGTCCTCTCTCTGTCCCCCTCTCTCTCTGTCCCCCTCTCTCTGTCCCCCTCTCTCTCTGTCCCCCTCGCTCTCTTTCCCCCTCTCTCTGTCCCCCTCTCTCTGTGCCCCTCTCTCTCCCACCCGCCTCACTATCCCCCCTCTTTGTCCTCCTCTCTCTCTGTTCCCCTCTCTCTCAGTCCGGCTCTCTCTGTTCCCCCTATCTCTGTCGCCCTCTCTCTCCCACCGCCTCTCTCAGACCCCCTCTCCCTCCCACCACATCTCTCTCTGCCCCCCTCTCTCTATCTCCCCCTCTCTCTGTCCACCCTGTCTCTGTCCCACCTCTCTCTGTCCACTCTCTCTGTCCCCCTCTCTCTGTCCCCTCCACCTCTACCCCGCTCTCTGCCCCCCTCTCAGTCGCCCTCTCTCTGCACCGTCTCTCTCTGCCCCCAGTCTGACCCCCTCTCTCTCTCTGTCCCTCACTCTCTCCATCTCCCCACTCTTTGTCCCCCACTCTCTGTCCCCCTCTCTCTGACCCCCTCTATCTCCCCCACTCTCTGTGCCCCTCTCTCTATCGCCCTCTCTCTGCCCCCTCCCCTTCCACCCGCCTCTCTCTGTCCCCCCCTTTCTCTCTCCCCCCTCTGTGTCCCCCCTCTGTCCCCCCTCTGTCCCCCCTCTCTGCCCCCTCAATCTCCCCCTCCCTCTAACCCCCTCTACCTCCCCCTCTTTTTGTCCTCCTCTATCTTCCCCACTCTCAGTACCCCCCTCTCTCTACCCCTCCCTCTGACCCCCTCTACCTCGCCCTCTTTTTGTCCCCCTCTATCTCCCCCACTCTCAGTACCCCACTATCTGTCCCCCTCCCTCTGACCATCTCTACCTCCCTCTCTTTTTCCCCCTCTTTTTGTCCCCCTCTATCTCCCCGACTCTCAGTACCCCCCTCTCTGTCCCACTCTCCGTGCCCCCCTCTCTGTGCCCCCCTCTCCGTGCACCCCTCTCCGTGACCCCTCTCTGTCCCCCTCTCTCTGTCCCCCTCTCTCTGTCCCCCTCTCTCTTCCACCCGCCTCGCTATCCCCCCTCTTTGTCCCCACCCCCCCGTCCCCCTCTCTCTCAGTTCGGCTCTCTCATACCCCTTCTCTCACCCACCGCATGTCTCTCTGTCCACCTCTCTCTGCCCCCCCTCTCTCTGTCCACCCTCTCTCTGTCTCCTCTCTCTGTCCCCCTCTCTCTGTCCCCCTCTCTCTGTCCCCCTCTCCCTGTCCCCCCTCTCTCTGTCCCCCCTCTCTGTCCCCCTCTCTCTGTCCCCTCTTTCTCTCCCCTGCTCTCTGCCACCCCCTCTGTCGCCCTGTCTCTGCTCCGTCACTCTCTGCCCCTCTCTCTAACCCCCCCTCTCTCTCTCTCCCCCACTCTCTCCATCCCCCCCACTCTCTGTCCCCCTCTCTGACCCCGTCTCTCTGACCCCCTCTCTCTCCTCCACTCTGTACCCATCTCTCTGTCCCCCACTCTATATTGCCCTCTCTCTCTGTCACCCTGTCTCTGAGCCCCGCTATCTCCCACCTCTCTCTGTCCCCCCTCTCTCTATCCCCTCTCTTCTCTGTCCCCCTCTCTCTCTGCCCCCTCTGTCTCTCTGTCCCCTCTCTCTCTGTCCCCTCTCTCTCTGTCACCCTCTCTCTGTCGCCATTTCTCAGCCCCCCTCTCTCACTGTCCCCCTCTCTCTCTGACCCCCTCTCTTGCTGTCCCCCTCTATATCACCCTCTCTCTGTCCCTCTCTCTCTGACCCCCTCGATCTCCTCCACATTCTGTGCCCCTCTCTCTGTCGCCCTCTCTCTGTCACCCTCTCTCTGTACCCCCTCTCTCTCTGTCCCCCCTCTGTCTCCCCCTCTCTCTCTGTCCCCCTCTATCTCCCCCTCTCTCTGACCCCCTCTATCACCCCCTCTTTTTGTCCTACTCTCTGTCCACCTCTATCTCCCCCACTCGCTGTACCACTATCTCTGTACTCTTCGCTCTGAACCCCTCTATCTACCCCTCTCTCTGTGCCTCTCTCTCTGTCCCCCTCTCTCTGTCCCCCTCTCTCTCCCACCAGCCTCTCTCTGACCCCCTCTCTCTCCCACCCGCCTCTCCCTCTCTGTCCCTCTCTCTGTCCCCCCCCCCTCTGTCCCCCCCTCTCTGTCCCCCCTCTCTCTGTCCCCCCTCTTTCGGTCCACCCCTCTTTCTGTCCCTCCCTCTCTCTGTCCCCCTCTCTCTGACCCGCTCTCTCTGACCCTCTCTAGCTCCCCCACTCTCTGTGCTCATCTCTCTGTCGCCCTCTCTCTGCCCTCCTCTCCCTTCCACCTGCCTCTCTCTTCCCCCCCTCGCTCTGACCCCCTCTCTCTCTGTCCCCCTCTCTCTCTGTCCCCTTCTCTCTGTCCCCCCCTCTCTCTGTCCCACCTCTCTCTGTCCCCCCTCTGTCTGTCCCCCCCCTCTCTCTGTCCCCCCCTCTGTCCCTCTCTCTCTCTGTCCCCCCCTCTCTCTGCCCCCTCTCTCTCTGCCCCGCTCTCTCTCTGTCCCCCTCTCTCTCTCTGTCCCCCTCTCTGTCCCCCTCTCTGTGCCCCCCTCTCTGTGCCCCCCTCTCTGTGTCCCCCTTTCTGTTCCCCCTCTCTCTGTCCCCCTCACTCTGTCCCGCTCTCTCTGTCCCCGTCGCTCTCTGCCTCCTCTCTCTGTCCCCCTCTCTCTGTCCCCCTCTATCTGTGCTGCTCTCTCTGTCCCCTCTATCTCTACCCCGGTCTCTGCGCCCCTCTCTTTCGCCCTCTCTCTGCTCCGTCTCTCCCTGTCCCCCTCTCTGACCACCTCTCTGTCTCTCTCTCTCTCTCTGTTCCACACTCTCTCCATCTCCCCACTGTCTGTCTCCCCCTCTCTCTGACCCCATCTATCTCCCCCACTCTCGGTGCCTCTCTCTGTCGCCCTCTCTCTGCCCCTCTCTCCCTTCTACCTGCCACTCTCTGTCCTCCTCTCTCTCTGTCCTCCTCTCTCTCTGACCTCCTCTCTCTGTCCTTCTCTCTCTGTCCACATCTCTCTCTGTCCCTCTCTCTCTCTGTTCCCCTCTCTCTCTGTCCCCACCTCTCTCCGTCCCCCCAACTCTCCGTCCCCCCCACTCTATGTCCCCCTCTCTCTGTCTCCCTCTCTCTGCCCCCATCTCTCTGATTCCCTCTCTCTCCCCCACTCTGTACTCCTCTCTCTGTCCCTCACTCTCTGTCCCCTCTCTCTGTCCCCCTCTATATCTCCGTCTCTCTGTCCCCCTCTCTGACCCTCTCTCTCTGCCCCCTCACTCTGTCCCCTTCTGTCTGCCCCATCTCTCTCTGCCCCTCTCTCTCTGTCCCCCTCTCTTTCTGCCCCCTTTTCTCTCTGTCCCCCTCTCTCTGTTGCTCTCTCTCTGCCCCTCTCTCTCTGTCCCCCACTCTCTCTGTCACCGTCTCTCTGTCGCCATTTCTCTGCCCCCCCTCTCACAGTCCCCCTCTGTCTCTGACTCCTTCTCTCGTAGTCCCCCTCTATATCACCCTCCCTCTGTCCCTCTCTCTCTGACCCCCTCTATCTCCCCCACTCTCTGTGACACTCTCTCTGTCGCCCTCTCTCTGTCCCCCCTCTCTCTGTCCCCCCCTCTCTGCCCCTCTCTCTACCCCCATGCCCCCCCACTCTCAGTCCCCCCAACTCTCTGTCCACCCCATCTCTCTGTCCCCTCTATCTCCCCGACTCTCTGTGCCCCTCTCTCTGTCCCCCTCCCTTTGACCATCTCTGTCTTCCCTTCTCTCTGTCCCCCTCTCTCTGTCCCCGCCTCGCTCTCAGTCCGGCTCTCTCTCTGCCCCCTCTCTCTGTCCCCCTCTCTCTGTCCCGCGCTCTCTCTGCCCCCTCTCTCTGTCCCCCTCTCGCTGTCGCCCTCTCTCTGTCCCCCCCTCTCTCTGTCCCCCTCTCTCTGTCGCCCTCTCTCTCTTTCCCTCTATCTCTCCCCCGCTCTCTGCCCCCTCTCTCTGCTCCGTCTCTCTCTGCCCCTCTCTCTTTGACACCCTCTCTCTCTCTGTCCCCCACTCTCTCCATCCCCCCACTCTCTGTCCCCCTCTCTCTGACCCCCTCTCTCTCCCACGCTTTACCCCTCTCTCTGCCCCCTCTCTCTGTCCCCCTCTCTCTGTCGCCCTCTCTCTCTTTCCCTCTATCTCTCCCCCGCTCTCTGCCCCCTCTCTCTGCTCCGTCTCTCTCTGCCCCTCTCTCTTTGACACCCTCGCTCTCTCTCCCCCACTCTCTCCATCCCCCCACTCTCTGTCCCCCTCTCTCTGACCCCCTCTCTCTCCCACTCTTTACCCCTCTCTCTGTCCCCCACTCTCTGTCCCCCACTCTCTGTCCCCCTCTCTGTCCCCCTCTCTCTGTCCCCCTCTATGTCCTCCTCTCTCTGAGCCCCGCTATCTCCCCCACACACTGTGCTCCTCTCTCTGTCGCCCTCTCTCTGCCCCCCTCTCCCTTCCACCCGCCTCTCTCTCTGTACCCCCCTCTATGACCGCCTCTCTCTCTGTCCCCCTCTCTCTCTGTCCGCCTCTCTTTCTGCCCCCTTTTCTCTCTGTCCCCCTCTCTCTGTCGCCCTCCCTCTGCCCCACTCTCTCTGTCCCCCACTCTCTTTTCACTCTCTCTCTGCCCCCTCTCTCTCAGCCCCCCTCACTCTGTCTCCCTCTGTCTGCCCCATCTCTCTTTTCCCCTCTATCTCTGCCCCGCTCTCTCTCTGTTCCCGCCCTCTCTTTAACCCCCTCTGTCCCACCCCTCTCTGTCCCCCCTCACTGTCCCCCCTCTCTCCGGCCCCCCCTCTCTCTGACCCCCTCTATCTCCCCCTCTCTCTTTTTCCCCTCTCTCTCTTTCCCCTCTCTCTCTGTCCCCTCACTCTGTCCCACTCTCTCTGCCCCCCTCTCTCTGTCCCCTCTTTCTCTGTCCCCCACTATCTCCCCCACTCTCTGTGCCCCTCTCTCTGTACCCCTCTCTCTGACCCCCTCTACCTCCCGCACTCTCTGTGCCCCTCCCTCTGTCCCCTCTCTCTGTACCCCTCTCTCTGACCCCCTCTACCTCCCGCACTCTCTGTGCTCCTCCCTCTGTCCCCTCTCTCTGACCCCCTCTATCTCCCCCTCTCTCTGTCCCCCTCTCTCTGAACCCCTCTACCTCCCCCTCTTTCTGTCCCCCTCTCTCTGTTCCCCCTCTCTCTCTGTCGCCCTCTCTGTGTCGCCCTCTCTCTGTCGCCCTCTCTTTTCCCCCTCTCTCTCTGTCCCCCTCTCTCTCTATCCCCCTCACTCTGTCCCTTACTCTCTGTCCCCCTCTCTTTGTCCCCCTCTCTCTGACCACCTCTACCTCCCCCACTCTCTGTCCTGTCTCTCTGTCGCCCCCGTCCCTGTGCCATCTCTCTCTGTCCCCCTCTCTCTGACCCCCTCTCTCTCTGACCTCCCGCTCTCTCTCTGACCCCCTCCCTCTGTCCGTCTCCCTCTGTCCCCCCTCCCTCTGTCCCCCTCTCTCTGTCCCCCCTATCTCTGGTCCCCCCCTCTCTCTCTGTACCCCTCTCTCTGTACGCCTCTCACTCTGTCCCTCTCTCTCTCTGACCCCCTCTTTCCCACCCGCTTCTCTCTCACCCCCGCTCTCTGCCCCCCTCTGTCCCCTCTCTCTGCCCCGCTCTCTCTCCCACCCGCCTCCCTCTCTCCCCCTCTCTCTCCCCCACTCTCTGTCCCCCTCTCTGTCGCCCTCTCTCTGACCCCCACTGTCTGACCCACTCTTTCACCCCCCTCTCTCCCACCCATCTCCCTCTATCCCCCCTCTTTTACCCCCTCTCTCTCTGTCCCCTCTCTCTCTGTCCCGCGCTCTCTCCCACCCGCCTCTCTCTGATGCCCTCTCTCTGTCCCCCGCTCTCTGACCCCGCTCTCTGTCCGCCCCTCTCTGTCCCCCACTCCCTGTTCCCTCTCTCTTCCCCCCTCTCTCTGACCCCTCTCTATGTCGCCCTCTCTCCGCCCCCTCTCTGTCACTGTCTCTCTGCGCCCCCGTCCCCCCTCTCTGTGTCCCTCCTCTCTCTGTCCCCCTCTCTCTCCCCCATCTCTGTTATCGTCTTTCTGTCCCCCCCTCCCTCTCTCCACTCCCTCTCTCCCCCCTTTCTCTGTCCCCCCTCTCTCTCTCTGTCCCTCCCTCTAGCTGTTCCCCCTCTCTCTGTCCCCCCTCTCTATCCCGCCTCTATCTGTCCATCCTCTTTGTCCCAACCCTCTCTGAACCCCCTCCTCCTCTCACTGTCCCCCTCTCTTTCTGTTCCCCTGTCTCTGAACCCCTCTACCTCCCCCACTCTCTGTCCCCCCACTCTCTGTCCCCCCTCTCTCTGTCCCCCCCTCTCTCTGTCGCCCTTTATCTGACCCCCTCTCTCTCTGTCCCTCTCTCTGTCCTCTCTCTCTGTCCCCCACACTCTGTCTCTGACCCCCTCTCTCTGTCCCTCTCTGCCCCCTCTCTCTGTTCCCTTCTCTCTGTCCCCCTGTCTCTGTCGCCTCTCTCTCTGTTCCCCTCTATCTCTGTCCCCCTCTCTCTCTGTCCCCCCTTTCTCTGTCACCCCCTCTCTGTCCTCCCCACTCTTTCCCCCATTTCTCTGTCCCCCATTTCTCTTTTCGCTCTCTCTCTGTCCCCCCTCTCTGTCCCCCTCTCTCTCTGTCCCCCCTCTCTCTCTGTCCCGCTCTCCCTCCCACCCACCTCTCTCTGACCCCCTCTCTCTATCCCCCTCTCTCTGAACCCATCTATCTCACCCACTCTCTGTCCCCCCCTCTCTCCCACCCATCTCCCTCGATCCCCCCTCTTTGTCCCCCTCTCTCTCTGTCCCCCTCCCTCTTTACCCCCGCTCTCTGTCCCCCTCTCTGTCGCCCTCTATCTTCCCCCCTCTCTATCCCCCTCTCTCTGAACCCATCTATCTCACCCACTCTCTGTCCCCCCCTCTCTCCCACCCATCTCCCTCGATCCCCCCTCTTTGTCCCCCTCTCTCTCTGTCCCCCTCCCTCTTTACCCCCGCTGTCTGTCCCCCTCTCTGTCGCCCTCTATCTTCCCCCCTCTCTGTCCCTCTCTCTCTCTGTCCCCCCTCTCTCTCTGTCCCCCTCTCTCTGACCCACTCTCTCTGTCGCCCTCTATCTGTCCCCCTCTCTCTGTCCCGCTCTCCCACCCACCCACCTCTCTCTGATCCCCTCTCTCTCCCACCCGCCTCTCTCTCTGTCCCATGCCCTCTGACCCCCTCTCTCTCTGTCCCCCTCTCTCTGTCCCCCTCTCTCTCTGTCCACATTCTCTCTGTCCCCCTCTCTCTGTCCCTCTCTCTCTGTCCCCCCTCTCTCTGTCCCCCTCTCTCTGTCCCCTTCTATCTGACCCACTCTCTCTGTCACCCTCTCTATAACCCCCTCTCTCTACCACCCGCCTCTCTCTCTCCCCGGTCTCTGACCCCCTGTCTGTCGCCCTCTCTCTGTCCCCCTCTCTCTCCCACCTCCATCTATCCCCCCTTGTTCTCCTCTCTCTGTTCCCCTCTCTCTCTGTCCACTCTCTCTCCCACCCGCCTCTCTCTGACCCCCCTCTCACCCCCACTCTTTACCCCTCTCTCTGTCCTCCAGTCTCTGTCCCCCACACTCTGTCCCCCTTTCTGTCCTCCTCTCTCTGTCGCCCTCTATCTCCCCCTCTCTCTGACTCCCTCTACCTCCGACTTTTTCTGTTCCCCTCTCTTTATCCCCCTCTCTCTATCCCCCTCTCTCTGTCGCCCCTCTCTCTGTCGCCCCTCTCTCTGTCGCCCCTCTCTCTGTCCCCCACTCTCTGTCCCCCTCTCTCTCCCACCTGTCTCCCTCTATCCCCCCTCTTTGTCCCCCTCTCTCTCTGTTCCCCTCTTGCTCTGTCCCACGCACTCTCCCACCCGCCTCTCTCTGACTCCCTCTCTCTCCCACCAGACTCTTTCTCTGTCCCCCTCTCTCTGTCCCCCTCCCGCTCTCTGTCCCGCGCTCTCTCCCACCCGCCTCTCTGACCCACTCACTCTGTCCCCCTCTCTCTCTGCCCCCTCACTCTGTCGCCTTCTCTCTGTCGCCCTCTCTCTGTCCCCCTCTCTATGACTCCCTCTCTCCCACCCACCTCCCTCTATCCCCCCTCTTTGTTCTCCTCTCTCTCTGTTCCCTCTCTCTCTGTCCCGCTCTCCCTCCCACCCGCCTCTCTCTGACTCCTCCGCCTCACACTCACCTCTCTCTCTACCCTCCTCTCCCTGTCTCCTCTCTCTGTCTCCTCTCTCTATCCCCCTCTCTCTATCCCCCTCTCTCTGTCCCCCTCTCTCTGTCCCCCTCTCTCTGTCCCCCTCTCTCTGTCCTCGTCTCTCTGTCCCCCTCTCTCTTTCGCCCTCTCTCTGTCGCCCTCTCTCTGCCCCTCTCTCCCTTCTACCTGCCACTCTCTGTCCTCCTCTCTCTCTGTCCTCCTCTCTCTCTGACCTCCTCTCTCTGTCCTTCTCTCTCTGTCCACATCTCTCTCTGTCCCTCTCTCTCTCTGTTCCCCTCTCTCTCTGTCCCCACCTCTCTCCGTCCCCCCAACTCTCCGTCCCCCCCACTCTATGTCCCCCTCTCTCTGTCTCCCTCTCTCTGCCCCCATCTCTCTGATTCCCTCTCTCTCCCCCACTCTGTACTCCTCTCTCTGTCCCTCACTCTCTGTCCCCTCTCTCTGTCCCCCTCTATATCTCCGTCTCTCTGTCCCCCTCTCTGACCCTCTCTCTCTGCCCCCTCACTCTGTCCCCTTCTGTCTGCCCCATCTCTCTCTGCCCCTCTCTCTCTGTCCCCCTCTCTTTCTGCCCCCTTTTCTCTCTGTCCCCCTCTCTCTGTTGCTCTCTCTCTGCCCCTCTCTCTCTGTCCCCCACTCTCTCTGTCACCGTCTCTCTGTCGCCATTTCTCTGCCCCCCCTCTCACAGTCCCCCTCTGTCTCTGACTCCTTCTCTCGTAGTCCCCCTCTATATCACCCTCCCTCTGTCCCTCTCTCTCTGACCCCCTCTATCTCCCCCACTCTCTGTGACACTCTCTCTGTCGCCCTCTCTCTGTCCCCCCTCTCTCTGTCCCCCCCTCTCTGCCCCTCTCTCTACCCCCATGCCCCCCCACTCTCAGTCCCCCCAACTCTCTGTCCACCCCATCTCTCTGTCCCCTCTATCTCCCCGACTCTCTGTGCCCCTCTCTCTGTCCCCCTCCCTTTGACCATCTCTGTCTTCCCTTCTCTCTGTCCCCCTCTCTCTGTCCCCGCCTCGCTCTCAGTCCGGCTCTCTCTCTGCCCCCTCTCTCTGTCCCCCTCTCTCTGTCCCGCGCTCTCTCTGCCCCCTCTCTCTGTCCCCCTCTCGCTGTCGCCCTCTCTCTGTCCCCCCCTCTCTCTGTCCCCCTCTCTCTGTCGCCCTCTCTCTCTTTCCCTCTATCTCTCCCCCGCTCTCTGCCCCCTCTCTCTGCTCCGTCTCTCTCTGCCCCTCTCTCTTTGACACCCTCTCTCTCTCTGTCCCCCACTCTCTCCATCCCCCCACTCTCTGTCCCCCTCTCTCTGACCCCCTCTCTCTCCCACGCTTTACCCCTCTCTCTGCCCCCTCTCTCTGTCCCCCTCTCTCTGTCGCCCTCTCTCTCTTTCCCTCTATCTCTCCCCCGCTCTCTGCCCCCTCTCTCTGCTCCGTCTCTCTCTGCCCCTCTCTCTTTGACACCCTCGCTCTCTCTCCCCCACTCTCTCCATCCCCCCACTCTCTGTCCCCCTCTCTCTGACCCCCTCTCTCTCCCACTCTTTACCCCTCTCTCTGTCCCCCACTCTCTGTCCCCCACTCTCTGTCCCCCTCTCTGTCCCCCTCTCTCTGTCCCCCTCTATGTCCTCCTCTCTCTGAGCCCCGCTATCTCCCCCACACACTGTGCTCCTCTCTCTGTCGCCCTCTCTCTGCCCCCCTCTCCCTTCCACCCGCCTCTCTCTCTGTACCCCCCTCTATGACCGCCTCTCTCTCTGTCCCCCTCTCTCTCTGTCCGCCTCTCTTTCTGCCCCCTTTTCTCTCTGTCCCCCTCTCTCTGTCGCCCTCCCTCTGCCCCACTCTCTCTGTCCCCCACTCTCTTTTCACTCTCTCTCTGCCCCCTCTCTCTCAGCCCCCCTCACTCTGTCTCCCTCTGTCTGCCCCATCTCTCTTTTCCCCTCTATCTCTGCCCCGCTCTCTCTCTGTTCCCGCCCTCTCTTTAACCCCCTCTGTCCCACCCCTCTCTGTCCCCCCTCACTGTCCCCCCTCTCTCCGGCCCCCCCTCTCTCTGACCCCCTCTATCTCCCCCTCTCTCTTTTTCCCCTCTCTCTCTTTCCCCTCTCTCTCTGTCCCCTCACTCTGTCCCACTCTCTCTGCCCCCCTCTCTCTGTCCCCTCTTTCTCTGTCCCCCACTATCTCCCCCACTCTCTGTGCCCCTCTCTCTGTACCCCTCTCTCTGACCCCCTCTACCTCCCGCACTCTCTGTGCCCCTCCCTCTGTCCCCTCTCTCTGTACCCCTCTCTCTGACCCCCTCTACCTCCCGCACTCTCTGTGCTCCTCCCTCTGTCCCCTCTCTCTGACCCCCTCTATCTCCCCCTCTCTCTGTCCCCCTCTCTCTGAACCCCTCTACCTCCCCCTCTTTCTGTCCCCCTCTCTCTGTTCCCCCTCTCTCTCTGTCGCCCTCTCTGTGTCGCCCTCTCTCTGTCGCCCTCTCTTTTCCCCCTCTCTCTCTGTCCCCCTCTCTCTCTATCCCCCTCACTCTGTCCCTTACTCTCTGTCCCCCTCTCTTTGTCCCCCTCTCTCTGACCACCTCTACCTCCCCCACTCTCTGTCCTGTCTCTCTGTCGCCCCCGTCCCTGTGCCCTCTCTCTGACCCCCTCTCTCTCTGACCTCCCGCTCTCTCTCTGACCCCCTCCCTCTGTCCGTCTCCCTCTGTCCCCCCTCCCTCTGTCCCCCTCTCTCTGTCCCCCCTATCTCTGGTCCCCCCCTCTCTCTCTGTACCCCTCTCTCTGTACGCCTCTCACTCTGTCCCTCTCTCTCTCTGACCCCCTCTTTCCCACCCGCTTCTCTCTCACCCCCGCTCTCTGCCCCCCTCTGTCCCCTCTCTCTGCCCCGCTCTCTCTCCCACCCGCCTCCCTCTCTCCCCCTCTCTCTCCCCCACTCTCTGTCCCCCTCTCTGTCGCCCTCTCTCTGACCCCCACTGTCTGACCCACTCTTTCACCCCCCTCTCTCCCACCCATCTCCCTCTATCCCCCCTCTTTTACCCCCTCTCTCTCTGTCCCCTCTCTCTCTGTCCCGCGCTCTCTCCCACCCGCCTCTCTCTGATGCCCTCTCTCTGTCCCCCGCTCTCTGACCCCGCTCTCTGTCCGCCCCTCTCTGTCCCCCACTCCCTGTTCCCTCTCTCTTCCCCCCTCTCTCTGACCCCTCTCTATGTCGCCCTCTCTCCGCCCCCTCTCTGTCACTGTCTCTCTGCGCCCCCGTCCCCCCTCTCTGTGTCCCTCCTCTCTCTGTCCCCCTCTCTCTCCCCCATCTCTGTTATCGTCTTTCTGTCCCCCCCTCCCTCTCTCCACTCCCTCTCTCCCCCCTTTCTCTGTCCCCCCTCTCTCTCTCTGTCCCTCCCTCTAGCTGTTCCCCCTCTCTCTGTCCCCCCTCTCTATCCCGCCTCTATCTGTCCATCCTCTTTGTCCCAACCCTCTCTGAACCCCCTCCTCCTCTCACTGTCCCCCTCTCTTTCTGTTCCCCTGTCTCTGAACCCCTCTACCTCCCCCACTCTCTGTCCCCCCACTCTCTGTCCCCCCTCTCTCTGTCCCCCCCTCTCTCTGTCGCCCTTTATCTGACCCCCTCTCTCTCTGTCCCTCTCTCTGTCCTCTCTCTCTGTCCCCCACACTCTGTCTCTGACCCCCTCTCTCTGTCCCTCTCTGCCCCCTCTCTCTGTTCCCTTCTCTCTGTCCCCCTGTCTCTGTCGCCTCTCTCTCTGTTCCCCTCTATCTCTGTCCCCCTCTCTCTCTGTCCCCCCTTTCTCTGTCACCCCCTCTCTGTCCTCCCCACTCTTTCCCCCATTTCTCTGTCCCCCATTTCTCTTTTCGCTCTCTCTCTGTCCCCCCTCTCTGTCCCCCTCTCTCTCTGTCCCCCCTCTCTCTCTGTCCCGCTCTCCCTCCCACCCACCTCTCTCTGACCCCCTCTCTCTATCCCCCTCTCTCTGAACCCATCTATCTCACCCACTCTCTGTCCCCCCCTCTCTCCCACCCATCTCCCTCGATCCCCCCTCTTTGTCCCCCTCTCTCTCTGTCCCCCTCCCTCTTTACCCCCGCTCTCTGTCCCCCTCTCTGTCGCCCTCTATCTTCCCCCCTCTCTATCCCCCTCTCTCTGAACCCATCTATCTCACCCACTCTCTGTCCCCCCCTCTCTCCCACCCATCTCCCTCGATCCCCCCTCTTTGTCCCCCTCTCTCTCTGTCCCCCTCCCTCTTTACCCCCGCTGTCTGTCCCCCTCTCTGTCGCCCTCTATCTTCCCCCCTCTCTGTCCCTCTCTCTCTCTGTCCCCCCTCTCTCTCTGTCCCCCTCTCTCTGACCCACTCTCTCTGTCGCCCTCTATCTGTCCCCCTCTCTCTGTCCCGCTCTCCCACCCACCCACCTCTCTCTGATCCCCTCTCTCTCCCACCCGCCTCTCTCTCTGTCCCATGCCCTCTGACCCCCTCTCTCTCTGTCCCCCTCTCTCTGTCCCCCTCTCTCTCTGTCCACATTCTCTCTGTCCCCCTCTCTCTGTCCCTCTCTCTCTGTCCCCCCTCTCTCTGTCCCCCTCTCTCTGTCCCCTTCTATCTGACCCACTCTCTCTGTCACCCTCTCTATAACCCCCTCTCTCTACCACCCGCCTCTCTCTCTCCCCGGTCTCTGACCCCCTGTCTGTCGCCCTCTCTCTGTCCCCCTCTCTCTCCCACCTCCATCTATCCCCCCTTGTTCTCCTCTCTCTGTTCCCCTCTCTCTCTGTCCACTCTCTCTCCCACCCGCCTCTCTCTGACCCCCCTCTCACCCCCACTCTTTACCCCTCTCTCTGTCCTCCAGTCTCTGTCCCCCACACTCTGTCCCCCTTTCTGTCCTCCTCTCTCTGTCGCCCTCTATCTCCCCCTCTCTCTGACTCCCTCTACCTCCGACTTTTTCTGTTCCCCTCTCTTTATCCCCCTCTCTCTATCCCCCTCTCTCTGTCGCCCCTCTCTCTGTCGCCCCTCTCTCTGTCGCCCCTCTCTCTGTCCCCCACTCTCTGTCCCCCTCTCTCTCCCACCTGTCTCCCTCTATCCCCCCTCTTTGTCCCCCTCTCTCTCTGTTCCCCTCTTGCTCTGTCCCACGCACTCTCCCACCCGCCTCTCTCTGACTCCCTCTCTCTCCCACCAGACTCTTTCTCTGTCCCCCTCTCTCTGTCCCCCTCCCGCTCTCTGTCCCGCGCTCTCTCCCACCCGCCTCTCTGACCCACTCACTCTGTCCCCCTCTCTCTCTGCCCCCTCACTCTGTCGCCTTCTCTCTGTCGCCCTCTCTCTGTCCCCCTCTCTATGACTCCCTCTCTCCCACCCACCTCCCTCTATCCCCCCTCTTTGTTCTCCTCTCTCTCTGTTCCCTCTCTCTCTGTCCCGCTCTCCCTCCCACCCGCCTCTCTCTGACTCCTCCGCCTCACACTCACCTCTCTCTCTACCCTCCTCTCCCTGTCTCCTCTCTCTGTCTCCTCTCTCTATCCCCCTCTCTCTATCCCCCTCTCTCTGTCCCCCTCTCTCTGTCCCCCTCTCTCTGTCCCCCTCTCTCTGTCCTCGTCTCTCTGTCCCCCTCTCTCTTTCGCCCTCTCTCTGTCGCCCACTCTCTGTCCCACTCACTCAGACCCCCTCTGTCCGACCCACTCTCTGACCCCTCTCTCTCCCACCCGTCTCCCTCTATCCCCCCTCTTTGTCCCCCTCTCTCTGTCCCCCTCTCTCTCTGACGCCATCTCCCTGTCCCCCTCAATCCCCCCGTTCTCTCTGTCCCCGTCTCTCTGTCCCCCTCTCTCTGTCCCCCCTCAGTCTCCCCGCTCTCTGTCCCCCCTCTCTTCGCCCTCTCTCTGCCCCTCCCTCTCTGCCCCCACCCTCTCTGTCCCCTCTATTTCTGTGCCCCACTCTCTCCATCCCCCCACTCTCTGACCCCCTCTCTCACCCCCACTCTGTAAACATCTCTCTGTCCCACTGTCTCTGTCCCACTCTCTCTGTCCCCCTCTCTCTGTCCCCCCTCTCTCTGTCCCCCTCTCTCTCTGTCCCCCTCTCTCTGTCCCCCTCTCTCTTTGTCCCCCTCTCTCTCTGTCCCACTCTCTCTCTGTTCCCCTCTCTCTGTCCCCCTCTCTCTGTCCCCCCTCAGTCTCCCCCGCTCTCTGTCCCCCCTCTCTTCGCCCTCTCTCTGCCCCCTCCCTCTCTGCCCCCACCCTCTCTGTCCCCTCTATCTCTGTGCCCCACTCTCTCCTTCCCCCCACTCTCTGACCCCCTCTCTCACCCCCACTCTGTAACCATCTCTCTGTACCACTCTCTCTGTCCCCCTCTCTCTTTCCCCCTCTCTCTGTGCCTTCTCTCTCTGTCCCCCTCTCTCTGTCCCCCTCGATCTCTGTCACCCTCTCTCTTTCCCCCTATCTCTGTCCCTCTCTCTCTGTCCACCTCTCTCTGTCCCCCTCTCTCTGACCCCCTCTCTCTGCTCCTCTCTCTCTCACCCGCCTCCCTCTATCACCCCTCTTTGTCCCCCTCTCTCTCTCCCCCTCTATCTCTGTCCTGCTCTCCCTCCCACCCGCCTCTCTCTGACCCCCTCTCTCTCGCACACGCCTCTCTCTCTCTGTCCCCCTCTCTCTGTCCCCCCCCTCTGTCCCGCGCTCTATCCCACCCGCCTCTCTCTGACCCCCTCTCTCTGACCCCCTCTGTCTGACCCACTCTCTGTCCCCCACCCGCCTCTCTCTGTTCCCCTCTCTCTGTCCCCCTCTCTCTGTCCTTCTCTCTCTGTCGCCCTCCCTCTGCCCCCTCTCTCTGTCCCCCTCTCTCTCTGTCCCCCTCCCTCTATCCCCCCTGTCTGTCCCCCTCTCTCTCTGTCCCCCCTCTCTCTCTGTCCCCCTCTCTCTCTCTGTCCCCCACTCTCTCTGTCACCTCACTCTCTGTCCCCAACTCTCTCCATCCCCCCAATCTCTGACCCCCTCTCTCACCTCCACTTTATACCCCTCTCTCTGTCCCCTCTCTCTGTCCTCCTCACTTTGTCGCCCTCTATCTCCGCCTCTCTCTGACCCCCTCAACCTCCGACATTTTCTGTCCCCCTCTCTCTATCCCCCTCTCTCTATCCCCCCCTCTCTCTATCCCCCTCTCTCAGTCGCCCCTCTCTGTATCCCCCCTTTGTCCCCTCTCTCTCTGTCCCCCTCTCGCTCTGTCCCCCTCTCTCTGTCCCCCCTCTCTCTCTCTGTCCCGCGCGCTCTCCCACCCGCCTCTCTCTGTCCCCCTCTCTCTGCTCCCCACTCTCTCCATCCCGCCACTCTCTGAACTCCTCTCTCACCCCCACTCTGTACTCCTCCTCTCTGTCCCCCACTCTCTGCCCCCTCTCTCTGTCCCCCTCTCTCTGTCCCCCCTCTCTCTCTCTGTCCCCCTCTATCTCGCCCTCTCTCTGTCCCCCTCTCTCTGTCCCCCTGTCTCTGCCTCCCTCCCTCTGCCCCCTCTCTCTATCCCCCCACTCTCTGTCCCCCCTCTCTGTCCCCCTCTCTCTTTCCCCCTCTCTCTCTGTTCCCTCTCTCTCTGTCCCCCACTCTCTCCATCCCCCCACTCTCTGACCTCCTCTCTCACCCCCACTCTGTACCCCTCTCTCTGTCCCCCACTCTCTGCCCCCCCTCTCTGTCCCCCACTCTATCACCCCTCTCTCTCACCCCCTCTACCTGCGACTTTTTCTGTACCCCTCTCTGTGATCCCCTCTACCTCCCCCTCTCTCTGTCCCCACCCTCTGTCACCCTGTCTCTGTCCCCTCTCTCTCTCTATTCCCCCTCTCTCTCTGTCCCCCTCTCTCTGTCGCCCTCTCTCTGTCCCCTCTCTCTCTCTATTCCCCTCTCACTCTCTGTCCCCCTCTCTCTGTCCCCCTCTCTCTGTCCCCCTCTCTCTCTGCCCCTCTCTCTCTCTATTCCCCCCTCTCTCTCTGTCCCCCTCTCTCTGTCCCCCTCTCTCTCTGTCGCCCTCTCTCTGTCCCCTCTCTCTCTCTATTCCCCTCTCACTCTCTGTCCCCCTCTCTCTGTCCCCCTCTCTCTATTCCACTCTCTCTCTGTCCCCTCCTCTCTGTCCCCTCTCTCTCTCTATTCCCCTCTCACTCTCTGTCCCCCTTTCTCTGTCGCCCCCTCTCTGACCCCCTCTCTCTGTCCCCCTTTCTCTGTCGCCCTCTCTCTGTCCCTCTCTCTCTGTCCCCTCACTCTCTCCAACTCTCACTACCCCTCTCTCTCTGTCCCCCGTATCTCCCCACTCCCTGTCCCCCTCTCTCTGTTGCCCTCTCTCTGACCCGCTCTCTCTGTCCCCCTCTCCCTACCCCCTCTCTCTCTGTCCCCTCCTCTCTGCCCCCTCTCTCTCTGCCCCCCTCTCTCTGTCCCCCTCTCTCTGTCCCTCTCTCACTGTCCCCCTCTCTCTCGCCACCTCTATCTCCCCCACTCTCTGTCCTCTCTCTCTGTCACCCTCTCTCTGCCCTCCTCTCTCTGTCCCCCCCTCTGTCCTGCCTCTACCTATCCACCCTCTCTGCCCCCTCTCTCTGACACCCCTTCCTCTCTCTGTCCTCCTCTCTCTATCACCCCTCTCTCTCTCCCCCACTCTCTGTCCTACTCTCTCTGCCCCCTTTCCCTGTCCCCTCTCTCTCTCCCCCCTCTCTTTATCCCCCTCTCTCTGTCCCCCCTCTCTCTCTGTCACCCCCTTTCTATGTCTCCCCCCTCTCTCTGCCCCCCCCTGTCCTCCCACTCTCTGTCCCCCTCTCTCTGCCCCCTCTCTCTCTGTCCTCCAACTCTCTGTCCCCCTCTCTCTGTCCAAATCTCTCTGCCCCCCCCTCTCTTTCCTCCCCTCTCTCTGTCCCTCTCTCTCTGTCCGCCTCTCTCTGCCCACCTCTCTCTGCCCCCTCTCTCTGTCCCTCTCTTTCTGTCCCCCTCTCTCTCTGTCCCCCACCCTCTCTGTCCCCCTCTCTCTGTCCCCCACTTTCTCTGTCCCCTCTCACTCTGTCCCCCCCATCCCCCCACTATATGACCCCCTCTCTCACCTCCACTCTGTATCCCTTTCTCTGACGCCCATTCTCTGTCCCCCACTCTCTGTCCCCCTCTATCCCCCCTCTCTCTGACCCCCTCTACCTCCGCCTTTTCTGTCCCCCTCTCTCTGATCCCCTCTATCTCCCCTTCTCTCTGCCCCCCTATCTCTGTGCCCCTCTCTCTGTCCCCCTCTCTCTGTCCCCCCTCTCTCTGTCCCCCCCTCTCTCTGTCCCCCCCTCTCTCTGTCCCCCTCTCTCTCTCTGACCCCTCACTCTGTCCCACTCTCTGTGCCCCTCTCTCTGTGCCCATCTCTCTGACCCCCTCTACCTCCCACTTTTTCTGACCCAATCTCTGACCCCCTCTATCTCCCCCATTCCCTGTGCCCCTCTCTCTCTTCCCCCTCTCTCTCACCCCCTCTACTTCCCCCTCTCTCTATCCATCCTCTCTCTGACCCCTCTCTCTGTCCCCCCTCTCTCTGTCCCCCCTCTCTCTGTCCCCCTCTCTCTCTGTCCCCCTCTCTCTCTTCCCCTCTCTCTCTGACCCCCCTCTCTCTGTCCCCCCCACTCTGTCCCCCCTCTCTCTGTCCTCCCTTTCTCTGTCCCCCTCGCTCTCTGTCCCCCTCTCTCTCTTCCCCTCTCTCTCTGTCCCCCCCTCTCTGTCCCCCCTCTCTCTGTCACCCCCTCTCTGTCCCCCCTCTCTCTGTCCCCCCTCTCTCTGTCCCCCTCTCTCTGTCCCCCTCTCTCTCTGTCCCCCCTCTCTCTGTCCCCCTCTCTCTCTGTCCCCCCTCTCTCTGTCCCCCTCTCTCTCTGTCCCCCTCTCTCTGTCCCCCTCTCTCTCTGTCCCCCCTCTCTCTCTGTCCCCCTCTCTCTGTCCCCCCTCTCTCTGCCCCCTCTCTCACTTTCCCCCTCTCTCTCTGTCCCCCTCTCTCTCTGTCCACCCTCTCTCTGTCCCCTCTCTCTGTCCCCCCCTCTCTCTGTCCCAATCTCTCTCTGTCCACCCTCTCTCTGTCCCCCTCTCTCTGTCCGCCTCTCTCTCTTCCCCCTCTCTCTCTGTCCCCCTCTCTCTGTCCCCCTCTCGCTCTGTCCCCCTCTCTCTGTCCCCCCCTCTCTCTGTCCCCCTCTCTCTGTCCCCCTCTCTCTCTGTCCCCCCCTCTCTGTCCCCCTCTCTCTGTCCCCCCTCTCTCTGTCCCCCTCTCTCTCTGTCCCCCCTCTCTCTGTCCCCCTCTCTCTCTGTCCCCCCCTCTCTGTCCGCCCTCTCTCTGTCCCCCCTCTCTCTGTCCCCCTCTCTCTGTCCCCCTCTCTCTGTCCACCCCTCTCTCTGTCCCCCTCTCTCTGTCCCCCTCTCGCTCTGTCCCCCTCTCTCTGTCCCCCCCTCTCTCTGTCCCCCTCTCTCTGTCCCCCTCTCTCTGTCCCCCTCTCTCTCTGTCCCCCCCTCTCTGTCCGCCCTCTCTCTGTCCCCCCTCTCTCTGTCCCCCTCTCTCTGTCCCGCTCTCTCTCTGTCCCCCCTCTCTCTGTCCCCCTCTGTCTGTCCGCCTCTCTCTCTTTCCCCTCTCTCTGTCCCCTCTCTCTGTCCCCCTCTCTCTGTCCCCCTCTCTCTGTCCGCCTCTCTCTCTGTCCCCCTCTCTCTCTGTGACCCTCTCTCTGTCCCCCTCTCTCTGTCCCCCCTCTTTCTCTGTCCCCCCTCTCTCTGTCCCCCCCCTCTCTGTCCCCCCTCTCTCTGTCCCCCCTCTCTCTGTCCCCCCTCTCTCTGTCCCCCTCTCTCTGTCCCCCTCTCTCTCTGTCCCCCTCTCTCTCTGTCCCCCCTCTCTCTCTGTCCCCCTCTCTCTGGCCCCCCTCTCTCTGCCCCCTCTCTCTCTTTCCCCCTCTCTCTCTGTCCCCCTCTCTATCTGTCCACCCTCTCTCTCTCCCCTCTCTCTGTCCCCCCTCTCTCTGTCCCCCTCTCTCTCTGTCCACCCTCTCTCTGTCCCCCTCTCTCTGTCCGCCTCTCTCTCTTCCCCCTCTCTCTCTGTCCCCCTCTCTCTGTCCCCCTCTCGCTCTGTCCCCCTCTCTCTGTCCCCCCCTCTCTCTGTCCCCCTCTCTCTGTCCCCCTCTCTCTCTGTCCCCCCCTCTCTGTCCCCCTCTCTCTGTCCCCCCTCTCTCTGTCCCCCTCTCTCTCTGTCCCCCCCTCTCTGTCCCCCCTCTCTCTGTCCCCCTCTCTCTCTGTCCCCCCCTCTCTGTCCGCCCTCTCTCTGTCCCCGTCTCTCTGTCCCCCTCTCTCTCTGTCCCCCCCTCTCTGTCCGCCCTCTCTCTGTCCCCCCTCTCTCTGTCCCCCTCTCTCTGTCCCCCTCTCTCTCTGTCCCCCCTCTCTCTGTCCCCCTCTCTCTGTCCGCCTCCCTCTCTTCCCCCTCTCTCTGTCCCCTCTCTCTCTGTCCCCCTCTCTCTGTCCCCCTCTCTCTGTCCGCCTCTCTCTCTGTCCCCCTCTCTCTCTGTGCCCCCTCTCTCTGTCCCCCTCTCTCTGTCCCCCCTCTTTCTCTGTCCCCCCTCTCTCTGTCCCCCCCCTCTCTGTCCCCCCTCTCTCTGTCCCCCCTCTCTCTGTCCCCCCTCTCTCTGTCCCCCTCTCTCTGTCCCCCCTCTCTCTCTGTCCCCCTCTCTCTCTGTTCCCCTCTCTCTTTCCCCCCTCTCTCTGTCCCCCTCTCTCTCTGTCCCCCCTCTCTCTCTGTCCCCCTCTCTCTCTGTCCCCATCTCTCTCTGTCCCCCTCTCTCTCTTCCCCCTCTCTCTTTCCCCCCTCTCTCTGTCCCCCCTCTCTCTCTGTTCCCCTCTCTCTGTCCCCCTCTCTCTGTCCCCCTCTCTCTCTGTCCCCCCTCTTTCTGTCTCCCTCTCCATCTGTCCCCCCTCTCTGTCCCCCCCTCTCTCTCTCTTCCCCCTCTCTCTCTGTCCCCCTCTCTCTCTCTTCCCCCTCTCTCTCTGCCCCCTCTCTCTCTCTTCCCCCTCTCTCTCTGTCCCCCCTCTCTCTGTCCCCCTCTCTCTCTGTCCCCCCTCTCTCTGTCCCCCCCCTCTCTCTCTCTCCCCCCCTCTCTCTGTCCCCCCTCTCTCTGTCCCCCCTCTCTCTGTCCCCCCCACTCTCTGTCCTCCTCTCTCTGTCCCCCTCTCTCTGTCCCCCTCACTCTGTCCCCCCTCTCTCTGTCCCCCCCTCTCTCTTCCCCCTCTCTCTCTGTCCCCCCTCTCTCTGTCCCCCCTCTCTCTGTCCCCCCTCTCTCTGTCCCCCTCTCTCTGTCCCCCTCTCTCTGTCCCCCTCTCTCTCTGTCCCCCTCTCTCTCTGTCCCCCTCTCTCTCTGTTCTCCCTCTCTCTCTGTCCCCACTCTCTCTCTCTTCCCCCTCTCTCTCTGTCCCCCCTCTCTCTGTCCCCCCTCTCTCTGTCCCCCTCTCTCTCTGTCCCCCCACTCTCTGTCCCCCTCTCTCTCTGTCCCCCTCTCTCTGTCCCCCTCTCTCTCTGTCCCCCCCTCTCTCTGTCCCCCTCTCTCTCTGTCCCCCTCTCTCTGCCCCCCCTCTCTCTGTCCCCCTCTCTCTGTCCCCCTCTCTCTGTCCCCCCTCTCTCTGTCCCCCTCTCTCTGTCCCCCTCTCTCAGTCCCCCTCTCTCTCTGTCCCCCTCTCTCTGTCCCCCTCTCTCTGTCCCCCCTCTCTCTCTGTACCCCTCTCTCTGTCCCCCTCTCTCTGTCCCCCCTTTCTCTGTCCCCCTCTCTCTGTCCCCCTCTTCTGTCCCCCCTCTCTCTGTCCCCCTCTCTCTGTCCCCCTCTCTCTGTCCCCCTCTCTCTCTGTCCCCCCTCTCTCTGTCCCCCTCTCTCTGTCCCCCTCTCTCTCTGTCCCCCTCTCTCCCTGTCCCCCCTCTGTCTGTCCTCCTCTCTCTGCCCACCCTCTCTCTCTGTCCCCCCTCTCTCTGTCCCCCTCTCTCTGTCCCCACTCTCTCTGTCCCCCCCTCTCTCTGTCCCCCTCTCTCTATTCCACTCTCTCTCTGTCCCCTCCTCTCTGTCCCCTCTCTCTCTCTATTCCCCTCTCACTCTCTGTCCCCCTTTCTCTGTCGCCCCCTCTCTGACCCCCTCTCTCTGTCCCCCTTTCTCTGTCGCCCTCTCTCTGTCCCTCTCTCTCTGTCCCCTCACTCTCTCCAACTCTCACTACCCCTCTCTCTCTGTCCCCCGTATCTCCCCACTCCCTGTCCCCCTCTCTCTGTTGCCCTCTCTCTGACCCGCTCTCTCTGTCCCCCTCTCCCTACCCCCTCTCTCTCTGTCCCCTCCTCTCTGCCCCCTCTCTCTCTGCCCCCCTCTCTCTGTCCCCCTCTCTCTCTGTCCCCCCCTCTCTGTCCCCCTCTCTCTGTCCCCCCTCTCTCTGTCCCCCTCTCTCTCTGTCCCCCCTCTCTCTGTCCCCCTCTCTCTCTGTCCCCCCCTCTCTGTCCGCCCTCTCTCTGTCCCCCCTCTCTCTGTCCCCCTCTCTCTGTCCCCCTCTCTCTGTCCACCCCTCTCTCTGTCCCCCTCTCTCTGTCCCCCTCTCGCTCTGTCCCCCTCTCTCTGTCCCCCCCTCTCTCTGTCCCCCTCTCTCTGTCCCCCTCTCTCTGTCCCCCTCTCTCTCTGTCCCCCCCCTCTCTGTCCGCCCTCTCTCTGTCCCCCCTCTCTCTGTCCCCCTCTCTCTGTCCCGCTCTCTCTCTGTCCCCCCTCTCTCTGTCCCCCTCTGTCTGTCCGCCTCTCTCTCTTTCCCCTCTCTCTGTCCCCTCTCTCTGTCCCCCTCTCTCTGTCCCCCTCTCTCTGTCCGCCTCTCTCTCTGTCCCCCTCTCTCTCTGTGACCCTCTCTCTGTCCCCCTCTCTCTGTCCCCCCTCTTCTCTGTCCCCCCTCTCTCTGTCCCCCCCCTCTCTGTCCCCCCTCTCTCTGTCCCCCCTCTCTCTGTCCCCCCTCTCTCTGTCCCCCTCTCTCTGTCCCCCTCTCTCTCTGTCCCCCTCTCTCTCTGTCCCCCTCTCTCTCTGTCCCCCTCTCTCTGGCCCCCTCTCTCTGCCCCCTCTCTCTCTTTCCCCCTCTCTCTCTGTCCCCCTCTCTATCTGTCCACCCTCTCTCTCTCCCCTCTCTCTGTCCCCCCTCTCTCTGTCCCCCTCTCTCTCTGTCCACCCTCTCTCTGTCCCCCTCTCTCTGTCCGCCTCTCTCTCTTCCCCTCTCTCTCTGTCCCCCTCTCTCTGTCCCCCCTCTCGCTCTGTCCCCCTCTCTCTGTCCCCCCCTCTCTCTGTCCCCCTCTCTCTGTCCCCCTCTCTCTCTGTCCCCCCCTCTCTGTCCCCCTCTCTCTGTCCCCCCTCTCTCTGTCCCCCTCTCTCTCTGTCCCCCCCTCTCTGTCCCCCCTCTCTCTGTCCCCCTCTCTCTCTGTCCCCCCCTCTCTGTCCGCCCTCTCTCTGTCCCCGTCTCTCTGTCCCCCTCTCTCTCTGTCCCCCCCTCTCTGTCCGCCCTCTCTCTGTCCCCCCTCTCTCTGTCCCCCTCTCTCTGTCCCCTCTCTCTCTGTCCCCCCTCTCTCTGTCCCCCTCTCTCTGTCCGCCTCCCTCTCTTCCCCCTCTCTCTGTCCCCTCTCTCTCTGTCCCCCTCTCTCTGTCCCCCTCTCTCTGTCCGCCTCTCTCTCTGTCCCCCTCTCTCTCTGTGCCCCTCTCTCTGTCCCCTCTCTCTGTCCCCCCTCTTTCTCTGTCCCCCCTCTC